>NC_081319.1:29422500-30047500 GCF_026419965.1 Kogia breviceps | reverse complement strand
CATCCTCATTATCTACGGTGATGGTGATGAGATGATGATGATGATGGTGATGATGATAGTAATAATAATCACTTCCTAAGTGCCTGCCATGTACTCGGCACTCTATTAAGTGCCTTATGTGGATTATCTCATTGAATCCTCAGGGCAACCATTTAGACTATTATTATCTCCTTTTGACAGATGAAGACATTGAGACTCAGAACAGTTATGAAGCTTGCTCAGATCCAAGAGGTAATGAAGCCAGAAGAGGAGCCAGGCGGTCTGACTCCGGAGCCCTTGCCCTTTGTCACTACCCACACTCCTGTATGTACCGGAACACAGCCATAGCCGTTAGCCGTCTTGACACTGACTCAGTGCCACGGGACTGTTTACACAGGAGTGAGCCAAAACTTACTTAAAATACCCCAGTTGCCAGCAGCAAGAACCTGCTAGAGAGCTTCAGTGTCTGAGTGTCCTGCCTCTTTAGTCAAGATCGGGGTAATAGGAGATGGGAATTCTGCCTGGAAGCAGACCATTTATGGTGGGAAGGGGTGAGGCTGCACGAAACACACTGCCAGAGGTACAGGGAGGGCTTAAAGGGTATTGCCCTTCTTTCAGGCCTAGCCTGGGATTCAGTTTGTTGCCAAAAGCTCATGGGGTTTATCCTGTAGCCATGGAGAGTGGTGCAAACGGTGCCTTTCACCCCCTGCTCCTACCGCCTCTTCGTAGCTGTCTTCATCTCTTCATCCCTCCGCCTTGGTATCTTAACCAGTTACCCCCTTGCCCAGTGCTCACCCAGTGATCAGCTTGCTCCCCTGTTCAGTTTCGAAATTCTAAGCTCACAGAGAGAGCCCAGATGTCCTCTGCCCTGTTGGGGAAAGGCCTTGGCCACTCCTATGTCCAAGTCTAGTTGGCCAGGCCTGTCCTTCACCACACTGAATACTTCATTTCATTCTAGTCTTTTAGAAGACATGGCTGATTTGTGGGAACCACTTCATGCCAATATTAGCATTAGAATATTGAGCAGTTTCTCCTCAATTTCAGGAGCCTTGGGGGCAAGACAAGGGGCAAAAGTTACTTTTCCATCTTCCCAGTCATTTCTCAACCACTGAGTCAGAGAGAGGTTTATCTTCCATAACCTAATCCCCACCTCACTGTGGTAGGTGGTATTTTTTTTCCCAACTATCTGTTCTTGCTCTAGGAGAATTATACATCCCTACTTTATCTGTGGCTTTCCACCGATCTGTCAGGCTTGGCCACGTGACTGTCTTTGACCAATGCGATGTAACCAGATGTGAAATACCCATGTCCAAGCAGAAGCTATAAATACAATTCCAAGGCTTGACTCATCCTTTTGCCCTTCTGTCCTCTGCAGTGAAAACAGCATGGCCCAGATCGGGGCTTCTCCAGCCTGGGTCTTGGAGTAAGAGACATACACAAGAGCAGAGGCAGGCAGAGCCACTGCCAACCACAGACTTGTGAGCGAGAAATAAATACTTGTTTATTTGGAGGTTGTTTGTTACTGTAGTTAAGGCTAATACATAAAATATTCAACAGCAAGAGTTCGGTGCCCACGCAACACACCAAGAGACAGAAGGGAAAAGGAGGCAGCATGGTCGAGTGGTCACACATACTGGCTGAGAGATGACCCAAGTTCAAGTCCTAATTAATCCATTTACATTAGACGATTTCTGACTCCAATGTCCTTGTTCCATTCGTGATGTTTTATAAAGATTAAATGAGACAATGCACTAGAGGTGCTTTTCACTGTGCCTGGCAGAGAATATGTGTTAAACAATTGATTGATAGAGATATGCACACCTAGAAAGACTTATCAGTGCATAAATCTATAGATATAAAGATCTATAGCTCTATGTAGTTATATAAAATTAAAATTTAATTAAATAAATGATTGGAAATCACGTAATCAGCCAAGCTCCTCAACAAATTACCAAATAGTCTTAAATTAATCAATATGTTGTAGTGTTGGTGGTTTTCCTATTGTTGTTTTGCTAGACTGAATTTGATCAACCTAATTTTATAAAGGTATGTAAACCTTGTTCTGTAAACACCCCAGTCTACTGTTTTCACAGAGACAATCTTTCCCTAAGAGTTACAATCTGCTCTTGCCACATTGATTGTGTGGATCAGAGGCCCTTGGAGTTACATCAGCCAGGGCCAAAATAGTCTTCATGATAGATTTTGCACTTCCCTTTTTAATGGACTAAGCTTTTAGGATCTGGATAATGGTTTGGAAGTCAAAACAAGATCTGAAAACTTGTTTAGGTGCAGAAGAAAGTGAGAATGATAATATTCCTGTTTTTCATCATTGGAGTTCTCTCTCTCGTCCTATCTATTCTATCCAATGAAATTTTGCACTCAATATGAATCTCTCCTAATCTTCACTCACCTTCATAATAAGGAGAGTCCTTGTGTGGATCATTTCTTATATACTTACAAAGATAGGAGACCTAGGTGTTTATGCTGAAGCTAGAATTGTTGACATTTTTATGGATGTCAACAATAACTCAGAACTCACTCATGACTGTCAAGAGCAAACCTAGTTCCATGGGTAAGTGTGACCAAGTTTCACATATAAAAGACCTACCAAGAGGCAACATCTGGAGTAGTCTAAGGATTAAAGACACTACTCTTAATATGTCTTCCTCAGTAACCTAGTCTGGGACTGCAAATCATGTTACAATTCATGAGAATTATCCTCTCTAGCATAATACTCTATTGAGAAGCATCCATCTGAGATGCATTAGAAAGAAATACCCACATACTTGAAGACCATTAGCTCAATAACTGGATTAGTTCCGTCTTGAGAGAATGAGATATTGGATGATTAAAATTTTGGCCAAGTGATGTATTACTAAAGGAACAGGTAAGAGGAAAGAGGTAGCCCTGATAGCTTGAGAATGAGCAAGTCAAGGGTGCACAAATCATCAAAGAGAAGATGGTTCCCAAAGGGGCCCAGGACATCCTGTCTGGACAGGCACCCAGATATTACCACTCTCCCTCACTCCCTATAATGTCTTAAATCAAGAATATCCATGGACGTTGGGGCTTCCCTGGTGGCACAGTGGTTAAGAATCCGCCTGCCAATGCAGGGGACACGGGTTCGAGCCCTGGTCCAGGAAGATCCCACATGCCGTGGAGCAACTAAGCCCGTGCACCACCACTACTGAGATTGAGCTCTAGAGCCTGTGAGCCACAACTACTGAGCCCACGTGCCACAACTACTGAAGCCCGCGTGCCTAGAGCCCATGCTCCACAACAAAAGAAGCCACCGCATTGAGAAGCCCGTGCACCGCAACGAAGAGTAGCCCCCGCTCGCCGCAACTAGAGAAAGCCTGCGTGCAGCAACTAAGACCCAAGCAGCCAAAAATAAATAAATTTGTTATAAAAAATAAAAGAATATCCATGAATGTCAACGAAGACAGCAGACTCTACATAGAGTCCTCCCCTGAGTTTATAAAATGGATAAGACCCACAGGTCAAGGAGACTCAGTATTGAGCGGAGACAAGAAAGTTTCTCGCTAGATGCTACAAGAGACTAGAAGATGAACACATAGTTTATGATTCCCTCCAAATTTCACAGGTTTGGGCTCCTTTGCACCGCCCCATACTGTTAGGCTGGGCCTTCTTCTTATCCTTTGTGATGGCTGCACAAGAAAGAAAGTGAGCCATACTATGTCCCTTCAAAGACGCTTAGTGCTGGTTTGATGCATTTGTTAAGAGGCTCAGGCTAGTTCAGTAGGAGACCTGGTAGGTGGGTAGCTACTGGCAAGGATGTCAGAGGCAGTAGAACCCAGCAAACCCACTCGAGGTTGTCTCCTCCTTCCCTCGCCCCTCTTGCTACAGGGTGGCTGACCTCTGCACGTACCAGAGGAACTTGGCCCTAAGGTTGACCCTCGGCCTGAGAATATGGAGTGTGCCCTCTTTAGGAGTGTCATTAGAAATCAAATTATGAAGGGCTGAACAGGCCGGAGAACTGCTGCTTCACTGTGGCACCAGAAGTCCAAATTTTTAAGAGTAATTGGGTCCAGGCTGTTAACAGGTGCAGCCACTTCCTACCAGCGAGAAGGAACACCCGCCATGTGTGTTACCCACGGACCAGGCAGGACGCCGCCTATCAAGAGAAATGCAGAGCAGGGGTGGAGGGGCTGAGCTCAATGCCGAGTCTGAGTAGCTAATGGGGGTAGTATTCAAACCCAGGTAGTCTGGCCCCAAATCTGTTCCCTTGACCCCTGTACAGCATATGCCACATCTCATAGAAAGTGAACCAATGCCATGACAGGAGCAGAGACCTTTGCCAAGTTTTGCTATGGAAATCCATTTGTCTTAACTTTTGTGTGTTTACTTATGCAAACCGGAATTTCTCAAGTAGTATTCCATGGGACATTTATCAAAGATATCATGAAAATAGACACTGGAGTGAGAAAGAGTGACTAAATTAATCATGCTCCTACATTCTAAGACCTCTCAGACCCTTTTGAACGTGATAATGAACCCTGAGAATTGCCAGAAGGAGCCTGCACAATGCAGTGTTTCCCAAGAAAATCTGAAAAACAGAACTCTTTTCTCTCAGCAAATTCGCTTGTGCTTCTCCAAACATGAGTGTTGCATGGGGTATAATTTGGGAAACGGTGTCATACACGTTTTGTGAGTTTGGAACCAGAAATAGAACAACAACGAGTAAAAAACTGACCATTTGAAGGTAAAAGAGTGTCCTAATTAGGAGCCGGGGCCAGTCCCACCTTTGCAGGACCCCCTTCAGTTATCACTCAGACTCAGCATCTCCCACCTTCCTAACCAGCACCCATCCTCCTCCTTCCATGCTGGGCACTTAAAGCCTTCCCCAGAGCTGGCTCCTTGAGCTCAGTTTCACCCTCCACCTACAGCTCCTGCTCTCCAAGGCCATACAGACCTGCCTCAAACTCTGCTGTCCTCTTGGCCCCAGCCTGCCCGAGACTCTACAGTGGTTCCATCCCCACCGCTTAGCCGGCAGAACTCAAGTTTACCATGGATTGCAAACCCCTCACAAAGCAGCCCAAATGTGCTTTTCAAACCTCAAGCATCCCCTTACCTCCGCCTTTGCTCCTGCGGCCCTTCCCACTTGGAAGGTCCTTACTAGTCCTACTGAGACTCAAATTCCCAAGTAAATCCCAAGACACGGCTCAGTTCCCATGTTCTCTTGGAGGCCTTCCCCAGTCAAGCTGCCCTCCTCTGCTGTGGAACCCTAGTGTATGCTGCAAGGCAGGGAAAGCAGGGGTTTAGGCTTAGAGACCCGGGTTCATCTCCCAGCTTCAATCTGTGCCATGAGGAGGTGTTCGGTCGAGCTGTGTAACCTTTCCGCAACTCAGTTTCCTGATTTGTAAAATGGAGATTGATTCTGTTCTCTCCACAGCGTTATCATGAGGTTTGAATAAAAACACTCAGCACACACCCCAATTCTTTCCCAGAGGCTTCCTGTCTGCTTTTCAAAGAGCCCTCGGGGGCTTCCCTGGTGGCGCAGTGGTTGAGAATCCGCCTGCCGATGCAGGAGACACGGGTTCGTGCCCTGGTTCGGGAAGATCCCACATGCCGCGGAGCAACTAAGCCCGTGAGCCATGGCCGCTGGGCCTGCGCATCCGGAGCCTGTGCTCCGCAACGGGAGAGGCCACAACAGTGAGAGGCCCGCATACCGCAAAAAAAAAAAAAAAAAAAAAAAAAAAAAAAAAGAGCCCTCGGTCTGGTGACGGTGCAGGGAACAGAAGAGAGGCCAGGTTGCCAGACCTCCAGTCCCAGCCTCCACGCTTCAACCAGAGCTGCACACCCCTGATCAATTTCCTTATGCGTTTAGGATCAGGGTAACCTTTAAGTAGGAAGAAGAAAAAAAAAAAAAAAAAAAAAAAAGCACGCAATTCCAACAAAAGAAAGAAGAAAACCACTATCCTACATAGTGAGGGACCATTAGAAGCAAACACACCCCTCCTCACTCACCGCCTTTCACAGAGATTGCTCTGATCCACCACTGCACGGCCGGTCTCCCCGTGAATTTTATATGTGCCTTAGGAGCACGGCCTGAGTTATCTCTGAACTTTAGTTACCTCAGTAAGTACTTAAATACTCTCAGTGCCTTGCTCCCTGCCTGTTCCTCCAGAAATCCCCCTTTTATAAGTTTAAGCCCACCAAGTGGCTCCCTTTCTATTTCCCTAAGCAGGAGCTCCAGGCTTCCTTATCTGCCCTTCCCCACTTTCTGGCAAGATCTACTTCAGCCTTTGCTCCACCGTCTCCCTCTCCTAGCACCAAACACCAGCCAGAGAATAACACCGCTGAGATCGGTGTTTCCTGGCCAGGATTCGGAGGATCACAGACATTAAAGATGAAGAAGAAAAAACATCTCTCAGGACATCTTGTCCTCTCCTTGTGCAAAATGGTTCCAGCCTGAACATTTTCTAAATATTTGTCAGGCCTGGTATTAAAGGCTTGAAGCGACAAGACCCCTCAGGGGAGAAGTCGGCATTATACCTCAGTCTTAAAGATGATTTCTCTGACTGACTTTTCAGACTCCTGTTTCACCACTGAACCTCACCTCTCACTTTTAGTTAAAGCCCTTTTGAATCTCACCTCTCCCTTTTAGTTAAAGCCCTTCTCAGTAGCCAAGCTATGATGAGTGGGGACTAAAGAAAGGCCGCAGGAAGGGTCAGAAGAGGACAGAGCTGTCACTCTATGGACCATGTGCCCTTTTGGCTCCAGGTAATTAAAAGGATGGGCAAGGTGAAATCCTGACCTCCTATTTCAACTTCTATCCTAAAGAAAAGGCACACCCTCAGTCTTACAGATCTGCTCCTTTCCATTCAGAGAGTCAAAATGCAATCTTGTCATTACAGGCATACCTCAGAGATAGAGTGGGTTCAGTTCCAGACCACCTCAATAAAGTAAATGTTGCAATAAAGCAAGTCACACAAATTTCTCGGTTTCCCAGCGCATGTAAAAGTTGTGTTAACACTGTACTGAAGTCTACTAAGTGTGCAATAGCATTATGTCTAAAGAAGCAATGTATATACCTAAATTTTAAAAAAATGCTTTATTGCTAAAGAAAAAAAAAGCTCATCATCATATGAGCCTTCAGCGAGTCATAATCTTTTTGCTGGTGGAGGGTCGTGCTTCGATGTCGATGGCTGCTGACTGATCAGGGTGATGGTTGGTGAAGGCCGGGGTGGCCGTGGCAGTTTCTTAAAAGAAGACAATGAAATTTGCCACATTGATTGACTTCTTCTCTGCAGCAGGCACTGCTGTGTGAAAGCACTGTACCCGCCTTAGAACTTCTTTCAAAATTGGAGCCAACCCTCTCAAACCTGCCTCTGCTTTACCAGCTAACTTGATGTAATATTCTAAATCCTTTGTTGTCATTTCAACAATCATCACAGCACCTTCACCAGGAGTAGATACCATCTCAAGAAATTACTTTCTTTGCTCATCCATAAGAAACAATTCCTCAACTGTTACAGTTTTATCATGAGATTGCAGCAATTCAGTCACATCTTTACGCTCTACTTCTAATTCTAGTTCTCTTGCTATTTCTACCACATCTGCAGTTCCTTCGTCCACTGAAGTTCTGAACCCCTTAAAGTCAACTGTGAAGGCTGGGATCAACTTCTGCCAAATTCCTGTTAATATTGACATTTTGATCTCTTCCCATGAATCATGAATGTTCTTAATGGCATCTAGAATGGTGAATCCTTTCCAGAAGGTTTTTAACTGACTACCCAGATCCATCAGAGGAATCACTATGTATGGCAGCTATAGCCTTATAAAATGTATTTCTTAAATCATAAGACTTGAAAGTTGAAATTACTCCTTGATCCATGGGCTACAGAATGGCTGCTGTGTTAGCGGGCATGGAGACAACATGGATCTCATTGTACATCTCCACCAGAGCTGTGGAGTGACCAGGTGCTTTGTCAATGAGTGGTAATATTTAGAAAGGAATCTTTTTTTCTGAGTAGTAGGTCTAAGAGTGGGCTTAAAATATTCAGCAAACCATGTTGTAAACACTCTAAACAGATGTGCTGTCACCAGGATTTGTTATTCCATTTATAGACCACGGGTGGAGTAGCTTTAGCATGATTCTTAAGGGCCCTAGGATTTTCAGAATGGTAAATGAGCACTGGCTTCAACTTAAAGTCACCAGTGGCATTAGCCCCTAACAAGAGAGTCAGCCTGTCCTTTGAATCTTTGAAGCCAGGCACTGACTTTGCCTCTAGCTATGAAGGTCCTAGGCGGCATCTTCTTCCAATATCAGGCTGTTTCATCTATATTGAAAAGCTGTTGTTTAGCGTAGCCACCTTCATGAATTATCTTAGCTAGATCTTCTGGATAACTTGCTGCAGCTTCTACATCACCTCTTGCTGCTTCTCCTTGCAGTTTTATGTTATGGAGAAGGCTTCTTTCCTTAAACCTCATGAATCAACCTCTGCTAGCTTCAAACTTTTCTTCTGTAGCTTCCTCACCTCTCTCAGCCTTCATAGAATAGAAGAGAGTTACGGCCTGGCTCTGGATTAGGCTTTGGCTTAAGGGAATGTTGTGGCTGGTTTGAACTTCTCTCCGGACCACTAACACTTTCTCCATATCAGCAATAAGGCTCTTTCACTTTCTTATCATTCAGGTGTTCACTGGAGTAGCGTTTTAAATTTTCTCAAGAACTTGTCCTTTAAATTCACAACTTGGCTAACTATTTGGCACCAGAGGCCTAGCTTTTGGCCTCTCTCAGCTTTCGACACGCCTTCCTCACTAAGCTTAATCATTTCTGGCTTTTGCTTTAGAGTGAGAGATGTATGACTCTTCTGTTCACTTGAACACTTGGAGGTCATTGTAGGGTTATTAATTGGCCCAATTTCAATATCGTTGTGTCTCAGGGAATAGGGAGGCCCGAGGAGAGGGAGAGAGATGGGGGAACGGTTGGTCAGTGGAGCAGTCGGAACACACACAACATTTATGGATGAATTCTCTTTGTTACATGGGCACCGTTCATGGCACCCCGCAAACAATCACAATTGTTACATCAAGGATCACTGATCACAGATCACCATAACAAATATAATAATAATGAAAACATTTGAAGTGTTATGAGAATTACCAAAATGTGACACAGAAACACTAAGTGAGCAAATGCTCTTGAAAAAATAGCACTGACAGGCTTGCCCGATGCAAGGTTGCCACAAACCTTCAATGTGTAAAAGTGCAATATCTGTGAAGTGCAGTAAAATGAGGTATGCCCATATAAGATAGTGATAAAGTCTTAACATTTGTGTCCCTGCTGAGGTTACCAACTTAGATGCCTAACGGATCCCTTCAAGACTGGCAAATGCCCCACCTCCAACAGATTGCCATCTCCCAGGAATGTGTATGTACCCTGTGTTGCCAGAAATCAAGATTTCAGTGTTAACTGTTCTAATTTTTAAATGTTGGTAACTAACTGCCGTAAGAGGTCATACCTTTCCGGGGTAGCCTGAAACTCCTAAGTGAGTTAAAAAGTTATTTTTAACCGATTGCAAAGGGCTGGTAGACACCAATCCTCTCAGCTGCATGAGATTTCTCCTCCCTCTGAAATCTACCACTATTCCTTAAGCATGAATGTAGGAACTACATGGCTGTACATTTATAATGTGGGGTGTAGAAGTCTTGCCTCATGGGTTCCCAAAGGACAGGGGTCACATCTGATACTGCTTGACCCTAAAGCCCGAAGATGCACAGATGTTTATTCTTCTACCATTTGCATAGTTACAGCAGTCAAATGGACCGTCCCCAATGCACCTGTGCATAAAAACAGCCAAGCTCTCAAGGAATGGTTAAAACTGCTGTGGGTCTAGCTTACTTGGGTTTATACCCCTGTATTACCTGGTAGCTCTGAGACCTTGAGGAATTTCATACAACCTCAGTTTTCTCATCTGTAAACTGGGGATGCTAAAAATAGCCTTGACCTCCTAGCATTGTTAGGAGGTTTACATGAGACAGTAGGGCACAAATCATTTAGCTCACAGAATAACAGCTCAATCAAGGTCACTGGGAAGCTGCTTCACATTCTGATCCTATCAAAATAACCAGGAACCAATAGTGCCCTCATTTCACATCTTCTTGTTTCAAAGAGTCTCACTGGTCTCATTTTATTCACCTCTGGATTTTAGTTTTTCCTCTGAAGATCACATTGGCTTGTTAAATTCTTGGCAGAATCCATAGCCCTCTTGGTTTCTGAATACGGTGTAAATAAAAAGAAAGTCAGATGATCTTGTCCAGGTTAACTGTCATTCGGGAAGACAACAGTTCTATGCTAAACTAGGTCGGTGTGGGGTGTAGGTGAGGACAAGAGGACACACACATAATCAGGTAGAAACAGTATGCAGCACCCCAATTCCCCTCAAGGAAGGACCTCCTGCCCAACTGGGAGGCAGGTGGTCAGCAAACAGTGTCCAGCCATTGGCTCCTTCAAATGGGCCTCAGCAACACACAGCTGCTTCCCTGGAGGCCACCCCCTTCCAGGGAAGACAGCATCTCCTAACTAAGCAAGGCAAGCTTGGAAAGGCACTGCCATTTCAGCTTGTCACAGGACAACGCTGATGAACAAAATACTCCAGAGCTCCCAGCTGGACTGGGTGATGCTTTACAAGGCCTGTCTTACAGTCTAACTGCTCTGTCTGGTTCTTCTTCTTTCACAGACATTGATGCCTAATACACATCTTACATCCCAGACTCCATCTCAGCACTGCCTCCTCAGAACCCAACCTACCACACACACACACGCACACCCACTCCCAAAGCCCCAGGAAGCCTTTAAAACTTTATCTTTTTAATAAATATGAAGCAGTCAACGTTGGTCATGAGGAAGACCAGGTTTGCATGGAAATCCACAGGTTTTATAGAGTCAGACGCCATCTACAGAGTTGGGAAGGATTATCAATTCTGTTTTAATATTTCTGTTTTTACAGAGCGGAAATACCAAGAAGGTAGAAAGAACACAGCCCTTCAACAGATTTCTGGATCTTTGAGTACTTTCAGTAATATTTGTGTCTTCTAAAATAATGTTGGAACTTGGGGAAATTATTTTTTTTAATAGAAAAATAATAAATGACTCATTGGTGTTAACACTGAATAATTTTCTCTAGGAAGTCCCCAAAGTATTCATGGTTAAAGGTATATTACGGGGGGCTTCCCTGGTGGCGCAGTGGTTGAGAGTCCGCCTGCCGATGTAGGGAACACGGGTTCGTGCCCGGGTCTGGGAAGATCCCACATGCCGCGGAGCGGCTGGGCCCGTGAGCCATGGCCGCTGAGCCTGCGTGTCCGGAGTCTGTGCCCCGCAACGGGAGAGGCCACAACAGTGAGAGGCCCACGTACCGTAAAAAAAAAAAAAAAAAAAAAGAAAGAAAAAATGTATATATTAGGGGAAGCAGGTAATGCTGTGGAACGATCAGTCTATGCTAAAGAGCCCAGCTTTGTTATTGGGCAATAAAGATGCCATACAACCTGCTGCCATTCAGATTGGCTAAGAGGCCTCTGCAAATGTGGTGCCAAATAAATACTGTTAAAAAGCTCTACCAGAAAAGTAGTATTTCAAAGATAATTCCTTACTTTCCCAGGAACAAAAAAAATACTGAAGGACAAAGATACCATATCACAGTCCTTCATGTGTCTCATCCTTCACGCTGACCATAGAGCTGCATCTGTCATGCTTCGCTGCCGTTATATTCCTTTTTTGCTCAAATATCACCTGATCTTCAATGGAATAAATTCTGTTATCACACAAATTCTATGTATGTCAGTGATCTCATATATGAAGGTCAGATTCACATCCCTTTGGAGGCCATTTAAGCTAACATGTATAGTTGTTTGTTAAAAAAGTAAGATTCTCCCATTGTAAAATGCATGTAAAAAAGATGAAATGATGGTATATGCCAGATGGGCTGTGTCTAAGTTACAATCGAATTGAAACAAAAACAGCAAGGTGAATCTGAATGGTACCTGCAAACTATCCTAGGCCTCTAACTAACAAATATATGCAGACATGGAATACAGCCAGCTCCTGGGAATTTGTTCCTCAAGCTTTCCAACAGATATACCCAAGGGACTGTGGGGAAGGGATGAACAAGAGGTGCTTGTTTACTAGGAAGGAGCTAGTTGTTTTCTAATAAGAACAAAATAACTAAAACTGTTTGGTTCTCTAAAAGAAAGATTAGCATTGTCGTCAGAAATAAAAATGAATTATTCTGAATTGATCATATATACCTATATGAGCAGCTCAAAGATTGAGATATGTATTAATTCTGCAGTGAAGGAAAAGCCTCATTCAATTTTGGATGGAGTTCAACAATATTAAAAGAATATATACTAAGTACACAGAAGCTACCTTTGATTTTAGTTCCTTAAAATAAATACACATACACAACTGTATATACACACAACCTTAAAGATAAGTCATGCTGGGTTTTGTTTCATACAATTTGGTATATGTTTTTCAATGTCTTCTGAAATGATCTGCTAGGACCAAAGGCTAACATGAAATTTCCTGCATGCTGGCAGCTAATTCAATAAAAATTAGAGAGGTGAAGCTCTGTTCCCTGGATGGGGAAAGTCTTAACACGAAACATTCATTATTTCCATGTAAATTGCAAGAGTAAAGATGCTGGACTTAGCACTGAAACAGAAGGAAATTGTCACTTTTCATTATCAGTAGAAAAATGTTTTAACTTGCAATATTCCCTAGCAAATTTTGATCCGGCAACTCTACCTCTTTATCAACGTCTACCATAATCCATTAATTTGCAGCTTCACAAGTACTATGTTGGGCCAATGGCTTTGGGTACCTCTCTTTGAAGGAATAGCACCCTATGTTCTTTTTCTGGCACCATCTCATTAAAATGAAACTCAGACTCAGAGTAATCATGAAGGACCTAAGCCCTCCAATAAAAAATAGTGGTATGTTTCTCCTCTTAAATTACACAGCAGAAGTGAAGCCTGGTATATCACACACAGCGGAAGAGCTAAAGGCCAAACTATTAAACTTAATGAGCTGATGCCAGCTCAGGCTCTCTAACCAGAGAGGTGAGGAACAGAAAAGATGGAGACCACCAAGGAACTTTCTTTAAAATATCAATTAAAACCATGTCACCTCTCTGCTCAGCTCCCACACTCATCACCTGACACACAGAAACGTGAGGCGCTGGCTGAGGAGTCACACAAGTCTGAGAAAAGGCACCTTGGAGGTGTGATCTGCCACAGGCAAGAGCCTTTCTGCATTGGTATGTATGGTGGTGAGACAGCGGAAAGGACGCCGGCGCAAGAGGAGGTGGAGGTGGCCTTCATGGCATCCCAAGGGCCCGATTTTATGTTCTAATCCATTCTGACCCAACCAAATCTCTTCTTCTTGAGAACGACTGGATTACTGCTGAAGGTGTTCTCTACTTCTAATAGTCTTTCAGTCTCATTCCGTCCACCGAAGACCAGCTAAGGGTGCAGGGTCTTCTCCATCCTGGATGAAGATGAAGTTACGATGCTCTGATCCAGGACCAGATGGCTCTTCTCGGGTCCTGGGACAAAGTCAGCCTGGCTGAGTCCATCAGCTGATGCATTTTCCCACACGTGAAATCTACAGTTGTTGGGGGTGGTGGAAGTAGTGGTAATCCCATAGCTCAAAAACTAGCATAGCTTACTAATTATTAAACTAAAACTGTCATAGCTCAGTAGCTATGAGTTAAATGTCAGTTACAATGTAGGATTTAATATGAATCATGAAGATAAGAAGTAACAATTTATAGAGCATTTCTTAGGTCAGTCCCTATACTAAGCATTTTACATAGGTTATTGTACTTAATCCTTACAACCTCCATGCAAGGGGTCCGTTTTTAGCCTCATTTTACAGATAAGGAAGCTAAGTGTGATAAGAAAGCTAAGTAACTTGTCTGAAGTTAAACACCTAATGAGTGGTAGACCTGAGGTTCACACCCAGGTCTGGCTAACTCCAAGGCTATTCGATATCACCTGATACCTACCCAACCTCTGTGATATTTAGCATTATTCTCAGTCACCTCTACACTGCAAAGAAGTTCCTTTCACCCCAAAATCAAGCATATTAAATGCATCTGTGTTCTCAAAAGATAACAGTGTCTTGCCCAAAACAGTACAAAGTGTCACCATCAAAAGTCATTCTCACCAGAATTCACCTTGACCTCTAATGATTCTACATTGCTTGTCATGCTAGTTTCTTCATGGAAGTAGTATTTTTAAACTGCAAGTTTTAAACTGCTCCTATAAACTTCTGACAACATGAAGATCAGACATTACTGTGGAGTTCTTTTTTAAACAAATCAGTAGGAATTTTCCAATTACGAGACAAAGAGTAGTCACACATACCTGTAGAACTGATTCTAATCTACACCTTAAACTTGTTTCAATACACACTGCATGAGTATTAGCTTAGACAGAGATAAGAGTCACCCAGTAGGGGCATGTTAGTTCTTTCTAAATATTTTAATTAAAAAAAAAAAACTAGTATACTGAGTAGCTTCTGCAAATCCCATATGAATGACTTAATGTGCTGCAGGGTCCTGGTCTCTAGCATATAGCCCTCCAAACAGCCACCTTCCATCTCCTTAAGTAAACTAGGAGGAGGCCTTCTATGTAAGCTTTTTCTTTTTTTAAACTCTTGAATGATACATTTTTTCCTGGAGTAGAGAATAGAGAAAGGGAATGAACTACCAACTAGTAACACCACCAACACAGTGGCTATCGTTCATAGCACACCTTTTAGTACCAAGAAATAGGCTATACCCTTCACATGAATACTCATTTTTGAAGTACTTCCACAGGATATTAAGATCCTTATTCTACACCTGAGAGATTTGACACTCAAAGAATGTGCATATCTCAAATTAGTCACTATATGCTTCAGAGGAAAGACTCGAAACCAAGTTTAGTGAATTTCATAGCCTGTCGGTTTTATCACTGCAGTAGGATATACTTAAAATACACCATCATATAACAAAGAGTGGTCTTTGGTGTGTCAAATATCCTCTACATACTTAAAAAATAGCAGACTCAAAGATTAATGTAAATTGACGGACTTCCCTGGTGGTGCACTGGTTGGGAATCTGCCTGCCAACGCAGGGGACACGGGTTTGAGCCCTGGTTCGGGAGGATCCCACATGCCGTGGAGCAACTAAGCCCATGTGCCACAACTACGGAGCCTGCGCTCTATAGCCTGCGAGCCACACTACTGAAGCCCGCATGCCTAGGGCCTGCGCTCTGCAACAAGAGAAGCCACCGCAATGAGAAGCCCATGCACCGCAACTAAGAGTAGCCACCGCTTGCCGCAACTAGAGGAAGCCCGCGCGCAGCAATGAAGACCCAACGCAGCCAACAATAAATAAATAAATAAATAAGAAAAAGAGAAAAAAAAGATTAATCTAAATTGACAATACCTTCACTATGATCATGAAGGGATAATGTTTTAAATTGGGGACCAAGGGATTTATAGTTTCCATATTGAGAATAATTTCCATGGACATATTTTTATTTTCATCATGTTCTGTTATGTGAGTGTGTGTTAAAGAGAGATAGAGAGACAAAGAGACCCTTTTCCTTTTATGCTATGTTGGAACTTTCCAGAGACAGTTAAAATCAGCTACTTAACTTCCATAAGTATCAAAATAAAATTATACTTATTTAGACTACAGAGTTCCTAACCATCATGAAGATTCAGGAGTAGAAAAGCATGGGAGGCAGGGAATGCTAGTGTTTCTTCCCTGCATTTCCACAGTCCTGTTGCAATTCAAATCTCATCAACAGATAAAGTCATCAGGAGCTAATTAGTCCCTGTATAAAGGAAAGACAAAGAACGGACTCCTAAAAACTTCCCCTCAAACCAACAACAACAAATCATTGGAACCACTGAGTAGTTTGAGTAAATGAAAATTGTGAAGTAAATTAATTAGCTTTGCATAGACTGGTATCAAAAGTCATTATCCCTGCACTGCAAGGAAATCCTGAGAAGCCTAGTTGTGTGAAAGAATAGTCTGAGAAGGAAATCAATCTCTGCTCTTCAACGCTGATGTTTTAAGGGGTCCCTGCTGTATAACTTGCCCAGAAGCATTCCAGGGAGAAGAGCCCTTGGATTTATATCTGCTACACGTGTCACTGAACCTAAATACATCTGATAAATAATTGAAGCTCGATAGAGAAAACTCCACTGCGCTCACATCACATGAGCTAAAGAACAGGGAGGGGAAGGCAAAGCGGCCAAGTTTCCCATGTGAATTTCCACTTATCATCCCACTTATCAATTAGATCATTACTGTGCCTCATGGAAGTATCAGCTCATTGTCTTAGGGAATCTAGGCTCTGGCATCATAAAATTAGCCAATCTAGTTTCCTTCTCTTCCATGCCACAGAGCCCTTTCCATGAGTCTAAGCATAGTGCAGGGCATAATCCATAATCCTCACAACAATCTTGTGATTTTTACAGATAAAGAAACTAACGCCTGGGGACAGGGGATTGTGTATCACAGGGCACAAAGCTAGTAAGCTGTAGGGTGAGGATGTGAACCCAGGTCCAGGAAACTCTAGAGTCTGTATTATTGCCACACCAGGCCCCCTCCCTAAATAACATTTATATCAAGTGATCAAGGGAGCAGCCAGACTGCTCAGAAGCCTTTGGTATTAATATGAAGAAAACTAAGAAGCTCACGTGGCTAGGTCTCTTATCCAATGGTACTTCCCTGGAAGGGGCAAATGGTCTCTGCTGGAATCCTTCCACTGACAGGGAGTTCTGTACCTCATACAACCTGATTACTCAAAAGACTTAAATTTGCTCTTCCATAACTTATATCCAGTGATCTCAGTCATGGCCTCTCAAGCCGCTTAATCCAGTTCTGACTGAGCTCAGTACTTGGATCCATAACAACGACTGCAAGGGTAGAGAATATCTTCACCTGTCAGAGCCCTTGTGAGGACTCAGTGAGTGTTAAAATGGGGCCTGGCACATAATAAGCATCTGTCCAATGTTAGTTATGAAAATTCTCCTGATTTTATTTGCTAAATTACTTCAAAGAATACAATAAGCACTCATGAATGTCATATATTAAAAAAACAAACAAAACAAAACAAAACAAACTATGCCCCTGACAACAACCTCTATCTATACATCCAGACCTCTCTCATGTCCTCTCCTGCGACCCCCACTCAAAGTAATCATCATCTAGTCCCAGGTTCATACTTCCTGTATCTTATTTTTATATGGTTTTGCTGCACTGTCTTAGTCTGCTCAGGCTGTTATAAAAAATACCATATACTGGGTGGCTTAAACAACAGACACTTATTTTCTCACAGTTCTGAAGGCTGGAAGTCCAAGATCAGGGTTCCAGTATTGTTGAGTTCTGGTGAGAACCCTCTTCCTGGCTTTCAGACTGCTGCCTTCTTGTTTTATGTTCACATGGCCTTTCCTCAGTTTGTATCTGTGGAGAGAGCGAGATCTCTCTCTCTCTCTCTCTCTCTCTCTCTCTCTCTCTCTCTCTCTCTCTCTCTCTCTCTCTCTCTCTCTCTCTTCGTCTTCTTATAAGGGCACTAATCCCATCATGAGGGCACCACCCTCATGACCTCATCTAAACTTAATTGCCCCCAAAGGCCTCACCTCCAAATACCATCATATCGGGGATTAGGGCTTCAACATATGAATTTAGGGTGATACAAACATTTATTCCAGAACACATATCTATAATTGTTCCTAAAATGCTTTATAATATAAGCTGCTTTTACCTTTTATAAAAAAGGATAATATCCTTACACAATTTTATGTCTTCTTTGTGGACTTATTTTTTCCCCCACTTAATATTTAATTAGTAAGAAATTAAAAGACACCTGCAGGGCTTCCCCGGTGGCACAGTGGCTAAGAATCCACCTGCCAATGCAGGCCACATGGGTTCGAGCCCTGGTCTACGAAGATCCCACATGCCATGGACCAACTAAGCCCGTGCACCACAACTACTGAGCCTGCGCTCTAGAGCCCGTGAGCCACAACTACTGAGCCCGCATGCCTAGAGCCCATGCTCTGTGACAAGAGAAGCCACTGCAATGAGAAGCCCGCACACCGCAACAAAGAGTAGCCCCTGCTCACCGCAAATAGAGAAAGCCCATGTGCAGCAACCAAGACCCAACACAGGCAAAAATAAAAATAAATAAATAAAATACATTAAAAATAAATAAAGATACCTACAACTGAATAATGAAACACTGCATATCAAAATCTGAACTTATATTAGAAAATAGCCTCAAAATTAACAAGCTCAATGTCAATCTTAAATACATAAATGAACAAAATAAATCCATATATAACAAAAGGAAAAACATAATAAATACAATAGAGCAGAATTAATGAAATAGAAAACAAATAAATTGATAGAGGAGATCCCAAAAGTCAAAAGTTGGTTCTTTGATAAAATTTAAAACTTTGGCAAGACTGATAAAAAGAAGGTAAAGAGAAAAACACAGCGTTTTGAATGAAAAGGTGGACACAAACACAGCTAAAATAAGATAACAAAGAACTAATATCAAGACTTCCCTGGTGGCACAGTGGTTAAGAATCTGCCTGGTAACACAGGGGACACAGGTTCGAGCCCTGGTCTGGGAAGATTCACAACTACTGAAGCCTGCACGCTTAGAGCCTGTGCTCTGCAATAGGAGAAGCCCTCGCTTGCCACAGCTACAGAAAAGCCTGTGTGCAGCAACGAAGACCCAATGCAGCCAAAAATAAATTTATTTTTTAAAAAAAGAACTAATATCTACAACTGTTAAGTCACAATTTAAGAAATGGATGAAATGGACAAATACCTAGTATATAACTTTCTAGAATGGGCACAAAAATAACCAAAAGCTTATGCTGTCTTCTAACTATCAAAGAAATGGAAGTAGTGATTAAAAATATTTTGACAAAGAAAACACCCTGCCAGATAGTTGCTGAGGCAAGTTTTTCCAAACTTTCAATGAAGAGATCATTCCAATTTTATGCAAACTTTTCCAGATGATCGAAACAAAGAACTTATTCCCCACTGATTCCATAAGGTCAGTATAACCCTCTTACCAAGACCAAACAAAAACATTACAAGAGAAGAAAATTCCATTCTCATTTCACTCATAAACACAGAAGTATATCATTCTTCTTAGTTGGGTACTCAAATGTAATCCATAAGAAACTTTATTTCCAATGCACAAGTAGCATCTTAGCACTATAGGAAGATCACATTAACTTTGGAATGTACCATTTTCCTAGCTGTATGATGTAGGTATGTCATCTAAGCTCTCCAAACTTAGTCTCCTTCTCTGAAAACTGGTGTTTTCATAATATCTATCTAACTCTTTGAGGATTAATGCAGTAAATCATACAAAGCCTTTAGCTTGGTGTCCAGAAGTAACAATAAACAATAATGATGAGTCATAGCTACTATTTATCAAATGCTTAGTTACTTAGCTGACCATTCTTTTAAAAAAACTCCTTTAATGCTCTATCTCCCAGAGAGATAGAGAGTATTATCTCCAGTTATGGAATGAAGTAACAGAGTCAAGAAGAATTTCAACAACCTTCCCAGAGTCACACAAATTGCAAAAAGCCAGGCTAATTTAACAACCATGTGCGGTGGGAACACTGGTGCACAAGGGACACTTCCAATTGGAGGCAATAGCTGCTACTGAAGACCCAGCACTTCCTCTGAGAGGCACTGTAGTTCCTTCCACGAGCATGGGATGTGTGGTTTGATTTGTGACATGTGAGATTAAATTGCAGCATTTCTAATGGAAAGGCTTCAGAGGGCAGGAATGAGTGATGCACTGTCATTTATCCATCCCTGCATGGGGAATCTTGAACATTAATGAGATCAGACATGTCATGGTAGCTCTCTCTGCTTCCGCCACAAATTCTAGGTCAGAAGATTTTTTTTTTTTTCCCCAACATTCTGGCCACTTCCCCATCCACCTGGAACTCTTTGCCAGGTTCCTAAGATATAAGATTTATGATAATTTCCCTTAGGTATGGCTTATGGCTTTATTCCAGTAAGGTTACCAAGCATGTTGCCAATAATCCATTTCATATTTTCACAGGAAAAGATTATTTACACAAACAAGCAATCTAGGAAAATGAATGAGAGTTCTCAATTGAAGGAAAAGATGAGTAGCAGGAAACTTATAAGGCCTGGGGACTCAGCTGGCTTGAAAAATTAGTAGAGGAGATACAGTGTTCTACTCTATTCTTCCCCCCCAGAGAAGCTTGCCTATTGATTAGACACAGAGAACTAACAAAGATTCAATAATTAATTTGCTCTGTGAGTGTGGAAAACACCACCCCTGTTAAAGATTACACAGTGACACCATTTATTACCATGCTTCCCAAGATGCTTTTTTTTTGTATCTTAAGAGGCTCTATGCTTGCCTGTGTAGTGCTGGTACCTTGGAAAGGAAAACAACAAGAATGTGTTTCTCACCATTTAATGTCCAAAGTGATACTGGAAACTGTGAATGTTAACATATTTTCAAAGAGCTTTGATAGAGGAAACAAGACAGTGAAAGAGGATATTGAACAAGCCTGGAGACAGAAAGATCTTGAGCTGAACCTCTGGGTACCACCTGCTGGTCCCTTGACACAACCACCCATACCATCCAGCTCTCCTAGTTTTCTCTAGGCTAAGAGCTTTATGCTTAGTTGGCTCAATGAATATTATCAAATGAGTTCTGTGTTCAACTATGGTGAGACACAGCCTTGGAGAGAGGCAGGTAATACCGAGAGAGTAAAGGGAAGGAAGTACATGGAGAAGAAAGATTTGTTCATTCAACACTGATGCATATGTGTTGTGAAAAGCATTTGGGAGTTATACCCAAATCCATCCATCAGTGAAAAGGCATAAATGGTGATCTTCCCTTCTCTTTATTTCCCACCATGCTTTCCCTTGCTCTCCTGGAGAGAGATGATAGCATCTTAGGAGGTGAGTGAGAAGAGGGAGGAGCGTCTCGTGGAGGTGAGTGGTAGTGGCATCATGTGCTGTAGCTGAAGAGGTAGGGCAGAGAAGTGTGCAGTGTCTGAGGAGGTAGTACAGAGAGGATGAGAGGGGGAGAAGGATGACAGAGCATTTAGGAGAGTCCTTATACTGAACAAATGAGTACGTATGTTAAGGAGAATGAGAGCCAGGTTTCTCACTTCTGAGAAGGTATTTGTAAACAAGGAAAGGGGAAAGGAGATATGATTTGATATGAACTCATGACAGGAAGTACATGTACACATGCTTATTCATTCACATAGATAAATAATAATAAATGAATGGGTAGAAATACATGCATATGTCTTCTAGCTTTGTGTGTTGAGAGTAATGACATCCCAGGAGCAATGAGCACACTAAGCGCCCAGATCTTAGTCTCTAAAACCATCTTCCAATAAAAGGAACCAGGGCTTTTTGGAGAAAGGACTGATTCCAAGGCTGAACAGGGAAAGTATAAGATGATCCAGGAACTTCTCATTTTGTATGAGAAGAATGCTCAAAGAATAATGAGGAAACCTGGCAGACAACAACTAAACTAGGTGATCAAGTGAGAGGATGGGTCAGTGTAGTGTGTCTTCCAATACCATACAGGGAGAAAAGCTCAGCACCATTTCTGCAGAATTCCTGCCAGGAATGCATGTAAGAATACATGACTTGAGTCTGATCACGAAGAAATTTTGAAAGATCCAGATAGAGGGTCATCCTACAGGGAAATGTGGGACAGTGAAAGACTGAGAAATGGTTCCAGATCGAAGGAAACTGATGAGCAACAGTAACTCAATGCAACACATGTTCCTGGATAAGATCTTGGACCAGCTAAGAAAAGGAGTCATTGTTGAGACAGTTGGCAAAACCTGAATGGGGTCTGTGGATTGGATTATAGGGCTGTATCAGTGTTGATTTCCCAACCAGGAGGGGTTTTATAGTAGAAATGAGAAGACAGTCCTTGTTTGGGGAAGGTAAACACTGATAATTAGGGGTAATGGGGCATAATGTCAGAAAAAAAATCTATTATCTATGTAAAAAGAGAAAGAAAATAAATGAATTAACAAGTCAAAAGTTGAATCATCTGGGTGAAAGGGATGCGATACTTCTTGTAATTTTTCTACAGGTTTGAAACAGTTTCAAAATAAAAAGAACTAGTAAAAGTGTTGAGTTCTGAAAAGAAGAAGACAGCATATGTTTCAAGGGGGAATTATGTATGGTTAGAATCCCTTCTGTGCTTTCTAAGAAGTACAGGTCCTAAAGAAGACCCTTTGTTAAGAATAACTGATAAGCAGGATGCTAATGAGAACCTGCAAAGGTGAGCCCGATGACTTAAGAAAAGGAAAGGAAGATTCAGTATACGGAAGGGAGAGGAGAGTGGTAGGGTGTGTGTGTAAGAAAAAAATTGACATTTAGATATTGTCAGAAAGAGACACGCAAAACATTGCCATAGGGAATGGAACTTCTAGGTAAAGAAGACTGTTACAGAAAAGTTGAATGAATTGGGGTGTGTAATATAATCCTTCTATTATTCCAAAACACCACCAATAACAACCACGTGATTGATCAGTACCATTTGGACTGACCTATATTTGTGACCTTGTTTGTTAGTTTGGTTTGATGACTAGTAGGAGGTTGATTGGAAGGCAGGTGTCGAGGGCGCACAGGGCAGCCCAGAGTGTACAGATACACTTGGGTTTCATGTGAAGAGGGAGATAAAACATAGACTTAAATGCCCTAGTACAAGGTAGAAAAGAATAAGACCAATAAGCTGCCAGAGAGTGTCAGAGACAGCGCAAAAGGACTTCAGAGGATGCCATAAAAGGGAACATTCCAATTTCTTGAGATCCCTCTCTGAACCAGGCCTTTTATATCTGCTGTCACATTTATTCCTCACAATGTTCTCAGGGAGTGGGAATTAGATACAGAAACTGTAAGACATGGAGTTTCAACAACAGACCAAGTTCCCCCAGCTAGTAAACGGCAGAGTCATGATATGACCCCGAGTCCACAGGGCCACAAAGATCATTTTTTACTTATTCCATCCTAGTAGGCTGCCTTCTGCCTGGGCTTGGAGAGGAGGGGTACAGGGAGGGAAGGCTTCGTGGAGGAAGAGGCACTGAACAGAAACGCGAAGAAGGCTTTGGCTGGCAGCATGAAGAGAATGGACTCCTGGCAGAAGATGAAGTAAGCACGATCACATGGAGATAAGGAGGCCTGGGTGGGGGCATGGGGGTGGTGAAATCTATTTCACAGGTGGCAAGGATACAAGATGATCCATCCCGGGGCAGACACAGATGCCAAGAACAAACACAAAGATGATGGAGGTGAAGCATACTGAGTCGGTGATGCCGACTGGGGGGCCGTAGAACAGACGGCGCTGGCGACACTTCCATGCACTCCCCTGCCACACCCTGAAGCCTCAGGTCAAAACCACGTGTGCACTAACTCACGGGAAAACAGTAATTTTCAGACATCATTTAAGGGAAGCAATGCCTGAAAGACTGAAAGTGCACATTTTCAAGGTGTTATTTTTGAAAGTGCAGAAACTTCCAGTTTGGATATATTTTCTGAAAATTCCCCCCATCATTATTAGTACTTCTGTGGAATAATCACATCCCTAAAAATATTCCCTCCTTCATAATGCACGAATGATGGCTCTTCGCTGAGGGGGAGCAAGGAGAGGAAGGTGATGAATTGCAAATCAATCATAATCTACGCAGATATTCCACTGAAAATTATATTCATCACCTTTTCCAAACAGCACTACATGAGTTTCCTTGAAGTACAAGAGGTCTATTTTCATAAATTGGACCGTAATTTATTTCTCTAATCAATGTATTTTTATACCCCAAAGTCAAACAGTAAACAATGTAGTTAGGAAAGGAACGATGTAGTTAGGAAAGGAATTATGAACTGGAAGGACATGAAACATGATGCTCAGAAGGAAAAAAATGGAACAGCCAAATACATTTTCTATGGTCTTTGTTCGCTTTAAAATGCTTTTCTCCAAAGGACTTTGTGATGTAATTGTCCCTAGTTGTGCTGAATATGAACACAAAAATGCCAAATTACCCAGATGCATTTGGGGGAAAAAAAAACAAACTGCAAATGCTGCTACCATGTACTCTGCCAGCTGCAGATACAGTGACTAAATGAACAGAGCTGTACTTTTAAAAGTATCATCACAATAATGACCAGCATCTGAGGATCAGTGGCCACTTAGCAGGACTCACTTGCTATTTCTCTGTCAAATGTCACTTTTTTTTCTTTTTTTTCCTCCTTAGCATCCCATTTGTAGAGGAGCAGACAGAGAAAAGTTCAAAGGCCTTGACTCCGGGGATTACTGATTACGTGTTTACATATGCTTGTCTAGGCTGAGTTCCTCTAAAGCAAATCCTGAAGCAAGACTGAGGGCCAGAAGTTGAGTTAGAAGGTGATTCCAGAAAACACCAGTAGGGGAGAGGGAAAGTGAGACTGGAGGGAATACATCCTCCAAGTGTGTGTTATCAAGTAGGATATTGCTTTGGCCAAGAGGGACTCAATTCCCTTGGGAGGCAGTGTAGACATGTTTCAGTTATTCCACCAAGAAAGCGAGGGAACCCAAGTGTTTATTCACCAACTTCCACTAGTTATTGGTGATGGCTGCTACCAAGGGGAGGTGGGGTGGTGGGGAATTAAATTTCCAGCACTTTCAGTCCATTTTGTACTGCACACAGGCAAAGTAGACACCAGTGGCTACAGAAAGCCCTCAACCAGAATGTCATGGTTAGAGATAGAAGCCAGTGTCAACGTGTAGTGGAATGTCAATGTCCAAGGGCTGTGGGCAATTACAAGGACAGCATCTGCTACAGGGTCCTTTTAAGGGGAAATGCCAAGACGCCTGAGTCAACATTTGATTCTAAGTCAATGCAGTATCTGCCTGTCTCCCCCCTTCCCCGCCCCTCCTTCTTTTTCTCTCCAGGATAAAGTCTTAATGAGCATCAAATAGACCATCAGATGGCCATTTCAAGACCTGTTTCGAGATGCACATTGCTGCTTACACTGTTCTGGTGCTCATCAATGGGTCAAAGACCAAGTAATCTCAACTGTCTGTGCCTTTGTCTAATTATCTGCTTAAAGGCAAAACTGTTAGTTGACCTTAAAAGGGAAAGTCAAAGTGCTGCATAAGAAGGAAGAATGCTTGCACATATAACTTATTTACTGCCGTATGACCCCATAGCACCCTACGCATCTCCTTTCTTTTGCCTTCATCACAGTTGTAATTATTTCTTCCTCATTATCTGTCTTATCTGAGAAGCCATAAACTCAGTGGGGCTAGAGACCATGTCTGATTATCCACAGCTCTATTCCCTGTGTCTAACACATAGGAAGGACTGCATCATCACTTTTGAATATAAGAATAAACAAATGACTGAAGATTACTACCATCATCCATCAGGCAAAATCGATTACATATCTGAGGTGCTGGACTGCTGCTACCCATAAGGCAACTTCCTATAAATTAGACAAAGGTGTTCCTTACTCAAAGCAGATAAAGCCCTAAGCCAGGGCTTACTGCTTATCAAAAGGAATGCAGACTAGAATTCAGCCCCTGTGCACGCATCAGCAAGGTGCCTGTGGTAGTCATAAAAGCTGTACACTGATATTTCTGGTTCTCCTCCTTCTTATGAAGGAAAGGATCGCCCCTCCCTGTTCCAGTGAAATTAGGTATGGCCACGTGGCTTGCTGTGGCCAATGAATGAAAGCAGAAGTGAGCCACTTATAGGCAGAGGCCTTTGAGAGTTATCATAGTCCTTTCCCTTTGCCACAGTAACCAGCAATTTCCCAGATAGGAGAGCCTTGATCAGCCTACATTCCTAAAGTGAAAGAGACGTATTACAGAATGCCCAGCGAATCCACAAAGGATTTGTGGCATACAGCAGAAATAGCCTTTTATTCTTTAGATATTGAGGCTGTTTGCTACTATGGCATCCCTAGCCCATTCTGACGGATACAGTGGACAACCTACAGCCCTACACTCAGTGGCCGTCAGTAGATTGATATGACTTGTACATTCTCCGCTCTCATGAACTGCCATGTACACTCTACCCTCCTGCATTCATTAATCTTTTCCTTGCAAACAACAAAACCTCTAACAGGCATTGCTTTTCTAGGTGGGGAAGAAGACAGACTGGGTACGTGGGCTTAACCACTTCCACTCAAAGAGGCACTTCTAAAATCATGTGACCGAGAAAAAAATTCTACATGAATTCTACATTAATTTGGAAGGGAGTCCTAATTCTTCCATTCTCATGTAATCTCCAGAGCAATTCCTGCACCATCAAGGCTGCCACTCCCCAAGGGGTCAGGGCTTCAGGCTCATAATTAGTTGTACTAGTACTACTATCACTGCTAATTAATGGTTGATGTTCTGCTTCAATTGAAAACTGCCCATTTCTGACTCCTACATTCTAAGTCAAATAGACAGTTCCCCATTTCCAAACTGTGCACTTTATCTTAATAGTGTAATTTCCTTTAAAAATTTTTTTTAAAGTAAGTCAAGGAAGAGATGACATTCTCCAAACTAGTTAGTTGGGTTATCAAAATTAAAAGCATTAAAAAAATTAATAATATGGGATTAGCACTGTTACAGAAATGCACTCAATCTTGTATTAAAATACAATTCTTCTAAACCACGGCTGTCACAGTTAAAATGCTAATAGTATTTAAACATAAATCCTTCTCCCCATGAAGCAAGAATCATTGTGCAGGCACATTAGCTATTCTATTCACTTTACAGATGCTGTCTGATAGAACATTTTAGCCTAAGCCTTGTCAGTGTGAATCCTGATGCTGAGATGTGTATTATATTACTTTATGTAACTGAAAAATGGGAAGCCTTTATGTTGGATTACAGGCTGAAATAATGACCTCCTCTTGCAAGTGGGGCCTGGGACATAATGAGGTGCCAAATGGGATTCTAGGTCAGAGCCTCTGCAGGACTTGAAAGAAGCCAGGTCTCTTGTTAAGACACATTCACTCACTAACAGAATGCTTTTACCCCATGTCACCTACTTACAGCTCATCTACAAAGAACAAGCAAGTGAGACAGACCTGGTTCATGGTGGGAATGGCCAGCTAAGCTTTGGACCTGGGTGGACAATAATGCAAACATATTAAGCCACCCCTTTCCCGCCATGACCAGTAGTCTAGTGCTATGGTGTTCAAATTCTGTTCATGAGTCCAAAGTGGTGTTTGGGTGGGAGAGGCCACGTGGGTTCAGTGCCTTCTCTTCCACTTACTGCATCCACAGTGGTTCCTCTTACATCTGGTTTAGACACCAGTGTTCTATGAATGATGGCATACACAATTTGCTTCTACTCTTAAGGTAATTCACTAGTTCTACTAATATCTGCTAGGCACAGACAGCAAACTCCTAAATAAATGAGAAAATTTCAGATAGTGATAGATGGTACAGTGACAAGAAAGCATGATGATGGGACAGGGAGAACCTGGGATAAGGGCCACTTTCACATATGGTGGCAGAGAAAGCCTGGCTGAAGGGGTAGAATTTGAGTGGACGCATGAATAAGTAGAAATCATCTGCCATGTGAGATCCAGGAGAGAAACACTCCAGGCAGAGGAAGCAGCCAGTACAAAGACCCCCAGGGAGGAAAAGGCTCAGTGTCTCCGGGAACAGGAAGAGGGTCATGTGACGGTAGTTCAGAGAATAAAGGGAGGTGTGAAAAGGTGAGGAGGACAGATCATGCAGGGCCCTGCAGACTCAAACAAGGACTTCAGGTGTCACTGCAAGATGAAAAAAAGCAATGGAAGGTTGAAAGAAATGGGCATGGCAACAGCTAAGCTTTAAAGACTTCTACCACATGCAGAATAGACTCTTGGAAGCAGGGAGACTCTTGGTTGCCAGAGGAAGACGGTAAACATTCCTTGTTTAAAAGTAAATCTGAGAGGACGTGATGACCATTTGAAATTACTGACCACAATTTCAGAAGGAGAGGGTGTAGGTTGTATGTGGGAACAGAAGAGGTGGCGGATAATGCTCAGAAAGAATAGAAAAATCGCCATTACTACCGATAACTCCTTGGTCAATGATTTGCTAAGGATCAACACAGTGTCTCTGAGCTGAGACCAGAATGTTTCACCTTTGTCTCTTTTCATCTATTTCACTCTTGCTTCCCAATCTGGCCAAGAACTTTAGAAGGTTTCATAGCACCACGGCTTGAACTCTTTTTGTGTTTAGATTACCTCTTTTCTTCCTTCACTTGAACGTGGCCACAAACAAAATACTCTATTTTTTGCTTCCTATGACAAATGAAGGGTTTGTGAACTTCGTTTATGTGGGGACTCCATTCCCCGCCCCCCCATTTACAACCATCCCATATAAATAGCATCTAATTAGTTAAAAGTCTCTACAAATTATACTGTCAGAGCCTTGTATGGCAAAATCTGATGGCTCTAATTATCTTAGCAATCACCAGAACCATTCTCAACCTAATAAGAGAATGAGTCACAAATGGCAGTTTATGAAGATTACTCACCTTCTCTTTGTTTGCTATGGAGTTTGCCCTTCCCATGTTAAAATTTGGATGCACTTTCTATTTGCATCTAAAAGTGATTTATAAGAAGTTACTGAAGTAATACAAGATCAAAGCATAAATAATAACCACATTCATTCTCAATTAACACTACCGCAAAAGGAATTTATTGTAGAACACATAATTAAGTTACAAATGAAATCTCAAGACAGAAACTGCCTCCCCTTTTAAGATTTCTCATTGTCCACACACTGAGAAACAGGAAGAAGGATATTTTTATTCTGATCCTCTATCTACCACTGAAATGGAGACTTCACTTGCTTTCCTGCAAGTTGTTTTTTGTTTGTTTGTTTGTTGATTACCTTATCTTACACCCCTCCCATTTCTTCTTTGTGATTGCTTTAATCCTTTTATCTAGAACCAGAGGAAAATCTATTAAATTCACCTTTTTTGTGTGCTTCAGCTAAAGAAAAACTACTGTGTAATTCAAAATTAGTCCAAAATTCAGGACCAAATATCATGCATTACACATTTCCTAAACCTGTGAGATTTTCACTCTAAATCCATGAACAAAATTCTCCTCAGACCTCCACCCTAGGGTGTGTCCACATCATCCCAAGTCATAAGATAAATCTATTTGTGGTCAAAATGCAAAGTGTGTCTACTTCAGTAATCTATTATAATGACAAAACTGAGTCCAAGGAAGAAGGACCAAGGTCCTACAAAAGGCTGGTAATAGTCTTGAGACTAAAACCCAACATTTTTTACTCTTAGTTAATGCACTTTTAGTCTCAGTGAATGAACTGCTATGGAAATATTTTGGAAATAACTTTTGTCTCTTTTCATTGTGTTTTACCACTATAAAGAACACAGCCCTACCAGAAAAGCTAATTTCAATATTTAAAAAAATAATCTTCTCAAAGAATCAATACATCCAAAAAGTGACCCCTTTTCTCTCTACACTGCTGTATACCAAAACACTATTCTCTACAAACACGCTTTCTGGGTTCGAAAGCAGGGAGATTAATGTTCTTCCATTTCCTAGTCACAGTATAGCACGAAGGAATAAGATTAGTGTCGTGGCACTTCTGTACAAAAAATTTATTTTCTTCATGTGACTGTCAGTTTATGTGTTTCAAAATGATAATGGAGAATGTTTAATACAAGGAATTGATCCTTATTGATGGATTATGAAAAGAAAATTGGCTTACATATCCCTTGACAGAGAAAGCACATATGAAGACCTGAATTATGTCATACTGCTATCAGTACTGTTTTACTACAAGTTAGCTTATGGCCCCCAATACCACATGGTTCGCCATCCATTTCTCTGACAGCAACTCAGAACCCCAAACATATGTCACACTTGCCTCCAAACCAACCAACATTAGGTGCAAGCTCAAGTCCTGAACTCCATGGCGTTTGGCAAATCAAAATAATGCCCCTCAGACACTCTATCTCTTCTAGCTGATGTCCTATGGGTGCTTGAGCTAACTTCTTGCTCCTCTTGGGGTGAGGGAGCCTGGAGGAGGAAGTGGATGGTTTTAGCCACTTCTAGGTTGAAATTATACCAGCACGGTGAGTCCAGATTGAAGGAGAAAGAGAAGAAAAATTCTCTTTCTTACTGTTCATATATAAAATTCCAGGAAAAGAATCTGATTGGTTGTGTTTGAATCATATGTTCATTCCTTAGACAAATCATTGTGGCCAAGAGATGGAATATGTATGTCTGGTCATATGCTCATCCTATAGCTCGGGAAGAGGGATACTATGACTGGTAGACCATCCAAAACCATACGAAATGTGGGAAACATGGTTATTCAGTAAAATGCAGCAGTATTACCAGAAAGGGTTGAAAGTTATGCCTGTCACACAGAAATAACAGGTGTCCACTGTCATTTCAAATAAGTTTATTACGAAAGGGAAAATCTGGGTCCTCTTCTGTAGTGGACTTCAATTCCAAAATTAGAAGTAAAAGGTTGTTCATAAACTAACAAGCTCAAGTAGTTCAATTCCTTCTAGTAGATGAGTCAAGAAGAATAAACAATGTGTAAGGGTTCTCTCAGGTTAGTTTTGCCCAAATTCTATAACTAAAATCACAATGTATTCAGTAGTTGATAAATTTCCTAACTTACATACCACATTAAAGAAAAAAAAAATACCCTTCATCAAGCTGAGTTCAATGCTGAATGCCTGCATTTTCATGTACTAGTCATTGTCCCACCCCTCCTTAAAGTGCATTCTTTTTTTTAACCCTTTCATCTAAAGTTACTAGATGAAAGCAAAGGTGGTACATAGTTTCCAAAGCTTAGAGTTATCTCAGATGAAGCCCTCCTGTTATATTAGTCAATTACAGAAATGGTGCTTAGCAGGAAGGAGCCATTTAAGCCACCATTTATACACTTTCCCCATGGCGGTCTCCCAAGGGCTCAGCAGAGGAGAGGAAAAAATGGCAATGACGAAGAAGGTTAGGAACCTTGGCTTCATTTGGGGATCCATAATACTCAAACACAACCTCATAATTAGCAGGTAAAATGTAACCTGGGCTCAGACAGTTAGAGGAGGAAACAAATTACCTTAAAGAAGAAGAAGCAACACATGGAGGCTTATGAGGAGAGTAGGGAAACAGATGAGGGGATTGGCTTTTACTCCTGGTGACTCAATGTCAAAGCCAGTATTACTGAAAAAAATGCCAGGCACCCATGTTTACTTGAGAACGAAAAAAAGTGAAGGTGAAAAGTCACTGCCTAAATGTAACTTTGACATTCCAGAGGAATAGTCCTTTTGGGAAAGAAGAATGTCTTTTATTAACAGAAGAATTTCAGGGCTGAAAGCAAAGTTTTCCACTAGGTCACACAGCAAGAGTCATATCTAGAATAGATAAATAGCAAAAATAAATAAATATATAAAACCCCACAAAAAACCTGCAGAATTCCAGATGCTTTCAAGAAGACAACAAATTCTGGCCTCAGCAGATCATGCCATATCCTCTAGCTGTTGTGAGGATGATATGATAAGCTTCAGAGCCTTACCTCAGAGGTAGAAGTGAATTGTGCGGGAGGCTTCCACTGGCCTGTGGTTCCTAGGCTTTAGATCCACACTCCCAGCTGCCTGTTGGGTGACTCTACCTTACCTAGCAGGCACACTGAACTCAGCAGGTACAGTGAAACATGTCAGTTTTCCCACCAAAGGAGATCTTATTTTCATATTACCAGCCCCTTTCTTAGACTCAAAATCTAGAAGTTGTCCTGAACACCTTCATGCCCTGGTATGAGTCAAGTGTTGAGTCCTACAGCTGCTTTGGACATGCATTTTTGATGAAATCTCCCCTCTCTCCTTTCCATCCTCTGAACATGTCCTTGTTTAAGCACTCATTCATTGCCTCTCTCAGACCCCTCACTTGTTTCCTCATCTCCATTAACTACCCATTCCAATCCATCCTTTAAACCAGTACCCAATTCACTTCTGTAAAGCCCACCCTACCATTCAACAGTCAGTACTTTGCCTGGCACATGGTGGGCACTCAGCTAACATTTGTTGGACTGATGGATAGACCAATAGATCGCATATTCACTGATCCTTTACTATAGACCTGACAGCAGGCCGGGTAGTGGAGCTGAAGCAGGGAACAAAGCATCTTCTAACAAAACACCTCCCTGCTCGCTAGTCTTCAGTGGCCAATTACTATCAACAGCTCATCCTAGCATTCAACAGCATAGCCCCAGTCTAACTGTTTCACGCTGGTCACCTAACTCTCCTAACCAACCTGTGCCCAGAGGTTTCCAACCTTGGCACTATTGACATTGTGGGCCAGGTAACTGTGGGCGGCTGTCTTGCGCATTACAGGATATTTAGCAGCATCTCTAGGCTCTACCTACTAGATGCCAGTAGCACTCTCTCCCAGAAGTGACAATCAAAATGTTTCCAGACATTGCAAACGTCCCCTGGGGGCAAAGCCATCCCACTGAGAACCATTGCTCTAGTGCAAATTGAGTTCCTTCTCATTCTGGACGTACCATCAAAATAACTGTTTCTGTATCTTAAATTATATTTTATTTTACATTGCTACCTTTTTTTTGGAATTTCCCAGCTTCCTGCTCCCCAGCTCTGCCAGCTTCCTCACCTCACCAAAATTCTTTCTGTCCTTCAAGGTAATCTAAAAATCCACTCCTGATGGACAAGATAGCAACGAAAAGCCTTTTCTGAGCCACAAAGTCCATGCCATTCCTTACAGTTTTCAACTCACTTTGCACCTGATTTGAATCTGTCAACTCATCTAACTGAACCTTATTTTACCATTGGGGTCCTGGACTAACTTTTTCCCAAGCTGATTGTAGGCTTTGCCAGGGAGCATAATCCTCCCTGTGACTCAGTGATATTCAGCACAATGTCTCTCCTGTTAAACGGGAAATGAGAATTTATTGGAATGCTTTATAACAAAGTGAATCTAACACACCACTGTAAAGCAATTATACTCCAATAAAGATGTTAAAAAAAGAATTTATTAAAATGAGGTGGAAAGAGATTTTCTTATTTTGCATTTAGGACATCCTGTGGGTTTCTGGACTTCAGTTAACAGAATTTGCACTAGCTTTCAGCAGCCAGGCATATCTGCAGTAGTGTTGGCAAGTCTTCCCATTTGGGGGAAGGAGAAAGAGTGCTCCTTCTCTGTGTTTATAAAATATGATTCAAGCTCCCACAAAACTTCAGAACATTCTCCTTCAGCCTCTGCTTCATACCAGGAGCCATGGCTCTAGAGGCAGGGACTAGTTTACACTGAGAGCACTTCTCTCTGCCAACCTCAAACCACATCAGACTTAGGTTAAGGCTGAGAGTAGGGAAGAAAGATCTACTAGAGAGCCCAGGTTCTCCTGCCCTGTGAGGATCAAGTCCCTGGTGATAACCCAGAGCTGGCTTGCAACTTTTGCTTTCAACTTATCTTCAACCCAATAAATATTAATAAATTTCAGCTCATATTCATCTTAGACAGCATTAACATAGAATAAAAGTAAAATAGAAGACGATGAAAGAATGTTTTAAATCCATGGGTATTGGAATCATCCTTAACATAATTATAAAACATTGTTTAAAACTGCAGAATGTTTTTTAAACTAAGTAAGCATTATTTTTAACTGTATAGTTGTTTCTTCAGGAAAACTGAAACTATTATGTGAGGATCCGAGCAAACAAAAAGATATAATTCCTGATGAAACAGGCTTATTCCATCACTTCCACCTCTGTCCGTATTAGATGATCCTATTGAATTTACACGGAAGGAAGTCTACTACCATTCTGTAGACATCATCAAGCGAAATGCTCGTCATGAATCAGGACTGTAAGCAAAACACTTGTTCAAATTATGTTTTAAAAAGCCATTGTTAAATATGCACCTGATTAAAAAAAAAAAAGCCATTGTTATCCCCTACAATCCTAGGACACAAGGGAGTTAAACCGAACAAAGCAGAATCATTTTCAGGGGACAAAAAGAACGAAATGAAGAAAAGTTGCTTCTGCAGAAATTAGCATGAGGTATGAATTTATGCCCTCTGGGGGTGGGGGGTGGGGCAGAGTGGGAAGGTGGTGAATTGATGATGATAAGACGAGTCTTTGAGAGAGACAGAATACAGATTAAAACATAGCAAGACCAGTCAATTTAAACTATCTCAGAATGCCTTGGCGTTAAAGAATTGCATCGTCGATAACACAGTTACAAGGCTGGCTCAACCCTAGGCAGGGATCCTGGTAATGCTTTTTTGCGGGGGGCGGTCCTCTTCATGGTAAAATGTTGAGCAGCATCCCTAGCCTCCACCCACTGAGGCTAGCAGCACACCTCCCCGGACCAGCTGTGGCAACAACAGATGCCTTCAGACAATGTCAAAAGTCCCTGGGGAGCTGGAAGTGGCAAATAGGGGTGTAGGGGGTGGGAGGGTAGAGACACAAAATCACCCAGTTGAGAACCACTGGTCTAGGGTGAGGCCCAGTTTACACCTATTGTCCCAGGGAAATTATTACTAGCCCCCTCCTTCACTTTGAAAACTGTCCCAGCTTTGAAGACATTATATTATCTCCCTAATTCTGTCTCCTGAAGCTTTCTTCATCCTTCATATATGCGGGTCTGGAAGGTAAAAGTGCCACAACCTTTCTGCAGGAAAATGGGAAGATTGTAAACCATCCCTGCCTTTCACCACAGAGTCACATAAATGTTTACAGCTTTTCTCAAAAAGTTGTATATCCCATAGAAATGCCTCAAAAAGTTGAAAGCACTCAAATCCACTGACATAACTTCTAGGCAAGAAACAATTTCATTTCACACATTAATGCAAAGGGCTCATTCTCTATGAGAGAGGCCAACACACCTGGTTAAAAAGTTTAGAAAGGGTCAGTAATTTAGGTTAGCACAGTGGTTCTCAAGCTTTGCTGTATATCAGAATCACCTGGAGGGCTTGTTAACCCAGAGATTGCCAAGCCCTCTCAGACTTCAGGAGGTCAGGGCGGGGTCCGACAAGCTGCATTTCTAACAAGTTCCCAGGTGATGCTGATGCTGCTGGTCCAGGGACTTAAAGACACAAGCTGCTCCCTGCTTATGTCCTCGCAGATTGAAGGGGTCTGGGTGGGGTGGGTTCGGGAAAGAGAGGAGGGAGGCCAGGAGTTTGAATCAGATTGCTTGCTCAGGTGTCTTCTTTTCAGTTAATCAGGAGAAAGTTATTCCATCCATGCCTGTGCCGGGCACCCTGCAAGGCCCTGGGGATGCAGGGAGAACAGGTCAGACAGGGCCTCTTCTCCCTGCACTTACTCCTCCCCTGCTGGTTCCCCTGTTTAGAGATGGAAGCCCTTCTATGGGCTCCTATTCCATTCTTTCTAGCACTCTGCTCTGTTTATAAGCTGTTAATCGGCACCTTCAATCATTCTCTAACTCCCCGTAAGACAGGTCCCATTTTTCAAAATCAAAACCAAACAAGCCAGGATAACAAAATGAAAAAGAGAACCAAGAGTTTCTAGAAGCATCTCCTATGTTAGCAAGCGCTTCTCTCTTTCTGTGACTCTGATCATTTCATGGAAAACCCTTACTAGCATGGCCCATACCAGTCACATCCTCTGGATACAGGAGGGGCATTAGTCTACCCCTTCTTATTTGTCTCAGGTCCTGAGGAGAGCAGTGCTTTGTTCCCATGCTGACAGCCAAGTCTGAAGCGCCTCAGACTTGTTGCCAGGGAACAATAATTCAGACTATGATTTAGGACATTTCCTTTCCTCTGTCACTGTCACCAAGGCCTCTGGGAAAGCAATCCACATTCTCCTTGACCTCTAGGTGACTGCCAGAGGTGTCAACTGTTTCTCCTTAACTACTCCTCACTGTTTACTTTTTAAGAGTTTCCATCTCCCAGAGAAGACATTGCTCTGGCTTACCTTTTCATCATCATTTGGGTAGGCAAGGGGAAGGCACTCTCACTGGAGCCATCAAGACACTTGTCTCATGCTGGGCTCTTTCTGGATCTGTTATCTTAGTTCAGGGAATAGTGAAAATGTCCCACAATTTGTAATCCCTCCAGGGCAGTGAAGGAGAAGCCTTTAAAATAACTATTTATATTTTTGCAATATTAGGAACATCCAGATGGTTTTTCTTACTCTCAGTTTTTAGGGAAGGAAAATGTGCCTTTCTGTACAACTAAAAATGTGTTTTAGAGACAGTTATTTGGGGTTAACCTTGAATTACCAGAGACTTAACTATGCTTTGACAACACAAAGGGGACTAGTTTTGGAAGTACTCTATTATGGAAAGATGGCTCATGATATGGATCATAAGGCATCCATGGGTCATAGTCATATAGATTTGAGTGGCATCCATACGTCAGCCAGGGGTCATATCATTTCGTAAAATATCAGAGTTTTTCCCAAGCACATATGACCTTTGCATCAGAAATAACTCCTCTGCTATGTGAAAAATACTTTAGTTCAAGAATTCAAATTGCAGTTCTCTATTCCAGTGTAGAGAAACAGAAACAAGAGGATGGGCATTCAAACACACGTAGGTCTACCCAATGGGGATTCCCTGGTAGATAAAATTAGAGTTACCTCATATGCTTAATCTTCCCTCAGGTTATAAAGGAACCACTGAGTAATGTGTCTTTGGCTCTCCATGAAACATTAAGAACAAGCACTATTCTAAAAGCCTCCCTCATTCAGAAAGACCCACATTGCAAGCATGGAATGTGAGCACTGATACAGTATGCCATGTGGGGAAGAAGAAGCTACCGAATTAGGACAAGAAGAAAGATGCAAATACTCTGGGATCATTTTGAGGATCACCTCACTGACATTTACACGCATTAGGCCTGGGATCTCCTCCACAGTATTTACTGTTCTTTGTAGCTATTTCTTTAATCTGTGTGGGGTGTGAGTTATGTGAATTGTGGCTTTAGTGTTATGAGGACAAGTCGTTATTTTAACCATTCTAGAAATTGTTTCCTGGAGGTGAAGTCTGGATTGTAAAATTGGTGTGGCTGGAAAAGAATATTTTGTTTTGAAGGCAGGAGGGGTCTTACACATTGTCTTTGTTCTAGAAAGGTATCTAGATTTGACACTGGGGCAGATGTATCCTTTCTTTGGAAGGGATCGTTTTAGAAAACCACTTCTGGTCCTGTAAATAGAACGCATATGCCTCCTTTTGGGAGAAAAACTGGGGAATTCCTCAGTCAGCCAAATATTCTGAACACAGATGCTTCAGACTCTGATGTTAAGAACCTTATTTAAAAATATAAATTGTACATGAAAAGATGCTCAACATCACTAATCATAAGAGAACTGCAAATCAAAACCATGATGAGGGCTTCCCTGGTGGCGCAGTGGTTGAGAGTCCGCCTGCCAATGCAGGAGACACGGGTTTGTGCCCCGGTCCGGGAAGATCCCACATGCCGTGGAGCGACTGGGCCTGTGAGCCGTGGCCACTGAGCCTGTGCGTCTGGAGCCTGCACTCCGCAATGGGAGAGGCCCGCATACCACAAAAAAAAAAAACCAAAAACATTTTGCCTAATTCATTCAGAATTGTAATTCCTTCATGTATTCCTTGAGTCATCAAAAAAAAGTTTTGTTGGAAATGACAGTCTAATGTTGACTGTGCCTTTGGAGAATTAAGAGGAGGCTGATGAGTACAGAGGAGATGAAGTGGCCTTGGGAAGATCCTCAAGAACATGAAGACAAGCTTATAAACAGCAAGAGGTGATGATAAGGGAGGCCCAGAGCAGTGACCCATAGCCTGAAGTGACAAGTGACCTCAGAGATAGACTTGTATGACACATAAACAAGGTCTGGGAAATTTCAGAAATAAAACAGGAGAGGAATTCACCTAAGATGTTGACCTCACTTAGACATGCAGAATAGGGGCTTGGGTTACAATCATAAGACAGTAAAGAGAAAGGTAAAGGCTGAAAGACAGAAAATTTAGAGGAATCCAGATAATATTGGCTATAAGGAATCTCACAGGATCTCCTTTCGAGAAAATGAGAGATTCCTAACTGATTTCCTACATCTCTCTGTATATTTTCGATAAGAATACTAGTCATCAGAATGATAAATTCAAATTGGTACATTCAGGCAAGTGGAATGGAAGTCCCCCTCCCCCGGTGAGTTTGGTAACCATGCAGATGAGACCAAAATGTAAACACCTTCAGGCAGACCTGGCCAAAGTGTGAAAAGATAAAACTGGATGGTCAAAAACATGGTTTTCACCTTAATGGTTTACTTTCAACTCCTCATTGGAATGTGTGCATACAGGCAAAACTAGTAAGGAATAAGAAGCTATATTTTAGGTTAATGGTTGTACCATGGTTGGAATGCCTGGATCATATGTTATATAAATGCAGCTATGAGCATTTTCTACCTTTTAAAAAATATTATAATGAAAATAATGATTGATTGCACTTGGCATTTTTTCCTCTCTGTGGTTGCATTTCACTGCAATTATAAAAACATAATATAATTTTTCCATAGGCCATGGCTACCTGACAGAAACGTTTGAAAACCAACTCTCCTTTAGATTTCCAGGCACGTGTGTGTGTGTGTGTGTGTGTGTGTGTTCTGACAGTTCAGAGGAGAAACTCATTCGACAATCAGAGCCCCATCTTCCTGCTTCAAGGGGCTTCCCAGGCCTACTTACGCTATTCTTACCTGAGTTTCAATAAAACCTGTTTGTCAGAGATTCTTACTAGCTCTAACTGACAGCTGTCCATTGTACCCAGAACTGTCATCTTCACAGGAAAGTCAGAAGCCCGTTTCTGACTCTCAAGCAGTGTAAAACATTCTGCCTCCCAAAGTGAAATTCTTTCGCAAACATGTTCAACCTCTAAACAGCAGACAGACTGCAGAGCTTTCAAAAGTGCTACGAATTTAAAGATTTCACAGCTTCAGGAGCACAGCCTGGGAGAACATAGGAGAAAAACAATACAAAACAACATCAACTGCGTGATCACACACAAGTGAGGCATCAGGATGGCTGACCGCATGGTTTCTGACGGGAGTTCGGAGAGGAACATACATGATGTGATATCGATGCTAATGAGAGAGGGTTTTGGAGCAAGTTTCAAGTGCAGAAGAAGGGAAAACTCAAACCTCATGCCCATGGCTGCCAATGCTCTATATCTGAGAACCCTGCATGCAGTTATTTTTACCCACCTTGTTCATATCTTACGCTGTGATTAAACCAAACCATTCTGACTGTAAACCCTTTTGTTCTGTCTCAATATTTCACAGAGGCTTGGTGTGTTAATCAAACTGTCAGCAAAGGGGAAAAAGAGAGAGAGAGAGCACGTTGGCTTCAAATGAAGAAAAATTCGAGCTTTCTACAACAAACACATTTTCCAGTGGATGAGTTTTTCACAGAGTAATTATTTCACTCTTCCCAAAGATTACTGATTACATCACACAGAAAAACTATCTTCCCCATCTATCTATGGTTCTTGTGCAAACTTATACTTGTCACCATGAAAAATGACAAATTTGCCATCTGATCAAAATGTTAACAAGGTAACTGTCAGTGAGATGGATCTCTGACTGTCACTGCAAGCCAGGACATAAGGATACATTGATATTCCTCAATACAACCACTGCTTCCCTACTGTTCACTAACAACATTTCCACCGTGAGAGTAATAAATCACCTGGAAATAACAAGCTATATAAGATCTCTGGGATATGATAGATTCATCCTAACAGCACTATCTGCAAGGTAGAAAACAATTGATAATGGTCTAAAGAAAGCCCTAATCAACTGCCATTGCCATAATGGCATAGATGAAGCAAAAATATGAAATCTTAACTGTGTGATGCATGCTATGACAAAATCGAACTGCCTGGAAAAAAAACACACGACAACAAACAAACAAAAATGAGTTAATATTCTATAGGGTCAAATAAATGGAAAATAAAGTTAATAACAAAGATGAGATACAATCATTATATTAGACACTGGAAGGAATGGGATAATCATAGCAATTGCTAGGTTCATAAATACCCAACTAGTGGAAGGTTCCTCGTATGACACTAATAGTGACTCTGGCTCAGTTCTTGGTTTAATGGAACTTCCTCCAGTACTTGTATGTTCTTTAAGACTCTTTGGGCCACATTATTTGAGTCTTTAATATAATGGTTTAATGAAATCATTTTCATCCCTCTAACATTATGGCCAAGTGCCCCACCAAAGACATCAACAGAGAAGAGAAGGAGATGTTCACGTGGCAACAAGAAGAAATGGGAAATCAGCCACAAGAAAGGAAAGTTCTACAGGAAGATCATGACATCAGGTCACACAGACAAAGAAATATAGCTTCAAAGAGCTGCCTCATAGCTACATCCTTTTAGGTTTTAAGAGTGAGACACTCTCACATGGACACAGTTAGTCTAACTCTTTCCCCTTTGTTCATTACACTTTGGCCACTCTGGCTTCTGTTGTTTCTAGAAATACTCCAAGTTCCTTCCCGCCCAGGGCCTTTGCGTTTGCTCTTCTCTCTGTAGGGATCGGTCTCTTCCCTGGCTCCTCCCCTTCCTTCAGTTTAAATCCCCTCCGAGGGTTCTTCCGTGTCCATTTGTTTCAAAGCAATCTCGACTCCCAGCCCGTTTGGTTTCTCTCACAGCCTATCCTTCCATGGCAGCAGGAACCGTGTCTGTCTGGACTACTGACATTTCTAAGCTTCTAGCACATTGGCTGCCATACAGAGGGATTAGGCACAGCCCATATCTTGAGCTCTGGGAGATGAGACTGCCTGATTTTGAATCTCGGTGCCAGAGCTTAGTAGATGTGTAACCCTGTGCAAGTCCTCAATTTCTGCTTGGCTCAGGTTCCTTGTAAAATGGGGAGAAGAGTGATGCCTACTAATGATAGTGTTGTAAAGACTAAATGAGATCACCCATGTAAAGATCTTCAGATCGTAACAGGCACGCAGGAAGATACCAAAGATCATTAGCTGTTGTTCTTGTAACTGCAAGAACAGAGGTAATTCTGACATATTTAAGTGAATTAATTCAGGATTAGATCAATGAGCCATCTTCTTCATTACTGGTCTTTATTTTTACAACTAGCCAATACAATGTTGTGTTCTTTCTATTTCTATATTCTGAGACCAAATGGAGAAAATGGGTACAGGTTTTTAAATCCCTTTAAGGAGTGCCAATAAATGCAATCAATCATTTCCAACTTGAGAGCACCTGGAATAGCAATGCCATTGTTCATGTGGACATCTCAACAGCACTTAAAGGTGAAAGGAAAAAAAAATGGATTCATCAGTCTGTTCTCTAAAAGCAACACACGTCTGATGCACAAACTTTTGTCACAGGAAGTGACACTCTACCTTTGGCTCCCACTACTCAACAGTTTATCTCTCCATCCACTCCATAATCGTGCAACTGGATGCTTCTGATGGGCCAAGTAGCAGGGATAAAATGATAGTAAGACACCTGGCTACAGAGATACCTGCTTCTAAAGAAACCAGGTTCCAACTCACTGCAAGCTGTTGACCATATCTATTATTTCTGCTACATTGTCCCAATTTGGGGAATTTTTTTTTTTCACATATTTGGTTATTTATCCTTTCACTGATTTGAACTTGGGGCAAAAAAAATTTTTTTAAGAGACATCAATGAATGAGATGTAGATAACAGCTCATTAATAAAAGTCATTTCAGAGACATGGGGGGCATGGGAAGAATGTGGGTCCCACTATTCCTATATGGCAGTAGTTCTTAAGCTTTCAATCACCTAAGCCTGCTGCCAGATTCTGATTAAAACGATGGACCCCTGAGGCAAATGCACCTACATATACATGTTCATGTGTAACTTCCAGAGGCTGATGAACCTCCCAAAGTCAAACTATGAACCACTCACTCCAGGGTGAAAATCCAGTTCTTTAAATATTGCATATCATCCTCTCTTTCTTTCCAGATAGCCATTTCTTCTTCAAATAAAAACAAGTAAAATAAAATTAAGTTTAAAAAATTCAGCTAAAACATAAGGACAGTGTGTTAGAGTTTAAGAGATATCTGCTTGGTTACGTTGCAAAGCTAATTGTTTTAACATATAATAATGCAATTTTTATTAATTAAATGCAAATTGAAATAAGACAAACCTGTTGCTGTATAATTTCTGAATAGATAATAATGTATCTGTTTTTTCCCCCAACAAATTAAATGAGGCAAACTTTCAGTTACTAAACTATAGCAATATGGGATACAGGAAAGAATTTAACATTAGGTGCTTTGAAATTATTGGCATTAAGAATCTTTATTTCCTACTTTCATTTTAACTAAAATAATATATATTTTTAAATTTTCAACCAGTCTCAAATGTGAGGTATTTACTCTGCCTAATGTTCAAATTAAACATTGAACACTTTCAAGTACAGACATGATCAAAGTAGGAGTCCTTTCAAATGCCTGCATTCAATAAAGAACATTCAGGTATGGAAGACAAAACATCTAAAACATGTAAACTTTAATGTGTTTGGAATTATACATTTAACATACTTCATGAAGTATTTTGGGGGAATCATCTGTTGAAAAGTCTTCACTCATATCTTCAGTTGGGTAGATAAAGAAAAAGAAGTATTACTATTCAAGAGAAGAAAGCAAATTACTAGGAGAAGGGATTATTATAGCACATTATTTTCACTAACAAGCAGAACAGCCAGTAACTGAGTTTTTAGAAATTTCTCAGCTGGTACCTAGTGGAGAACTCCAGACTTGGCAAGGGGGTCTAGTCTCCTCTTGGTGATGTTATGTCAATCAAGGAGAGAGATAATTTTTACCTTCCCACAAAGCAAACTGTTTCTGCAGAACACTGTGAAGGAGAGAGGGTGGAAGTGCAGAGAGGTTAGGAGCTTCAAACAATTTCAGATTATGGGGAAGAATGTCTAGAAAACTGAAACGCACTGTGAAGAGAGAGGCAGGTGCTGTCACAAACAGTGGCTTCAAGCCCGACACCTTGGCTCTTCGGTCCTCCTTTCCTATATTAGTCCTGGTTGTGTGATGTCACTAAATACACAGGCATCGTCCTCATCATTGAAAACACAAGTCTAAAGCTGATCTAAAGTTTCCCAAGATCATGAAAGGCAAAACTAAATTGACTTTGGCCATGAATGTGCTTCTGAGAAGAGGATGATGTTAAAGTTTTCAGTGGAAATTATTTTCTTGGGAGCATTTTTACTAGGTCAGCAAACCTCCATTCTTCCCAAACGTTCTGAGTCTCTTGCTTATTTCGTGATTCACCTAAGTAGGATACAATGATGTGCTGGAGCTGGTTTGTACCGACTTATAAGAGATGTTTGTCGACTTTTCAGAAATTTTGCAAGCTGGTTGTTTAAAAAACCATTAAAAATCAAATTTTATAACTTACAACTAAATAAATAATAAAACAAAGATAATAATTGAAATTTCTCACTTCTTAATTATTTCACTACATTTTACCATTATCTATGCTCTCAGGTTATTTATGTCTATTGTATCTGTACATGGAAATACTATAAGATAGTGTGCTACTCCATATCTCTTTTCAACTTTGTGCAGTAATGTCAAATTTGTAGTTTGAAATCAGCCATGGTGATTGGGTGGAAGTAGCAAAACTTATTGATTTATTGCTATGTTGGTTATCTAGCCTTGAGGAAGTGATAGATAAAATGTTAATAGTGCAGATTAAACTAAAAGCATGTTGTGTCTCTGGCTGTTACATTGTGAATAGCACGAACTGAGAAAATATTCTTCCAGTATCCTAAATCTATCTCATTCAGCAAAAAGTCACTCCTGTTATTAATGTATGAGTAAGGTTGCAGCATCTATCTTCATTGTTCGACTTTTGTCTTAGGTGTTAATGTAAACTAAATATCACCTAACATTCATGTCCAAAGCACACGTGTTTGTCAATGACATTAGCAACTTTGCTGATTTGGATGGTAACCCAGCATCAATCCTCATCTGAATGTCTCAAATCATGGCTGAATTACAACCAGAGGTTGACAACAAATACAAGAGTTCGGCCAACATCAACAAAAACAGCCTGTGAGAATCAAATTGTGTGCTGCACATATTTCATATCAGTAAAATCTGTGAAAAACTTATACATACGGATGGAGATTTGGATATAGACATTCACATACATATTTACTTTCCCTGAAGAGATGACTATTAAACATTTACCAGTATGCCACTGGATACAAATAAAATAAATATACTTCGCAAAAGACGATCATTCAACTTTCCTAGGGACAGCTTTATTAAGGTTAGAAACTACATGCTAGCAGGTTTATTGGGTCATTATTAAAGTTCAGTGAAGTCCTTTTACATCTCTAGAGTTACCTAATATGCTAATATAGCCATAATATCAACTATACCAGCTACTTCCCCAAACAGATGGTGACAGACCTAAAATCTCTCTTATTTTGGGGGTTGACAGGGGGGTCTGGTTGGGGGATGGTAGGTAAATTCACCATTAGTGGGCAGGGAAGAACGAGAGAGGTCAACACCTTGCAGCTCCAGCAGACTGTGGAGAAGCAGCTACTGGACATGATGGGAAATACTGAACTGAAAGGCCGTGAATGTGAAATCTTTGGGACAATATGTACTTCGTACGTGTTGAAATATTATTAAAAGATTCTGTTCAACGTTTGACTGTATTCAAGATAGTTTAGAACTGTAATTCATTTAAGTTCAAGGAGAGGAGAAATCCTAAGTCAATTATTGCCTATAGTTTTATATTCAGAAAACAGTAAAAAAAAAAAAAAAATTCACCAAAAACAAAAATAAAGCAACAAAAATGGGATGCTAAAATAGACTTGCTAAATCTTTTTTAATGTTTCCAAGTACAGATTTTTTAAAAACCCTTCTTTCTCTTATCATCCTCATGTTCCCTAAGAAAACATACCAATGAGAGTCATTTAGAAGGACCAGAAGTGCATTTACTGTCAAAGGTGAGAATAAGAAACAGGACGAGCTTTGGGCTCAGCTGCTGAAAGCCAGGGCTTCATCATGGCCGAGGCTCAGCCTAACTCCATAAACATTGCCCAAGAAACAGAAGGCGCCCAGTGGCACATGGAGCCTGCCGCATGTCTCCTCTACCCAAGAGGGGCTGAAGGGTGTGGCGACGTCGTGAAGAAAAATGCCCTCAGGAACAGAGACCCAAAGCGCTTCTAGAAAAGAACAAGATGCTGTATTTTTTTCTTTTAAACTATTGACCTCTCTGATTTGATTTGCTCCCCTCCAAGCTCTTTCCAGCATCTGTAATAGAACACCAACAGCTGCAACCTATTGGATTTGCTTTAGCGGAGCACAGGGCTCTGTTTGATCCTGCACTTTCCAAGATCCAGTTTCACATCCTAAGTGCATCTTCCTTGCAAAGTTTTGCTATTTGAATAATGCTTTTTTCCAGTCCCCGAAGTATAAAAACATGTGCCTGTGTTACCAACAGGTGAGTTTTTCTTTGACTTTCCTCCATGGAAGCCTTAAGGCATGTAAGAAGGACCTGAGCTCTGCTTTCATTTTCCAAAAGGAACCAGCTTTCTACTGGGAACTACAAGCATGTGCCAGATCCCCTGTGGTGGCTTTTAAGAACTCACACACAGTCAGGATGGGTAAAACCAGCAGAGGCAGGTCTCAGCCAAGAGAACACTGGCTAGCTTTCCTTGAAATTTTCAGAACTCGGACCCTAAGAGAAGGCAGTGTTGGGCATTCTTACTGGCAAGGACAGGAGGGTTGTGGGATGAAAGCAAAAAGATACATTTGGTGGGGGGAACTTTCTACTGGGCAAACTCTAATATGGAGGTTCTAAGGCAGCTTTTTCTACCTCTGAATGTCAGCATCCTATAGCTCTACGGTTACATGTAACATTTCCTACTACAGGAAGACAGCACCTGAAGCAAAGCACTCCACACTCCCATTTTATATGATAGTGTGGAAATCCTCTCTTCCGCAAAGTGGTCATTTAGCAAAAAAACAAAAAAGGCGCCTCCCCCCGCCCCCGCCATTCTCACCTCCCCTTAGCTTCTACTCATTCATTCTCATAGGCCTAGAGCCACTTTCACTGAACATCTCAGCTCACAGGGCTCAGAGGACGCAAAAAAAATAAAAATAAAAATAAAAACAACAACTCTTGGGCTTTCCTGGTGGCGCAGTGGTTGAGAGTCCGCCTGCCGATGCAGGGGAAGCGGATTCGTGCCCCGGTCCGCGAAGATCCCACATGCCGCGGAGCGGCTGGGCCTGCGCGTCCGGAGCCTGTGCTCCGCAGCAGGAGAGGCCACAGCAGTGAGAGGCCCGCGTACCGCAAAAAATAAAAAATAAAAATAAAAACACAGGGCTCAGAGGAAAGAAGGAACCTCACGCACATGAATTAAGGACCAACTATTTACCAGGCTCTTTGCAAGCATTATATCATCAATCAATTCTCCCCCCAGCCTTGTAGAGGTGGCATTTGGATCCTTGGTTTACAGATCAGGAAAGTAAGGCTCGTTCACCAAGTAAATATACACTTACGGAACATCAACTATCAATACTTGCAAGAAACCCTGCTGCAGGGTATCCAGAGAAGAGAAAGATGGGGCCCCTGACCTTATAGAACTCACATCTCAGGGGAGCACAGAGAAGCGGATGCCTCAGCAGTCATTAACAAACTTCTGGCTGGATGGATGGTTAAGGGAGACTGAGTCAGGAAAAGGAGGAGCAGGACAGCACAGGAACGGAAAAAAATGAGAGAAAACAAAGGAAAGAAGAGAAACTGTCCAAGAACGCCCTGGTATGGAGCTGAAGATACCCAATTTTAGATTCCAGCCTATTCACTTTCCACGTGGCCTTGGAGACCCCCCTCCCTGCTGATCTCCAAGCAAAACAAAGAATGAGAGAAAGAACAGTAGCCAAGGGACCTTTTCCACAGCCTGACTACATGCACTGGAGTCTGACCATCATCTTTGGGACGAGGGCTTTCTTTCACGGCTGTGAGAAGAAGAGCTGAATTCCAGAGTTAAGGTAAGGACTAGAAAGTTTCAGAACACAGCCTGCCCTTTTAAACTCATCTTTGTTAATAGTCTTCAAGCTCATAGGTGCAATGAGAAAGTACAAAATACAGCCCCCTCTGGCTGCAGCAGCCAGGAAGCCAAAAAAAAGAAGACTGAATGTCATGCCATCCTATTATAATAACAGATTAAAAGGGCACAAACAGGGTACTAATTAGCACTCATAAAAACTTGAAGCGCCAGATTGCTCATCTTCATATCTGGGCACTAAAAGTGCCCCACGTGCAGATAACATGGAAGTCAAATAGCAGAGAGCCATCGCTGCGGGCTCAGCCAGCACGAGGCAGAGAAGGCAGCCAGACCCAGCCACAGCACCAGTACGCTCCCAAGAATCCAAGCACAGTCAGGTGGCTGCCCAAGAGTTAACAGTCAGCCAGCCCAGACAGAGGCAGGTGCCTCCTAGCTCAGCAAGGGATGCTACGGGACCTTGGCAACTTCTCATTGATTGTCTTCGAGTCCCTCTCCCCATGATGTATTCCTGTCCATGGGCTCTCCCGGATTATATGCAGAAGGCTACTTCTGAGAAATGAGATTGTTTTATCAGGCTGCAGGGGCCAAAGTTTAGCCTGAAGGAGAGATACCTTTTTTATTAAATTCAGTCTTTCTTTGGGTCTGCTCAAAGCTTAGAAAATAAGCCAGGTATGCTTTCTAACTTTTGTCCCCAATTTGTTCCCTAAGGATTTCAAGGATTCTGCTGCCATTAGGGCAGTCAGTAAGAAGAAAGAAAGGAGTCTGTTTTCTTTAACAAGTTGCTTCTCAATAAATTCAGACCCAGAAACACAGATTTGGAAATCCACTACACTCAGATATCTACCTTAGCCAAGTGACTGTATATTCCAGGCTAACCAATTAATTTATAATTTTCAAATGACCATACACAGCACATCTGGAGAGCCACCTTTTAAAAAAGAATGTTATTTTTGTTTTTATTAGGGAGAAAAATATGTCTATACTGCCTGTGAAACTGAAGCTTAGAAATTCCCTCTAGGAATCACACAACAGTTAAAAGGGCCAAATTGAAGGCAAAGAAATGAGGCAAGTGAACTATACAATAACCATTATCATATTCACTTCACTTTCAACATTATAATAAGAGATATATATTATTTAATGGTATATACTCCACTCACGGTGCAGTGAAAAATCTGGGGGAAAAGATCAAGACTCTTTTTTAAAAAAAAACATCAGCTCCGCACTAGAAAAAAAGTAGTGTCCAGATTTATTTATTTTCCTCAAGAAATCTGGGTGAATATCACTGGGATGGAACTGAGTCCTATAGTGTGTACGATCAGTGATTTGGCCTGCTGAGTATGAGCCTTTAGAGGACTCGGAGTTTGTGTTTCTCAGCCTACTCCCATGAATACGCTTGTCTTAATTTGTCCCTACTGTTTGGGATGGTATTCAAAAATGTTCAACAGTGCATGAGCACTGGCCAGTCAGAATGGGACCAGATGCCAGGAATCAACAGCCAGTCCAGCCTTCCCAGTGCACATGCCCTATATATCCATCCAACCCCAGCTGTTTCAAAGGTTCTGATGATAATATGGGCCCCTTCCCAAGGATCTGCCTTCTTAACTAGATGCCTAAAAAGACAATTCATGAATGTCTAGTGGTGATACTTCTGGTACATGTGCCACAGGCCCATAGGAGAACTATTCTGACTCAAGGAAGCCTCTCCACAGCCTCAAATTGCACCATGGGAGTGAAGCCCTTAAACATGGTCCCTGACACACTGGGCAACCATGGCCAAGCCATTTACTTTCTCTAGAAAAACCCATTCTCCTACATAAAGAACTGCAGCGTTGGCCCTGCTTTCCCTCAAAGCAACGCTAAAAGGTCAGGTAAGAGAAGACACTGAAATGTGCTTTGAATGCTTCCAAAGAAAAATGCTTCCTAATCCCAAGATGTAATTGCTAATCAATGGTTTCTGAGGGTTTTACATAAGGGCTAAAGGATGTTTAATCCATATATTCGTTGGTGCTCGTTAAGAAGACACTAATTCTTCACTGGTTCATAAGCGCATATATAGCTGAGAATAATTTGCAGCAACGGTGCAGTAATGAATGTAAAATCCTAACGAGAGAATGCACATTGGCTGGGAATGTGTGTTGTTCTTTTTGGGCTTCCTTTCTTTTGTCAGAGATATTGTACTGAATTTTCTTCAGAGGATTTCTTACCGCCTGTTTAATATTATCCCCCTCTTTCATGTGAAAACTTTCATTAGAATCTTAGGCAAAGTTTTAGGCTTTCAATGAAGAGGTTATTAAAAAAGAATTAATATCTAAATGGTGCTCAAAATACCACATTACAGCTAATCGACAGCACTGTCACAAGGCACAGAGATGGAGATGATATTAAATACCAGAGAGCTCACCCTGGTCCATCAATAATTTCACTATTTCCAAGTACAGAATTAACTTCTTTGAGACCGTTAAGGCTATACAGCTTCTGGAGGCTTCATTTGGTCTGAGCAGATGATTTCCTTGTGGGGACCACAGTGGGAATTATAGCTGAGTTTTTAGTGGTTTCCATAGCTGGTTCTCCACTTTTCATATTCCTCATGCTAGGAACATCATACGTAGAGCCCCGGGAATCACCCTGGGACTCTTGCAGATTGTATAGAAAGCCAACCATTGGATTAGAAGGGGCTGCCCATGAGCTTCCTACTTCACTGGAGGGGTTCAAGGGGAGGCTAGCCTGAGGGTCCCTGAACAACTATGCTGCCTCACTTCAGTTCCTGGTCCAAAGTTCATTTGTTAGTTTCCCAAGGCAAAATGGTTACTTTAATTTATATACAACATGAGAACCAATTCAATCATTCTCCTCACTACTGTGAAATCAGCCAAACCAGTTAATAAATCCTAGCAGTCTAAATCAGCATTTCCCAGGTATGATCTTTGAAACACTATGACCACAGAACTGTGAAGGAAGGAAGGGAGGGAGGGAGGAAGGAAAAAAAAAAGAAAAGAAAGAGAAAAAGTAAAAGAAACATCATGGTTCAAAGTACTTCGGGAAATGCTGCTTATTTTATCTCTTCTTGAAGTTTCATGAAGAATGTTACGGTCTGAGAATTTCTTCAATTAAGAATCGTATTTAATTTCATTTAGCTGAGCATTTTCCAAGGTTATTTACCATAGAACTTCTTCATTTTTCCCCCTCTGTTTCAGTGCAGAAAATATCGCTTTGGCAAGTGATGGTCTAAGTTAACTCACACCTGCACCCTGCATTAGGTGGCTGCTATCAATTTTGATATAATTACACAAACACACACTAAGCATTTCTCCAACATAAGGTCAGAATAAAGGCAATGCACTCCTCAAGGGTAAGTTCCCAAATTGGTGGGACATGTGCCTCTAGCCCCTCCTTATACACTTTCTAGAAACCTCAACATCTATGAGCTAAAGACTATTAACCCAACCTTCCAGCTACCCAGTAGAGGTCAAGGGCCAACTCTGTGGTAGTGAAAATGCCAGGAACCAGGGAGATGAATATCAATATGGCATGACCTCCTCCCTCAGGAAGTCCACCATGACAGAGTCACATACAACACACCATAAGCCATAAGATGTATGATACAGAAGAAGAGGAGGTACATTCTGCATTAGGGGCAAAGGAAAGTTGGTAAAGATAGTGACTGTCTAGTGAACTAGACTCCAACAGAAGGATTTTTCCAGATAGAAGAGGACAAATGAGTAAGCAGCATGGTGAGAAGTACTGAAGCTGCAGATGTGAAGTGGATGGTCTTTCTAAGATGGTCACCGCCACTCTGACATCACAGAGGAGCCAGAAGGTCTTACAGGATCTAGAGCTTAAGAATCCCATGATGGGGTGAACAAATGTCAGCTAATTCCTTCAGACCAGGGAACCACAGTGCCCACATTCTTCACCTTGCTAGACAGCAGGTATGGAGTGAGCCTCTGTGTTTTCCTCACCTTGATCAACCATGCCTCTCTCTGGCTCCCAGCAACAAGCTTTCCATCCTAGTCACCTCTCTGAGAGCCACCAGCACAGGGATAGGCATTTGTGCCCTTGCCTTGTAAAACAAAAGGGCCCTTAAAAATTGGATATTCATGGATGTCTAATAAGTAAAATCATTTTACACATCCATGAAGAATGACCCATTAGAAGACTTCTTGCAGTGAATTATCTGGGAAGCAAGGAATCACATCCACTATGATTTTCCTGAATAGAACACATTTCTTTTAGAGGACTACTGAATTTAGAGAAACACGGATAAGCAGACATATGAAAACTCCACTGTTTCCAAACTAAAGAGAAAAAGATAAAAGTAAACTTAGAAGCTAAATGTGTCATTTGACAATGATTTGATGTGAAATCATAGTCCCATCTGTAAATTGAGTTAGCCAGGTCTGTATCTTCTGCAACTCTTGAATTACCTGCAGGCAGTTCCAAATAATGACCCTATAATTCTCAAGTGGAAGAACAGGGAGAGAGTGGAACTAACAAATTTTTACATCATCAGGAGGGAGACAGTCAAACAGGTAGTCGGTTTGCGCACAACAGAGTAAGTTTCGAACCTCCTAAGCAAACTGACAAATTGCCCTCTGGAGTCCCATTTCCAGCTCAGCACCACTTTTCTATTATGGCTTGTCTCTTGCCTCTCCTGCCTAATGGCTCTCCATGCCAAGAAGGGCTGTCAGTGCAATTAAAATAACCATCAATAAAACCGTCCAGTAATTAGCCGTCTTCTTTGTTACATATAATTCTGGTCAGCAAGACTGATAGGTTCTTTGGTCATTAACAATCTATTTAGCAACTGTAAACTTGAAGTCATCACTTTGAGTCCTAGTGTTAAAGAGGGTAGGGAGCAGATTATACTCAGGCAGAGACAAGAGCTGGAAAATTAAGCCACGTGTGAAAACCAAGACTTACAAAGTATTATTTCTCAGAGAGTACTGTGGACCTGTATGCAAATAGGGCATTATTAATGCCAGGAAATTTGTTCAATTACTTTTGTAAAGGGAAAAATATCTTAATCAATGCCCTATGCCACAGCAATATAACTTAGGTGGGAGTGAGAAATCCTTAAAGATCACCCAGCCAAAATCAAGACTTTAAAAAAAAAAAATGAACCACTGATCCATGAATCATAAAAATATTGTCTAACATCAAAAAGACAGAACATGTTCTTTTGTCATGTCTGGACATCCTAAAAGTACTGATCCCTGAAAAGTGCTTTTGTATTTCGCATAAAAATAGATACAGAAACTTTAAAAACTAATCTTCAGATTGTATTTTAAAAGGTGAATCACTCATAGACGTGTCATTATAACACAGTACATTTTAAAACTGTAGCTATAAAATTCACAATTATAAAGTCAGTTGTGTTGTTCAGTTAGTGACATTATTATCTTCATGCCACCACATTTAATTTTATTTTTTAATTAATTAACTTTTGGCTGCATTGGGTCTTCGTTACTATGCACAGGCTTTCCTCTAGTTGTGCCGAGTGAGGGCTACTCTTCATTGCAGTGCACAGGCTTCTCACTGCAGTGGCTTCTCTTGTTGTGGAGCACAGGCTCTAGGCGCGTGGGCTTCAGCAGTTGTGGCTCTCAGGCTCTAGAGCACAGGCTCAGTAGTTGTGGCGCACAGGCTTAGCTGCTTCGCGGCATGTGGGATCTTCCTGGACCAGGGCTTGAACTCACGTCCCCTGCATTGGCAGGTGAATTCTTAACCACTATGCCACCAGGGAAGTCCGCATGCCACTACATTTTAATCTAACGTTTACCTAACCAGTGCTTGCTGTGGTCCACTTGTTCTATTTGATATTCATGGGTCATCCACAGGGAAAGAGAACCAGCTCTTCCACTGGTGTATTTACTAGTTGCACAGAGAATCAATCTCAGGCTCAAAGTGCCAACTGATGACAAAGCCCAGTCTCACTCTACCAGGGAGTGGTCTAATAAAGGGCAAAATGGCAAGAGTAGGAAGGAAAGCCAACTCCCCACAGCCTTCAGGATTTAGATCGTTGTACACAGCTCTTTCTAACCCAGGAAGAATATAAGATCGACTAAATTAGTGCAGGAAGCGAAACTGTTCTTCGTATACTCTAATCTAGAACAAACATCACTGGAATTGATCCTCATAGGTATCCCCCAACAATGGAGACACTTGGGGGCATCTCCAAGGGTCAAAGACTGGGACCATCAAGGGGTGCTGAATGCCACCTTGGTAGAAGGGGTGTTCTATCTGCCTTTGTAAAGTGAAAAAGGGAAATAAAATGAGAGAGCAGAAAAATACTAGTTCTATTGATTAAAATTCGGAGGAACCTAAAATGTTACTTATGAGATATATTTCAACCATTTTCCCCCTTCCTTAAAAGTTCACTGGACATTAACTCACATGTGTCTATAAGCATCCCCACATTCTGTCTCAGAAGAATTCACAGCCTAGTACTTGAGGGGAGAGAATTAAGGTACTGATGGGCAAGTAGGTTTATTCTCAAATACCAGGTCTGATCAAATGGTAGTAGCCTGTGTTGAAAATGATTCTAAGGCCATATCTGGACTCAGTGGAAAATAATAACATGATCAATTAATAGTGCCTCAAGAGGTAGTTTTACATAGAGGTTAAGAGCATGGATTCTGAGGACACATTGATGTTTGAATCCCAGCCCTAAAACTTACCAGCAGGGCAAGACATTTAACCTCAATTTACCACATGCAAACTGGTAAAAATAGCAAAAATGATCTTATAGAGTTATTACAAACATTGAATAAATATTATACTTTAAACAACTTTTACAGTCTAGCACACAATTGTCATTTAGTAAACACTAGCATCTTCACCAGCAGGACTAGTCACCACTGTTGTAATTGACATCTCAGAGTAGAGTGGTGGCTTGCCTTTTGCCCCAAGCGCTGACTGTGTTCTAGAATCTGCTCCTCAACTCAAGAGTAGAAATGGTGAGTACCATCCTCTGAAGTCAAGGTGGCAGTGGAGGAGTGGAATAAATCAAATCTATATAGTTCCTTTTATGATGGAATATATGAGTTTGGTAGAACTAATCTCCAAAATGCAACATGTTACAAGTGTGGTGTTATACCATCTTTAGACTGTGAAAGGTCAAAATGTCTTTCAATGACTCATATTTTAAGGGCACTGCAAAGCACTCAAAATTGATGCATCTTGATTTAAATAATCACTTGATCTTCTCCAGACTTCCTAGGTTACTAATAACATGCAATCCCACACCTCGTATGTTCAACCAACTGAATAAAGGATCAAAAGGAGATGGGTTCCATTTCATGTGTTATAATCTGCCTTCATATATTGAAAGTTTGCTTCTACTAATAGGCAAGGAAACACTCTCATACCTGGCAGGTGATGAGAATAAGCTTCTGAACTGGACTATATTAGGTCTTCTGCTAGTTTCTGCCATCAGGCAACATGAGTTGGAATTAAGGCATGAGTTCTCAATTGGGGACAACTTTGCCACACTGGGAATATTTAACAATGTCTGAAGATATTTTTGGTTGGCACAGCTGGGAAGGAGGTGCTACTGGCATCTAGTGGGTAGAAACTAGGGCTGCTTCTAAACATCTTACTATGCACAGCCCCACCTCTATAACTAAGAATTTTTTGGTTCAGCCCAGAAATAAACCCATGCACTTATGGTGAATTAATCTACAACAAAGGAGGCAAGAATATACAATGGAGAAAACACAGTGTCTTCAATAATTGGAGCTAGAAAAGCTGGACAGCTACATGTAAAAGAATGAAATTATAACATTTTCTCACACCATATAAAAAATAAACTCAAAATGAATTAGACACCTAAATGTAACATTTGAAACCACAGAACTCCTAGAAGAAAACATAAGAAGAACACTCTTTGATATAAATTGTAGCAACTTTTTTGGATCTGTCTCCTAAGGCAAAGGAAATGAAAGCAAAAGTAAACGAATGGAATGTAATTAAACTTAAAAGTTTTTGCACAGTAAAGGAAACCACTGATAAAACAAAAAGACAACACACTGAATGGGAAAACATATTTGCAAATGATATGACTGATAAGGGGTTAATATCTCAAATATATTAACAGCTCAGACAGCTCAATATCAAAAAAACAAACCAACCAACCACCTGCCTAAAAAATGGGCAGAAGACATGAATAGACATTTTTCCAAAGAAGATAGACAGATAGCCAGAAGGCACAGGAAAAGATGCTCAACATCACTAATAATTAGAGAAATGTAAATCAAAAATCACAATGAGATATTACCTCACACCTGTCAGAATGGCTGCCATCTAAAAGTCTACAAATAACAAATGTTGGCCAGGATGTGCAGAAATGGGAACCCTACACTGCTGGTGGGAATGTAAATTGGTGCAGCCACTGGAGAAGAAAGTGTGGAGGTTCCTCAAAAAACTAAAAACAGATCCACCCTATGATGTAGCAATTCCACGCCTGGGTATATATCTGAAGAAAATGAAAACTAATTAGGAAGTATACATGAACCTCAATGTTCACAGTAGAACTATTTATTATAGCCAAGATATGGAATCAACCTAAGTGTCCATCAACATATGAATGGATAAAGATGTGTAAATGTATACATGTGTGTATGTGTGTGGGGGGCAGTGTGGGTGTGGGTGTGTAAGATTACTCAGTCATAAAAAGAATGAAATTCTGCCATTTGCAAAAACATGGATGTACCTAGAGGGCATTATACTTAGTGAAATAAGTCAGAGAAAGACAAATACTATATATGATCACTTATATGTGGAATCTAAAAATAAAACAAATGGATGAACGTAACAAAACAGAAACAGACTCACAGAGAACAAACCAGTGCTTACCAGTGGGGAAAGAGATGGGGAGAGGGGCAAGATAGGGGTAGGGGAGTAAGAGGTACAAAATATCAGTACTATGTATAAAATAAATAAGCTACAAGGATATATTATACAGTACAGGGAAATATAGCCATTATTTTATATTAACTTTAAACAGAATATAATCTATAAAAATACTGAATCACTATGTTGTGTACCTGAAACTAATATACTATTGTAAATTATCTATACTTCAATAATAAATAATAAAAAATAAAATCAATTGACTTAAAAAAAAAAAGAATTATCTGGTTCCAAACATCAATACGTAGTGTGGAGGTAAAACCCAGCACTGGTATGGAACACAGATCAGTGTGGACTCCTTTGCTAACTATTTCCCTCACTAGACTGGAAGCCCCACGTGGGCAGGAACTATTGTATCCTCAGTGCTTGGCATAGCGCCTCGTTCTTGTTAGGGACTCTCTTAGTTCTTGTGGAGTGAATGAACGATAACAGTGGAAAACGGTGCAGGTCACCATTTTTCTCCACAGCAGGACAAGTACTTCTTCCATATCAGAGTCACATAAAGTCAGGAGAAAAGAGAAGATACAGGCAAACACACTTTTGCTTATGTGAGCACCTAGCGTATTAGACACCTTTAATGACTCTGTCCCTTTCTCTGGCACGCCCATCTTCCCTACAGCAGTAAATGGTACCACATCCAGAACCCATCACTAAGTTGTGTCAAATATGTCTAGGATCGACTCACTTCTCTCCACTGTTGCTGCCACCAGGCAAGCCGAAACCACCATCATCAACATGTCTAACGGGTCACGCTGCTTTGGGTCTTGACCGCTAACTTCCATTCTGTACACAGTAACATCCATTTAAAGTCACCAGTCAGGCCCACCACTCCTGTGTTCAAGACCTGCTAAAGTCCTTACCGGAGCTTGCATGCCTTCTGTGGTCTGGCGCCTCTTCACACTCCAAGCAAAGTAGCCACCTTCCTACTTAAGCAATGCACCCGGTGCCTTCTCCCTTCAGAGCCTCTGCCAAGGCCTGGAGTGCTCTTCCTCCAGATCCTTCCGTGGCTCCCACATCATTCAGGACGCAGTTTAAAGTCGGCTCATCTGAGAGAAATTTTCTGACTACGCAGAATCAAGAACTGCCTTCTCCCTGCCTTTATCAGACAGATCACTTTCTTTTATTGTCTTCAGATTATGAGGCACAAGCTGCGAGTTTACTCTTTATATTTGTTCAGTTATACTTGTGTAGTGGCCATGCCTCCCCCACTAGAACGTCAGCAGGAAATCTGACTGTCTTGCTCTCTGCTGTAACTCAAGCCCAGTGCCTGGCACAATGTAAGGCTATTTGCTGAATGAATAGATTTCTGAAGAATGAATGGATGGATATGTAAATGGTTATGTAAATGGATACATAAACTAAGAGAAAAAAGACATCATCTGGAAGGAAATATGTGTGAACTGTCACTTGCAAAAGAGCTTCCTAGCATTTCCAAACTAAACCCCAAATCTCATCCTTTGTTTAACTGAGAGCAATCCAACGTAAGACTGATCATCAAAATAATAAAGAAAAGTGGTTCATCAATCACCAAATATAACTCAGAAATACAATTAACAATTGTTAGTGTAAATTTCTCTCAGTCTCTTCATGAGCACTAAATTAAAGTTCATCTTACATTTTTAAATCTCTTACAAGCAAAGAGAATGAAATAATGAAAGTACAATGAAATAAGTTTAATAATGCTCAGTACATAACCACAGCGATGACTTTATAAGTTTCCAAATATGATTCAGCAATGAGCAACAGCATAGAATGAAAAAAATTTAAGTCTGTTTTCCTTTTTTAAAATTTTTGTTACTATGAAAAAAATCATTAAAATATTTAATATTCATAGGCAGTATCTGGGGCAAGAATGAGAGTGTGTCACCCCTTGCAGAAACCTGGAGCGTATACAAGTATGATGTTGCTTTATTAGGACCATGTGATATATTTGAATGCGTATCAGCTATAAGAAAAAAAGCCACCACTATGTTGGCAATGGTTGGGAGGGTGGGTAGATGGTGGCATACTGAATGAAGCAGAGTCAAGGTTGAAAAGAACAATGCTGAATTTCCACACACACACATCCTCTCACTCTGCCTCCTGTCCACCTTTCCAACTCTAGTTATTATCATTCCATCTATACCCCAAAACTTGCAGTGTTCTGAGCATGTTAGTGTCTTGGGGTAACTGCATCTTTACTGACACCATAATTCAGTAAACAGAATTTTCTGCACTGTCTTATGTGGTAGCCCCTAGTCATATGTGTCCACGGATCACCTGATACGTGGCTTATGCTTATGCAACACAGGAACTGAATGGTTCATTTTATTTAATTTTACTTAATTTAAATCTAAATAGCCACTGTGTTGCACAATACAGGCCTACATGGCTTCCTTTTCTCCCTCCTTTATTGGTCCAGCAAACTCCTACTCATCCTTCAAGACTCAACTCAAATGCCCCTTCCTCCAGAATGCCCTTCCTGTTCTCCCTGTGGCAGGTGCACAGACTTTGAGAATATCCATGTATCACACTCTATTACAATTATTTTATGACATGTTGATTCTCCCACTAGATGAGAATCTCTTGAGGGCAGACAATCTGTCTGGCTCATCTCTAAATCCTTCGTTGAGTGCTTGGCACGTGAGAATTATTTGACAAATATTTGCTGGATGTTCAAGTGAGATAGTGAAACCATCTTCAGATGTAAACAAATATAAGCAGAGCTTCCCAGGAAGGATCTTCCCAGGGAAGGTTTTACTGCCTTCATACAAGAAGTTGCAAACCAGATATGACCTTCAGATTTGGTAGGATTTTGTCATGTGTATTTTTTTTTTTTAATGGAAACTGTTTTTCAATGTTAAAAACTAAGATTTCCAGCATTTCCAGGAACAGTTATTAGATCTGGCAGTTTTAGTCCCACATTCCTGTTTGGCAACAATGAAACAGAATGGAACATGCAGCTGCATCTTTTAGATAATAAATACAATCTACAGATTCTGTTTTCTTACTCCTAGCCAACTTTAATCACTAATGGTCTCTGTCTTTCTTCTGTTGGCATTTGACTTTTTGACTCCAGACACTGAATGAAGAGCCACAAAGATCAAGTTCAGACACTGACCTCTCAGTTACAAAAATAAAATAATACTACTCATAAGAGCAACAACAATAATGGTTGCTAACATTTGTGAAGCATCACAAGCCAGGTATTCTACCTGACAATGAATAAGCATTGCCTGATGGAATCTTCCAAACCACCCAGGACCTAGAAAATATTCTTAGCCTCACTTTATGAATGAGGAAACCAAGATTCCAAGGGGTGACACTGGGAATCAGCAGAAAGTTCCGTCCCCAGGTCTGACTATCACCAGAATCCTTGCTGCCATTTCTCCATGATAAAGCCTCAACCATCCACGTTTTTCCTGACCTGGATTTAGACCCTGGCCGGGATTCAAAGCAGGAGCTTGGGCAAGTGACATAACGCTTCTGTGTTTTGCTCCTCCACTAGCCATGAACTTTAGAAATGAGAGCTGACATTTCCTCCAGGGACACGTGCCGGCACATGATATGACGTAGGTAAAATGGTAAACTTCAGACATTTTTGCAACTGGAAAATGATCTCATCCGAGTAGGTGGATAATGGCTGGTAGAAGGCTGACAGCCCTGGAGTAGGGAAGCAGGAGAGATTTTAACCATTTAAAGAAAACAAAGACTTTGTGGCTTCTGCTGGCACCCAGCCTTGAGCAACAGGAGCCCTCACTAGGGAGAGAATGTCTCAGTGGAACTGACAACAATGTGACTCCCCAAAGGGTGCTTGTAGCTTTGAGTCAATTAACTGAAAGGATGCAAATCAATGGAGGGTTTAAGAATCAGTTGTTGTGGGCCCAGCACTCTGCCAGGCCAGGGAACAGCAAGCTTTTTCTGTAAAGATCCAGAAAGTAAATAACTAAGGTTTTGCAGGCCATTTGTAAACAAATGAGCATGGCGGTGTTCCAATAAAACTTTATCTTCAAAGCCAGGCCAAGGGCCCACCTGCCATTGTTTGCCAACCCATGAGTTAGGCAACAGGAAGGCAGAGCAGAGGCTCAGCCGGAGACGTTGCACCTGCTCTTCATCATCATCGAGCACCGTAACAGGGACAATACGAGATGGCGCCTATTGGATTCATCTCTCTGTGTAGCCCTAACCCTCTGAGGTAGACACCTGGACAGCGACAGTGACTTAAGCTACAGGCCCTCCGTGGCTCCAGTCCCAGACTAGCCCCAGATTGCTGAGGACAGTGAGTCTCTGCCTTTCTCCCAGTAAATGGTTCCTCCCAGCAACTATGCAGGCTGGAGAGCAGAACAGGTGAGGTGACATGGTCTTTGAACCACATGATATATGAGTAGTACCCTGGAAGTTGCCACACAAGGATGCTTAGACTTATACACTTAGACAAAACTGAATGACTTTCCTCTCCTTGAGTCAAAGAAGTTGACTCCTTCCAGGTGCCACCCTGGCACCCCCTCGCACTAAGCCACCCTCCTGTGCTTGAACTGCCCATTCTTTATGTACCAGGCAAACACAAAGATGAGGGGTGGCTTCTGCCTTAAGCCAAATTGTTTGGAGCCCGTGCAATCCTTCCTTGATATGATAATCTTGAGGCCAGCTGTTTTTCTTCCCACTCTGTGACCAACATCATCCAAAGAAGCAAAAATTTACTTCCTGTTTTGTCTGCTAACCTAATCCCTCACTGTCCTTATGCTTTTGGTTTTGTTCTCATTTAACCCTGTTTTCCTTTATAGTATTAAGTCTGCTCATTTCTACACTATCTTTTGGATTTTACTATACTAACATATGTTTTATTGTCATTGTAATTCTTCATTGTTTTACTTTTCAAGGGAAATGGTGAAGAATATAAGAGTGGGTACACTATTAGGAAATGGCCTTAGCCCAGAGTCAAAAAGCCAGAGCTTCAGTCCTACTCCGCTCTTGCGTTCTATGGAACCCTGGGCCAATAAGTGAACATCTTCAGTTGCTTTACCTACAAAATAAAGTATGCCAATCCCAGAGAGACTTTTCAAGGGTTAAATGAGCTAAATATGAAGATTCTTCTTACAACTCAATAATAAAAAGACATATAACCTGATTTTAAAAATGGGCACTTGATCTGAATAGACATTTCACCAAAGAAGTTATACAAATGGCCAATAAGCATGTGCAAAGATAATCAACATCATCAGCCATCCAGGATGGCTAATCCAATCAAACCACAATGAGATACTGCTTCACACCACTAAGATGACTATAATCAAAAAATTAGAAATAACAAGTGCTGATGAAGATGCCGAGAAATTAGAACCTTCATACACTACTGGTAAGAACATAAAATGGTATAGATGCTTTGGAAAATAGTCTGACAGTACTTTGAAAACATAGAATTACCATATGACCCAGCAATTCCACTCCTAGGTATATACCCAAGAGGAATTAAAACATATGTCCACACAAACACTTGTATATGAATAGTAGTATTTACAGCAGCATTATTCATACGAAGTATTTACAAACAATGTTATTCATAAAGAAGTAAAAACAATACAAGTGGCCACCAACCGATGAATGTATAAACAAAAGGTGGTGCAGTCATACAACAGTATATTACTTGACAATAAAAAGAAATGAAGTACTGATTCGTGCTACATGATATATGAACCTTGAAAATGTGTGATTTGGAGTTGCAGCAACATCTCCCACCCCAATCTTCACAAAGAGATTAGGGAAGAAAAATGCAAGGTGAGATTTCTCTCTAATTTCACCCAATATCAAGAGAGAAGTAGCCTGAAAACATGATTTGGGAGACTTGGGAAAGCCCCAGAAAAACCCTGGAGAGTAGAATCCCAGGACTTGTGCCGAGCCAAGAGTAGGAAGCACTATGAGAGGTGCTTGGCAGGAAAGATTGATAGAACTTGGTGAACAACAAGGTCTATCAATTCAAGGATGAAATTCAAGAATGAGCTAGAGATGCATCACGTTTTCTGACCTGGATTGTTCAGAACGGGGGTGCCAAGAGTAAGGATGGGCAGAAGAGGGGCCATTTTATGGAAAAGGGGGATGCATTCTATTTTCAGATGCTTGAAGTTTGAGCAACTTACCCCTTGAATTTAAATGTCTGAATTAAACTAACCCAGAACCTCCCAAGTAGTAAGCCTTTTAGCAGTGAGGTGACTGTATATAAAATGTTAATTGAATATGAAAAACTGATGGCACCTATAAATTCAGATTTTTTTTAAAGTCACTTTTCCCCCCCAATCACTCTGAAATCAACCAGCTCCATAACTCTTTAAAATTTTCAAATTTCAAAATTACATATTGTAAAGCCACAGTCTGAGTCATCTTGCACTTAAAAAATAACCATGACAAGTATATCAGAGAATTAAAAAAACTGAATGCGTAACTTCACCGATAGAATGGGCAAAAATCCAATTCTTACAACTTATTTAAAGACTATTTGACTCTTCAAGAAGATTTATGATAGGTAAGTTTCAAGACAATTGTTTTCTATATCTAGATGATATTATATAATCCTCAGACATCAGAAATCAAGTCAATTCACAGCTAAACTTAAAAGTGCAAATACCAATGCTTTGTGGAACTGTATGATCCGTTTTCTGGAAGCTACTGTGTGACTCTGGAACTGAACTTTTAATTAAAGGGAAGGTGGGAGATTCAACCATCAGATGGGTTCTACTATGGGCTCCCCAATGAAACTCACTGCCCCAAGAGTAGGGAATATTTCCTTTTCAAAAGACTCCATTCTCTTTTTGCATATTCTGACACTTGCTCTAAGAGAGAATAACTAAACAGTCGAATGCTCTCAGATGGAGAGAAGTGGGTCTTGAGTGGACACAGTGAGCCTCAAGGATGTGAACACAATCCCGTGACTGTGTCTCTCTGTGTGTGTATATATATATACATGTGTGTATATGTGTGTGTGTACACAACTTGCACAAAATTGGTTTTACTAATTTCCTAGACTTTGAGAACATTCTTCTCTCTACCTCAAGTTGGGTATTATTAACCTGGGACTTAAAAAAAATCTCAATAATCCCAATATTAAATCCAAATCTTTAAGGTATCTATGTAAATATTTTAAATATTTTCTTAGCTAAGAACCTCCCAGTCTTCAACAGCATTCTCAAAGGGGTCTCTTACCCAACTGGATCAAGAACCGCAGCATGTGGGACCCCTAAAAATTAAAGACATTGAAAGTGTATTTAGTGAATCTGCATTGGATGAAGAGCAAGATTCACACTGCCTTTTCGGATTGGTTCCTGGAAGTCCCAGTCACTCAGTGGTGGGGTCACAGCTATGTCTCCATTGCCTGCATGCTTTCCCCTCCCTATTATTCTCATATCCAACTGATCATTCTCCTATTATTTCCAACCATAAAATAAAATTCCAAGAGTTTTAGAATCAGACTTAGTCTCTCTTCCTTTTAAAAAAGACTATTGTTGTCACTTTGAAAACTGTAAATAGCATTCAAGATGACATTCATTTTAAGTTTGTGCCAACATTTAGTGGAAATGTCTAAGTTTTGAAATAGTAGGGAGCTCACATTCCATCTGGTGTGTTTTCATTTCATCTCCCCTTCTCAGTGAACTTTAAAAGTCAACTGCAGTATCAATATCCTTTCTGCTATGCTTATGTGGCCTCCACGTAGAAATCAAAGGGAAGGAGTCCTCAGGGCAAGTGGTTCTTTCTCAATTGAACTAGTTAGTGTCATGGAATCACAAAGTTATCAGAGCTGAAAGTATGCTTAGAGATGACCTAGATGAGATAAATGCCTCTCAGTTTGAAGATAGGGAAACTGAGCCCCAGACAAAGGGAGCTGACCAGGGTCTCATTAGCCATGGAGCCAGGACATGAGCCTCTACAGGAGGGAAGGAAGGTGGTCATTTCCTTCCCTGAACTTGGCTGGCTCTCTATCGCAGCACACTGCCCGGGGTACTTAGGGGTTCCTACTCTCTCCATAGTTACTGTTGCTCATTTCTTATCCATATGAGGCAAGTTAATATTTCAAAGTGGTCACTGATGTGTCTTTTCCCTCTTGACCCTCTCCTGGATGAGTGGAAGTGTCTCTAATGGGTAGCAGGAGTCTCCTGCCTTCACCAACTTGGCTTCTAAGTGCTGAAGGCACTGCCCGAGTGTGAGAGGGAAATAATTCAGGCAGGAATAAGGAGGCAGAATAGCTCTACCTGCCCATCCCCAGACTTGAAAAAAAGAGTTTCAGACTGGAGAAGGAACAGAGTTAAGAGAGATAAAGCCAGAAAGACAGAGAGCGAGCACACTAGGGCAATGCAATCCAACCCTTTTTCTTCTCCCAAAGCCCAGGCTGAATCCTGAGGTTTGCTGATACGTTAGTTTTATATTTGCTGCTGTAACAAATTTCCACAAACTTGGTGGCTTAAAACAACACACCTTTATTATCTAATAGTTCTGGAGGCCAGAAGTCTGAAATGAGTCTCAACCATCTAAAATTAAGGTGTCAGCAGGTCTGTGTTCCTTTCTGGAGACTCCAGGGGAAAATCTGTTTTCTTGCCTTTTTCAGCTTCTAGAGGCTGCCTGCATTCCTTGGTTCACGGCCCACTTCTATCTTCAAGGCCAACAATAACCAGTAGATTCTTTCTAATGCTGTATCACTCTTGACACCAACTTTTTTCCTTCCCGCTTCCACATGTAAGCACCCTGTGATTATACTAGGTCCACTGGATAATCTGGGAAGATCTTCCTGTCTTCAAGTCAGCTGATGAGGGCCTATTTTTAAGGTATCCTTTCCCCTGCTTCTCAGAGCAGGAAGTCAGGGAAAATGATATCCTGAAGAATATTTTTTCCTAAGAAGTCAGAGAGTCGAAGCCCCAAAAAGGCCATTTCTCTGGGTATTTCAAATTAACTGGTAGGTCAAACGTGACTATCTCCCACAAGGTCCTTTCCAAAACTAAAGTCAATTTCTTTCTGTTCACCACTGGTCTCTGCCAATGAGTAAAAAGGAACATAGAACATCTGCTTTTAAAAAAATGACTCCAAGTTTTCTTTACATTACAGAATTATTGTCCATTCATTATATAAAGTTTGGGAAATGCCAGAGAGTATGAAAACAGATACATGAGTGATCTATGATTCCATTATCCACCCACAATCCCTTTTAATTACTAGGTACATATGCTTCCATCCTGTTCTTGGTTTATATGCCACTCTTTTCCTCAATATTACATTCCAATCTTTTATGCCATTAAAAATATTTAAAAACACTCATTCATATATATGCATATATACCATTAAAATATACTCTTCTATTATTTGGCATATAAATTATTTCCCAGGTAATGACTTTTCAAAATTAAATAGATAAGTTACTCAAGTTTTATAGGTCCATGCTCTAAGATAATACAGACAACAACTACGATACAGACAACAACATTTTGAGCCCAGAAGGGGAGAAAATAGAAATAGTTATTAGTCTCTTGGTAGGGTGTTGACACATTTCCAAAATATGAAGGTGCATGTGTACTATTCCATCTTGGATTGGTCTATCTTAGAGAGCTGACGGGGCCCTCACGGGACATTTAGAAAACTAATTTCAAGTAGACTCCAGAGATGGGTACAAGGTCTAGAGCCAGCCTTTGTGATTTGATTCTAGAGTTACCAGCAAAGTCTCACTATACCTCTAGACTAAGGCCTGATACTTCAGCTTTAAAATCCCACTCTTGGGCTTCCCTGGTGGCGCAGTGGTTGAGAGTCTGCCTGCCGATGCAGGGGATGCGGGTTCGTGCCCCGGGCCGGGAGGATCCCACGTGCCGCGGAGCGGCTAGGCCCGTGAGCCATGGCTCCTGAGCCTATGCTTCTGGAGCCTGTGCTCCGCAACGGGAGAGGCCACAACAGTGAGAGGCCCGCGTACTGCCAAAAATAAAATAAAATTTAAAATCCCACTCTTTTCCCATCAGGCTTTGCTAGTTTGAAAAATACTTTGTCATCTCAGGAAAGGTAACAATGTGAACCACTGTTCTTAGAATGAAGGTACAGGCTCTTCTTATGCTTTGTTTTTCCTCAGTTCTAGTGAGCAATGATTGACATACATTATTGTAGAGAGGAGGTGTTTAGACAGGAAGGAAGGTAGGGCTCAAAAAAAGGAGGGGGTGTGCAACTGATAAAGGAAAGCCATGGAACTGAAGAATGGGAAAGCGGGGCTCTGAATTCAGGGGGCTGAGGCTTCAGCAGAACAAATATCTCTTGAGAACCCACTCCATTAGACAGTGGGATTTATCGGGTGTGAGGAGGTAGGGAGGACAAAGGTAAACACCTCTGGGAGTTCACAGAGGCAGCAGAGTGAAAGAGAACTCAGACTCTGGAAACAGAAAGCCTGAATTTGAATCCCAGGTCTGTTTCTTACTCCTTCCGTGACCTCAGAAAAGCTACTAGGTCTTCATGCACCTCAGTTTTCTTATTATCTGTTGGAGGTAAACATAACTCCCTGCTCCCTCTTGTATTTCACTGGATGCATTAATTCACCGGCATGTCATGTCATAATCACACCACATTCTTCCCCTCCACTGGATGGTATGACCAACTGATGACATCTAACCTCTTTTACAAAGTACCAAGAGATGGAACCCCTTCAAGCGCCCCATGCTCTTGATTTTGAGATGAGTTCTGAAAGAAGAAACTGTTCTAGCGCCCCAAGGAAGGAAGGTAAATGGCAGACACACCATGTGGATGGAAAATGGTTTAAGAAGACAAGTCAGATTGCTTATTTCATGTCATATCAGGTTGCTGAAAAATATTCAGCCTCCGTTCGTTTTCACATCAACTTGTTAGGGAACTGTGGACCGAAACTACCCACCTTGGCCACGCCCACTTGCCCGAGTTGTCTCAAAACAGGAGGTCCCGATAAGGAACATGGTGCTGCCTCCGAAAAGGAGAATGCGGGAGGGGCCGAAAGAGGGAGGAGATGACCAATCTCCTGGAGTCTTTCGCATTGGAATCCATCTTGGCTGAGAGAGGCGTGCGCCACCAGGAAGGACCCTGAGTCAGACTATGGTCCAAGCAAGATGACTGGCCAGACACACCCGGAAACTAACCCCGTTACCATACAACCTGAGACTGTGAGCCGTGTAGCAGAGCAGTTCTCCTGGGTTCCCTTAACCTGCTGCTCTCCATCCGGGCACCCCTTACCAATAAAGTCCCTTGCTTTGTCGGCACATGTGTCTCCTCCGACAATTCATTTCCGAATGTTAGAGAAGAGCCTACTCTCGGGCCCTAGAAGGGGTCCCCCTTCCGGCAACAAACTGACATGGCCAAGATTATCGGAGAGGCCAGCTGGAAGCTCATACATGAATTTGACCCAAATGTTCAAATTCCTCTTCAATAACTGAAGAGTTTTCTAAGAACCAAAATTCTTTCAAAGGAAAAAGAAGATGGTGGAACAAGGCTTCACTGCAGGGCAAAGGTAATATTCTATGAGTTCCTTAGTTACTGCTAATGTAAGAAGGATTTCCAACAGGTTCTTGTGCAGCTGGCCTAGAAGATATTTATGGTCCATTGAGAGTTGTAAGCAAGGACTGTTTCTTTTTGAGGGGGAGCGGGGGGAAAGGCAGCAATTTCCTTTTCAATATTTCAGTGTGCTATCATGACAAGAATACACTACAAGGCATGCAAAAGTATTTACACTGTTCCAGTGCACAAAACCAGCTCAGAAAGGATGAGCTTGGGAGTCGTAGAAGCTTGGCTAGAGTGTGTTGATGACTTCCTTGTATTAAAAAACAAACAAACAAACAAAAAACCCCACAAAACTATAAAAAGGAGTTATAACAAAGTACCCAGCTGGGGGCTGAGGGGTTAGATCCTAAAAGCAGAGAAAACATCTAACTCTGGAAGATGCCAATTTCCTACATTTTAAGTCTTACATACTTGATTAGCAGTCATGTGTCCAGGGTTAGTGGAAATCTAGGACATGAGGGGTGTGTGTGTGTGTGTGTGTGTGTGTGTGTGTGTGTGTGTGTAGTGTGTGTGTAAATGTCTCTAAGGTTGAACAGAGCTCTGGAAACTGTTCAAAGTTTAGCACTGGAAGGCAGAGTCTCTAAGAAAATGACTTATCTCATTATCCTTGAGTTTTCCATAAAAGAGAAGATAATATTTTCCTCAGACCATAGGCTTTGTAGTCAAACAGACTTTAGTATAAACAACTTTGCCACAAGCTGCTTAAAAGGATAGGCAAACACTTACCCTCTGTGAGGTTTAGCTTAAAGATAATGGTCTTAATGATTTTTATCCATTAAGGTTTATGAAGAATAAAGTAATGTATGCATAGCACCCAGCACAGAGTCCAGCCCATTGTGGACTCTCATGAAATAACAGTAATGAGTTTATTCTAGTTTTCATTAGTCCTCTCCCTAGGAACAAAGATTAAGAACTAGAATTGTTTATTATTGTTAATCTATTGTCTGTTACTGTTAGCCTAATGCTATTAGATTTTTTTCCTCCCCATTTAAATATGGAAAACATAAAAGACATTGAGATTTCAATAGCAAATTCAACATTAAAGAAGTTGTAATAAATTACTGTATTGACCCAATGCGTAGAATTTAGAGCTATACAGGTATAGGAGCCTTTTTTAGATTTCTTTTTTATTAGAAAGAAAATCAGGCATCTCTCAACTTGCTCCTCTAAATCAGGAGGTCATAAAAATCTCTAACATGAACTGCTTGCCATGAAGTTAAAGCAATTTGAAAGACTTAGAATAAGATCCTAAGTCAGAATTTCTTCTTCCTGGAAGAGATTTCCTCATTGTGTCTGAATGTCTGGATAGTGTGGGTTGCATACTTGAGGCAGCTTAAAAGTTTAATGTGCTCACAAATTATTGAGCTGCTATGTCTTTGAAGGCTTCTCACTCACAGGCATGCATGATAACAGTCACAAGCGAGGTCACTGAACCTGTATGATCTCCTCTTAATGTGTTCTTTGGATTTGGAAAATCTCCTGAGTCTCCAGAGAAGATGGTCTCTGGCCAGCCAGACTCCTCACCCACTCCCACCAACTCCTTAGAATGCTTCTGACACCCCTCAGGATGACGATGATGATAACATTAATAATTACACAAATTAGAAAAGCCAGTATTTACTGAGCATTAACTGTCCACCAGGAATTGTTTCAGGGCTTTACATGGAATAACACTTAATTATCACAGCGGCCCCATCACAATCTCCATCATACAGATGAGGGAATTGAGATACAGAAAAAGTTCGGCACCTTGTACAAAAACACAGAGCTGAGAACAAACACCAAGTCTGGAGTCAGAGTCCCAAACTCAACCCCTAGACGATACTGAGTCAAAAGGACATTTAATGTGTTTCTTTTCAAAAGTGGAACAAGAAAGTTCAGCCACCTGAGTAATGCATGATTGGGCCACCCATAGAAAAGTTATAATCTTCAGAAACAGTGATTAACATGGTGGCTTATCTGTCCTCCAAAATTCATGGATTATTTTAGGAGCATCCCTGGTGAAATTAGTAGCAAAAAGATTAAAAAAAAAAAAAAAAAAAAAAAAAAAAAGGTAGGGCTTCCCTGGTGGCGCAGTGGTTGAGAGTCCGCCTGCCGATGCAGGGGACACAGGTTCGTGCCCCGGTCCAGGAAGATCCCACATGCTGCCGAGCGGCTGGGCCCGTGAGCCATGGCTGCTGAGCCTGCGCGTCCAGAGCCTGTGCTCCGCAAAGGCCACAATAGTGAGAGGCCCGCGTACCGCAAAAAAAAAAAAAAAAAAAAAAAAAAAAGTAAACTCTGGGTAGAGGGATCTATCTGGTCATCTTTGAGGTCATTTCATCTTTAAAACTTCAACAGGGCTTCCCTGGTGGCGCAGTGGTTGGGAGTCCGCCTGCCGATGCAGGGAACACGGGTTCGTGCCCCAGTCCGGGAGGATCCCACGTGCCGCAGAGCGGCTGGGCCCGTGAGCCATGGCCGCTGAGCCTGCGCGTCCGGAGCCTGCGCTCCGCAATGGGAGAGGCCACAGCAGTGAGAGGCCCGCGTACCACAAAACAAACAAACAAACAAAAACAACTTCAACAAAGTCTTGATCAGGGATGACGGAACCTAACCTAATTGTTTCATGACATAATTCCTATGTTATGATTTTCAGGACCAGGAAAAATAAATTATTGTCCTTTGGATGGGGAGGGCCAGTGTGAAGAAATTGAGAGGTTTTACATCAAATTACACTTTATGAAAACTAATGAAGCTAATTGGATTGAATAAATTCTGGAACCGCACCACCCAATTTGGTAGACACTAATCACATGTAGCTAGTCTGAGTTGAGATTTGCTGGAAAAGTAAAATACACATTGGATTTCAAGAACCTATACAAAAAGAGGATATAAATATCTCACTAATAATGGCTTATATTAGTTACGTGTTGAAATGATAATATTTGGGTTATACTAGGTTAAAAATGATATCATTAAAGTTAATTTCATCTATTTCTTTTCACTCATTTTAATGTGGCTACTAAAACGTTTTTAATTACGTATGTAACTCACATTCTGTTTCTATTGGGCAGTGCTGCTTTAGAACACAACGTGCAAAGTATGGACTGGGGACACTGATCATAGATAGATGTAACGTGATGGTGACAAAAGAACACCCACATTGTGGGCACCCAAGCTGGGACTCCAAACGCCAGGCTCTGTTTCCAGGGCTCTATGTACGTTCTCTGAAGCAGGCAACTCAGAGGCCTATTGTTCATCTCTGCTGGAATATGACACATGATAGTTTCAAAGAATGAGCCCTGCTCCAAGCTAAGGGGTAACAGGATTTATTTATAAAGGTTATTTGAAATAAGTTTATCCTTCTTTGTCTAACAAATGACAGATGATAATTGAAAAGCAAAAGCATTTTCAAATGCTTTGGGGCTTTAAAATTGTATTAATTTTTATCTTCACTTCCCCCCTAATTCTTGCTTATTTTGCTTTTCTTCTTTAAGAGAGAGATCAAGTCAAATGTTTGGGGGCTTTTCTCTTTGAGGCTATTATAATTTATTGGCATAAATGTGTCAATGCTTAATCCATACCTTTTTTATTCTTGCTGTATTTATCCATTTCTGCTCATAACATATTCCTCCCGCAACTTTTTTTTCTATCCCTATTCCCCACATTCTCAATTCTCTAAGTAAAATTGATTTGGAAACATTTGTTATACAAAATCTTGATAGTTTGCTTTAGTGGGTCATAGGCTAAACAGTTATTAAAACGTTTTGGACTCTCTTCTTAAGTGACTCTTCATTGATAGCTATGCCAAGAACCCTGATTATAAACCTAACCAAGACTTTAAAAAATACACAAATGGCACAGTCTTCAAGTCTTGATATTAACTGAAGTTTGACACAATTAATAGTGTCTGAGAACAGAATTGTGAGAAACAGGCAGAAAGACAGAAAGATACCCCAGCAACAAGGATTTCTTGAAGCAGGTATTGTCCACCTTAACTAGCAAGCATCTTATAGATTTCTGCTGGAATATGTCTGTTTGGTGAGACAATTCACTGATGAGGGCACACAACAATGCCTATTTAGAAAATAATGAGGGAGGACCACATAGAACAGTTTGATGGAGTGGTTTTACTTGGTACCATGGATAGTCTGATATGTAGTTAATTTTTTCTTGCTTATTTCCCACTAATATGTAGTTGAGCATATTCAGATGAGAGAGAAGAGCAGCTGTGGGAAAACACCCAGGAGTCAGACAATGTTTATAATTACCTCACCCAGGGTGTCAGTTCTCTGGAAGCTGACTCCAGGAAAAACCAGAGGTGGCATCCTTTGCCTTGAGGCCCATTCTGTAGATACCTGTCCTCTCATCATCAGCTACTCTTCTGCCTTCTTTCATTCTTTATTTCCTCTTAAGTGTCCACTGACTTCATGATATTCTCTGGAGGCTCCCAGCCCACCATCACCACCATAATAGCTTTCCATGCTCCTCGACATTCCACATGTGTAGATTCCATCAAATATGACTAATCTGAATTACATCCTCCCTGAATTCTTATCTCTACGAGGAAAAATGGGTGGGAAAATCTTTTAACCAGATAAGTGCTACTCTGCTAATTTTATGTTTCCCTTTTCCGCAGGACATAGAGATTTAACTGAGTAATAATCTGACTTAAGTAAGGGTAAATCAGGTGTCTACTGAGTTCTTTTATCATTAAAGTAGGTATCAAAAGAGCACTCGGAGATCCACTCAGAGAGAATCTGAGGTCACAGATCATTAAATTATCACACTATATATTTATTTGTTGCTTATATCACAGCCAGCTTCTTTGAATTAAAAGTTCTCATGAGTTGAAGAAGAACCAAAGGCGTCTTTGACTTAATTCTTAACAAGAGGTAACAAAGTTTACAATCCGAAATTCTCAAACACTGTAAAACTCATCCCTCAGTATGAGGCCATTACTGAACCCAGAGGAACAAAAGCTAATTAACTGTCTCAGTGAAACATTCCTTCCCTTTTGGAGAGTCAGCTGGGGACCCATGGACTTTGAGCCCATTGTCAAATGGTGTGTGAAAGAGATCCAAATTCAACAATAAATATTATCAGCAATATAATCGTTTTCTCCAGCCCTCAGGGCCAAATGACCTGCATTTTAGCGAATTGGTTTTGTTCATGCATTGTATTTAGCCAAGCAATTGTTTCCCATGATATGCCTGAACCCACAGTTGCTCTGTCTAGGAAATTCATGGTTGAGTTTTTCCAATTGCTGATTGCTAGTCCCACTGGCCTTAATAATAGTCACTTCCTTCGCCCATAATGGGTTTTATATACAGTGCACAGTCACAACCATTCAATGTCACCCATAAACATTTAATGAATTGTCCAATACAGTTATGAGAGTTTCTTATTTGGGACACAGCTAGGGTAAGCCTTACTGAGTTAATGAGACATGAGGCAAGGGGTGTTTCCATCCCCCCGCATTAGCTGTATCTGCTCTCTTATCTAAGGACCCATTTATGTTATTATCATAACCTTCATCAACTTGTCAAGATAATGAAGGGTCCATTGAGTTCAGACAAGGCCTCATGTAATTCATGGAAATTTAAATAACATAGATATAGGAAGGGTTTAGGAGCACCATATAAACAAGATCTGCATGGAGAACCGTAAAGAAAGGGCTTTACACGAGATTCTGCCTTGGAAAGGATGGCGTTTGAACTCGGTTTTGAGGGAGAGAAGAGAGACTAACCCTCTGAAGTGAGGAAGATAAATTATCCAACAAAATGCATAAAGACACATTCAGGCCAGAGAGCTGGAGGAAGAGCAGATGAAGATGTACTCAGAAGTGATAATCAAAGTTAGAAAGAAAGGAAGGGAAACTCTTGTGCCTGTTTTCAGCAAATCCCACATCCGTATTTGTTACAGACATGCAAGTTTGGGTTTCAGGGGAGGCAAGTTTCTTATCAGCTTTGACATATGCCTACCAGACTTGCTTAGCAGTCAGACAATGTTTATAATTACTTCACCAAGCCCTTCTGATGTGCCACAATTTGCAGCCATCTGTACACTGATTTCTGACCAACAGACTTCATTTCATCAATGCTCCATTAAATTAACCTCAGATGGCTGATATCACCATGTCAGAATCTCACCCAGTGTAGCTTTGAGTTAATAAACTGACCTTCTGAAAAGCAAGATGTTCTCTCCTTTTAAATTATGTAAGGACTAGTAGGGAATTTCAAGTTCCTGTATTTCAACACGCTGTTCTTTCAGGTATTCATTCACTTAACAACTATTTATTTACCTGTTCTATACCAGATTAGGTCCCTGTTCTCGTGGCTTTACAGTGTAGTTGGGGGTGCAGGCACTGAATAATACACTAAGAAGGTATTTCAAGTGTGGTAAATGTTATGAAGGAAATAAACATGGAAATACAATAGCCTTATCCTGGAGGGCATAGGGGATTAGCTGTCTTAGATGAGGTGGGGGGCATCAGTAAAAAGGACTCTTTGAGGAGGTAATGTTTGGCCTGAGATTTGGAAGAAGATAAGAAGCCACATGAAGGGGAAGAGAAGATGGAAGAAGTTACAGTCAAAGGAAACAACATGTGCAAAGTCCCTGAGGTGGGAACGAGAATTTGACAAAAGCAAGTGGTGAGAAAGAATGAGGCTGAGAGGAGCTGGGGAGGTGGGCAGACCCACTACTGACGTGAAAGAACTCACCCAGGACCACAGCATTGTAAATGAGGAAGCAAGGAGGCGAAATGGATGTTACAGATGAGTGGCATACACACTGGACGGAGGATACTGGGGACTAGTAATATCTGAGTCGTAGAGAGAAGAGGAGTAACCCATGAAATAGGCAAGGATCTCAAACTCAAACGCCTTCAAAGGCCAGGATGGTATCAAAAACAAGTGAGGCAAGCTGGGTAAGAGACAGGGAGTGGTAGTGACCTGGAGAATGAGTGACATGCCTAATAGCATCCAGCCTCATTAAAAAAATATGTTGCAGGCAAAATAAAGCATTAAAAAATGCTTCACAAGCAAACTAAAACACATATGAGGAGACAAGCAAAGCCCATGGAACATCAATAGGCAATGCCGAGCTGGAGGAAAAGCAGGAATAAGGCTGGGAATGAGAAAACTCATTAGAGTGATCTCATATAAGTCAAGGAAGAGTTATATCTTACATTTCCATGAACTGAACAAGAAAGAATATATTTTATTAGGCAGTCACCCGAATGCTGTAACACTAATAACAACAACAGAAGCCCTGCACTATTTGTTATAGAACTTTCGTAACCTAAAAATGGAGGTAACCATCAAATGGTCAGATATGTAAAGACAGGAATCACAGAGCCACGTGGCCCATCCAAGAACTGGATGGAGAAGTCCTCCTGAAGAATCACGGTCATTCATTCTGTGCTTGCATGGGTCCAGGGATGGGAAGCCCCCTCCCTCACGAGGCACTCCAAGTATTCAGAAGTTTCTATCAATTTGACCTGTTGTTACGTGGAACCGATACCCGACTCCTTGATGCCTAACAGTTTCAGATCTGCTCTCTGGAGCCACACAGAACAGCTTTGATACCTTTTCTACCTGCCAGCCCTTCAGATACTTAGAAAGAGTGACCCTGTCACAGCCTTTCCCTCTACAAGCCTTCCCTTCTCCAGACAACACATCTTCATCTTCAACGACTCCCCAAGGTAACTGTTTCCAGGCTCTGTCATCCTAATCACCTGTCTGTGAAGCTTCTCTGATTTGTCACCATCCCTCTTAAAACAGTGCCCAGGGAGAATACAACACTCCTAGCCAAGTGATAATCTAGAGCTTCTCCAGGCATCATCTTCTATTTCTGCAGCAGTAGGAATACGATTATGTTTTACGGAGCTCAGTCTCCCGCCGTCCCTACCCCTACTTCTCACCCTCCCAGGCAGTGTGTTCGTGGTATTTCATGGAGGGATGCATAATCCGGGCTGAGTACTCCCATCAGGATAAAGAATGCCACCCCTCATCACTCCATCGTTTCTGATTAAGGTCACTCAGTCTAATGTCCATTACATCTTGTACCAATAATGCCCGTGCCATGCCTCATGTTTCTCGTGCTGCTTTCTAGGCATTCTCTTATTATGCGCTCACACTGGAGACGTATTTTTGCACAAAGAGTAAGAAGAATCTCAGAGTGAGCAGTTTAAGACAGAGGGAAAATTGGAAATCTGACCCTTGAAAAGAGCGCTGGATGGGAGCATCCAATGACCTGGCTTCCAATCCAGGTTTTCCATTTACTCACTGTTGCTGGTTTTTTAAAAACCAGATGAATAATGGTAATAAGAACAGAAACAGTTAATTATTAATCAATGCTTAGTATGGACCAATCTCTGTAATAAGCTTTTCATGTACAGTATGTCATATATTACATGCAACCGCCTTTTGAAGTATATGTATTATATGTTACCTACATTTTAAAGGAAAGGGGATTACAACACAGGGTTTAAGTGACTTGTCCAACATCACACAATCCAAGTACGTGGCACTGGGATTTGAACCTAATTCTGCCTGTCTCCGAAGTTCAACATCTTCAAGTCTCATACCACAATCTCCCTTAGTGGGTACTTACGACGTAGCAGTTAATGGGGAAAAAGAAAACTCTTTTAGCAAGTACCTCTCCTGAGAAGCTTCTCCTAATGGGTAGGAGAGGGGGACATGTGTTGCTTCACCTGTGAGGCTGGAGACACTGGGAGAGTGTACACGAGAGCGCACAAGAGTGTGGAGGGGAGAAAGGCCACACACCAACCTCAGCCTTGGACATCATGTCTCAAACTGGGCTGAAATGTAGCCCTCCAGCTTCTGTCACAAGCATATTTGGAATATAAACAAGATTTCAAGGGGACAGTTCAGCCTAAGAAAACAGTGTTTTCACCTTTCCAACCAAGCACTCCAGAGCCCCACTGCCATCAGACCAGCTCTTACACGTGGGGAACATAGGTGCCCTCTCCTTGCTGAAAGAAATATTTAAACTGAAATTATCTTCTGACATTTTACACCAGCATATCCATTATAGGGGCTACGCTCCACATAGCACAGACAGACATCTGAAGGTTCTCATGTAGATGAGGTCCTAGGAGCAGATCACCTGGCTCTTACTGCTCATCTTTATAGTGATTTCACACTTATATCTTTGAATGGAAGTAATAAGTTAACCGCTAAATGCTTAGGACACAAGGGTTACACTCATCATTCAAACCAACCTAGTTTCTGCTGACCATAATTCAAAGTTCCACTCTGAATAAATGCTATTAGGAGAGACAAGCTGAGTTCCAAAGTGGTTTTAAAATTAAATGTAGTATTCAACTAAAAAAAGAAGAAATCAAAGATCAATCTGCTTGATTTCCATTGGTGGCACTCTAGATTATCTCCTACGGAACCTCTGGGCTACACCTCCATGAAAATGTTCAGTGCCCTGGTAAATGACAGGACAGAAATCACAAAGACACTTGGTTTCTGCCAGATTACATTTGAAAAAGAAAATCATTATAATTCATTTGTCTTCAGTTTCTGCAACGGCCATTCGTAGCTCCTTGGCCTCTACTGCCACTTCCCAAGTCTTATTGGGTAGAATTCCATTTAAGACCATATATCCAGGGTTCCTGCTTCATTAGGTCGATTTCATCACACTTCCAGCCCCGATGATCAAACAATAAGATCAGAGAGAGCAGACCTACCTCATCATAGATGCTGTCATTCCTGCGAAAGTCTCCAGCCTTCCTTGGGAGAACGTGGATGTGAACGTGCTGAAAAAGTACAAAGAAGAAACAATAAAATGTGATTATCTCCCCATATATTTCTAGACTTGATAGTGATGCTCCCATGAAGTCCAATTCCTCCACAATGGCTCCTGCTAGATTATTTTTCAGAGGAAGACGATGATCACCTTTAGTAACTATATCTGAAATCTGCAGAGAATAGAGGCTCAAAACAAGAGAGGACAATGTGGTGGCATATATGAGAGCAGTGAGTGAAATGCCAGTGTTTTAGGGGCTCTGTGGAATTATTCATAGTTGTCAGTCTTGGTTGTATTTAGCTAGTGCTTTGAAATGACAGCATGTCTTAAAAGGTGACCATAGGGACTCTGAAACTGACAAGAAATAAGAATTGGCTAACAGAGAACTGCATAAGTAAAGAGCAGAGGAGCGAAAGTAGAAAGGCGTATGGAGCAAGTTACAGAAGCGGGGCTTCAAATAATAATCATATAATAGTAACATCAATAGTTCTCACTTATTAAGTGTTGAGTTACTATGGTAAGAAAGCTTTTATCTCATTTAATGATCTGAATAATCCCCTGAGGCAAGTTCTACTAGATCTCCATTTTACAGATGAGGAAATCTATGCTCAGAGAGGTCAAAGCCCCAGAGGAAGTGGTAGAGTCAGCACAGGAAGCCAGTCCATCTGGTTCTTAGCACCACATTCTTTGTCAGCACATAACACTGATTTTGTGAAGTTAATCTTTTAAACAGTCCATTTCTCTAGTCTACTAAAGCACCCAGGTAATATACATAGCAATGCTATTATGCAGAGATCATGAGTCAAGGCACACAGCATATCTAATTCAATATCCTTCAAGGCTAAACTGCCATTTAAAAGTTTTATTTCCAAAGAGCCTCTATTGTACCTCAGCCGAAGTTAAACCTCACTCCTGCCCTTGAGCTATGTTCGAAAACCAGGGGGAGGAAAGTGAAAAGGAAAAGCCTAAAGGTGGACAGGCAGACAAGGAATCAAACCTAGCCTCCGATCACACCCACCCCTTCTTGATTACAGTGATCAGGCTCCAAGCCTCCAAGCCTCCAAAGGGCCTCTGGAGAATGTGAGATTAAGTGTCCCTGTGGCTTTGCTGCATGAGGAGGGGAAAATGATATGCTATTAAAGCAGAGGCAGGGAACAAGGCGGTCCAAGGTGAATAAAGCAGAGAGGAGCTTCACATCAGCCCCTGAGCACATGGTCCCCAAAGAGTGACATGTTTTTCCCAGAATACTCTCCAGTTAATGATGAAGCCAGTCATGGATTCCTCAGCAACTGGGACGAGTGCATGCCTAAGTCACAAAGACTATGTGAGCAGCGGGAGACAGGGAGAAAAAGCAAACAGGGAAAAATACATCACAAACTACCCATGGAAACAAACTCTTAGAAGGAAGCAGTGCGGGAGAAAGCCAGGCTGAAAGTGATCGATGCACATGGGCTAGTTGACTTAATAGCAAGACGGCAAAACTGCCACAGTACATGGAAATAGCCCACTCTTAAAAGAAGGCGTACTCAATCTTTACTTCCCAAACCTGCAGCTACCCTTTCCCCCTCTTTCTTCCCTCTTTTCCTCCTTTTCTCCTTCTTTCTTCCCTTCCTCCCTCCTCCTTTCCTTCCTTTCTTCCTTATATCTATCCATCCATCCATCCATCTATCCATCCATCCATCCACCCACCCCCCCACCATCTCCCTTGGACCTTTCAATAATCAGGTATTCCAGACCAGTGTCCTGCAGCCAAACTGCCTAATGCAAACCCTGGACCTACCACTTACTAGCTCTTTGGTCTTGCCTCATAAGGCCTATATCTCAGTATCCTCATCTATAAGGGGGGCTGCACCCGTTTCGATCTCACAGAGTTGTTAAGAGGATCAAATCTGCTAACCATGTCCCTAGCATGCTGCTTAGCACATACTTAATACTTAATACCTACAACTGCAGCAGTATTACTCTTACTTTTTATTTATGTTTATTTATTTATTTTTTAATCAGCAGATAGAGATCACATTTAGGGGTTGGTTCCCACACCAGCAGGGAAGATACTTAAGAAGCTCCTTGAATGGGACATGGTTAAAGTTACTCTGTTGCTAAAGCTTATTTCTGTTGCTTTGACTACTGGTTCTCAAATCTGAGCATGCACCCGGGGCCTGGTGAAACACAGATTGCCAGGCCCCTAGAATTTACATTTCTTACAAACTCCCAGTGATATCAATGTTGCTGGTCCAGGGCCATACTTAGACAGCCACAACCACGGTTCACAGGATCCATCTGGTTCCTGACCTCCTCTCCTGAAAATGTGCTAATGTAAGCACCAAGGTCACTCACTGTTTGGCCTGCCCTGTTGCATTATGGGAGACCTATTACTGAATGCTTCCTCGACTTCCCGCTCTCTGGTCACCCTCTGTGCCTTGTCCTTATGAATATGTCTGTTCTTGTCCACTAATGACATACAGGTGGCTGTGAACTTACATTAGGGAAACCTCCCGGGTCCAGGCCCATCCCACACCTCTTTTTCTCTACCTTGCTCTCCTGGCTTAGTGTTCAGGGCTATTTCTATAGGCTCTGTTACCATCCAGTCCTGGAATTGCCACCCTTGATCACTGGTAACCACTTTAAATTCACTGTGACACTGATGACAGTAAACAACTCACTGTATAGATGATTTTCCCCAAGGGCATAGCTCTCAACACAGCCTGATAGCTTGACTTAAATTCTTAAGTGACAGACTGATCACAAGATCCTGACAAACCACTAAACTTCTCAGAAAAGGGAAATCACCATAAAGCCTGCCCCAATCCTCGCTGTTGTGAAAGAATACCATTGCCATGGCCTTCCAATAGAATGGCATCCTGATAAAATCCCCGTGAACAGCACATACGGAGATAGTTCGACATAATTCGTTCTTCATGTTGAACTTCGGTGATCACAATTGACTTTGTTAAGTGCTAACAAAACCTCTGATTAAATTTTACAGTATAGCTGCTTGAGTGGGAAGAGTATTTTTTAAAATCCATGATGCACTGCACACCAAAAAAGTTTTCATGGTCAACTAAAATTCCACAATGCTCACTAGCACATGTGTCAGAGAAGACCCACTCAAAAGACACATGGTTAAGTTTGTTTAAACAGCAATCCAGAAACTTATTTAATTATGGAGATCTCCACTCTTTATTCATATAACATCTGTTGACATGTTTCTAACATTTATCATTATTCATGCAAAAATATTTCGAACCAAGTTCTAGTCTGGAAACCAGGGATGCGGTAATGAACAAGACCAAGTCCCTGCCTCCATAGAGCTACAATGCAAAGGGTGATACAGAAAATAAGCAAGAAAAGAAATATACAACTTAGTTTCAGGTGGATATAAGTGTCCTGCAAAAAAAACTGAGTGGGCAGAGCTAAAAATTCAGAACTGGGACACTTCAGCATTTGCATTTGGGGGAGAGAAAAAGCAGGATTCAGATTAAGGATACAGCAAAGAAGGAGGCGAATCAAGAGAGGGTAAGTTCTCAGACTGATGGAAGAAGTAATTTCAAGGAGTGTATCATCAACAGACAGCACTGTTGAAAGCTGGAGTTGGTTTCCATGAAACTGGGAGAATAAAACATAACTAAAGAGCACGTGACAAGATGCTCAACATCATCAATCATTAGTAAAATGAAAATAAAGACCACACTGAGATGTCACTTAGCAGTCAATAGAATGGCAATATTAAAAAAAGAAAATAACAAGTGTGGATGAGAATGTGGAGAATTAGAGCATTCACAGGCTGTTGGTGAAAATGTAAAATGATGCCACTGTTTTGGAAAATAGTTCGGCACTTCCTCAAAAAGTTAAACATAGAGTTACCATATGATTCAGGATTCTACTCCCAAGTACGTGCCCAAAAGATCTGAAAACAGGTCCACACAAAAACTTGTATATGAATATTTATAGCAGTATTATACATAATAGCCAACCAGGGAAAACAACCCATATGCCCATCAAGTAGTGAATGTATAAACAAAATGTGGTATAGCCAGACAGTGGAATATGATTTGGCCATAAAAAGGAGTGAAGTACTGCTAAGTGAAAGAATTATGCTAAGTGAGTTATGCTAAGTGAAAGAAGCCAGACACAAGTCCAGATATATCATTCTGTTTATATGAAATGCCCAGTATAGGCAAATTCATAGAGACAGAAAGTAAATTAGCAGTTGCCAGGGGGAATGGGGAAGTGACTGCTAATGGACATGACGTTTCTTTTGGGGATGATGAATTTATTCTAAAATTAGATAGTCACGATGGTTGTACAACTTTGTGAATATACTAGAAAAACATGGAACTGTATACTTTAAAGAGAGTGAATTTTATGGTATGTGAATTATATTTCCATAAAACTGATATTTAAAAAAAAATGAAGTGGATTTTTTTTTTTTCTGAAGAGGATTTAAGAGAGAGTAGAAGGTGAAGAAAAGGAGATAAATAAGCACAGATAACTTTTCCAAGGAAAAGGAGTTTCACAAAGAAATCCATGGCAGTAGTTGCAGAGGAGGGAGAAAATCACTTGTGAGGAAATACGGGTTTAAGTTTCCTGAGTCTACTAGTTTCTATAATTATTGTTATTATCCTTAGTAGTAGTAATTGTTGTTAATATTTAATGAAAGATCACTACATATCAGTCCCTGAGTTGATTTACATCATTATTTCAATTAACCCTTACAGTGCTGCCTAGAGGTTGTTAATAAATGCATCGCCATTTCCAAGAGACAAAATAGACCAAAGAGGTTAAACAACGTGGCCAAGCTCCTGAAGGCAGTGACCAGGAGGTGAAATCTGAACCCGAGTCTGCCTTCAGACACTGGAGCATTTGCTCTTCACCACCAAGTGACACGATCTCTCAGGAGGCCACCCTGCCTCTCCGGATTCCAAATATAAGGACACCTCTTCGCCATGGCCTCTTGATGCCTCTGCCAGCTCCATGATTTCTCAGGAATGTCTTTGATCACATCTGCAAGTTCTTTTGGACTTACATCCCTCAGGGGATGGAAGCTGCCTTTGCGCAGAGATCTCAATTCACTTAAAGCAAGGATGTTATCTCCTAAGTCCCATTTCCACCTTCCATCTTCCTAGTTCCAAGTCATGCCATATATAAATATAGATTAACCAAGTTGTTCAATGTCAAGTCTTTTTCCCCCCTAATTTATTAATTGTATATAGTTTGCACCAAGCGGTAGATCCACCCTTTCCTGGCTCATCTGCTTGAGTAAATTTTAGCTTTTAAAGCCCTTTCCGTTATCTTTTTCTCCAAATGTAGAGTCTCTCTCAGTGTTAATACCTTAACAAGATTTTTATAGGTCCCGCCTCTTTTGCACGATCTGTGTGTCTCCTTCCATCCTCTCGAACACATCTACTTTACCCCATCCTCACCTGAGGATGGTCAGCAGAGTCACACTGATGTGTTCTGTCCTTGTCGGAACATACTCTAATTTGTCTATGAAGGATAAAATCATGGCGGGGAAAGGGCAGGGAAGACTAGAGACAGAGAGCTACCCTGCTCCATAACTAGGGTCCAGCAACCTCCACCAGTTGCCCCAGTATGAATCCCTCTCCCTCAGATTAATGAGTAATCACAGAAGGCAAGTCTGATTCTGAAGGAAAACAAAAGCACTGCTTTGGGAGGCAGACAGTGGACCCTCCAGTATGTCCATATCCTAATCCCAGGGCTGGTGAATATGTTAGGTTGTATGGTAACGAAAAATTACAGTTGTAGAAGGATTAGCATTGTTACCAGCTGACCTTACAACAGGGAGAGTATGAATGACCCTGAATTATCCACTTGCACCCAACGTAATCACAAGGGTCCTTAAAAGTGGAAGAAGGTGAACATCGCCCAAATTTAAACTTTGTGCTTCAAAGGATACAGTCAAGAAAGTGAAAAGGTAACCCATGGAATTGGAGAAAAATTATTTTGCAAATCAGCCACCTGATAAGGGACTTGTATCTAAGACATATAAAGAACTACTACAACTCAGTAATAAAAAGACAAAAAACCCAACTAAGAAAATGGGCAGGGGATGAATAGGCATTTCTAAATGGCCAATAAGCAGAGGAACGGAGTTAGAAGGCCATCCCTTCAAAACAACTTCATGAGAGTCTGCCTGCCTGCCTGCCTGCCTCCCTCTCTCCCTCCCTCCCTCCCTCCCTCCCCTCTTTGTTTTCCCCCCTTACAGGCAGATAAGAATACTTAAAACCAGCAGAAATCAGATTTCCAAGCATGAAACAGATTACTAGTGAGGGGCCATATAATTTATTGCCCCAAGGGGAATTTGGGGAGTGAAAGGAGGCATTGTTCGTCACTACACTGGCCTGTTTATAACTATAGATGGGCCCCAACTTACGATGCTTCTGCTTAAAACTTTCTAACTTTACGATGGTGCAAATGTCATAAGTAGAAACCATACTTTGAATTTTGATCTTTTCCCAGGCTCGCGGCGATATGTGGGTCCATACTCTCTCGTGATGCTGGGCAGTGGCCGCCGCCACAGCTCCCGGTCAGCCACTGGATCACAAGGGTAAACAACAAACACACTGACAACCATCTCTACCTAGACAACCATTCAGTTTTTCACTTTCAGTATAGTATTCAATAAGGTCCATGAGCCATTCAACACTTTAGTATAAAATAGGCTTTGTGTTAGATGATTTTTCCCAGCTGTAGGTGAATGTAAGTGTTCCCAGCACATTTCAGGCAGGCTGCTAAGCTATGATGTTCTATAGGTTATGTATATTAAATGTATTTTCACCTTAATGATATTTTCAACTTACGATGCGTTTACTGGGATGTCACCCTGTTGTAAGTTGACGAAGATACGTATACATCTAAACCCAGACTCTTTCAAATAAACCAGGACATACACTCATTCAAATATTATTTAATTGGGAAGGATGATAGCCTTCCCCTCAACCTGGCTTAGAATCCCAGATCTGCCACTTTGACCAGTTTGGTGACCTTGGACAATTTACTTACTCTCTGTAAGCCTCCGTTTCCTCATCTGGTGCAATGGACACAGTAACATTTCCTAGGTCTCAGTGTTTTGGTGACAATGTGATAGTGCATATAGAGCCTTATGCACAGTTAATGGCACACAGTGCTCTCACGTAAATGGTAGCAAATGTTATCATTGATAATGACTTAAAAATGGGTAGATGAATGGTGTGAAAGTACTATAATGTGTAAGTCAAGTTTTTATACCTTATGAGAAAGAAATGACTAAATGGTGTGTCCGTGTTTTCTCTATAGAAAAGAAGTGGACTAAATTTGGGGGATTCTTCAAATAACAGATGAAATAGCCCCCATCTCTTTAGATGCTAGGACTGCATCACTCCTATTGTTCAAATGACAGCCTCAGAGTAGTGGGTGATGCATTTATTTCCACATCTTTGTTACTGTCAGGGAGGAAGAAAACTTTCCTCTACCCTTCTAGGTTCTTCTGGCTGCTCTAAGAATTAAACTGACATAAGACAGATTAACAGGAGAAAATCAAATTTAATATTGTACATACGGGAACCGAATATATATGAGAGGTACAGAGACAGAACACTAAAATGAGGTACATATGCTGTCCTGAGCTAAGGAATGGGATAGGGGACTGGGGCTTCCAAGGACAGGAGGGTCATTCACAGGACGATGAGAAGAAGAGCAAAGTTTGGCAATTAGATGTCGGCCCTGCTATATAGATGGGGAAATTTAGATAAAATATATCTTTGGTAATAACTCTTTTTCTGGCAAAAATCCCCAATTGAAATTCTTCTAGGTAGTTAAGGGAGGGGAAGTAGTTTTCTTGAGCCCACAGGGTCTCCATTGCCTTTAGCTCAACAGAATCCACGTGCCAAAGCGCACATCTTGGGAAGGTCTGTTCTGAACGCTTACATTACCTCGATTATATACTTAAGCCTCTAGTACAAAAGAAGCCTGGGACTTCTTTTTGAGACAGTAAATGGTTCTATTTGATGAAAAGAGGATGTTCTGCCCTTTGGAAGTCAGGGAGAGGTAGGAGGTAGACACCAAAAGTCTACAGTAATTTGAGAGTTACAATCTACGGGAGGAAGCCAAAGAAGTGAAAAACTAGAGGCATATAATGGGAAGGGAGACTGTGTTAATGCCTCATGCCCAGATGTTTCACTCCACGTGGCAGGAACTCTACCCCCATTCTTCCCTTTAATTCACTCGCTAAAGGAAAATGGAAGAAGCCACTTGAAATGTAATTGTCTCCTGATGTTCCCGTTTGAGTCTACTACACAAACAGTAGGGAGATTTCTCATTTCGTTCTGTTTACTGTAGTAGGGTTAAAAAAAAAAAAAGAAAAGAGGAGGAGGAGGAGCATTTCTCCCAGCACCTGCTTTCTTAATTGGTAGTGATTTCCCTGCCCCCAAAAGCGAGTGGTTTTTAAATGAAGTGCGTACATTCTCATAAGCAACATCGCTGTCTTATGAATGTATCGTTAAAACAGGAGACGTGACGGAACTATGACAATAGCTCCCATTTCCTCCTCAGGGTGAGCGGCCTATATGCTATTCATCTTTTATTTTTCTTCTCATTTGCAGTCAGTTCTTCCTTTACTTTACCAAGACAAATGATAGAAAAGGTGACTTTTCTTCCCCTATGTCCTGTTTTGAATTTGTGAGCAATGGGTAAGGAAGTTAATCTACTTTTAATCTGTTCTTCTTGTTCTAAATTTTAGTGGGAGAACACCTTAAAACAAAGAAAACAAATCTCTCCTGGGTTTACCCACTACCTATTACAGCATCTTGGGATCCAGTACTTCGCAGTGAGGATGAGCTACTCATGTGTGCAGTGTGGAAGGTGGGGGAAACTGATTGGCAAAATAGATGCACTGACACTAGCTCATGTTTGTTCAGTTCCCTGGGCTTCTCTTCTTGTGGAGGGGGAATTGAAGAAGAGCCTGCCAATTATTTCCACCTTGTGAGCTTAAAGCCCAAAGGAAAAGACACATATTCAGGCTCTCAGAGTTCAGTGACACTTCTATACAGCATCAGATTCCATCAGCTTGCTTGTATTTAACTTGGAAAGACCTTAATTTTTTTAAAATTTGAAATTTAAAGCTGTTTGGTCACTAAAAGCTCCTTTGAACTCTCAGTGTGGTTTGGAGCCATAGATCATGAAAGCTGTGCTGCTCAGAGGATGTACTGCAACTCGTACATCACTGGAGCACCATGTCTCTCATGATACATTATTACAACTCCCAACTGGAACACCACCAGTGATGTACAGCTTAAAAACACAACCGTTAAGCCACGAAACTCCACAGGGTCTCAACAAAGTCGGAGATTTTTTTTTTGAAACTGAATTGGTTCTTTATCTTTTACCTTTTTTTTAAAGTTTCTCAGTGTGACTGGGACAATTGGGGCACCCGGAAGATTGTGTTTCCTCTGTTTCATGAAAGGCACACCAGCTGCAATGTGCTACAGGAAGGAACTTGCTAACACGAGGCCCAGAAACCATCACTGTGCCTGTGCCTTTTGACAGACAACTGCTTTTACTCCTGAGTCAAACGTGTCAAGGTGACCTCAAGGCCCTTGAGGAGAAGCAGTCCCAGGGCCATTTATTTTGGAACTTAGTAGCTGTAGTCTTTTCACACTGACCCTAAACTTTGCAGCAGAGGGTGAGGCCTCCCCAAACCAAATGAGGACGAATCCAACCAGGAAGAAGACATGAGCTTTGGGGTGGGTGATGGTCTGGAGTGGAATCCATTTAGCAAGGCTCGCTGCAGAACCCAGCCTTCTGCTTTATAGCAGAAGCGGGTTGTCAAACATATTTTCAAAACTACTATCGTGTAACATAGTGATAATAACATCTACTGAACGTTTGGAATATGCCAGCATTGGTCTAAGCACTTTATCTACTTGTTTCATATAATCCACACAATAATTTTATGTGTCAGAATACTGGTTTTTGTCTCCACTTGAAAGATGGAGAGATAAAGAAATGGAGGCCTTGGGAGGCGGAGTGAGTAGGTTTTCTCAGCGCCAAAGCCCAGGGTCGACCCTTCCTACTGGCACCTGCGGTGTAGATGTAGTGAAACACAGCCCAGCAGGAGGCATCGTCCCTGCGCTTCGCACACTACTCACCCTCAGGACAGTGAGCAGTTGTGCAAGAGAGGCCCATGAGAGACCAGATGCCTCACAGATTTGAGAGAGATCTTGTAAAATATTATCATCTTTTGGCTCGTGATTGATTTTCAAAGTGACCACAACAGCTTCAAGTTCTTAAAACTGTTCAGCAAGAAGACAGTAGAATTTGTAATCATTGCCCTTTAAAAAGCTGACCAACTCAAGCAAGATCTGCAAAACCATGATAATCCTCAAATATGGTCATTCCTACAACATTAGGTCACGCTCCTGCAACAAGGCAAGTGGAAGCCCAGGCAGATCCTTCCAGGGTAGAGTCATCCTGTCGAGCCACACAGGCAGGAGGTCAGAGGTTCTTTGTGAAACTGGTTCTGTTTGCTGCCTTGCAGGGAAAGCACCTTAGTGCTACTTCCAGTAAAACTTTCAAGAGATAGAAGAGTGTTTCAGGATTTGTCACCTTTGTATTTTACAAGCTACCATTGTAGTTGTTGTGTTTATATATTCTTGGTAGAAAAAATTCAAAAGGAACTCCCTCCATGTGAAGTTCCTTTCCCTCCTTCTTCCTCTGTTTTTTTTCGCGCAGGCTCAGCGGCCATGGCTCCGCGGCATGTGGGATCCTCCCGGACCGGGGCACGAACCCGTGTCCCCTGCATCGGCAGGCGGACTCTCAACCACTGCGCCACCAGGGAAGCCCCAATTCCCTGATTCTTTGTATGTATCTCCATGACTGCTTTTATCACAAAATATCAAGAATTACAGTTCTCTCTCTTTCATTAGTCTAGAACTCTAGCTTAGTCCTTACCATATTTTCTTCCTGATTATTTCTTTCCCCCTCCTCCCAGATTCCTAGCTTAGAGAACACATTGTGTAATTGTTGGAAGGATGGATACGTAGATGAATAGACGGGTGGACAAATGGATAGATGAATAGATGGGTGGGTGGGGAGATGACTGTGATCTTACTTTGTTAGCTTGCTTAAAAAAAAACAAAAAGAAAAAAAAGTAACCTCATACACATAGATCTTCTTCACCACTCTCGTCTTTTCCCTCTGCTTAGGAGTTCCTGCACATGCAAGAATGTGGTCTAGCTGGGGCCATTCTGACTGCATGGCACATGCCTTTCTTCCCCACCGAAAAGTATCGTTTTATCAAAATGTAAGTTTGAAGGTCTTATCTTTCTAGCTTCACGTATGTCCTTTTTAAAAACTTCTCATATATGCTTGAGTGTTTGGAGCAAATAGCTTATCTTGAAAACGATCAGTATCCAGCCAAGGGGAGGGATTCTTTGTTCAGCATTAACTTTAATAAGAGTCACTGTGATTGTCTCTCAGGAGAGAAGAAGAAACCCACCCTTCCTTTGGATAGCTTCTGACCTTCACACATTAATTCCAGGATGCATTCTTCACTAGGAAGAATATCTAGCATATGTATTTTTTATTTACACACCATATCAGAAGATTAATCTGCGCAGTTATTCCCTCTGGGTGTCTTTCTGTTGGGTATACAGTGAAGGATTTGGATGCAAATGAAACAGTGGTGGCATTTTTCCTTGTCTTACTCATTTCGTGACAAATGTACAGTGCTTTACTGTTTGCCATACACATAATTACAGTTCTTTAATTTATGTTTCAATAAAACATAAAATAATAAACATTAACTGCTCCATGAATTAACATTCAAATGAAGCCTCTAATGGGGGTTACATGTTTTGAAGCAGCTCTGTGGCTTTCCAGAATCTCGCCCTCTACTTAATGAGCATCATTTCCATAATCTGTGCATTATTGCTTAAGCCTCCCTTTAGGAATATTTTACAAAGCAAAAATTTTGTGAAATATTATCAGTCCAAAGGGGTAAAAAATGTTAAGGGGATTAGCAACTTGTCCTGTTAAAGGGACGGGACAAGCTTCCATGTCTCTCCAGAGACAGTGATGAGGTAATTATGGAGACGGTGTTTCCTAATTATCTCACTAGCCAAGTGCATCTCTAGTATAGTTTTGCCTTTAATATCTGGTTTAAATAAAAGTAATGAGAAACCCAGAAAGGTCAGCCATAAAGGGCAAGCTTGTGCTAATTCCCTTTCTAGTGCTAGGAAAGGGAAAGGAAGGTCAGGATACCACAGACTGGACATTTCTGAATGTGGTTAAACAGACACATGACTTGAGTATCAAATGGTCACCCTGAAGTAACTGAATCCAGACAAGATCCTAGGTTGAGCTTCAAGTTGATGGTGTCACATATTGCTATCAGTGCAAGTTATTATTTAGGAAAATTACTTAATATCGTTTTATGGCATTTTCATTTCAAACAGGTAAAAATTCAAATATTTTTTTGCAAATGGTGTTCCAAAAAGCAGGTGCTTTAAAAAAAAAATCACTAAATATTAACGATATATTTATTTATTTTCTCTTTGTCCAACAGCTCAGACTGGATGGTTTAACTAGAGGGAAAAAAAAGATGCCAGGGGAAATCAAGAAACAAAGATCCTTTGCAGTGTGATAAGATCCAGAAACTCGGCCTCCGCTGAGAGGTGATGAAATGCATTAAAGTGACAGCTGTCACTTCAGAACACGTCAGCCTGCTTTAGTGGTGGGTCAGGACAATTTATTTAAACTTTCTCATTTACACAGAGCTGCGTTTCTTTAGTATGAATAAATAACTCTGGACCTGCATGCAACATTGTGAGACTGTGCTGTTATTTGAAGCAGGAACTACAGCAAGCCGCTAAGAGTTCCTAAGAGGACCTGTACCCTCTCCTAACATTTTATGATTTGCTATGAGCTCTTTTGCTATATGTTCCTTACATTCACTGTTACTGCAAAATCTTTCCAACAAACATTATCCTTCCTTCACAAGAGGTGAATACAAGATTTCCACCATTTCAATATGACTATTTTCACATAAGACTTCAACAAAATAAAACATTCAGCATAAATAGAATTTAGCGTGATCCAAATTTTATCATACTTCTCCTTGTTTTTTTTTTTTTTTTCTTCACAGCCTGCTTTTCTCTCGATCCATATGCTTTCTTGTCTTCTAATGTTCCTGAATTAGGAAGAATTAGGCAGAACCATCTTTTAGACCATCACATTTTCCTCCTAACTCAAGAGAGCAGAGATTTATTTCGGATGTCATTTAGAAATGACATCCTCTTTTAGGATGGAGTAAATCTCAGCCTACAGAGCTGCTAAGCGGAGCTGCTACTTCTTGAAAGGGTTCTACCCAGATATGCTACAGAGAGCATTAACTTCACAAATGAGATTCTTTTCGAAGTAGTCATTGTAAAACATATGAGAAAAACCACCCTCATCCAACTCCCTGCAACCCATGAGCACTGATTTGATAGCTCAAGACAGAATAAATGACTCCGATTAGGCCAGAGATCCCTGGTTTTATAGGGACCTCCTAAATCATATCTCAGTTTGGGTCTAGAGCAATGATGCTGGGAGCATCCAGGGGGCTGCATATCTTAGCCTGGCTCCCACACAGGGGGCCAGGGAGATTTGTGGGACCCTGTCTGGTGGCTTTGAGGCACAAACGATGAATACTACTAAGACAATAACAATAAAAAAGGAAATAGGCAGTGGGGAAAGCCCTGGACCCATCCCTCATTTTTCTCATAGTATACTTCATCATTCAATGAGACAGAGTGATTCCACAGACAGTGCCCAGAAATTAGATAATGTGAGAAATCGATAACGTTTCTTTTTCTGGATGATTTGACTGACTGAGGCCTGGGATTTCTGTTGACTGAACTCCTTTAATTCTTTAATCCGGAATGGAACACTTGCCCACTTCAGTCTCCATGGTTCACCATTCATGGAAGACGCACTGCATCATGCATTTAGCCTGAACCCTCCTTTGCAGAAGGAACTGCAGTAGAATTGTAATGACATCTTCAATTTGCCAGAATTCTAGTGACATCTTAAATTTACCAGGAATCTGGCCACAGACCTGGGATTTACAGTGGTGGAGACCTTCTTAGGAATATTTAGCATGAATGTTCCCTCACTGCACCAGCCAGGACTGGCTGTGCAGGAGGCGAGGTCAGATAAACAGTTTATGATGACTTTCCTATGCCTCTTAACATTCAGAATTAATTTTTGGTCAAGAGGATCATCCAATGGCTGACTGCGTGTTGTTGCAGAGAAAGAAATAAATGGTTCTTCGTGTTGGTTTAGGACACTGCCTGGCCCTGATCACTGCCAGCACTGGCCTAATTCATGAATGTGATTAACCAACAATTCATCTTTTAAAATGAGTTACACAAGCAGGCCATGCCGGGCTCATGGATATGAGAGCTGGGAATCATATTCTCCTCCCAAGAAACATACCTACACCAGCAAAAAGTCTAGACAGAGAGCATCACAGGTAATGCTGAATGAATGACAAGTCCCACACCCAGGGCGAGTTGTAAAGTGCTCACTACAGACACACAGCCACCAAATCTAGATTTCAGAGCAAGCATAGCGTTCACTTTAAGCCCAGTGACAGAGAAGCTGCAGGTCCCCAACCCTGTGTCGCAAGATAATGATGTACAGACTCTGCAGCTGAGCTCATTGCCTGATCCTGCTTATTACCAGCTGTGGACAGTCACCCATCTCAGAGCTTCAGAATCCTCTTCTGTAAGATGAACCTACCCCATGGGAGGACTGAATGGGTTAGTGTCACAAAGCGCTTAGACTCGTGCTTGGAGCTTAGTTAGCATCAGTGTCAGTGTTGCAGCCGCCATTGCTGTTGCCGCCTCTGCTGCTACCACCCTCACCTCTACTACTGCTACCTGACCATCAAAAACTTTCGTTTTTAAATTAAGTTTTTAAATACTCATGGAACAAGTCACCTTCCAACTCTCTTCTAAGGAGTTCAATCTATTCTTTAAAAATTTATTCAGTTGAATCCTAATGTATAAAACAAACAGAAGCAGAACCATTCTCCCACAAGCCAATGCAAGACCTCTGCACACATATCCCAGCTCCCAGAAGCCCTGGGGCTTCCACACGGCACAGCGTGAAAACCTTTGCTTTCAACCCACTGGGGAAGAAGACTGAAAGCAGAGACCTGGGGGCCTCTCCCTTAGGGATACAAAGCTTCAGGAAGTGGAGTTTGATGGTTAAGTCTGCCAAGTTCTAAGGTCGTATGACCAAAGATGACATTCCCATTCCAACTGTCATTTCTTGAGTGACCCTGAGAAACAGTTCTACACCTGTGAGCCTTGGGCTCCACAGGTATAAAAATGCAGATAATAATGGACCTTCTTCGAATGACTGCAGAGAGGATGAAATGAGATAACGCACGAAGAGCCCTCAGCACGGCTGCTGTCACCATAAGGAAATGCACAACCAATTTGAGCAGCGCTTCTAGTTATTATCATTTACGTCTCTGTTCAAGCATTACCTCCTGCTATGAACTGAATGCGTGTGTGCCCCTAAAATTCAGATGCTGAAATCCTAACCCCCAATGCTATGGGTATTAAGAGATGCAGTCTTTGAGAGGTAACTAGGTCATGAGAGTGGAGCCCTGGTGAATAAGATTAGGGATCTTATAAAAGACACAAGTGAGTTTGCTTCCCTCTCTCTGCTCCCCGCCATGTGAGGATAGAAGAAGGGAACCATCTGCAAACCAGGAAGCAGGGCCTCACCAGATACTAGCTCTGCAGATGGCTTTCTTGTAGACTTCTGAGTCTCCAGAACTGTGGAAAGTGTTGTTGTTTAATGAACCCAGACTGCGGTGTCCTGTTGTAGTAGCCTGAAGTAAGACACCTCCCTAGTGAGGACTCTCCCCATTCCTTAACCTTTATAAAAAAGACCTCCACCATAACACCGTCTCCATAACACAATTCCCTTTCCCCACCTGTAATTACGATCTCTATTTGCTTACTTTTAATTTTTTTTTGACATATTCATAGTGGTGACCTCAGCACCTGGAATCATGCTTAGCACACAGAAGACACGCAGTAGATATGTACAGAATAGACCAATTAAGTGGAATAGGAGGAGGAGGAGGAAAAAGGAGGCATTCTTGCTCGACATTCAAGAGATTGCAGGAATTGATCTCTTGACCCTGAATCTCTACTGGACTTGAAACCAGGAGATACAATTAATTCTTTATAGAAATAGCAGAAATAAGTGGGATGGCATGTACTTTTGTGTATTGGGTTGGCCAAAAAGTGCCTTCGGTTTTTAAGGAAAAATAAAAGACATGTTTTTCAATTTCATTGAACAACGTATTCACCCTTTTGTTCCACTGCCTTCTGCCATTTTCCAGACAACTTTATAATTCCGTCTTCCCAAAACTTTTTATCTTCTGGAGCAAAGAACTATTCCAGGTGCCTTTTACAGTCTTCCAGGGAATTGAAATTTTTTCCATTAAAAGAATTTTGTAAACACCAATATAAATGGAAATCCGAAGGTGCAATGTCTGGTGAATACAGCAGATGAATCAGAACTTTCCAGCCAAGCTGTAACAGTTTTTGCCTGGTCATCAAAGAAACATGCAGTCTTGCTTCATCCTGATGGAAGATTATGCATTTTCTGCTGACTAATTCTAGATGCTTTTCATCGAGAGCTGCTTTCAGTTGGTCTAGTTGGGAGCAGTACCTGTTAGAATTAATCGTTTGGTTTTCCGGAAGGAGCTCGTAATAGAGGACTCCCTTCCAATCCCACCATAGACACAACATCACCTTCTTTGGATGAAGACCGGCCTTTGGTGTGGTTGGTGGTGGTTCATTTCACTTGCCCCACGATCTCTTCCATTCCGCATTATTGTACAGTATCCACTTTTCATCGCCCGTCACAATTTGTTTTAAAAATGGAACGTTTTCTTTACGTTTCAGAAGAGAATTGCATGCGGAAATACAATCAAGAAGGTTTTTCTTCACTTAACTTATGTGGAACCCAAACATCAAAGTGATTAACGTAACCAAGCTGGTGCAAATGATTTTCAATGCTTGATTTGGATATTTTGAGTAGATTGGCTATCTCCCATGTGGTACAACATTGATTGTTCTCAATTAATGTCTCAGTTTGATCTCTATCAACTTCAACTCATCTACCCGACTGTGGAGCATCGTCCAGCGAGAAATCCCCGGCACGAAACTTTGCAAACCAATTTTCACACGTTTGATCAGCACAACACCTGCTCCATACACCGCACAAATCTTTCTTTGCGTTTTTACCTTCCTTAAAATAATAAAGCATAATATGTCAGAAATGTTGCTGTTTTCTTCCATCTTCGATATTAAAATGGCTATACAAAAATTCACCAATTTTGATAAGTGTTTTTTTTTTTTTTAATGCACGCTGATATGACAGCTGTCACATACAATCTAACAAGATTGTTTCGGATGAAGTTAAAGACAACTAAGTGCTACTAGAGCCACTGTACAGAAAAAAACGAACGAAACTTTTGGCCAGCCCAATATATAGTAGCGTAAGATGACTGGGCTCCAACTGCCGACTACTCTTAACATTGCTCTCTTCTGTGAAGGCACAGTGCAGGGAGAGGGGGAATCAAATTAACTTTGAGTTTTGCCAAAATGAAAGTCCAGCCAAAACAGCAAAGACACAAAACACCAATCTCTTCACCAGCCTCTCACTCTTTCCTGCTGAAGACTGCTCTACATTATGATCTCTCTCTGCCTCTCTCTCTGTCTCTGTCTCTGTCTCTCCCACACTTGGCTTTATTTTGTCCATGCAAAAGGCCTCTTATCGTATCACACATTCTCTTTTATCCTAAAACATTCTATAGCCTCCCATTGTGGGTACTGTGTATACAATTAAAGTTGGGACTCTTGGCTGGCTTTATGTGTACTTTGAGGACTTGTGTTGTATTTGGATTCAAAACGTGCTAGCAGACATTGGAAAGAGCACATGAGACTCAGGGCCGCACTGCAGCCACCAGGCTGTCATGAGGACCATGAGAGATGGGGACTTCTGCAGGGGCTGGAAGAGACCCAGGAGATGAAGGCACACAGCACCATCAGATTCCGTGAGCACAGACGCCCCCGGTCTTTCTTTCCTGACAACAATCCCAAACACACGAGGTGTGACATGGTTTGTTAAGGTGAGAAGGGCTGCTATGCAGTGGGGGCAGCTTACCTGGGAAGGGTTGGGAACCGGAAGTCTGGTGATGGGTGGAAAGCTATGTCACCTTTGAGGGGAGCTTACTCTTGTAAACTGCTCTCTTCCCCCAATTGCCTGGCCCCATACCAAGGCCAATAACATCTCCTAAGGCCCTGAGACCTGGATTCTTCTCATGATCTCAAAGTAGCCTCAGCAACTACGGAAGGATCGTGCTGAACGATTCACATCACCACCATCAGGGAGGTGGTAGGCCCCTGACAGAGGGCCTCCAGATGCCCGGTTCTAAGGCTCCTTCTGAACTCTTACCTCACCTTGTTCTCTGGCTTGCAGCCCTGCCGCTGTGCCTCCACATTTAGCTTCTCAGCCTTAATCTTTATATGTGGCCCTTCCTACAGGCAGCCTCTTTGGTTCTCAGGCAATCACCAGCCTTGGACTCCACCTCTCCAGAGATGTTCGGAATCCATGCCCTGTGCCTCTTGCAGGAACCACCTTCTTCCTGACACTCCTGTGCCCCAGATTGACTCCCCAAACCCAGCTTGAGCCCACATCTCATTTCCACCTCCTAACACATCTAGGGATGAGTTTTATCAGGTTGTTGGCTAAATATTCAACCAAGAGTGGGTGTGGTCGAGAAAGTCGCATTTACAAGACAGAAACAAAGGCTTTTCTTTGAACAGAACAGAACAACAATTCACCTTTTACCAAGAGGCCTCAGGTGGACATTCCTCCAGGCGTGCCCCCAAGACCCCCGCTGACCCAGTCCCTCTCTCCCCCTCAGCAACTCACTTCTCTACTAGGTCTTTATCTAGGTAGGTCAGCCCGAGAGATGAGGACAGCTGAACAGGTTTCAACCAGAATGCTAAGCCCACTACTCTGAGCACAGACCTGCCCTCCTATGGCACTAGTAAGAAGAAAACCCGAGGCATCGCGATAAATCTGTGGGTGAGTCCTGGAGATCACGCAGCTTTGCTCAGATTTTACTCCTGGTATCGCAAGCACTTACACGACGTGGGTAGCAAAGCGGAACATGGGAGGGAGACCAGGGCACCAGGCTTATAGAAGGAGAAGGCTGGCAAGCACCGAGCATTTTCAGGTTGACAGAAGTCAAAAATTTTTTTAAGCCTTGGATGAGAAGATTAGGCAGCTGGCTAGGGAGCAGGAAAAGAAATATTTTCAACCTCAAGTAAATCAGCATGGAAATTGGAAGAGGATTTGTATCTCAGGGATGGAAGAAGAAGAAGCACATTCACATCTGTTTTACTGGAAATGCCCCTTTCCTCCCAGCCCTTCTCTGCACAGAGTCCGAGAAGCGGGGGCCCTTGGGAACCTTCACTTCAATTAGAACCATGCACTGCAAATGGGAATGAGAATAACATCACTCTCCTCAGCTAATTACAGAGGCCTCTTTCCCGCTGTCTGCATACACGCAGAGCATCCTGACTGGAGCCAGGCATATTCAACAATGGCTTTTTAGAGACTCTGCAACTCTCTCTCAAGTACCAAGGCCAGCCCAGGACTGAAGGAAACAACATACCTGGCTCTACCATGAGAATTTTTCTATACCCTAATACCCTTCCTTTGTCACATATGTCTCCTAAGTCAGTGGGACTTACATACCCCTGAGAGCCACAGGCAGCTTAGAGAAGAGGGTAGTGGTGAAAAATGCAGCTCTGGAGCTGGACTGCCTGTGTTTGAATCCTCACCCCAGCACTACTCTCTGGAACTCAGAGCAAGTTACCTGACTTCTCCAGGCCCCAGTCTCCTCACCTGTAAGATAGATGTAACACTTTATACATCTCCTAGCATTTTCTCCCTGAGAATTAGGAATAAATTATGTAAAATAAATGCTAGCAAAGGCCTAGCCCACAGTAGGCAGTCTCTAAATGTTAACTATGGTTATCATTTTTATTTTATTGGTAACAGTCTACAAATCCTTTAATTATTTTGCGATAATTATAGATTCAAAGAAAGGTACAAAAATAGTACAGAGAGATCCTGGGTAGCGTACCCCCTTCACCTAGTTCTTCCAGCCACTAGACAATGCCGTAGGTACAGTAACACTCAACCAGAGTACAATATGAAACCCAGGGAACTGACATTGGTAGAATGTGTGTATAGTTCCAAGTCACTTTATTACATGTACAGATGTACAACCACCACTGTAAGCGAGATACAAAACAAATCCATTATCACAAACATCTCCTTGGTGTCCCCTTACATCCATACTTGCACCCCTTCCCCTACTGTCCCTAACCACTGGCAACCAATAATCTGTTCTCCAACAGTATAATTTTGTCATTTGGAGAATGCTGTACTGGAATCACACTTTAGCTGACCTTGTGAGATTGGCTTTTCTCACTCAGCATAATGTCTCTGAGATCCATCCAAATACCGGTGCCAGTACCAAAACCTCATGCCTTTTCACTGTTGTGCAGTGCTCCACAGTAGGGAGATACCACATTTTGTCAAACCATTCACCTCCTGAAGGACCGTTTGGTTGTGTCCTATTTTGAACTACTACAAATAAGCTACTGTGAACACTCAACGCACATGTTTTTGCCTGCGTTTAAATGTTCATTCTCTGGGATGAATACCCAAAAGTGTAACAGCTGGGTCCTGTGGTTAGTGTATGTTTGGTTTTTAAGAAACTGAAAACCATCTTCTGGAGTGGCGCTAGCATTTTCTATCCCCACCAGAAAGACTCAGTTTCTCCACGACCTCACCAGCTTCTGGTGTTGTCACTTTATTGTATCTGTTCTAATCTCTGTGTAGTGATATCCCGTGCAGTTTTAATTTGCATTTCCCTAAGACCTAGCGATGTGGAACATCTTTTCATGTGCTTATCTGCCATCATATGTGCACTTCAGTGAAATGCCTCCTTAGGCCTTTTGTCCATTTTCTAATTGGATTTTTCATTTTTTCTACTATACTTTTGAGAGTTCGTTTAATATTCTAGATATGAATTCTTTATCGGTAACTTTTTAAATTTCAGGAATCCTTCCTTGGTCTCTTCAGCTAATCTCTTCTTTCTCTAACTTCTTTATATAAGTTTCACTTAGGATCTTCACTCTTCTCACCTTGACTCTTCCAACGACAGCACTCCTAGCTGCCTCACTAACCTATAAGCAGAATCCGTGGCTGTCTTCCTCAGTGCCTTGCCAGGAGTTGGGTATCTATCTAGCTTTCCACTAATGTCCACCAAGAGACTGAATCAAACATACCTGGCTTTTCATTCAGTTACTGTAAGACTTCAACCCAAATCAAAAACCATGGTTACCATGGATACATGGCTTGGGAGCAATGTAAATCATCTAATACCTTGGAAAGGATAACTAATTACAAAAAGAAATATACAGACCCAGATGTGTTAATGATTAATTTCTTCTCAGCTGCCACACTTCTAGCTAACACAGCAACACAGGGCCGTTTATTGAGGAATATCTATTTATGCCAACCTGGAGCTCACATTTAGCTAATTAAGCACACACACATTTCAGAATTTCTGATCTGCAGGCTGTGTTTACATATGCACATCATATGCAATGCATGGGCAATTGTTTAGCACCTCTAACCTAGTTCAAGCCTTATATTTAATTATATTTATTCTATTTAATGAGGGAGAGTTACTGAGGGGAATGCAGGGTATGGCTTTGAATTAAATAAACAGCTATCTTCCTTACAAATCACAACAATATGTAATTAAATAATGAGATACCTGAGCTTTGTAGAGTCTTTCTTCCAAAGGAATTAAAGCTCCAAAGAAGACCCGGTCACAGGGGGAGTTGCGGAAGGAGTGTAGGTAAGAAAACATGGTGGCCAGATTCTCGCCCCGCTTCCTGGCCTCCCTGGGTCTCAGTATCATCACTGGTTATAAAATGAAGACACAAATAGAATACTCCCCTCCCCCCTGCACCCCACCACCTCTGCCATGGGTGTTCTAAGGATCATGTGCTGTAACAGGTGCATCTTTGTTAAAGGAAAAGCACAATATAAAAGACAAGAATTATCACTGCAATTAGTTGAGTGGATTTCATTATTTTGGTTTTACACAGCAGACAAAAAAATCTGCCATTCAGGGAGTCTCTCCATGACCTGCACTCCCACCCACCCCGACCCCACCGCCAACCGCAACTCCTATTCTTCCTCCCCTTGTTCATATACGCCAGCCGCCTTGACCTTCGTCTATCCCCCATAACAGCAGGCACATTCTGGCCTTGGGGGTTCCGCCCCTGCAAATGCCCCTCCACAGCAAGCCTTCTCCTGATTTCACCCTCCAATCAAAACTATCATCCACTCCCCCCCCCATTTTACACTGCCTCTTTAAACGTCTTCACAGTGCTTACCACTATCTAAAAGCATTGTGTTTCTTTGCTTACTTGCTTTCTTTTCAGCTCCCTGACCTCCACCTTCCACTGCAATGAGGAACAGCAAACTCGATGGCTTGGCGTTACTTCTATGCTAAGACCTCAGATGAATTCACTGTAGTCCCCAGGAGGGTAACACATACTCTTTCCGCCAGGACAGACCTAACAGGCACTGGGCAAAAATCCTCCTTTTACTCTACATAACTTTGGAAAATACCTTTGATTATAACATCGAAAGCCACTGTCTTCATGATGAGTTCTCAACAGGCACAAGAATTCTGCAGCCCATAAATGAGACGACTTCATATGAGTAAACAGTAGCGCTCACAGTAATAGTATCGTGTTGAACCACATGAAATGGATGAGATTCACTGTTTTGACCCAAATAGATCCATATGGTTCCACAGTAACAAAAACAGCAGCAGGAGCCCTCGAATGTGCCAGTCTTTGCATTAAGTTTGACACAACTGTTGACTGAAAAAAAAAGCACAACCTAAAAGTTCAGAATTCTGTTTTATTCAGCTGACTTGCTGAGGACTTAAGCCCAGGAGAGAGCCTCTCAGAGAGCTCTGAAGGACTGTTCCAAAGAAGTAAGGGAGGATCCAGGATATATAGGAATTTTGCAGAAACAAACCTGATAGTTGAATATCAAAAGATTTCTGCTAACTAAAGAAAAAATACACATCTCAAATTAATGAATTTAGCAATTTTCTATGTATGGAAAGATGCAAGAGTCTCATTGAAATCATCCCTTTGATATGCACCTTAACTGTCTAGGGCCAGCAGCCTATTTTTCTCCATTCTGAATTCTCCTCAGGATGCACGGTCCCGGGGTGGTGGTGGAGGAGAGCTACAGTGACTGATGGCTTGTTGGCCACAACATCCTCTGTTTACTGATATGGTAGGTGACATCCTCTGTCCACACCATCTTAGCTTGTACACTTCTCATCACAGTCCCGTAATCTGAGTATTATAATTATTCATGTGTTACAGATGAGAACAGTAAGGCTCAGGAAAGTTAAGGGGGTTAAGGGATTTTCCCAGAGATGTAGTGTCATCAGGCTACAAACCCCACCCTATGCAATCCCAGAGGAAATAATGTGTGTTCCCTTCCCTTGGACTAGTGTGCATTTAACTGGGTTCACAGCACAGAAAGAGGACAGAGTAATGGAGGTTGTCATTCTGTGCTCTGTTGCCTCGAGGACTCCATGGCCACTGATACTGAGTGGGAACTCCTAAACTACACTGACCCTCAAAATGAGATGAGTTGACAAATCTCATGACCACAGACACTGCTTCCAAAAGAAAAAGAAACTGTTGATAAAATGAGTATAAAAACATATGTTAGCACTTTCTGCTGTTTGTCTTTAACCCAGACAAGAATTCTGGAGAGAACCCTGATACAAGCTTGCAATGCCTCAGCCTCCTCTGCTGCTTTGGACACCTGAGACCCTTTAGCCACCTCTAGGCCCTCAGTCCAGGAGCGAGACCATTAGACCTAAGGCCTCCCACCTTGGGGAGGTGACTCTTCTTGTCCCATATCACAATTAAGTTCCCACTAAAACTTTAGGGTTTCTGAGCCCTACACAGGCCTCCCCACATCACCAGTTGCTCCCATCAGCCTCCTAGCTACCTGTCTCCCTCACTCCCTAGATCAACAATAACTCTCCCCCTGGAAAGTCCTTTCACCCAGCTATCCCCAGGGCCATCACCCCTGCCAGTCCAGTTCTTCCCCTGGCTCACCTTCCCAACCACAACATTTGCATCTCAAAGCGAAGAACTGAGACTGGTCTTCTCTTGCCCACAATGTCCCTAAGAATAATGATATACAATCTTCACTCAACAATCACCTCCTCTAAACTTGCACTGTTGGGTATGGCAACCCCTTTCCAGTCTTGCTGACTGTGGCCTCCAGTTGCTTCCCCTAAATTCCTCTCATGGGGCCTCTCACAGTCTTCATCTCTGCCTGGTCCAGGATCTCAATACGGGGCATCCACAGTGTTACTGAGAATGACCGATCCCTCAGCCTCACCTAGAAGTTCCTGGGTTCCTTGTACATGCAGTGAATTTCACTGCCTTCCACTGTAGCTATTATTCTCATGATGTTTTAATATAGGTTTCAGCATTACTGAAGTATGGTGAGACCAACAGATCAGAAGATGACTGCCATTGAAAAGACAGTTCATTATACTCTCAGGTTCCAAAGCGGGGGACATGCCATGTCATGGGGACCACATGGGGAAAACCTGAGGTTGGTCAGGAGGCAGAGGGGGAGGGGAAAACCATGAGTAAGAGCCTTTATGTGGTTGCCATGGAAAGGAATGGGCAAGGCAGGATAAGCAGGCTTAGGATTGGCTAGTCTGAATAATTTCAGCAGGCTGTAGGGCACAGGTGCTGCCCCTAACTGTCTGGTGCCTGGTCCTGGGGTGATTAGAGCAGGTGGATAGTGGCCTGGGGTGTGAGAGCCCTGTGAGAGCCTCATAAAAAAGGTGGTTGGGTGTATGGGCTCTGGATTGGGTGGTGTGCATTGGAAAGGCTTACTCACAGGCTAGCCTTTTACTATCTCTAGAAACTGGCTAGCCCTGGATGGGCAGTCCCTCCAGGGTCATTAAGGTTCCAGATGTTAAAGCATCAGAAATACAATACATTCAAAAATAAAAGACATGGGGAATACCTATGCATTTTTCTCATCATCCAAACTATTCTACCTCCCAAATGAAAAACTTCTTAATGGCCATTTCTGAAAAAACCTGCTGACTCTACAAGAAGAGCCAGACTGCACATTAAGTTCACCAGGTATAACACTTAGGTTGTCATTTCATCACCAAATCCAGTATTCCACACATACCAGGTTAGAGACACTTGGGTCACACTGACCTCCCCCCACCCCCTGCCAGTCATCCACCAGGCGCTGTGGAATCTCCTCCCTCTCATGGCCATTCCCTCAGCCACATCCACTGTGACAGGCCATCTCCCTGACCAGATCTAGAGGCACGACCTTCTGATGGTCTCCATTTCTGGTGTCACCCTGTAGAGTCTTTACGTCACAGTCCTGCTCACCACCTACACGTGATCACTTCAAGCTACTCTTCACTTGCAAGAGACTAGGTTCCTGAGGGTAGCAGTAAGGTGAAAATCATGGATGGTTAGAATGGCCTGGAAAGATCCCTTAAATCAACTGTAAATTCCATGAATAGATTTCCCCTCCCCAAGGCAAAAAATTCCCATTTTCCCTCACTGGAACCAAGCACAAGTTCCATAGCTGAGTACCTGATGGAGTCCAGGTTTGGGGTTAGGGGGAAAGAGGCAGCCAAAAAAACATACTTAACCACAAGGATCGCACTCCCACAGCAAGATGCTGAGCTGTGAGAGGCGTGCGGCACTTCAGCCAATGCAGGAGCACGTGTACCGTGAGCAGAGTGGTCCATGACCTAAATCCGGAGGTTCACTTCCTTTCTCCCTGTGTGTTTGCCTCCATTTCCATGTCAGCTTCTGGCTCTTCGTCCCTGTTTCTGTCTTTCTACCCAAGGGTGTGTCTGGGTGTTTTTCTCTTGTTCTTCTCTGTCTGTCCTTCAGGGCCCCTTTCCTGATGTCTGTCATGTGTCTGTCTCTATGTGTGCACCTCTGTGTGTGTCTTGTTCTGCATCTTCTCTCTCTCTCTCTCTCTCTCTCTCTCTCTGTATGTTTATAACCCTCCATGTGTGTGCACTGGTTGTGTGTGTGAACATCCCTTTCTCTGTGAATGTCTCCCTGTGCGTACATTTCTCAGGATGGAGGTCTCAAGCACTTTGAGTTGATTGACTTCAGATATACTCACCGCACACAATTCAGAGCCACAGTCAACCCTGTCCTCTCCTCACACCCCCAAGGGCTCCCCAGGCTGCAGGGCCAGGTCTACTTCTTTAGCATGACCTTCCAGGTCCTCTGCAACCTGTTCCCACCAGGTGTGCCGGCCCCACCTTCTGCATCACCACGTGGACAGCATAGTCTGGCCCAGGTATTGGCAAATATATTTTTAGCAAGGTACATTTTCCCTTTGTTCCCCAAAAACTCATGCCGAAGAAATCTTCACATATGAAAGGGAATGGGGTGGAACCGCAGCTGGTAACTACCATGAGGGTGGGGGCCCAGAGCCACATTCAGCCTCCCCCTCAACAGCCTACAGCCAGAGGCCGGACTGAAGCCAAAAACCACCGCTGGAACTTCTCCAGCCTCTGTAGCTCCTTTGCTATTCTCTATATATCAGAAGCCCTGGCTTCTGGGTCAAGATCACGTGTCACCTTTTGCAAAGCTGTGAGTGCCCAGGGTGCTGCCAACAAGCAGCATCCTGGTCCCTGAGTGTTCGCCTGTTTGCTGACGCACCCTCATGTCCAGAGGTCCTGGCACCCATAGCAAGAGCCAACGGGGTGTATTAAAGGAGTGGCTCTGCTGCAGTTTTTAAGGCCAAACCACAGAAGCGTTGTCGGCCTTTTGCATTCTTTGTGCCCAAGTGGGAGGTCTCTGAGAGGTTGTTGTATTCTGGTCTTAACGCTCAAGTCATGAAATGGCCTGAGCAAGAACATAGCGTGTTAACTGAAGAGTGGAGAAGAGAGGAACAAGGAGAAAACCAAACACTAGAAGCAAATCAGAACCCAAGAAGCCTTCATGGGTACTCCAACAATTGGTGACAGCCTCAGTAATCAAGGGACGGAACCTAACATTGTTAGAGGGTTTTGTTGTTGTTGTTATTGTTGTTTTTGTGTTTTGTTTTTCCAAATGTGTGTTTGTGCTTCTCTGTTAAAATACAGGTCTGATTCCTTCTAATTCCTCCAGCTCACCTGCATGAATCCTCTGAAAGACCCAGGGCTTTCAGAACTCAAGACATGTTTCATAATTTGCAAACAATTCAATTCAACAAATAGCATTTGAGAAAAGCATTGTGCTTGGGCTTCTTGTAGACATACAAGGAAGGAAAAAATCACTCTCCCTTGCCTCTGACATGCGCACGTGTGCGCACACACACACACACACACACACAACCCCTCATCTAAGGACAACTGTGATAAGTGCTGAAGGGGATTAAGGGTGAGACTCGTATCGTAGGAATATCTGGGATCTGACACTCAAAGGCAGACAGGAGTAAAGGACACCTCAGGTGGAGAAACAGCCTCAGGAAACACCTAGAAAGGGGAGTGTTTGGCATATTCCAGGCACATACAATAAAAGCTGCACTAAATGAGTTTATGATGAACATGTCCATATTGAACGTGAACTCAAGGCCAGAGTGGCACTGAGAAGCAGAGGTGTTTCATGACTTCCTTTTGAAAGTTTCTTATATTATATTAAAATATATTAATATAATTTAAATTAAATGTAAAATATAAATTAAATTCAATTATATAAATAATATTAAAAATCTAGGAGGGACATTGGAGATAGTTTTATTTTTTCCAATCCCATCCTTTTAAAAATGAGGAAGCCAGAGCTGCAAGGTGCAGAATTTAGATGAGAACTCAAAACTGTTCTCAAATCACTTTGAATTTAAATATCTACGATTGTAATCTGAATTTAAGGGGCTGAAATAAAATTGGCATTGCCATTTGCTACTTTTCTGCATCAATGCCATGAAGAGAGAGAAATGGTGAAGAATTCAGACTCTTGAGTTGCCAGCTCCAGTTCTGAAAACTTAGCCAGCCACTTACAAAATATGTGACCATGGTTAGGTCCCCACCACACTGAGTCTTGATCTTCTTGTCTCTGCTATAGGAATGATGATAGTATCGATATTACAGAGTGTCTGTAAAGATTTGGTGAGACCATGTGCAAAAATGGCTCTTACCAAGGTCATCAGTGATCTCTAAGCTACCAAATTCAATGGTCCCCATCTCACTAGACCTCTAGACAGCAGTGTCTGACACAGCCGACAACTCTTTCCCATAGATACCCACCATCCCCACCCACTTGGTTCCTAGGATGACCTTCTTTTTTGGTGTTACTTCTCTCTCTCAGACACTTTTCAGTCTCCTTTGCTGACTCTCCTTCTACACAAATTCTAAATGTTGCAGAACCTCTGGGTTTGGTTCTATATCCCACTTCTCTAGCAACACACTTTTCCTAGTTGATCTCATTCAATCCCACTGCTTTAAATACCATCCATATGCTTATGACAAATACATTCATAGCCTCTGCCCCTACTTCTCCTCTGCTTTCCAGGCTCAAAATGTCAAACTACCTGCTTGAGGGCTCCCTGTGAATGTCATAGAAGGGTCTCAAGCCAACATGTCCACAATTAAAACTTTCATTGCCCCATCTCTAAACTTGATTCTTCCCCACCTGGCTAAAGGGTACCTCTATCCACCCATCGTTCAAGCCAGAATCTAAGAGAGTCATTCGTGACCCCTCCATTTCTCCCTCTCCCTCCATCCATCACCAAGTCCCAAGGATTCCACGCCTCAAACGCAAGTTAAGTCTAGGTGCTTCTCTCCCACCCCCCACTGCTCTCTCCTGATGACTTGGGGGCCCTCTTCACTGGCCTCCTGACTCCACTGTTGCCCCTCTACAGTCATTTCTAAACACGGCAGCTAGACTGACATTCAAAAAATGGAATTCAGATTGCCGTGCTCTCCTGTGCTACATCCTTCAATGGCCTCTTGTTCCTCTTAGAATAAAGGACAAAACCTGAAATATGTCTTCCAAGTCCTCCAGGATTGACTCACAAAACTCCTCTGGCACCACTCTCCTCTTTGATCATTTTGCGGCATCCCCACTTGCCTATTACCCATTCCTAGAATAAATCATACTTTCCTGAAACAGGGCCTTCACATGCGCTGTTCATTCCTTAGCCAGCAAACTCTTCTTCTTTAACCTTCCTTAACCATGTATGTATATGTATATATACATACATATGTATATAATTTTTCTGCTGAACATAACTATATCATATACCGTCATAGGATCTTAAATTAGCCAGCAAAGGGAGACATATGATCTACATCTACCAAACTACCTTCAAAATAAAGCCCTTCCATAGCTGAGATGTGTATTTGTCACAAGCAAGTGCTGGAAAGGTCAGGAGGAGGCATTTAAAATCATGATAAAATTTCAAGACTTGGCACATTTTTTGACAGTAGCACTATCTCTTGTACAGTAGTCCCTTGTACCAGAGCTTCATATGTGTGCATCCAATACAGCAAGTTATTGGCTCGTAATATGAAGCAGCATATATACTGATTCTTTTACTAGATCTTGAAATTAAAACACATGATGCCTTTAAAAGAACTGTAAAGAATCACCAAGTGGATCACTCCACAGTGAGAACTGACGGACATAGCCTAGGCTGCTGGAGAAAACGTAGGTGATTTCTCTTTTGAAGAAAGCTCTCCTCTTACAGATGGATTTTCTACTGAAGAAGAAAAAATATAATGAAGTAATATAATTAGGTATCTCATATAAATAAGGGGAGATGAACAAAATCAGGATTAACAAACAGGTTTCAAACCAAACGTCAACTCCAAACAATGAGCCAGTGCTACCTAGAAGGTCATATCAAGAACTCTGAACTTGATAAGAAAATCGCCTTTGAGGAATAAGGATGTCTGCCATGGGTGTGAAATGGAGAGGAGAAGATGCCTGCTTAATGTTTGCTATCCTGAACCAGATGTCTCTAAGTTCCCTTCCCGTGCTAACCGCCTATGGCTCTCTCCTCTTTTCTCTTTCCTCACCCTTGCTCTCGCAGGTGGGACAACGAGCTAGATTCTCCTGAGAATCCCGACTTGCTCTGCTAGTGTGAAGACATGTCAATCTCAGTTTTCAGCCTCAGGACTCAAAATAGCAACCTCTACCCTCCATCTAGTGTCATTTTAATTGTGCGTGGCTTTGGTATATGCATTGAAAATCAGTATCAGAGTGTTGACTGTCATTCAAGTAATCAAACTAAACTATAACAGACATGGTAAGGTAACTGCCAGAAACCCAGATTCGTGAATGACCTCAGGTCCTCTCCTCTGGCAGGAGATAGACAGATGAGGCACCAGCACTACAGTCCTACTTTCATGTGTAATTACAACGGCCAGACAGCAAAGCAGTGAGGATGGTTCCATGCTCTGCTCTATGTATGGAGTGGTGATGGAGATCATCACCACCACCAAAGCTGTGGAATTCCTTCTCCAGTTCTTTGACGCTTCTCAGTCATTGTCATAGCTACCAATTAATGATTATGCCTTATTATAAATAATCAGAACGCCAATAATTATGTATAGACTATTTCATTTAATCTCTTCAACCACTGAACCTATAAGACAGTATTGCCTCTGTCTTACAGAAAAATGAGGTTCGGGGAAGGAGGGTGAGTAACAATGTAAAAGAGTCTAACAAAATGTTCTGACTTGAAACACACTTTCTTAATCATTTGGGATACCAGCTCTCACCTCAATGCATAAGCTATGTGGCAACACTGAGGGAGGTGCAAAATCTCACAGGAAGTAATTTGAGTCATTCATTCATTCATTTATTCATCCATCCATCCATCCATCCATCCATGCATCTATCCATCCATGCATCTGTCCATCTCTCCATTCATTCTTGCTTCAAGAGATATTTACAATGCACCTTTTCATGTACTTGATGCTAGGACACAGTGGCGAGCAAAACAGACAAGACCCCTGACCTCACAGAGTCCAACTCTAGTAGAAGAGCAGACATTCACTGATGGTGTGAATGTGTAATGACAAATTCAGCTCTGTTTTGAGGGAAAGGAGTACAGTTCAATGGGAGCCCATGACAAAGAAAGCTGACTTAGGCTAGGAGTCAGGTCTAAAGAAATGAGACTTAAGATGAGAAGTAAAGAGTGAGTCAACATTAATTAGGTGGAAGAAAGGTGGTGGAATGAAAATAGAGCACTGCAGAGGGGAGAACAGCACATGCAAAGGCCCGGGGAAGGAATGAACAGGCAGTGTTCAAGGAGCTGGTGAACAGTGTAGCTGGAACAAGCCAGCGAGGGGAAGGGTGTAAAGAGAAAAGCTTGGTGAAATAAGTAGGGGTCAGACCCTGTTAAGGTACATGGGTTGCAGTGGGAAACAATGGGAAGAGTTAAGAGAATGAGAGAGAGAGAGAGAGAGAGAGAGAGAGAGAGAGAGAGAGAGAAAGGAGAGAGAGGGGAGGGGGCAATGGTGCTTTTTCATAGTCAATCAGACTTCAGGGGGCATAAATAATATGGCAAGCATGGCAGGAACCATATTACAGCAACCAGTAAATAGGTCACTCAGTGGTTCAGATAAGAAACTTGGTAGCTTCAACTAAGTGGTGGCAGTGGTAATGAGGAGATATGGATGGATTTAAGAAACACAATGAGGTGAAATCTAAAGAATCTTCTGATGAATTGGGTTTGGGAAGATAAGGAAGCAGGAGGAATCAGTGGTCATCTCTAGGTTTCTCACTTGACCCATTAGGTTGTGGCATTCACTGATAAACTCCAAAAAGTGGTGCCATTGCCTCTGAGGTACCTTTTAGGCTCCCTGGTAGAGAGGCCTAATAGGCAGTTAGGTGATGGAGGTTAGGAGGGAGCAAAGAAGTCTGGGATGGAGATATTAACTTGAGGGTTAACTGTATATATAGAGATGGTTGCTGAGGCTTTGGGGAATAGAGAAGGGTACTAAGCAAAACAATATTCATGGAAAACTGTGCAAAACGCTTCTCAACTAACTACATTCTTCCAATTACTTTTCCTTTTGTTATGAGTATTTGCATCTGTCTTTTACTCCCATGTTAATAGAACTTCTAATTTTCATTTACATTTCCCATTGGTTCTATTTTTTTAAGTTATTTTACATATCCCTTTTATACTATGGATCCATATAGCTACTCCAGCTCTTGAGAAGTGAGGGGAGAGAGGATCAATCACTAGCCATCAGAATATCCAAATGAGACTCCAAGGAGTCAGATTATCCTGACAGCTAACACAGCAAGCAATAGATTAAATTCACTCCCTAATAGTGAATTCAAAGAAATTGTCTTTGAGACTCCAAGATGATTCTTGATGCCTTTCTATCATGAACACCAAAATGATTGAAAGTGGTAGGCGTGGGAGACTGGACCCAGCATTTTATGCCTAAAGGATTTCCCAGTGTTTGGTTTTAGGGTGGATTAAATTCACCATGACTAACTGGAAAATTCAAAGATGTTAGGACACACTAGCTATTAAAGCCATTTTTCTCATCTTCAAGCTTACCACTTGATTGATTTATAGCTCAAACTGATAGTTACAGAAATGGAAATGTAAAGATGAAGCAGTCCCCAGGGGCAAAAATTCCTAGAAACATGTGAATACAATACATGTACCAAGTCATGAGTTTAATTACTTAATTATTAGATACTAAGTACTCAAATTTAATCAACACCTGTTCCCTCAAGAAGTAAATCACTTCATTTCATTGTTCTCATAGGTCTCTGTTATGCCTTTCACACATTATCTTAAAGCTCACTTTTTCACATTTTTCTAATGCTAAGCTATGAGTTTCCTGAGAGACAGGTCACGGTTTCTTTTCTTTTTCTTTTTTTAGTCTTCCAGGCCTAGCACAGTTTCTGGCACACAACAAATGAATTAATGCAACCACTCGAGCAATACTTCTCAACACAGAGCAGAAACATTCCACAAAACAATTCGTTAAAAAAACTGACACCATAGAGATGTTCCATTAACAGACTTTTTGGACCAGAATGTTTAATTCAGCAGCCCTGACCACATTTCAAACAAAATGAACTCTAAAATTCATATTTTCATCTTGAAAGCCAACCCACGTGGCAAATTGTTTCTAAAAAATATGAAAATAGAAAACCACGTCAGCCTTCTGTTTCTGAACAAAAAATGCCACAGACTAGAGTGGGGCTCTTGGAAAATACTTGGAGTTGCCCATTCTCTCTGTCTTTTCTTCTTAAGACCTACTTTGCCCGAAGTTTAGTCAAAACCAAAAGAAAGCATAATCTATTTACAGTAAACTGATACTCTTCAGGATCACCTTAATGTATTTCAGCTAACTCTGTCAATCAAAAGTTCTGAAAAGTAGAAGGTCCTAGAATGGAAATACTATATTCATGTCATTGGAGTGAGGGGGTGTTAAGCTGTTAAATTATTATTGCCCTAAGGGAAAGGATGGCTAATGAGTTCTTAAATTACAGAGTTTAATTCCCAGGCTTATTGACTACAAGGTTATAGAGCTTTCTGCATTTCCATCGTTAAAGAGATATTTAAACGTGAATGTCTTTTCTAACCTTCCAAGGAAACTGATAGAAAACAATGACTATTTTCTCAGTACAATTTCATTTTCCTTGAAATGTGTATTTAAATATTAAAATCCCACTTAAAGCAATTATTCACATATGTATTTGCTAGTTCAAAAGCACAAACATGACATGTGGGGATGAAGATCACAATAAAGAAAATGATAAAAGAACAGCTAGATGCATACATTTTTCTAACATACGTTAAACATGCATTTTGCATTATGCATAGAAGCCAGCACTGCCAATATTTTATTTCTAACAAGCCAAGTACACAGTAGGAAAAGCATCAAGTATAGCTAGTGTTAAAGGTTTTCTGGTTTTTGATTGTGTCAAAAAACTTAAAACTCATGTACACTCATTCAAACTCCAAGTCTGAATTCTATGGGTTAAATCCTAGTACAATTAAAACTAACCTTCACTGAGTGTCAGGTTTTAAGTGCCCAAGTACCATGTTACGAACTTTTTTTCCGTTTTCTTTTTTTAATTGGGGTATAGTTGCTTTACAACGAAGTGAATCAGCTATATGTATACGTATATTCCCTCCCTCTTGGACCTCCCTCCCACCATCCCCCATCCCACCCATCTAGGTCACCAGAGAACACTGAGCTGAACTGCCTGTGTGATACAGCAGGTTCCCACTAGCTGTTTTATACATGGTGGTGTATATATGTCAATCCCAACCTCCCAATTCATCCCACACCCCCTTCCCCCCACCCCATGTCCACACACCCACTCTCTACATCTGTGTCTCTGTTCCTGCCTTGCAAATAAGTTCATCTGTACCATTTTTCTAGATTCCACATATATGTGTTAATATCATTTTTATAATCTTATTTATTCCTAAAAATTAAGTAAGTGAGGTTTAGAAAAATAAAGAGATTTCCCAGAGATTATTCATGAAGTGGTAGAACCCCAGTTTCAAGGACAGATCTGTTGGACTACACGATGACTTCTCTTTCCAGAAAGCTATACTACAAATTGGGGGAAATGGCTCATCTTAAAATATCTTGTGAGTAAATAAATGAATGAAGTTTTCATGGGAACATAGGCAAGCAAATTAAGAGAATACAATTTAAAATGTTGGATGTGAATTGGTAAACAGATGCATGTCACTAAAAAGTCACATTTTTCATCATAATAGTTTGCTGTCTGTTGGCAAAGACCCCAGCAAAGCTGTTTTTATACAACAAAAGCACAGCTGGTTAAAAAGGGAATAAATCTGGTCAACCAAGATTTTCAATTCATTTAATGCCAGGCATCTGTATGGAATCATTTTTTAAATAAAGCAACCCATAAAGTAAGCTGACCCATAATAATTTGGACTTTGGTTTTTTGTACTTAATAATTTTAAGTTTTTGGTCAAGCTCTTTAAAACAGCCTGTCTATTATTCATGGTAAAAGCTCAAATACATTACACTAAAATTGATTTTAGGCCTTGGAAAATTCCTTTGCACAGAGGTATGAAAAGGGAACATTTGAAATTAGCTTAAGGTTTGGAGCTATTTCAGATATGACATGTCATTCATGTTCACATGTTCTTCTCTTCTCCATGAACGATGGGCTGTGTGGACCAATGCTTATCATCCATTAACCCATTACTTTATCAATTGACATGTATTATACAAAAGTATGTTCATATCCATTACCCCATGTGATGGACGTTTTACTCATTTCCAGAGTGTACGATAAAACTAAAAGGGTTTATATTTTACATAAAGGGCTAGTTACCCAATTTTTCTTTAGCATTTGGTTAATTAGAACAAAAGTCTCTCTCGTGTTTATAGCAATCATAAAATGCCCCAACAAAGCCCATAAAATAAATTGTAACAGATAAAGAGCAGCACTCAAATACTGAACTTTTTAGAAATAACAAGGGAAGACACACATCACTACATATTCCCAATTAAAAATGTCATCAATTCAGAGTTCTGAACTTAGACATTTATAAGATGAATCACATGATGGTGAACATAAATCTTAATTCCAGTGTGCATAAGCAGGAAAAAGTATATTGTATACGTATAATTATTCAGTGTTATTATTTTTAAAAGCCCTATACATCATACCAAAACAAATCAATATAATGCCACCAATGTGAATATCATTAGGCTCAGCATCTGAAACTCAGCATGAAATCTACCAGACCATAAATTTGAAAGGAAAAAATTCAACATCAGTTCCAGAAATCAAAGTAACATCAGGATAAAATCTATTAGAACAAAAAGTCTTATTCAGGGGAAAATGATGTCCTTGGGGGTGGTGGGGGAGAAGGTTTGTGACACTCTGCTCTATTAACCTCAAATCTCAGGAAATATCTAATTATAGGAAGGTTTTAAGGCAAGTAGATCATAGAGTTAGCAAAACAATGCTTACATTATGATAGAAATCAATAGCATGCTTCTTTTATTAAATATTACTTCCTAAATTTGTAAGGCTTTAAATGTCTAGCAGAGCACAGCATGAAATACAACATATGGTTGCAGGTATCTGTGACTATAGAAAATATGGACTCCATTAAGGAGATATATCTGACATATAATATGCATGTATATGTGAGAATATATTTAATTATACACTAACTCTCATCTCACAGAGCTACAGAAGTATCTCCCTGCTTGCTTTATACATTTACTGTAAGAGAATACTATTTAAGAGACGACAGTAATTTCTATTTAACTTATTTTGTCTCTTGCAGAATTGTGTCCTCTTGGAGCTAGAGAATAAATCTTCTTGGTAGCATAACATACTCTAAAATTTTGCATTAATACACTCATGAGTGACCATATTTCTCCCGCTCTCCACAAGAGAGAGGGACAGACCTCCCAAGTCTAGCCTAACACTGGGGTTTGTTTATTAGACAAAGCCATAGCTCTAAGGGATTCTTAAAGTGACTTTTTAAAGAGGATTAAGTAAATCCACCTTCCAGCCCACACAACACAATACCCAGGACTATAACTACCTTTATATTAAAGTTGATATTCAAAACTATCTATAAATATTAATATCCTTTAATCTATAAATACAATTAGATCATCAGAGAAGCAGGTGAATCAGCTTCTAATTTCCTCCTTTCCCTTCTGTCAAAAAGGATGATCACGCTAGAAAAAGTAAATCAAACTGGTCACCCAGAGAACCAATGGCCAAGAGAGGCCAGGAAATGAGACCACAAGGGAACATGCCATTGTTTTAAAGGACTTTCTAGACTGGATGAATGGAAAGAACATGCAGATAAAACTGCTGAACTGATGTGAGGGTCTCTGAGAAAACATCACCATATGCAAAGGTGTCCAACAAAGGATAACCCTAGAACTGGCAGATAAAATTGCTGAACTGCTTTTGGGAACCTGTGAAGAATCACCATCATAAGCAGAGGTCTCCAGACAGGGACAGCTGTAGTACTCGACCTTCTACTGGGTTAATATGAAGATGGCACTCAAGGGAGAAAGCGCCCTTTCATGGTCCCCAGGTGTGGGGCTTACAGTGGAAGCCTTGACTGGACTTCATCCTCATTTCCACTTTGGCCAGGAACTATCATCATGCATGACATAACCTATGCAACCCACACACTGACCTTGATCTAAAAGAACTAAAGCCTACAAACCTAACAAAAGCTAGGTAAAATTCTAAAACACATTATGTTTAAATTATTGGTAATAATTTAGCAAAGACACGCACTAAGAATGAGCATGGTTCCCAGATGTACCTCAGTTTATACATTTGCAGGATAAGCTTAGTAGATCTGAGGAATGAAACAAAATATCATGGAAGGTATTTGGAGTTACCATAATTCTTTATTAGGGAAGAACGGGCAAGAAAAGACTAAACAAAAAATAAGGAAAAGGAGAAGGAAGGGGTGGGGGTGGAGGAATCAAGAAAGAAAAATAAAAGAAACAGAATGGAAAAAACGAGATACTTTAGAAAACAAAAAAAGAAGGCAGAATAAAGAACAAAGAAACAATCAGGATATCACAAGACATAAGACCCAGTCTCTCACAATAGCATTGCAAAGAATCTCACTTCAATCCAACAAGCAGAACGTAAGCAACAGTACTGTTATAAAGGATCAGGGGTAGGTGAGAAATTTTCCTTCTTCACCAATTTGGAGGGACACTGAAATAAGGAAAAATACCACCTCTCTTTCTAAGGAGGCATTTTTAATATATAAGAAAGGCTGTGGAAGGCAAACTTGCTTTAGGTGGTACACGCTGCTAATCTCAACTGTGTACTTTCCTACAAAGGTCAGGTGTCCAGGACTCTCAGCTGCAGGTGATGAGATCAAAAAATTTCAATTTGATTTCACAATATAAACTGGGGGTTTTTGATAAAGTGAAGAACTGCCCAGAAAGAGGGCAGGAACCTATATGAACCTAAAGGAGTTCAGGAAGCCCAGACTCATTTAAGATCTATTTTAGACTCAGGGGAATGGGCTACAGGAAAACAAAAACAAAAACCAGAGACGCAGCATCAAGTTATCTCTTATAGGAAGGCTCTTCCACCAGGAAGTAATCGTTCATCTCCTGATTCCACAGATCAGATACAAGCATCCTCACAATGTCTCCAGCTATAGCTCTGTAGTTTCCTTTCAAAGTTCTCTGTCCTCCTAGAGACTCACGGAAACAGCGTCTCAGCACTTTTAATCAATTATTCCCCATTAAGTGCATAAGCTACACAAGACGTGAAGACACCATTGTTGGTTACCATTTGCCAAAGTGTATTTCCACAAACACTTGCACCGAATGATGTGAAAACACACTCTGTGAACAGAAGGGATTACTTGTCAAACAAGACTGAGAGATGCTGGAATTTAACAAAGCTAAAGTTATTTATTTACTGCTAGATTTCTCAGTGCCCTTAAGATGCCAATGGAGCCTGTGAATGTCGCAACATTTCCCAAACATTCTTCACAGGGGTATCATCACCTTTTAATTTTGCTAAGCATCCTGACAGACAAGTGTTGTCTCAAACACATTTTGGAACATCTGTAGACAAAGAATAGGTTAGCTAGATGGTAGGAGAAATCCAGTTTTCACATACTGCTCACACATTTAACTTCTTGCACTAGTGCATTACACTCAGTGTAATTATCCCTCACTACTGTGAACAAAAAGCCCTCTGTATCTAAATCCACAGGGATATGACCCATTCTATGCATATTTGTTGTGTTGCTTGAGAATGTCTAATGATTTTTTTTCCAATTTTCATTCCCTTACTCAAAAAACAAAGTTAATCACATTGCACCTGATTCTTTGATTTCCTTCACTTGTATGTGATAGCAGGCTTTAAGTGAAATTCCTTACTAGTGTTTCTCAAAGAAAGCTTTTACCCATACCAAACAGCCTCCCAAACCTCTAAATTTGGGGACTCTAATATGAGTTAAGTGAAAAGGTAAATGCGAATGTTTCATTAATCCTTGAATTTCACCCTGACTTCTGCTGTGCTCTGCTCTTTCTGAAGCCCTCAACTGCTTTTTAGTTCACCAAAAGCTCTGGTTAAATAAATGTTAAATTAATAGGAACAGTAACTGCATTATGTATAATTTGGGGCCATTGCCAGTGACTTTAGGTTTTATTTGTATACTTGCGTGTATGAGATGCATTTTGTTAAGTTTACCTGAGGACATTTCCCTCAGCTGGGATAAACTCACAGCGCGTTTAAGGTGACTTACATGACTACACCTGCATCACTTATACTAATATTTCCAGCAGCCCCTCAAAAGCAAGATATTTTCTCAAAAGGAAAATAACAAAATATACTGCCTGCCAGATACTGCAGGGGCCACTTAAATTGTCATAATAAACCCAGCAAAAGGATCACTGAAGTTAACCAGCCTTGAGAATTTCTGATATTACACCTCCCTTCGATAAAGCCATTTGCAAAGATTGTCATTTCAAAGGCACGCCTCCCTCCAGAAAACTTTGCGTTTCCTTTTCACCCCGACCCAGGACGTGACTAAATATCACTTTGCTGGGTGCCCATCCTCCCTCTAACTCAGGTCTCATACATTTTCATTTAACCACACTCTTCAGTGAGTACCGCTGCTGTCCCACGTTTACCTCTGGGAGGATTAAAGAGGACGGTCTTTATGAACAGATGGTCTTTTCAAGGAAAAGTAGCTACATTTAAATACAGATAAATGTACTGTAAATAATGGCCTTAAAAGAACTTAGGTCTTTAGGGGGAAAAATATGGGAGCATAAGATACTATTCTTTAATTACATGAGATTTTTTTTCCTTCCCTTGAAGACAAAACCAATTCCTAATGAAGCATAATGAATTGTAAAGAAGGCACGGATGCTCATTCTAACAGATGTTTATTGATTAGTGTTGACTGAACACAAACAGCCAAGTATTGCTGCCGCCCCACCGACAGTTAAGTGGTAGGAAGAGACACTGGCTTCTCCCCACCCCCTCGTTACTTTACCTCCAAAGACAAGCTGACAATTTTTTTTTTTTTTTTTTTGTCTCAAGCGTCTGAGCTCTTACTTTTAAAAGGCTGCCTTACAACTAGGAAAGCAAGCGGAGGGAACAGGCTTTCAGTGTCCAATCTGTCAGGCAAGGACAGATTGTTTTAGGGTGCAGTGCAAAAAAAACTTTAATGAAACTACATTGCAAACGAGCAGCATATGTTTGATTATCCTTTCTGCTACTCATCCTGCCATTTGTTAATTTTTGTTATTGTTCTCCGGGACTCCTAAATTTTCATACAAGCTGTCTCATCTGAAACTAACACAGCTTGGGGTTAATTACCCTTGGGATGCAAAATCCTCCACCTCCCACTCTAGCCTTTTTTTTTTCCTTCCCAGATTTTCCACATTTAACCAAGGTTCGCTAGTGAACCAGTGATTTCTAACTGAATGACCAGGGAAGAAAAAATAAATTCTCCCTCTACGTTCATCATCAAAGCCTCAGAGCCTGAAAATGTGACTTCAGGATAAGTGCGGGCTTTTCAGCCACCTCAGATGCACAAAATCGTGGGGGTCACAGCCCAGAACACAGGTCTTGAGAAATTCTGAAATTGGGAATTAGGGTGAATTTTTTTTCCCTTTAACGCCGTAATGCTTCATATTAATTTAAATGATTCTCTCACAATGATTCTGTATCCCATTTACATAAAGTTCAAGGAAAGGAATTTCAGTCTTCAGCAATCTAAGTCCCATTTGAAAGCAGTTTTAATCTTTTTTACAATATTTTTTTTAAAAAACTACAACAAATAGGAAATCTTCGGATAGCAGGTGCTTTGATAGATGCAAGAATATTTTTCTCAAAAAATATGAACACACCAGGGAGAGGGGCACCACTATTAATATCTTTGCTGGAAAGGCATTATAATGGGAATTATCTTCTATTTGGAGACTAAAGACATGAATAGCTATGTCTGAAGGGTCCTGATTCAAGGGGTGATTTCAGTGCAACATTCAGTGCAATGGAACCTGCGGTTGGTTGGATGAGTTTATAAACTCTGGGGCTAATATCTTTGGATGATCAGTTGAGGAAGCTGGGGAGATTCCTTCCTTTAAGTGGGTTCCCTTACAGGAAACAAGCTGAGACAGACTTTGCCAAGAGGCCAAGAGAATGCCTGACATTTTTCTACAACATCTGCACCAACCCATGGCAGAAAAGGATCTTGGAATCGACACAGGGTCTTTGGGCAGCTCTGGGCTCAGGCAAACTTCATGCCCAGGCGCCTCCGGTCACATGTTCTATGACTGTGGGCAAACTAAGTAAACTCCTTAAGGTTCAGTTCCCTCATCTGTTACACGGGCAAGATTATGTCCATTTCAAGGGTCACTGGGCAGATGAAATGAGTTACCAAAGGGCCTAGCATGCAGTAAGGGCACATTAAATGACAATAAAATATAATCATAAATATCACAAATGTCATTTTCTTACTCTGTTTCATTTCTCCCATTCAGTTCATCTCTTATAAGTCTGTATGAAGATTCAACCTCTTTTCGATAAGCCCTGAACAGACATGGCAAACTGTGGTGCTCACCAGCCTTCAATGGATGATAACGTCCACCACTTGGTCACTGATAAGGAGCTGCACATGTGAGGGGGCCCCGTCATTACTCGGTATCCTGTGGACAGTGTAGCAACATGGCGCTAGTGTCCCAGTAAGGATGGGTACTCAGAACAACGATGTTATAGCCAGGCGGGCGGCTTGCTAAATTCAGCTGTGATGCAAATAAGGAAAATACTCTGGAGTTTCAGACTGACTTGGTGGCATGTTAAGAAGCTTGATAAACCCCAAATGGGGTCTTGTGAGATGTAGGGCCACTTAACCCTGGACAATAAGAATACCATGTTCACCAATTCAAGCATGTCTCCCACAAAGAACTGAGGAGACTTGAGAAGCTTGGTTTACCAACCATCCCATCTCATTTCCTGGCATGTTCGACTGGGAATTTCTAAATTTCTAAACAGGATCTCTTATGGCCTTCCCAGCTGGGCAAGTTCTCTTTGGTTAAAAACTTCCAACATTAATATGTCTTCTTTAAAGCACTCATCAGAGACATAATTTTATGTTTTTGTATGTTTTTTAAAAATAATTTCTGGCTATCCTATGAGACTATAAACCTTCTGAGTGTAGGGACCATGCTAGCTTTTATTCAACATTTCATCCATAGGGTTCTGTTCAATATGTATTATAGTTGCTCAATTATCATTTGCTGACTGAAGTTATTTGGGCCAAAGACCAGCTTTCATTTTTCTTCTTATTCCACCAATTTCTGGCACATAGGAGGCTTTATACCTTACTTCCACTGATAAAATATGGGTATAATGTCTGAAAGTTTCCTGTTTCTCCTACTACTACCATTAAACAGGACTACAGCAGCAATACTTCACAGGGCACTGTGGAGGCTTCAAGCATAAAATTTTTTTGGAAAAAAAAGCTAGTCAGTGCCATATAAAAGGAAGATTATGGTCCTCTTGGGCCACAATGGCATTTCTCAACAACTGATATGGATTGCCTCGTAACTGCTACAGTCACAACAATCTACTGTGGCCATAAAGGCAGGCCAAAGCAAACTTTTAGGACCTCTGAGTGTTACCTTTGCCTGTTTTGCCAAGTTGTACCCCAACCCCAAAATGACAGATGATCTTCTACAAATTGTCCAAGTAACAAAAGAAGAATAAAAGAAAAGTTGTGCAGGGTTTAACCTCCGTTTGTGTAATAAGTGTAGAAACTCTTGTTTTAGAAGTCCTCCAAAAGGAAAAACAGTGAACTTGGCCTTTTAAGTCTTGCTCCTCAGTGTGATGGGTAGAGGCTTCACTTCTACAATTAAACACTTGCCTAACGACTTCAGTTATTTAGGCAATTCTGACCTAGTTCTACTGACTCTTCCAGTGAACGTAAAACATGTTTAGCCAGCATGAGAAACAAATACTATTTCCTGCCTCATCTACCTTGCATTTCCTCATGCTTGATACTGCCACATATTAAGTGGCACTAACACAATTAGCAAACATCGTGAAGGATGGTTCTGTGAAAGGCAACCACGCTCGCAGGCAGAGAGTATTGACTTTATACACATCCAAATGGCCGCACTGTGCACAGCAGCCAAGCCCAATAAATGTTACATCACAAAACTCCCAATAAAAGCTGAACGTGACTTTAGGTGGGTGAATTCCAATGTCCTGTTCCAAAGCTGTCTAATATTCAAAGGTTGATGGGGGGATGTGAAAACAGAGTCCAAAGTAGAGAGAAAAGCATTACACCAACTCCCAACCCGACCAGAGGTTGGTAGACTGATCTAATAAGAGCAGGTTTCATGCTATTCATAAATAAGGATTCTAGTTACACCTACTATTCGAATACCCCTGGCATGTGCTAGTCTCTGTTCTGACTTTATTTTTCTCCACTGCCCTCACCATCATCTAAGACAAACAACTGTACTTATTTTCTCTTTCGTGTCGTGTGCATGCCTCCGCCCCTTAACTGGAAAGTAAACTCTACCATGGAAGGGATTTTATTGTTTTTGTTTTTGTTTTTTAATCAGTTTTATCACTGCTGTATCCCCACGGGTTGGGTCACAGGAGACTATATGATTATTTGTTGAAAAGATGAATCAGTTCTTACTATTTGCTATGCACTGTGCCTACTGCGTTTCAGGAATTAGGATAAGGCAGTAAAAACAAAGAGCCAAGAGCCTGGATTCCAGAGTCACATAACCTGCGTTTTAAAATTTAAATTCTGATCTTGGGCAAGTCACTTAACCTCTCTGTGCTCCAAGTGGTTACCCTTAAAATGGAGACGATGATAAGGATACTATCTCAAAGGGCTGGTATCAGATGTAATGAGATGAAAAGTATAAGGTGCTTTGCACAGCTCCTGGGCACACAGTAATTACACAATAAATACTGGCAATTATTCTTACTTTATTATTTTTATTACTATTAATAACTATTATAATTCTCAAAACAACCCTAAAAGGTAGGTACTGTTGTTATTCTTCTTTTCAGCTGATACTTTAAAGAAGAGAATGATCTTGTACAAAATGGTAAAAAGCAGGGGAAATGTTAGAAAACGAGGGTGGGAGGGAGGGAGGAGAAGTAAGAGGAACAGATAGAAGAATTGTAAAAAAACAGAAATAGACTCAACAGACTTAGAGAACAAATATATGGTTACCAGGGGGAAGGGTGGAGGGAAGGAACAGTTAGAGACATGTACACACTGCTATATAGAATGGATAACCAACCAGGACCTACTGTACAGCACAAGGAACGCTGCTCAATATTCTGTAACAGCCTAAAGGGGAAAAGAATTTGAAAAAGGATAGATACATGTACATGTATAATGGAAACACTTTGCTGTACACCTGAAACTAACACAACTTTGTTAATCAACAATTCTCCAATATAGCATAAAAAGTTAAAAAAAGAAGAAGCATTGTAAAGAGAGCTGTTAGCCAAGAAAGAAAAGGATTCATCGTGGAGACTATGGTGAAGTCTGGACTGGTCCTGGGAGCACATGGGAGCCAGGTCAGGACAGAGACGATGCACACCTTAGCAGGTGTGGAAATGGGGATGCACTGGAGAAGGCCAAAGGGCGAGGTGGGAATTCACAGGTTGCACTAGGAATCCAGGCTACCAGACTTGCAACTTTGATCCCTCGGCTCCATTTCCTTTATGCTCAAAGAGAGTGACAGCTCCAGCTCCTCCTCCAGCATTAGAATGCTCCAGGACAACCCAGGATATTAGTGAGAGTGTAAGCTCTGTATTCAGATGGACTTGGGTTCAAGCACAACTTAATCACTTCGAACCTGAGTGACCTTGGACAAGCTACTTAATCCCTCTGAGCCCCGGGTTTCTTTCATTTGCAAAATGGGAATACTTACTATATCTACTCCACAGGTTGGCAGGAAAATGAAAAGAGACGGTTCCCAAAAAGTGTGCTGTGCGGTGTATGGGCAAAGAAAACTTCCAACAATCACACAAACAAAGGCAGCATTTCATTTCGCGAAGCAAACGCTTTACATAAAATCAACGTGTTCTCTCTTCCTTGTCCTGACTCCCCCAAATAGAATAATATATGGTATATGCAAATCCAAAACCACCCCCAAAAGCACATTAAAAATCAGCAAGTATCATTCTTAACGTCTTGGGCAAATCAGCACAGTTTCCAAAAACAAAAACTCTCAAAGAATTAGCTACTCTACAAATATAAGTTGGAAAGCTTTTAAGGAACTTTGTCTTAAGAACCAGACAAAAGCAAACACACTATTATGCCATGGAGGTGGTCATAAGGAAAGAGAATTGGGAAAACAGAAATGGCGGGAGGTTCAAATCCTTGTATTCAATATCCCCACGCACACGTTCTCTCCCCCGAACCAGCCCTGCAATGATCAACCAACAAATTTGATGCTTGAAATCTGCATAAACTAAATCTAGATGTGCCTAGGCACTTCCCAAATATCTTCATTTCTGGGCTGGTCCTAAAAATACTGACGAGGGAGAGCAAATTTCAGCTTAGATTCAAAGCTCAATCATTTCAAAATGTCAAGTGAAACAGCATCACAGAGTCCTCCGCCATGTTGATAAACTTAGACACAGCAAAGAAACCCTGACCACAGAGGTCAACCATTCAAACAGGAGAACAAGTATGCAAGGTACTTCCCCCAGCACTGGGGGAAATATTTTGTAGCCAAATATAGCTTGAAGGTACCACTTATAGGGAGCTCTTAATTAAGGCCCTGCATACCACCAGGGGGTCTCTGAGTGGGGTGGGAAGGGGCAAGTGAGAACTGGTAAAATTGTCTGGGAATATGTGGTTATTTTGGTAGAGACAAGGTATAGCTTTGATCAACTGATCAGAGGGGTTCTAAGAACCAAAAGAGGTTGAGAATTTAGAATGCATTTTTAGCTCTCATTCTATAGATAGAAATTGAGCCTCAGATAAAACAGAAGTGCTTCTCTCAAGATCATATATCTGCCAATGGTTCTGGCTCTGCCACTAGGCAAGTACCCCCCGGACTCCAGCCTGCTGTTTCTTCTATCTATCAAGGCCTCTCTGCAAGCTATTTGGAGGGCTTTCCTTGCTAAGATAACTACAATTCATGTTCCCTTCCCAACATTTTGACTTATTTTTAGTGAAAATGTAGGAATCTCTGAAGCACTTATTTAAAATAAAGCCAGCCTGACAAACCATCAGTGATGTGTAACCCTAGCAGAAGAATCCACCATCAGCTACAACAACAGCCAAGCAAAAGGGTCATAAAAAGAAGAAACACACTCACGTTTCCAAGCCTCAAAGAGGTTATTAAGTATGACAGGGTCTTCTCTTTGTGTCAAGGTTAAACAAACAAACTGGATTTAACTTTACATTTTCATAATAGCAGCTGAGGTAGAGTCACTGTGTTACCTAACCATTAGAAGTGGGAATATGATTTGGGAACAAGTCAAAAGCAAAGAGAAGTCCTGATGCCAGATATTAATGAATTTATAAATATTTATCTATAGACCCAGGACAAAGAGCTTACACATACACACACAAATAAAGCCATATAAATCAAGGTTACTGATACTTTCTGGCTGAATTTCTAATACCTCTAGTTATTCTACTTATTAATTGATTGGGACACAATGGCAAAAGAGAGAGAAAGAGGTAACTGAAATATTCAAATGTGGATGGTAATTGGCCATCCTCTGTTTTTCAGTATCACTCTTTTAGAAGGATAGCCATGAAATTACAAGTTAAGAATACCATCAGCCAAGTATATGGTATTATTAAATATACCTAGTGAGCATTAAATATGTGCCAGACACTATGGTATGTATGTTTATTTTCATGTACCATCTCAGTTAATCCTCACAATAATGCTGGTGCCATTGTTAATTTCAGTTTACAGATGAGGAAACTGAGGCTCCAAAACAGGTTAAGCAACTTGCTTCAACCAAATGGCTAAATAAATCTGGGCTCAAACTTCAAAGCCTGTGTGCTTTCCCTTACTAGATCTCTGATCTTGGGCAACAAATATGGGGAAGCCCCACCCTAAAGCTGTTCTTACAGGGCCACCTTGTGTGCCAATTAGGACTTTATTTAAAATTTAAACTACTTCATGTCCTCCCCAAAACGGAAATAGAATATGAGACACCTACAACATAACTATGCTTAAGTCAGAGCCCTAAACTCACCCATGTATAATTAGGTATATACCCATGATCTGAATATTTAAAATATCATTAAAAGTCCTACTATATATATTAGAGACTAGAATACTTAAAACGCTGATTAACCAACTGTGCACTTCTGTTCACCTCTTATCATTTCTTCTTAGTGCTCTGTAACAACCCAAACCACTGTCTAAGCAGTAGCTTAGAACCAAGAGGTCCTTGTATGCCCTCTGGAGGGTGGGGCAGAAGGGACTCCACACTCAGAAATTACTGAGAAATAATTAGAGAGACATATGTAAATTTTTCTCAGGACAAGGTCCCAAGCTACTCTCAAAAGGGCCAGGACCTGGAGACCTTCAAGATGACAGAAGAGTAAGATGTGAAGATCACTTTCCTCCCCACAAATACATCAGAAGTACATCTACAGGTGGAACAACTCCTACAGAACACCCACTGAATGTTGACAGAAGACCTCAGACTTCCCAAAAGGCAAGAAACTCCCCACGTACCTGGGTAGGGCAAAAGAAACAAGAAAAAACAGAGACAAAAGAATAGGGACGGGATCTGCACCAGTGGGAGGGAGCTGTGAAGGAGGAAAGGTTCCCACACACTAGAAAGCCCCTTCATGGGCAGGGACTGCGGGTGGCAGAGGGGGGAAGCTTCGGACCTGCAGAGGAGAGCGCAGCAACAGGGGTGCGGAGGGCAAGGTGGAGAGATCCCTGCACAGAGGATCGGTGCCGACCAGCACTCACCAGCCCTAGAGGCTTGTCTGCTCATCCACCAGGAAGGGCGGGGCCTGGGAGCTGAGGCTCGGGCTTCAGTCGGATTCCAGGGAGAGGACTGGGGTTGGCTGCGGGAACACAGCCTGAAGGGGGCTAGTGCACCACAGCTAGCCGGGAGGGAGTCCGGGAGAAGTCTGGACCTGCCTAAGAGGCAAGAGACCATTGTTTCAGGGTGCGCGAGAAGAAGGGATTCAGAGCACAGCCTAAACGAGCTCCAGAGATGGGCGCGAGGAGCAGCTATCAGCACGGACACTAGAGACCAGCATGAAATGCTAAGGCTGCTGCTGCAGCCACCAGGAGGCCTGTATGCAAGCACAGGTCACTAACTACACCTACCCTCCAGGGACCCTGTGCAGCCCGCCACTGCCAGGGTCCCGGGATCCAGGGACAACTTTCCCGGGAGAATACTCAGCGCACCTCAGGCTGGTGCAACATCATGCCGGCCTCTGCCACCGCAGGCTCGCCCCGCACTCCATACCCCTCCCTCCCCACAGGCTGAGTGAGCCAGAGCCCCTGAATCAGCTGCTCCTTTAACTCCGTCCTGTTTGAGCGAAGAACAGATGCCCTCAGGCGACCTACACGCAGAGGCAGGGCCAAACCCAAAGCTGAACCCCCGGAGCTGTGCAAACAAAGAAGCAAAACGGAAATCTCTCCCAGCAGCCTCAGGAGCAGTGGATTAAATCTCCACAATCAACTGAATGAACCCTGCATCTGTGGAATACCTGAATAGACAACGGATTATCCCAAAACTAAGGCAGTGGACTTTGAGAGCAATGATATATATATTTTTTTCCTTTTTCTCTTTTTGTGAGTGTGTATGTTTCTTTGTGTGATTTTGTCTGTATAGCTTTGCTTTTACCATTTGTCCTAGGGTTCTGTCTGTCCATTTTTTTGTTTGTTTTTTGTTTGTTTGTTTGTTTTTAGTATAGTTTTTAGTGCTTGTTATCATTGGTGGATTTGTTATTTGGTTTGGTTGCTCTCTTCTTTCTTTTTTCCCTTTTTTAAAATTACTTGCTAATTTTTTAATAATTATTTTTTATTTTACTAACTTTATTTTATTTTCTTTTTTCATTCATTCTTTCTTGTTTTTCTACCTTTTCTTCTGAGCCATGTGGCTGACAGGGCCTTGGTGCTCCAGCCAGGTGTCTGGCCTGTGCCTCTGAGGTGAGAGAGCCAAGTTCAGGACACTGGTTCACCAGAGACCTCCTGGCTCCATTAATATCAAACGGTGAGAGCCCCCCCAGAGATCTCCATCTCAATGCTAAGACCCAGCTCCACTCAATGACCAGCAAGCTACAGTGCTGGACACCCTATGCAAAACAAGTAGAAAGATAGGAACACAATCCCACCCATTAGCAGAGAGGCTGCCTCATATCATAATAAGGTCACAGACAGCCCAAAACACACAACTGGATGCAGTCCTACCCACCAGAAAGACAAGATCCAGCCTCATCCACCAGAACACAGGCACTAGTCCCCTCTACCAAGAAGCGTGCACAAACCACTGAACCAACTATAGCCACTGGGGGCAAACATCAAAAACAACAAGAACTACGAACCTGCAGCCTGTGAAAAGGAGACCCCAAACACAGTAAGTTAAACAAAATGAGAAGACTGAAAAACACACAGCACATGAAGGAGCAAGGTAAAAACCCACCAGACCAAACAAACGAAGAGGAAATAGGCAGTCTACCTAAAAACAGATTTCAGAGTAATGATGGTAAAGATGAAACAAAATCTTGGAAATAGAATGGAGAAAATACAAGAAAAGTTTAACAAGGACATAGAAGAACTAAAGAGTAAACAAACAATGATGAACAACACAATAAATGCAATTAAAAATTCTCTAGAAGGAATCAATAGCAGAATAACTGAGGCAGAAGAATGGATAAGTGACCTGGAAGGTAAAATAGAGAAAATAACTACTGCAGAGCAGAATAAAGAAAAAAGAATGAAAAGAATTGAGGACAGTCTCAGAGACCTCTGGGAAAACATTAAATACAACAATATTCGAATTATAGGTGTCCAAAAAGAGAAAAAGAAAGGGACTGAGAAAATATTTGAAGAGATTACAGTTGAAAACTTCCCTCACATGGGAAACGAAATAGTTAATAAAGCCAAGAAGGGCAGAGAGTCCCATACAGGAGAAATCCAAGGAGAAACATGCCAAGAAACATGTTAATCCAACTATCAAAATTTAAATACAAAGAAAAAATATTAAAATCAGCAAGGGAAAAACAACAGATAACATACAAGGGAATCCCCATAAGGTTAACAGCTGATCTTTCAGCAGAAACTCTGCAAGCCAGAAGGGAGTGGCAGGACATATTTAAAGCGATGAAAGGAAAAAACCTACAGCCAAGAATACTCTACCCAGCAAGGATCTCATTCACACTCAATGGAGAAATTAAAATTTTTACAGACAAGCAAAAGCTAAGAGAATTCAGCACCACCAAACCAGCTTTACTACAAATGCTAAAGGAACTTCTCTAGGAGGAAACACAAGAGAAGGAAAGGACCTACCATAACAAACCCAAAACAATTAACAAAATGGTAATAGGAACATACATATCGATAACTACCTTAAATATAAATGGATTAAATGTTCCCAGAAAAAGACACAGACTGGCTGAATGGATACAAAAATAAGACCCGTATATACGCTGCTTACAAGAGACCCACTTCAGACCCAGGGACACATACAGACTGAAAGTGAGGGGATGGAAAAAGATATTCCATGCAAATAGAAAACAAAAGAAAGCTGGAGTAGCAATTCTCATATCAGACAAAACAGACTTTAAAATAAAGACTATTACAAGAGACAAAGAAGGACACTACATAACGATCAAGGGATCAACCCAAGAAGAAGATACAAGAAATGTAAATATTTATGCACCCAACATAGGAGCACCTCAATTAATAAGGCAAATTCTTACAGCCATAAAAGGGGAAATCAACTGTAACACAATCATAGCTGGGGACTTTAACATCCCACTTTCACCAATGGACAGGTCATCTAAAATGAAAATAAATAAGGAAACACAATCTTTAAATGATACATTAAACAAGATGGACTTAAATGATATTTATAGGACATTCCATCCAAAAACATTCCATCCAAAAACACTTTCTTCTCAAGTGCTCATGGAACATTCTCTAGGATAGATCATATCTTGGGTCAAAAATCAAACCTTGGTAAATTTAAGAAAACTGAAATTGTATCAAGTATCTTTTCCGACCACAATGCCCTGAGATATAAATTACAACAAAAAACTGTAAAAAACACACACACATGGAGGCTAAACAATACACTACTAAATAACCAAGGGATCACTGAAGAATTCAAAGAGGAAATCCAATAATACCTAGAAACAAATGACAATGAAAACACAATAACCCAAAACCTATGGGATGCAGCAAAAGCAGTTCTAAGAGGGAAGTTTATAGAAATACAATCCTACCTCAAGAAACAAGAAACATCTCATATAAACTTAACCTGACACCTAAAGCAATTAGAGAAAGAAGAACAAAAAAACCCCGAAGTTAGCAGAAGGAAAGATCATAAATATCAGATCAGAAATAAATGAAAAAGAAAAAAAGGAAACAGTAGCAAAGATCAAAAAAACTAAAGGCTGGTTCTTTGAGAAGATAAACAAAATTGATAAACCATTAGCCAGACTCATCAAGAAAAAAAGGGAGAAGACGCAGACCAAAAGAATTCAAAATGAAAATGGAGAAGTAACAACTGACACTGCAGAAATACAAATGATCATGAGAGATTACTACAAGCAACTATATGCCAATAAAATGGACAACTTGGAAGAAATGGACATATTCTTAGAAAAGCATAACCTCCCGAGACTGCAGCAGGAAGAAATAGAAAATATAAACAGACCAATCACAAGCACTGAAATTGAAACTGTGATTACAAACCTTCCAACAAACAAAAGCCCAGGACCAGATGGCTTCACAGCAGAACAGTATCAAACATTTAGAGAGGAGCTAACATGTATCCTTCTCAAACTATTCTAAAAAAAGCAGAGGTTGGAACACTCCCAAACTCATTCTACAAGGCCGCCATCACCCTGATACCAAAACCAGACAAAGAAGTCACAAAGAAAGAAAACTACAGGCCACTATCCCTGATGAACATAGATGCAAAAATCCTCAACAAAATACTAGCAAACAGAATCCAACAGCACATTAAAAGGATCATACACCATGATCAAGTGGGGTTTATCCCAGGAATGCAAGGATTCTTCAATGTATGCAAATCAATCAATGTGATATACCATATTAATAAGTTGAAGGATAAAAATCATATGATCATTTTAATAGATGCAGAAAGGCTTTTTGACAAAATTCAACACCCATTTATGATAAAAACCCTCCAGAAAGTAGGTACAGAGGGAACTTACCTCAACATAATAAAGGCCATATATGACAAACCCATAGCCAACATCATTCTCAGTGGTGAAATCTGAAACCATTTCCACTAAGATCAGGAACAAGACAATGTTGCCCACTCTCACCACTATTATTTAACATTGTTTTGGAAGTTTTAGCCATGGCAATCAGAGAAGAAAAAGAAATAAAAATAATCCAAGTAGGAAAAGAAGAAGTAAAACTGTCACTGTTTGCAGATGACATGACACTATACACAGAGAATCCTAAAGATGCCACCAGAAAACTGCTAGAGCTAATCAATGAATTTGGTAAAGTAGCAGGATACAAAATTAATGCACAGAAATCTCTTGCATTCCTATACACTAATGATGAAAAATCTGAAAGAGAAATTAAGGAAACATTCCCATTTACCACTGCAACAAAATGAATAAAATACCTAGGAATAAACCTACCTAAGGAGAAAAAAGACCTGTATGCAGAAAATTATGACACCGATGAAAGAAATTAAAGATGATACAAACAGATTGAGAGATATACCATGCTCTTGGATTGGAAGACTCAACATTATGAAAATAACTATACTACCCAAAGCAACCTACAAATTCAATGCAATCCCTGTCAAACTACCAATGGCATTCTTCACAGAACTACAGCAAAAAATTTCACAATTTGTATGGAAACATAAAAGACCCCGGAGAGCCAAAGTAATCTTGAGAAAGAAAAACGGAGCAGGATCAATCAGACTCCCTGACTTCAGACTATATTACAAAGCTACAGTAATCAAGACAGTATGGTACTGGCACAAAACCAGAAATATAGATCAATGGAACAGGATAGAAAGCCCAGAGATAAACCCACGCACATATGGTCACCTTATTTTTGATAAAGGAGGTAAGAATATACAATGGAGAAAAGACAGCCTCTTCAATAAGTGGTGCTGGGAAAACTGGACAGCTACATGTAAAAAATTAAATTAGAACACTTCCTAACACCATACACAAAAATAAATTTAAAATGGATTAAAGACCTAAATGTAAGGCCAGACACTATAAAGCTCTTAGAGGAAAACATAGGCAGAATACTCTACGACACAAATCACAGCAAGACCCTTTTTGACTCACCTCCTAGATAAATGGAAATAAAACAAAAAATAAACAAATGGGACCTACTGAAACTTAAAAGCTTTTGCACAGCAAAGGAAACCATAAACAAGACGAAAAGACAACCCTCAGAATGGGAGAAAATATTTGCAAATGAAGCAACTGACAAAGGAGTAATCTCTAAAATTTACAAGCAGCTCATGCAGCTCAATATCAAAAAAAAAACAACACAATCCAAAAATAAGCAGAAGACCTAAATAGACATTTCTCCAAAGAAGATATACAGATTGCCAACAAACATATGAAAGAATGCTCAACATCATTAATCATTAGAGAAATGCAAATCAAAACTACAATGAGATATCATCTCACACTGGTCAGACTGGCCATCATCAAAAACTCTAGAAACAATAAATGCTGGAGAGGGTGTGGAGGAAGGGGAACACTCTTGCACTGTTGGTGAGAATATAAATTGATACAGCCACTATGGAGAACAGTAAGGAGGTTCCTTAAAAAACTAAAAGTAGAACTACCATATGACCCCGCAATTCCACTACTGGGCATATACCCCGAGAAAACCATAATTCAAAAAGAGTCATGTACCACAATGTTCATTGCAGCTCTATTTACAATAGCCAGGACATGGAAACAACCTAAGTGTTCATCATCAGATGAATGGATAAAGAATATGTGGCACATATATACAATGGAATATTACTCAGCCATAAAAAGAAACGAAATTTAGTTATTTGTAGTGAGGTGGATGGACCTAAAGTCTGTCTTATAGAGTGAAGTAAGTCAGAAAGAGGAAAACAACTACCATATGCTAACACATACATATGGAATCTAAAAAAAAAATAGAAAAGATTATGAAGAATCTAGGGGCAGGACAGCAATAGAGACACAGATGTAGAGTATGCACTTGAGGACACGGGGTTGGGGAAGTGTACGCTGGCACTAAGCGAGAGAGTGGCATGGACTTATATATACTTCCAAATGTAAAATAGATAGCTAGTGGGAAGCAGCTGCATAGCACAGGGAGATCAGTTCAGTGCTTTGTGACCACCTAGTGGGGTGGGATAGGGAGGGTGGGAGGGAGATGTAAGAGGGAGGAGATATGAGGATATATGTATATGTATAGCTGATTCACTTTGTTTTAAATCTGAAACTAACACACCATTGTAAAGCAATAATACTCCAATAAAGATGTCAAAAAAAAAAAAAAGAAAGAAAAAAAGGGCCAGGACCTTAAAAAAAAAAAGCTAAAAAGTCAACTCAGAGGCACAGATTTGTAAGATTGCATTTCCCCCAGCACGGCAGGTTAGTGCTTCCCCAGCTCTGTTCCCCCAAAAGAAATGGATCAGTTCAGAATTATGGGTAAAGAAGATGTGGTACATATATACAGTGTAATATACAGTGGATTATTACTCAGCCATGAATAGAACAAAATAATGCCATTTTCAGCAACATGGATGGACCCAGAGATTGTCATACTGAGTGAAGTAGGTCAGACAGAGAGAGACAAATATTATATGATATCACTTATAGGTGGAATCTAAAAAAAAGGTACAAATGAACTTATTTACAAAACAGAAATAGAGTCACACATGTAGAAAACAAACTTATTGTTACCAGGGGGCAAGGGAAGGGGAAGGGATAAATTGGGATATTGGGATTGACATACACAAACTACTATATAATATAAAATAGATAACTAATAAGAATCTACTGTACAGCACAGGAAACTCTACCCAATACTCTATAATGGCCTATATGGGAAAAGAGTCGAAAAAAGCATGGATATATGTATAACTGATTCACTTTGCTGTACACCTGAAACTAACACAACATTGTAAATCAACTATACTCCAATAAAAATTAATTTTAAAAAATTTTGGGAGAGATTAAGGTAGTGAGAAGCAAGTATAAAGCTAATACTTGGACAACTCCCTGAATAGTTCCTTCTGTATTCGGAAAGTTAGAAACTCAGCAGACAAATGCATTCAAACCACTCTGTGGAGCTGTTGGAGGACTGCTCTTACTTGACTTTTTTTGGTTTCCCATTAAACATCTGAAGATTGCTTTGACATATGTAGCTAAAAATGTCACACTAAGGGCTTCCCTGGTGGCGCAGTGGTTGAGAATCCGCCTGCCGATGCAGGGGACACAGGTTCGTGCTCCAGTCTGGGAAGATCCCACATGCCGTGGAGCGGCTGGGCCCGTGAGCCATGGCCACTGAGCCTGTGCGTCCGGAGCCTGTGCTCCGCAACGGGAGAGGCCACAACAGTGAGAGGCCCGCCTAGCACAAAAAAAAAAACAAAACAAAAACAAACTCACACTAACACTGAGATACCCCAGAACCATGAGCCACCCAGAATTTTCCAGTCACCTTGCCCAAGCACGAAGCAAGATACTAACATTGGTCTTGTGTATCTGAAGAACTATGGAAATGAGGCAGCACTGTCGACTCACCAATTGCTTGTGTGGTTAATGCATTAACACCTAACTCATCAGAGCCAGAGACACATTTTATAAGTTACTGCTCCCCTCAATGCATTTTTATCATGTATTTGCACATTTCTATTTCCAAGATTCATGGAAAACAAGATGTTTAGCTGAAAATGTTTACAGTGGGGACCTTATAAATTACTCGATAGTCTTGGGAGACAAATATATTTTGCAAAATACCAGCTACAAGGAATCAACTATTTTAGAGGATCCCTAGGGATCATTTTTTCTCCAGATATAATAAAATCCTTCCTAAATAGAAATATCTCAAGTGGGAGTAAGAAACTGCTAATAAAGCTCACTTAGGATTTACATACCTTCATACAACATTCCAGGTCACTGGGGCACACTGAAACTCCAGACCAAGATGTGATGGGGCTGCTCTGTGGTGTTTTACCACATGACTGAGGAATGGGTGGGTCACTTAGAATCCCAAGCCTCCCATAGGTAAGTAAGTCCAATGTCACGAGTACATATTTTCAACTAGACAGAAACTGTGAAAATGAGTGTCACTGTCCTCCCACCTAAAGAACATCAGCAAATGCAAAATGAATGCATGTGGTACATACATACAGTAAAATATTACTCAGTCATTAAAAACAATGAAATAATGCCATTTGCAGCAACATGGGTAGAACTCAGAGATGATCATACTAAGTGAAGTAAGTCAGACAAAGACAAATATCATTTGATATTGTTTATATGTGGAATCTAAAAAAAATGGTACAAATGAACTAATTTACAAAACAGACATAGAGTCACAGATGTAGAAAACAAACTTACCGTTACCAGGGGGGAAAGTGGAGGTTGAGGCGGGAGGGATAAATTGGGAGATTAGAACTGACATATACACACTACTGTATATAAAATGGTTAACTAATAAGGACCTACTGTATAGCACAGGGAACTCTTCTCAATACTCTGTAATGACCTATATGGGAAAAGAATCTAATAAAAGACTAGATATAGGTATATGTAAAAATGATTCACTTTGCTGTACAGCAGAAACTAACAACATTGTAAATAAACTATACTCCAATTACAATTTTAAATAAATAAATAAAACTGTGTATCTTTCAAAAACAAAATGAATGCAGCACCTTCTTAATGGAGGGTTCTAGTAACTCCGGGGGATGAAGCAGCAGCTCTTTGTCAGTCCTTTCCCAACATATTAAGGTTAGCTGACAGCACTGCTCAACAAAGAAGACTGAATGTGTCTGACAGATGGCAAATACACCATATTGACTCTTCTTCCTAATTTAACAAATTTGAATCTTTTGTCAATTTTCTTTCCCCAGCGAAAAGAAATTCTAAAGCGCCACTTAAGCTTACATTGCTCTTTTCCCCCACCCTCCCTCTTACACATTATCTGTGACACTGTCTCAAGAAACTGAAACCAACTCACTAAATGAACTCATCTTCCCAGCTGTCGATGATCGTCACAAATTCTGAGCGTGTACTCCCCATTTTTGCCACTATTACGAAGCTTCATGTCAGGCTTCAGGTCTTTGAAGGAAAGAAAGGGTCCCTAGCTTTATCATATATCCGAAGGTGTGATGCTTGTGCTTTAGTGGGAGGTTATTACAGTTAACTGTAACACTGCAGTCTCTTCTGGGCTTTGGGATTCCAGAGGGTTCATGTATGTCAGGTGGATGGGGTGAGGGCAGAGAAGGGCCTCGGGCTGTGACGAAGCTCTCTGGAATGCCAAGCTGTCTAGGGAGCATCACGTGACACTCAAGTTCAGTAAGCAGTCATGGCCAAGGGTAGCCTGCTGCCACAAGGAGGTGATGGGTCCCTTCCACCACCGTGGAGGTATTCAAATCACAGCCAAGGGCCACTGCCTGGGTGTTGGAGAAGGGCTTCAAGTAGGCCTGGGGGAAACTTGGATGGACTGTGGAATCAGGCTACGAGCCTAGATTTGGCAAATTCTTCATTCTGGCTTTCGGAAGCAGGGGAATTCCACCCTACAGAGGTACCTCTAATTTCCATCCCTCCTGATCCACCCCATCATGGTGGCATTTCTCTTCACTTTCTTACTTTGGTGTTTTGTTATGCATACACCCACCACATGCTCTTATGCTGGGGTGGAAACGAAGTCTCTGCCCTCAGACAGCTTATACTCTGGGGTGTGAGTGTATGGAGTTGGGGGTAGAGATGAGTGAAACACTTTTTTTAAAAAGGAAATGTTCTGATAACAAGAGCTGCTCAGAAGAAAATAATAAAACCGAGGAACCAATTGGACAGCTACCCAGGTAGGGTAGAGGGGCTACTTCAGCTCAGGGACCAAGAGAAGGCTCTGAGAGGGGATATACAAAGAAGGAGCTAATAAAGGGGAGCCCCGTGTAAAAATCTGGTGCAAGAAAAGTTCAGGCAGAGGGAACCCCAAGTGCAAAGGAGAAGGGAATGCACTTGTGTGCTTCAGGAAGAGAGAAAATGCCAGCATGTGTTCAGCATAATAAAAGGAAGAGAGTGACACAAGTGGAGAGAGAAGCAGTGCTGGGCTGTGTTTCAGAAAGTATGTCTTATTCTAACAAACACTGGAAGCAATCAGAGGGTTCTAAGAAAAGGAATGACATGAATTTACTCTGTCTCAAAAAGGGTAAATGATGGCTACTTTTTCACAACTTCTAATGTGTGCTAAAATTCAGTATAATCCTAACTATAAACCTTTATAAAATTATGATGGACAACCCCTTTCTAACAGTAACACTAAAGTCTCCCCAAAATCCTGGTAGTTATATTACCAAAGAATAACTAGAGACCAAGCATCTGCAGAATTTTGTTATTCTGTGTAAACAAAAACAAATACACAAACAAAAGGCCACCAACCCCCCCCCCAACATTTCCATGGTAAAATAAATCTGAAGAACGTTTAGTTAAGTCAAGTAAAATAGATTTCCTTACTGTAAGAAAATAAAAATTCTTAGAACATCTCATGGAACTGGACTTTAGCAAAACGTTGTGCTTTATTCCTGAATCCAAATAAATTTTTTATTTCATCTAAAAGGATTAAAATATTCATATATGGAACGTCTCTATATTAAAGATAACTTGATGTTGGCCTGTTCTGAATTTTCTTCTAAACTTCAGGATAATTCCTATAGTTCCATCTGATTACCTGGTTAGGACAACATAAGGCGACTACATAATGGGCCGCAGCTGCTGCGGCAAACGCAATACCCAAATTCTACTGCTGTCCTTGAGCTGTGGTGTCTGATTTCCTGCTACAAATGAGTAGGCCGTCAATGTGGATCTGAAAAATCTCTTCGTTACAGAACGATTCCCACAGTGGCAGTGCCTGGCTGGAATTATCTAAACTATAGGTAACACCCCAGCAGTTGCCATTCCGCCTGCATTGCCTCGGTTTCATAGTAGGGAACACATCTAAATGCCCACATGTTAAGGCACAGTGATGCCCTCAATAATTAATAGGGTTTTTGCACTAATTCTTCTACTTTATTTTTCTTTCATTTATTTTATTGAAGTATAAGTGACTTACAATATTATATTAGTTTCAGGTGTACAACATAGTGATTCAATATTTTTATACATTACAAAATGATCACCACAGTTTTTATGGGGTCTCTAGAATGATAAATGGTTAAATAGAGAAGCTAAACAAACATAAAACATTTAACGCGAGATGACCTAAAATATGCCAAATTCGCCTTAAATGAACTTGAAAGACCTTGAGCTCTGGAATTAACATGAATCACTTTCTGGAACTCAAGGAAAAGCCTGCTGTGGTTAATTTTAAATTGTATATTGATAGAAAGCAATACAATCCCACGGGATTCAAGGTATCTATTTGTTTACGTTCTTGCCAGGGTCAGCAAAAACACCTACTATTGATCAGCTATTAAAAATCAGTTGACTTCACTTCTCTCTGTATAGATTACCTCCAAGTGTTGAGCACAGGCTCCTCTTACCTCTGCCCAGTGACAACATGAAGAGATAAACAGACTATTCAAAGAGAGCTCTTCACATCACATTAGCTGAATAAATAGTGATGTATGGGTTTCTTCTCTCTAGTGCTACCTTAGCTTGCAGAGATGAGAGCCAGGAAGATGGGGCTTACAAATCCTATTAGAATATTTAAACAAACACAAAATAACATCTCTGAAGATCATGGTTTAAAGAAAAAAAAAAAAGAGAAGAACATCTTGTCTTTTAATTGTAGCTTTGGGGGCAATAAAAAGGCCCACAATAAACCTTTGAGGTTCAGAAGTTACATGAAATCACAGGAGAAAAAAAGTAATTTGCTGTTTTATGAGCAGTATCCAGAGGAAACAGGATGAAGGCCCTGTAGCACTTCTGCAGGCCATAGAATTAGCGCAGAGCAATTCGGCTAAAGCGAAGTACACTATCAATAACAATTTTACTCTGAGAATATTTCAGAATGAGAATCTGCCCTCTAGAATCTGTTCTTAAGGATTCTGTGCTCAATATCCAGAGCAGACCAGTTGTTACAGAAGGCAAGGAACCTATGTGTGACAGGCTGAGCATCAGTATATGAAAGCAATGTAATCAGTGCTCTGAACAGCATCATGTCCATTAGAAGCTATGGTTCACGCAGAAAGGGAAGCAGGTTCTCAACAATGACTTCAGCCACAGTCCCTTTGTTCTGAGAACTGTGAGTCCTGAACATTCCAGGGGCTTCTACATATAACTGGCATAATCACCAAATCCTGCGTTTTCTGTTAGTAAATGAGAGATTGTCGCAAGGAAAAGAGAAAAGATGAAGTCCTATGCGTCATGTATCAGTCAGGATCCTTTATAACCAAAAGCAGGGGACATTTTAATTGACTCACGTGAACATCCCCAGGAATGGCCAGGAAGAGCTGGCAGAGACCTTTGCCTCTCCGGGTTTTGGCTTCATTGTCTCAGAATGAAGATAATAACCTGATAGGGGAATGTGGCCTGAAGAAGCTCCCAACCTCGTCAACAGAGAGGAATGGCAGAATGTCCCCATCAGAACCAGAAAAGCCCCAAATAAGCAAAAGTGGTCCCTGGCTTGGGTCAAGTGTCCATTCCTTTATCACTGCTCTGGCCAAAGGGGGTTGAATTACCATAACTAATCTGGTGATAGAGAGGAAGGGTTGCTGGGCGGGCCAAAACCAACAGCCTCCATAGACTGGAAGAACAGGGCACAGAACACACATTTATGAATTCTGATTAACCAAGTACACAACATGAGAATACTTAGACGATCAATACATATGACTTCTGGGTGAATAATTCTTTTGCCTCTTATTAAGTAGCATGCTACTCTTAACATACCAAGATGATATCCTGAGTCACTGACAGCTGAGAAGGCTGTACTGAATTGTTTCCCCAGTTGTAGCAGCACATATGCTGAACTTCTCATCTTGCTCCTTATTGCTTTCTTCTTAGTGTCTTAGACTGCGTTCCCCAGAAGAGATCCCGAGACAGGAACTTAAGTGCGAATGGATTATTTGAGATTATTATACGCTCTTAGGAAGTCCCATCAGGAGAGTGGAGGAAACAAGAAAGAGAAGCGAAGAAAGCTACTACAAGATATATTCATAAGCAGCTTACTGCTTCAAGCAACTGGGGCTCAATCTACTGGGACTCTCCAGGACATCGCATGGAACACGCCTCAGAGTTTCCCATCAGAGGGCAAGGTGGTTGGAAGATATATCCTTCAACTCTCACTTGTCATTGACTGAGGGCCATTCTTGGAGAGGCATTAGCTCTCCGGCACTTTAGGCCTGCTCCCTACACTGGTGAAAGAAAGCCCTGAAGTGGGGAGGAGAAGATACTTGTCATAGGATGTCCTCAGCGTGTAGAAGAAAGGGTGAGTTTTGGGGGGATATAACCAAGGCACACAGCTTTGGCTACCACCAGTAACACACATGTAAGAAAATACGCATTCATGGATTCAACAACTATTTACCAAGCTCCTATTATTTGCAGGTACTCTTCCAGGTGCTGGGAATACATTGAGGGACAAAACAAAGATTACAGTCTTATTTAATACCTAGCACAAATGGGCTGGGCAGAAGCAGATTCTGTGGGCTAGGTATCATGATCTTATTCACAACATCGGCTTTAGGAGTAGTAGCAGCGTCATCATTATTGAACTTCCGCATCACCAGTTCAGGTACGCTGAGGTCTATGATCTAGTCATGACCTTGAATCAAGAACTGGAGCAAGCAGATAGGTATTGGAAGGAAGTAGAGTTTTCCACTAAAGGACAGTGAGATGTATTTTGTTTTCGAATTCTTTGGGGACAGCTTTCTTGTAGTGGCTTATTCCCAGAAGCATTGCAGAGTTGCCTGCTCTAACTCTGACAGCTGAGCGGGGTGTGTAACTTCTGGACACAGAAAGGACTAATGTTAGTTTGACCACCTGGGGATTAAACTGGCATTGGCAACTTCAAATGTGCCCGGCAGAAACTAAGTAATCTCCATTTCAAACACAAAACACTCTGCCTTCCAAACGGTATAGAATTCTATTTTATCAGCCAGGTAAAGCAGAGTATTTGCCAAAATTCTAGATATGGGTAGTTGTTTATAAAACCTTAGAATATCATCAAGTGTGGCTTTAAATAAACCATTACACTTACATAGAAAGCAATAAGCTGTGTGGTTTAGGTAAAGGACATGTTATGCCTATCCCGAAAAAGGAAAGTATAAACAAATAAAGCAATTTTCTATTGTACCCTGAACACCTATGTACACAGCATATGCTAAAAGGCAATTTTACCTATTCTGATGATCTCTTCCATTTGGTGTTTCCCATCTCATGGAAATAAGTTCAACTTTACAGGTACTGCTTAGCTCTGAGGACTCTAGATAATGTGATTAAAGACTGTTAAATAGTCAGAAAGTAAAGTATCAATGGGATTTCATATGAGTCTAGTGTGCCCTACAGCAGGATGAGCAAATATATGTGGCACGTGCCTTTGACAGACATCATTAACTGATTACACCTCATTCTCCCAATGAGCCTAGACTGAATCCTTCACAGCACAGTCCTCCGGACAGACTTGATTGATCTTGCAGAGGTGGACCTCAAAATGAAATCTATTTGACATCCATGAGATACTTATAAAGCCTGATCCCCTTGACATCACATCACAGAGAGAGGGAGAGAGGGAGAAAGGGGAACGAGGGAATGAGGTAGGAAGGGGGAAGGGAGTGGGGAGGAAGGAAATGGAAATAAACTTTGAAAACAAACACCTCTTCCTTTCTTCCCTGCAAACACTGCCAAGAGGGGTTCGGAGTGGAGGGGATAAGGACATGCTACACCAAAATATGTCACTTTGGTATATCAATTATTTTGACTGAAAGCAATTGAAAAATAGCACTTGCAGGAAGGTCTCTCTGACTGCCTCCTTTTAAAGAGCATAAATTTCCTGTGAGAAAGTACCCTCCCTACACCAGGAAGGAGAAAACATTCTTATCACCAGGAGGTGATGCTGAATTGAATCCATTCAAACCAACCTACTAAAATCATGCTTATCTTCCACTGATTTCCCCCGTATATTTCCTGGTCACCTGCTCACAGTTTATTGCCCCTAGTACAAACCCCATTTTCCTTTATCTTATCATGTCTCCACAATTTATTGTTTCTATTAAAATGGTATATAAGCGCTCAGGCCTATCCACTTCTGTTGGAAGTGGAGGCCTATCCACCTCTGTACATGTAAAGATATTACCATCAAATAAACTGTGAATGTTTTCCACCTGTTTATCTGTCTCTTTTTCAGTGTAATTTTCAGGCCCAGACACAGAACCTAAGAGGGCAGAAGAAAAATCTTTCTCCCCCACCACACTTTATGACTGCCCACCAAAAAACTGTATCAAGCTAAGTTTCCTGAGAAAACTCAGACAGAATCATTCTTTCCAGAAGCAAAGGAAGAAGAATGAAAAATGCCCATTCTTAAGATAACTGAGCAGTTCTCAGGATGAAGAAATTGTCCAAATAAAACTCAATGACATCAAAAAATGTTTAAAATTCCCAAGACCATCTTCTCCCCAACGCTCCTCATTTTTTCTTCTACCATTGATACTTTCCAAAGAATCACTCCGTCTGCCTTATCACCCGGGTGGCTGTGACTGGATCTCCCTCAGAGCCCAAGGGACTCTGGGTAGAAGTAGTACCATATATATTTTTTCTGAAACTCTGTAAAAGTTTTCCTCACACCAGCTACTTCTGGTGGTGACCCAGATCATCAGTCACCTGGTATAAATGAGCTTGGCTGGGAACAAGGTTAAGAATTAGAGCTGAGGATGATCTATTAGTTCATCTTGCTTGTTTCATGGAGTAAAAGCAGAATTGTTTCTCTAGAGAGTGTTCCTGAATAAAAGTTTTCCAAGTCTAACTTGAAATCACATTCAAAATCTTGTGACTTTCCTCTTTCTTGCAGTCCACCAATAATTAGCTGTTTTAATACTTCAACGGCAATGATAGCCAGCCTGAACGCAAACTGTATTTACACATAGCATCTCCTGGTTTCATACTGCAAGCTCACTTCCAAGCATTATTTGTTTTCATAAACTTGAGCTAGGATGACTCTTTCTTCACTGCCTTTAATTACTATGGAAAGCTTAATATGCACTTTTTTCCCCCCCATCAATCTGGAACTAAAAATGCTGAATTGCTTTTGTAGTAATTTGAAAGAAGAGTTTGGGGCTATTAGAAGAAATTCACATCAGGCATTTCTCTACATGGCCTACTTATATTTTTCAAAGTGAAAGAATGTTTCAAGTAAAATGAAAAACTTGGGGGACTGGGGAAGTCTGCCCCATCTAAAGTCCTATTTTTCAATTTTCTACACAAAGATGCCTTATGGTGCATTTTAATAATGTAACTTGAAATGTATTTTGAAAGAAGGAACAAGTTGTAATCTGACCCAAGACAGAACAATGCCTCATGCAGACTCTTGAACGAATATGTGACTATAGGAGCCCTGCTCTTTTGTCTTCTGGGTAATTATTTCATACATTTGGGGGGTTTATAGGGAACATGTATGAGCTTTTCAAGTAAAAAGTGTAAGGCTCTGACTCTTCCTGGAAATGTGGAAGAAAACGAGAATATGAAATTAACGAGGTAGCCTCCAATACTGAACCAGAGACCCTGCAGGTCACCTTCAGTGCTGAATATTCCAAAGTTACCTTCGTTAAAAATGCAGAAACAGCTTGAGAACATATCTGACTTTACCTTTCAAAAGTAGAATTAAAAATTTAAGAAGCTTCATGAATTTCTCTCCCATCTCCCTATTCTTCGGTATTTTTTCTATCCCTTATGCTCTAATAGAATCTCTCTTTGGTTCAAATATAACATGATCCAATAAAGTAAAGATGTGAAATTGTTCTTTCTTAAATAAATTCACTCTAATCAAAACACTGTATCACAACAGCTCTCATTCACTGGGGTGCTTCCTAAGCTCATTCTGTGTGCCATGTGGTCGACTAGGCAGTGGGGACACACATGGAGCCATTCTCCTGAGCTTCCAGTCTCCTGGAGAAGATGAGTTTCAATCAAATAATCACACATATGCCTTAGGATTACAAACTGAGATAAGGACCATGAAACAAAGAAGCAAACGTCTTGAGGAGGTGGTACTTAAGTGAAGATCTTCAACAAGAGTAGGGGTTTAGTTAGTAGGAATTAGACAAGTACTCCAGTATGGGGAAATGGTACCATGTTGGCCCTAGAGTAGGAGGGAACAGGGGCAAAGTCCTAAAAGAAAAGAGTAAGTGGTGGTGTGTGGGGGCGTTACTTTATGACAGATTCCTTTACCTATCCTGGCAGCATGTACAGTTTCAAGTCAATGAATATGAATGAATGCACTAAGCATTCTCTAGATTGTTTCCGTTGAGGGGCAGTTTGGGGTGGGGGGAATGGAGATGGTCTAGCCTCGGGCCTTTTCACACACGTTTTAAGGAAGTTCTGGGTAGGTGAGTGGATCTGAAGTACCTCGGAATGTGAAAAAATAGAGAAATGGTGACTTTTCTCTGCCTTCCAGCGGATTCCATTTAGGAAAGGCCAACATTCTCATTTTCTGTAATTTCCCCTCAGCCCAGCAGATGGTGTTATTACAGGAGGACATCTTGAACTCTGATTCCCTGGAAACCTTTAAGATATGGGAACATATATATATGTATAACTGATTCACGTTGTTGTAAAGCAGAAACTAACACACCATTGTAAAGCAATTCTACTCCAATAAAGATGTTTAAAAAAAAAGAGTATGTGAGACAGCCTCCTTACCAGGACAGGTTAGCTGCAGAGGGAAGAAATGGCTGACTTCTCCCACAAAGGACTCTGATTCTGAGCCTCCTCGCCGGCACCTGGGAAATGAAGTCAGGCCCTCTCTTCGGTTCTCCTTAAAGCGAGGCACTGCTCTTTCATATCCGGGTTAACTTTTATTTCATCAAAAAAGAGCTCCACAGGCTATGAGGAGACAACAGTCATTCCCTAATCACCACCTCACCTGGAATTTGGGTCTCTGAGGGCTGGGCTTTTTTGGGCCCGAAATAACAAAATATGGTATAAAGGAGCTTCAGTTTTGCAAAAACTTATATCTCACAATCTACAGCTAGATAAAAGGAAGAGAGGGAGACCTCACAGTGTGGATTCAACCAGAAGTACATCTGCACTGAGTGTGGTAGATTCACCGGTAGTCGGCCTCTGGGAGCACGGAACTTCCTACCTGCCATCCTCACCTTTCTCCCTCTCTTAATTTTCACACAGCTTTATTTTTCACAAATTGTGGTCAATCTCCCGGATATCAAAATGACATGTTCTGCTCCACAAACAACAGAGAGAGAAAGACAAAGAAACAGACTACGACTGAGGGTTTCTTTCCATTGGCAGGGTCTTTCTTCCCTGGATGGAGAACTTTATCTCAAGAGGAAGGGTCAGAAAATGGATGGGCCAGAGCCAGACAACCTTAGCAAAGCTCTGTTTCTATGCTATTGTTGTTTTTAACCTTCAATGGGAATAAGACATCCTCATATTTTACGAAGGCTTAGTGTTGCGGTAGTTTCAAAACAACAAAAAAAAATCAGCCAAAATACAAATTTCACTGTGGATGATTTCAATTTCTGGCTTTGTAATTTTATGTAATTTCCCAAATATCTACAAAGAACAAGTGATATCTTTGCAATCAGAAAAGAAACTATAAAAATCCTCAAATGAGACCTCTGTCTGCTTGCGTTTGGGGAGCTATTTGGCGTTACAAGACAGAGAGGGAAGGTACGAATACTCGCGGAGCCAAGTTGGCCGGGTTGCTTCAGTCAAACTGATTTCTAATTCTACTTCCTGTGGATTTTCATCAGTTACTAGTTCATTTAAATCATCTACTAAATGAATAAATGTGAAATCTTAAAATACATTTAGAGAAAGTATATTGATTCATATTAACCAAGCAGTCAGAGCTTCAAATTATATGCAAGCATATGAAGGGTATCAGCTCTCACTTACCAGATCTCAATCCACTTGAAAAACTGCTTACCCCTTAACTTTCCTCCCTAATTAGAGCATTTTATCTTTGTGAACATTTACCCTGACCATATCGTGATAACTCTTGGCTAATATTCTGTGAAGAAATCATTACTAATAATCCACGCCAGCCAGCCCGAAGCAGATAAAGCAACGGGGCAAAGAACTAAGTTGGTGTTAATTGGCTCAATGGCCACTCGGGGGAAAAACAATTAAAGGGTTTTTATTGACAAACATGGTTTAACAAATGACACTTCAGTGATCTATTGGCATATTAAAACAGCAGCAAGACTACTGGCTTACTAAGTCATTTTAAAAATAGTTGTTATAGAGGTTTTGCCATAAATCAAGAACAACAGATTTCAAGAAATAATTTTTCATGAAAAAAATTTTAAACGTATAGTAGTGTCGAGAGGAGGAGTTTGGAGCTGAATAGGGTTATTGACTACATTTTCCAGATGTCTTTCCTAAAAATAATCCTTCTAAGAATCAGGATGAGCTATTTTAGGTAAAAGTTGGGGTTGAGAGACCTTGGCAGACTATCAGCTCCATGAGGCTAAGGACCACATCTGTTTTGTTTAGCAAACTGTGTATACAAAATGCCAGGCTGTGTGCGACCATGGGCGTTCCTCAGCAGGTGCTTGGTAAACACTCAATAAATGGATGAATGAGATTCCCTAGCACTGCCTGATTTTGCAAACAGAAAAATCACAGCCTTTCTGAATTTAAACCTACAGGGTAAAACCCAATACTAATACTATACAGACTGTTAATGGTATTTTGGTATTCAGAAAGAGGATTAAGATCTTCTGCAGGTAAAAAGATGTATCACCCAGTATTTGCTGTTTGATCTGATTTGGCCTACAGTGTAAATGATCCTGATAGAAACCTAGGTTCTAGCACAATTCTTTAGCTAACGTGATAGTGAATTTAACTCTTATTTATCACTTGCTTGTAAATTCACTTGCCTCACCCTGGCCCTATTATAACCTCAAGCAGAGAGATACTTTAGCTTCCCAGACTTGAGGCTCATCCAACTCAGTACTATCTTGTTATTCTCTACCAAGTATCTTTCTTCTCATCTCAGTCTCTTCCTCATTATTTCAGTGGGTCCTGAATGCTTTTTTGAATTAAATTCAGACAACACACCCTGGCTCTTGGATATCTTTACAAATAGACTCCAAACCAGCTAATGAGGCACCCATCTCCTTGCTGCTCTTTACATGGACATATGTCAGCCAGGACACTCAACTCACTACTGCCGTATCCGTACCTAAGCTAACGCCTGTCCCTTTGCTTTACAACCAATACAGAGAAAGAGGAACACACAGAGAGGGAGAGGGAAACACTGGGTCCTGAGGGCACTTAGTCCCTGCATCACACCATACCTGAAGTCAGAAACTTTACCTGGACCCTTTAATTATGACTCAATAAATCCTCCATTTTCTTTAGCCAGTTTGGGTATTCTGCCATGTGCACCTCAAAGAGTCCTAACACATGCAAGAAGGAAATGAGGGAAAGGGGAAAAATGATAAGGAAGAAAACGGAGGCAGAAGGAGGGAAATGAGAGATGTGTCCAAGGTCATAGGACTAGCCAGTATAGGATAAAAATACAGACAGAGCATGAAGACCAGAGTTTACTCTCTTTTCCCTGCTACTCCCCTACAATAATAGTACTATTATTCATTTCTACACATAGTTACTTTGAAGCTAATCAAAAGAGAACTGGCCTGCTATTAAGAACCCACAAATACAAGGCATACATCAGCCTTGAGTAACTTGTATTCTGTTCTCCTGGTGTTGTACATTTAAGAATTGCTTTCATAATTAAGCTTCCCAAGGGGGATACAGATGCCAGATTTAATTTAAAGAAATACTAATGCTAAAATCAATCTGTAGAATTTTTCAGTGGGATCGGTAGATGTCATCTCCACTAAAACCAAATTATTTCCTTACTTAGGCTTCTTTGTAAGTATGTACCAAGACCAATCAGGATTTTTAGGGAGCTGCTACATAGGCATTATTTCCGGGGACTGGATCAAATAGCCAATGATCAAAACATAAGGTAAAATCTATTTCATCCTTGAATGCAGAGCACCTCTGTTTTATTAAACACTTACTAGAGTTTTTAGATAGAATATGATGCTGTGTACCTCCCCATATTCTTCATCTTCCAAATGGTTTCACAATGTTCTTGTGTGTAGCACAGCGAAGAAAAGCACCACAAACAGATGTTATCTGTGCAACAGACATTGATAGCTGCTTCGTCATAGAACGGAGAGAACGTGTGAAAATCACCACCACAACTTTGCAACTGTGTCAGCAGTAAGGACCCAGGTCCTGAACATGACAAAGGGACTGAGTATGCTTCTGGATGCAATGACGATGAGTCTACCACACAATTACTAACTTTATTCAAGCTGATGTTATGTTTCTTTTTTTGGGGGGGGGGGCATTTAACTTATTTATTTATTTTTGGCCACGTTGGGTCTTCGTTGCTGCGCTTGGGTTTTCTCTAGTGGCAAGTGGGGCTACTCTTCGTTGTGGTGCACGGGCTTCTCATTGCGGTGGCTTCTCTTGTTGCGGAGCATGGGCTGTAGGCACTCTGGCTTCAGTAGTTGTGGCACACGGGCTCAGCAGTTGTGGCTTGAGGGCTCTAGAGCACAGGCTCAGTAGTTGTGGCACACAGGCTTAGTTGTTCCGCGGCATGTGGGATCTTCCTGGACCAGGGCTCAAACCCGTGTCTCCTGCATTGACAGGTGGATTCTTAATCACTGCGTACTAGGGAAGTCCCTAGCTGATGGTATGTTGCTTTAAAGACTGGCTTTAATGATTCAACTTCTAAAAGTCCAAGTTATTAATGAAATGACAGCTTGCTAAAAACTGAAAACAAACAAACACATTTAATCCTACTAGTAGCTGCTGTCTCTGATGCTTCACACAGGCAATTCACCATCCTCTCTTTTTCTTATAGAACAGCTTCACTAAAAGAAAATTCTCTTATATTCCAAGAACTTCCCTAACCACCTGAATCCACAGTCTTTACTTCTTACCTTGAACTTCATGCTTGGTCCTTAAGACATGCCTCCTTGCATTTTTGGCTATTTACGTACATTTCATATCCTTCCTACAGAATTACACACCCCTGGAAGAGAGGTATTGAGTCTGACAGAGCTTCTAAATCTGAAGCTTAGAACAACACCCTACAAAGGATGTTACTGTTCAAAACAGGCTCTTTTAGGTTAGTAGTTGATCATTTTCTTTCTTTAAAGATAAAACTGGTTATGTGGGCTGTATTTCAAAAGTGGTATGAATATTCGAAAACAATATCAATGTGAGCGTGGAATGCATTTTTAATTTGAGAGGCGTCTACTCAGCCTGTGAAGGGGGGAATTTATGACATCTCAAACACCAGTTTACAAAGGCTCCTCTACCTTCTCTGCTTAGAAAACGTTCCCTGAGAGAGTCTTCTCTGTAAAGAAAACTTCCAGATTCCATTCTCCTCTGCCCCAAACAATGAAATGCTTTGGTTTAAAAGCTATTGCTGGGAGCTGAGCTTATTAGCCACATTACGATGAGGTTGGGGCTACAGAAACCAGGCTGTGTGAACGGATTCAGTTGGACTCTGCCAACATTTTGTCGGTAAATAAGATGTCATGGGTCCAAGGTTTCTGTTCAGCTGTGCCTCTGATTGGATTCTAGCCCTTGAGCAAATCACTTTTTTCCTCTGAGCCTCAGTCACCTCACTTTTAAAATAAAGATAAAATTCACACTTCACACAATGTTGGAAACATAATAATAACATTGACAGTGTTAATACTTAAATGATGATAGCTAACATTTCCTGAGGCATACTATAGGCTAGCCACTGTGCTAGTCCTATATGACTAAGCCAGGTATCCCATTATCTCCCTTTTACAGATGAGGTAAATGAAGATCAGAGAGGTTAAACAACTTGCCCAAGGTCACACAGCTAGTAAGGAATAGAACCAGGATCTGAACCTGAACCGTGGCATTCTGGTTACAAAGCCTTACTCCTGTGCTATTCTGCTCCACGCAAATAATTTAAAGTATGTGATGTGAAGCACTTTATAAACTGTAAATTAGTATATTAAAAAAAGTAAAGTATTATTATTAATACAAATAGATGCTCATTATGGTTTTTAAAAGATGAGGTAACCAACAATTCCTTTAATGAAAGCACACACACTTCTCTCAGTAATACTGACAAGCCACTGTCAGAGAAACAATTAGAATTGAATTAACATATCATCACAAAAGAAGTTCCAATGACATCATTCCAACCAAAGAACTTGCTCTTCCCTGGAATTTAGAAAGGAAAAAAAAAAACAAAAACCATGGTTCATCTGACAAGAGGAACAAATTCTTGCAGCTCTGGCAACACAAAGCCTCTGAAAGAACAGGTTAAGGAAGGTGCTTCCACTGCAAACCGTTAAGTCCAGCATGAATCCCACAGAGGGATTCACACCACAATGCCAGTTTCCAAGCATCCTTCCATAAAGGCTTGTCGTATCAAACTGGATCCCAAAAGGGATATAAAGGGCCAGCCACCACCCATGAGGTGCAGCACTGCTGGTCCAGGCTCCAAGGGTCAATGATGAAGCTCATTAACAGAACAGGCTATTTTCCAATCCTCCCTTCAACTTGTTTACTCACTAAGTTACTTTGACACCACACCTGTTTCTGTGCTAGCCTGGAAGCCTCCACAGCACAGCAGATGGCAGAGTGTTTGCATAACAAATATTCTCAAGGCTCAGCCTATGGAAGTGGCTGCGGGCATTGCTGCAGGTGGGACAGGAGGGGCGGCAGGGACCCTGTCCTGGGGCAGCAGCACAGCCATCAGCCCCAGTCTTTGCCGGAGAAACATCCCGCCCCGTAAAGGCCCGATAAGTCTGAGCTCTGAATGTTCCCAGGTGTGCTCTTCCTTCGACAATCCTTTCCAGGATAACAAAACTCAGTGGCTGTAAGAGCAAGCTACAAAGGAAATCTAGTGGGGACATTAAGAATATATATATATATATAAAGAACAAAACCAACATCAAATTTAAAACTTAACTTCAAACACAATTCCAGCTAAACTTCCAACTTTGCTCTCTTAAATTTAACTGAGGTTTAACTCTCAAGTCTAAACTCTTTGTAACTCTCAAATCTCAATTCCTAACTCTCAAGTTTCTTATTTCGAATTTCAGGTCAAGCTTAGTCTCTTGAAGAGGGAAGTCAAATTCAGCAGCTTACTGGAATGAGTTCCTGTGACTTGTGAGCCTGGTTTAAGGTCACACCTAGTCTTCAGAGGTTAAGAAAAGCCCTACTTTCCCTTATGCAAATTTGACATCAGAATAATGTCCTATCTTGGCTGTGCTGTGGAAGAAATCGTTACTCAATCATGCAATTTGCCATTTTTTTAAAGAATCCATGATGCAAGGAATATAACATAAAGCTCCTCAATGGAGCAAACACCCATCTTAGGGGCCACACGTTGCAGATGACCTGCGTGTCAGGAGGGAATATCCAACTCACCCCCTTTGCCCAGTGACACCTGGTAGACTTCACTGTTTTCAACATGAAGAACTAGCTCTGCACACTCAGTTCCATTTGACTAGTGAGTCAAGCTTTGTTGCTTGGAAACCAATGAGCTCGCCATTAGTAAGAATTCGGGACCCATTAACAGGGTGACTTGAGGGGACTGAAAATAAACTGAAATCCACTATAATTCCTCTCCCAGCGTTTCCTCTGATTCTCTGATCAGCCTTCCTTCATGCAGGGGTGATGGTAAAACTACCGGGGTGATGATGACAAAGCAAGTGAGAAAAATGCTTTGAGGGAAGGGACCACATCTCTATGTGCTCTGCTGCCCTCACAGAAACTGGAAGAGAAGCTGGCCTGCAGCGGCTCTCAATAAGTAATTGGTCCATACCAATAGAGTGCACCAAGCACTGTGTACCAAGTTCCCCATTTGTGGCCTCTAGTAAAACTCACAGAATCCTCTGCAGGAGGGAGTCGTATTCTTATTTCAATTTCACAGACAAGAAAACAAAGGGAGAGAGAGTCAAACCACTTGCCTAAAGCCACACAGCTAAGAGTGAAGGGAGCTGGACTCAATCCTGAGAGCAAACAATTCTTTTAAGTGAGGGAATTATTTTTCAAACTCAAATCTCTCAGATGGGGAGGATGTGGCTCTTTGGGACCTGCCTCAAGATTCATCCCATCAATTTAGGTTAGTAATACTAACTACTCTTAAAGAAGAGTAGTATTGCTGTCTTCCGCTTCCATTGAAGTAGAAGACAACAGTTCAGGTAAAATCAGTTGAGCAGTCCTTGGACAGGAGTTAGGGGGCCAGGAGACGCCTGAATTAAATGCAACATTGTGTATATACCTGAATTTTTCCACAGAAAATGCTCATAGCTTTCCGACTTGAAAGATGCTATGACCCCTCCAACGTTTAAGAATCAACTTCTTTTCATTAAATTATGCTGCTAATTGTCATGCCCAAAGAGTCCAAAGGGCTCTAGGTGCATTTTGTATGCCTGCTAGAAGGGAAATGACTAGCATGAAAGTTTGGTGGGTATTAGATATGAGAACAGTCAGTCTCTGCAAACACCCCAGATGTGGAAAGAGCCCTCAGAGATCATCACTTAATTAAGAATATTCAGAATTCACTGCCTTGTTAGCATTTGTTCTCAGTGACATCTAAGAGCAACTCTGTTGATAACCAACTGATCTTGGGGATAGTTGACACCACAGGACCCCATATCATGGATTACATTCGGTGGTCTTCAAAATATGAAAAGGAGATAACAAATTCCACCTTAGAGCAGTGCCTGTCAACAGGGTCTTTCTAACTATTTCATTTTCTGTGATCTTCGTCTGCAGCAAGAATATCCAAACCTAACGCTCTGTACTTGGGGAAACCACCCTCGTGCTCAGCAGACTTATACTGAGACTCTACTATGTTCCCCAAACTGCAATAAACCACTTGCTCCTATGTCATCTGGATAATTCCATGTGATTCTAGGCCACATGTTTAAAATAAAAGAGTCACCAAACAGAGAACATCTGGATGTGGGGAACCAATCTGTCAAAGGAGTAGAAACCATGCTGCGTACACAGTTAAAGGCACTGATGATTCCTTACGGGGAGGACGGCACATTTCTTCCAACTCCTACAAGGTTTCTAGAAAGGAGAGGAAGTACACAATTATTCCAGAATGCCCAGACTCCAGAGAGAAAGGTGAAAGAATAATGCTGTTTCACAGAAAGAGAAAAAGAAGAAGGAGGAGAGGAGGAGGAGGAGAAGAAAAAGAAGAAGCTGCTGCAGCAGCAAAAGCAAACTTTTCTAACTGTAGTATCCAAAATGGAATAAGACAGCTGTTAAAAAGTAAGCTAGCTATCACTCGAGTCATTTTACATGGATTTTTACATGAATAAACTTAAGACTGTAAAACATAGAATATGGGTAAATACAAGATGACTGTACTAAAATACAAAGAAGCAAACACATTTAGTCAGTGCGTGACCCTTTAAAGCTAGTATGTTGATTGTGCTGTTTACAGGGAAGAATGTGATGTTCACAGATCAACTCATCACAAATTACACCCTTGCCAGGTCTATTAACATAATGACCTTGAGTTGACTCAAGAGTCAGTTGACTCTGAGTTGACTCAGAGTCTTCCTTAACCGAACAAGCATGTTGAATATAATCCGTTAGGTTGGCATTTAAAATTACAATTTATCTAACATATTTCCCCCACCCAATTCCTGTCTCCTCGTAAGGCTCAAGAAACTGTTGGGTGATCAATAGGTGCCCTTAACGCTATGGCGCTCTCTTGCGCACAAACGTGCGCGCTCTCTCTCTCTTTTAAGCATTTCGATTATAGATAATTTATTAAACCTTCAATTTCTTTCCTATTTGTAAGTTTCAGCAAAATTTAGTCAGGTTTCAACACAGTGTCAAGGGATAATTAGGACAGTTAGCAGTAATTTATCATTCCCCAGCTGGGTTTTCAAGCTTCCTCTGACTGCGTGTAGAAATCCGTTAGCCAGTTCTACACGGATCACTACGAAATCTCCTTTATCTTTGTGCAAACTGCTTTTGCATTTAACTGAAGTGAGCTGAAAGATGAGCCAATCCATTCCTGAAAATCTAGCCACCAGTATGTGTGTCATCCGACTGCGGCTGAGGCCGGGGCTTCGGATGAACTATTGTAATGCCTAACGGGTGTTATGCTGCCAAGGGCAGCTTTTTTCCCACCTGCTATGGCTTAGAAATGTAAACCAGGCAGTCTGACTTCAGGTTAGATCTTCAGAAAATATGCACGGGAATCTATGGACAGGCCAACAGTACATTTTACAGAGCAAATATTGCCTCACACGTAGTCCACCAAAGATGAAAGAAAGGCCTGGAGAAGGCAAGGACAACAGCTCTGCACCGCTTCTGTGAAGAAAGATTTGATTACGCCTGAGCTGAAAAGGGAGGACCTTGTGTTCTTTCAAGAGACTCATTTACTAGATGGTGAAAAATGAATGGTCTGGGTAATTTCATTTCAAATTGATTTATTTCTAAATGGGGGAAAATTGACACTTGGTGAAGAAAGTAAAAAGCAAGTCTCTGGGAAGAGCCAACTAGTCTCAGGTATAACCCAATTATTTGAACACAGGAAATAAGAACACAGAAGGCAGGGTGCAAGGTCACCCAGGAAAGTCATTCCTTGCAATGAATACCTTCCTTTTCCCCTCCAGACAGACTCTCAGAAAAGTATAAACTGACACATATTTCCAGTTTATTTCTGACACCTAAAACCTAATCAAAGTTCACTTTTTAAAAACCTAATAGTTATTCACAATTAGATTGCACAGCAAATTAAATCATAAATATCTCTATCCTGTCCCTGGTTGCCACATTCCTAAAATACAACTTTCTTCCCTCTGGCACTTTATTTAAATCTCTGAGGCCAGGCTTGAAAGCAAGTTATGGATTTAATAAGTTGCTAATGTGGCCATAGTAATTGTTCTGAGCCATATTTATGACTTTATTGGATATTACAACAATCAGTAATCCATCGATGGGATTTCCCTGGTTGTCCAGTGGTAAAGAATCCATCTTGCAATGCAGGTGACGTGGGTTTGAGCCCTGGTTGGGGAACTAAGATCCCACATGCCATGGGGCAACTAAGCCATGTGCCAAAGCTACTGAGCCTGTGTGCCACAAACTACAGAACCCGCGCGCCACAACTAAAGACCCGACACAGCCAAAAAAAAAAAAAAAAAAAAAATCCATCAATGTCCCTGATGTCCCTGACTCTGGGGTTTTCTCACAGTCCACAAATGGGGCAGTGGATTCATTTTTAATGTACTCACTTACCACTCCCTCCCTGAGAGAGTCCTGCATATATTAATAAAGGCCAAGAAATGAATGGCATTGGTGCACATACCTTACCCGAAGAAACAGCTGCAGGATAAGATTTAACATGAAAAAGAAGGGGAAGAAGAGACTAACAGGGCCCATTTTGTACAGCACCACTATGGTTAAAGTTAACAGAATTACCCTATGGTCATGCACGAAAGGGAGCCTTTTGGAAGTTAAGCTCTGCTAGGGCCTTTGATTCACAGACTTTTGCTCAAAGATTCCCATCGGCATGTGATGAGTACTGCAGATATGCAGAAGCACTTTAGAAACTGTTTACTCAAACTGCCAGTTAAGCGTATTAAGGAGTAACAATAACTGAATATTTTAGAGTAGATGATCGAATTGAGGATGTTTTCCATTGGAAGTAGCAGAAAATTCAACTCTTCCTGAATGAAACAATAGGGGAACTTTATTAAATCACCTAAACAAAAAGTCTAGATCGGAGCTGGTTAATTCAGTAACCCAACAATGTCACCAAGGATCCAACTTCTTTCAATTTGTGACATGCTGGCCTCAGCATCTGGTTCATTCTAAACCAGGTTGCCCTAGGAATCCTAAGATAGCTGCCAGCAGCCATCAGGGTTACTGCTTCCCTATTTATAAGCAGTAGTAGAGAGTAGAGAACACATCCCGTCCCACAAGTCCTCCATGATGCTGGAAACAACTGTTCCTGAAGCCGAGAGAATCCTACACTCTAAGTGAGAGTTAGGTCAGCATTAATTAAAGTCATCACTGTGGCAGAGAGTTGGCTTAGGCTAGGGATGGGAAGCCTCTGGGCCAAATGTGGCTCACCGTGTGCTTTTGCAAATAAAGTTTGATTGGAATACAGCCACACCCATTTGTACAAATTCATTTACATATTTTGTATAGCTGCTTCTGGGCTACAAAGGCAGTTGTATAATTGTGACAGAGACCACCTGGCCCTCAAAGCCTAAAGTGTTTACTATCTGGCATTTTATGAAAAAATTTGCCAACCCCTGGATTAACCAAACAAGGTTAACACCAGGAACTAGAGATGGATTCAAATGCATCCTATCTCCTTGGCTGCTAAATAATGGAGTGCGGGGATTATGCTGGCGAGACAACCAGCACCCAGAATAGATCTAAGACCAAATTATTCAAGTTCCTAGAAACTTAAAAACCAAATCAAGTTAGGGGACCCATCATATTGAGCACATGTGAAATATCCTCTGCCCTTAGAATATAATCCAGACAACAAATACATTTAAAATAGAGTTAAAACTCTTTACAGTGGTACTGTATTTATGCTGGTAGAAATACTCTCCTGTCCACCTCTTCAAACTTATCTTCCACCACTTCTGTCTCCACCCCAAAGTCCTGCCATGTGGTCTTCAACAGTCTCCTAGATTGTGTCAAGCTCATCTCTGCTGCTGTTTCCTCTGCCCAGAAACTCTTTCTTTCCCAGCTCTTTACTTGGCGGGAGCCCTGTCATTCCTCAGGTCTCAGTTTACAGGTCACCTCTTCAGTGGGCCTTTTTTGACCACCCTACCTAAAGCAGCCATACCGCCCCTATTCCGCTCCCTCCCCCCATATTATCCCCTTTCACAGCACCACTTACAGACTTTCTAACACTCCTCAAAATCTGCAATTACTTTATTTGCTCATTTTCATGCAGAGGAAGACAGATAATGTGACAGTCATCCCTTGGCTGCCCTTCCTCTCACTGTACCCCAGTTCCCAGAAGTGCCTGACACACAGTAGGTACTCAGTAAACACTTAACTGGTAGGAGGAATTCGTATGAACTCTACAACTTCTACAACTTGCTCAGTCTTCCTCTTTAATAGCCCTTATTTCAACGAATATCCTTAAAGACAGACAAGGACTACACCTCATTCTTCTTGTTCTCCCAGGGCCTATGACAATACTTGGAACATGGTAGGCATTGGATGAATAAATTAAAAAATGAAAGCTAGATATCGAAGCATGAGCTGGCAGGATGCTCATTTCCTGCGAGACAGGAACAGGATACTTTTGGCAGTGAGAGAATTCTCATCCTTGACCAAAGATCAGAGGTGTTCCAAACTAGAAGAAGCTACCTTACAGCACACTGGGTTCCCAGGTGTAGAGGAAGATGAAAGACCAACTTAAAGGCCACAGAGGGGGAATCATTTGCAGAAGAGAAGACACTACATGACTTCCAAGATCACTTGCCTCTCTGGGATTCTCTGAGTCATCCCAGGCTCTGAGTTTCTCCTGAAGAGTGAGTTTCATCCCTGGTCATGTGATGGCAGAGCTGAGCTTGGAATCACATTTATTCCTTCCAAGATTAAAGAGCTTCTTCCTCAAAATTATACTGCTAGAACCTGATTGCATCTGGGAGTTTATACCATTTATAACCAACAGATGAACTGAAACACAAATAAAAGGCCCTGTTGGGTTGTTTTTCAGGACAACAGTCTAGAAAGTATGACAAGAAAATATTTTTTTCAGGGAACAATTGCTGATATACAGACCCTAGGGTGGGAGATTTGAATGTGAACATTAGGGTAAATGGATTTCACCACGAAATAAAAGAATATTGGGTGAGTTCACTTTGCTCATTCACTGCTGTTTATTCTTCTAAACCACTTTGGCAAGGTCAACATCCTCAGCAACTTCAGGTTTATTTTTCATGTAACATCAGGAACAAGAAAAGCTTATTCGAAAGAATAAGTACAGGGGAGAGAAATGTGGGTTTTCATTACCAGAAGGCAATAATATTATCTTTATGTTGAATGAGGCCAGAAGGATTTCAAACCATGATTTTTGTCCTTTCCCCCTGGGGTTTGGGTTTAATCTGATTCAGAAGGCTTCTAGCAATTTACATCTCTATTTCCTTGACCTTGGTGGATGAGCGGCTTCTCTAGAGAGGGGATCTGCTATGAGACTACAGGTGTACAATTGATGCCTCATGACACGTAAAGTTAAAATCTCAAAATTACCCTTTCCCAGTGCTAACATACTTCACAAAGAAATGGGGGGAGAACTTCTCACTGTGTTTGGCCCGAGGGCCATTACAGATTTTCACCAACCCAATGTTTTTCACTCAAATGTCATTAGGGAGGGCATTATTCTAATTCTTCCATATCTGTGGCTCTGCAGGTTGCCGTGACTATTATTCATTAACCTGCCTTCCACCTCACCCAGGCTTGGTCATGACACCCTTAGTTTTCCAGCTGCATTTTGAGTCTTGAGAATTACTCCAGTAATGGCTTTGGCATGTGCAGAGAGGAACCCCTGAAAGGAACTGAATAAATCAAGATGAATTTGGGAGTTAGAATCAAGTCTAGGTCATCTCGACCAAGAAACAAAACGTATTCATACAAGTAAATAAAACAGCAGTTCATAAATCTGGGTTACCACCAGAATCAACTGCAAGTCTAGGTCATCTAGACCAAGAATCAAAATGTATTTATATAAATAAATAAAACAGTAGTTCATAAATATGGGTAACCATCAGAATCAACTGTGGACCTTTCTAAAATCATTTTTTATGGGCCCCATCGCCGGAGATTTGAACATAGGAGGTGTGAGGACTAGTTATATGCTAAAGATAAAGACAGGAAAAAGAATGGATGATCAGAGTCATTTCCCAATGGAAAATTCTTCTGATGGGACCCCTGTGAAATAAAAATTATAGAGATTGTTTCCTGTATTTTCTTTACAAAGTATAAATAATATAATAGAAAACCAGGAACATATTAGGTATGTAGTGAAAGGCCCCTGGGTATATCCTTGACACCCCTTTGTGTGCTCCTCCTTCTTACCGCCTGATTCTAGAGGCATCCCGACCCTATGCTGTCCATTTCTCTAAGCAATATATATAGATCCATATTTTTTAAACTGAAATAGATAGGCTATAAGTAACCTTCTTTTATATTTTATGATTTTTGCTGTGAGTACTGAAACAAAAGTTTGCAAATTCATCTGGATCTGTTTTAGCTGAAGTGTCCAGTTTCAACCAAAGTGCACATTATTTTAGGGACTTTTCACTCCCCGTTCTGTATTTAAGGTGTATAATGCGGTCTGTAACAAACAGCTCATCTATGAAGACTGAACTGACCACTCATATTTAATTAAAACTATTGAACCCTTGTCCCACGATTCACTGGACTGAGTTTAGTTACTTATTTTTTTTTTAAAATGGACATTTTAGCCAAGGCAATTATTTACATGTCACAGGTTTAAAACTTTGAACTTGAAATGGTTACATGGAGTTAGAAATTTTATACATAATGTCCTAGGCCTGAAACATACACAGCAAAATAGTGAGAGAGAGAAGTGTCTTCAGTGATTATTTACTGAAAACCTAGTACTTCACAGCAAAATGACAACAGTGAGTCACTGCCCTTACTATATCAACAGAGGCAAGAAGGTGACTCTGAATAATAATGCCTGTAGCATTTTAGGGTCTATAAAGCACTTTGCCTTTCACAGGATATTTGATGTGACAGCGATTAAATAAAACCCACAAACTCTGAGCATCAGGTAGAAGACACAGTTCACTGAAACCCGTAAAACACTGACGTTAAGAATGCATCTGCAATATTTGCCACATTTTGTGTCATGGATCTCAAAATAAATTTAACAGCCAAATATCCACTTTGCTGTATGTCAGGGCTTCCAATTACTAAAGGGATTTGTTTGGTAGCCCTAATGAAAGATTAAACATCTAAAACATATAATTCTGCTGTAAACTAACATACACCAATAAAGCAGCATTTAGGTTAGTTAACCTTCACCAGTACAATAAAATTAAAGAGGGAGTCCTCTGGGTATTTTTAGATGGAAGACACATTATTCTAAGCAGAGAAAAATAATGCAGAATGAATCTTTGTTCAGGGAGACAAAATATTTACAAAACCTCTCCTTGTACATCTTTGTCTATGCTTACTGGGTGCAAGGTGTTTTTAGGAACATCTAGCCAGATGATATAATGGAAAGTTGGGCTTTCAGACAAGCCTGGGTTTGAACCCCACCTCTCCTGTTTGTAACTTGTGTTGTCATTGTTGTTGTTTTTGATAAGTGACTACCTCCATAAACCTTGGTTTTTCCAAGTGTAAAATATTAATGCCCAAATTTGAGAATTGCGAGGATTAAGTGAAAATTGTGAAAATTATAATACTAATAGCAAATTTTTTTTTTTTTTCCCAGTACGCGGGTCTCTCACTATTGTGACCTCTCCCGTTGCGGAGCACAGGCTCCGGACGCGCGGGCTCAGCGGCCATGGCTCACGGGCCCAGCCGCTCCGCGGCACGTGGGATCTTCCCAGACCAGGGCACGAACCCGCGTCCCCTGCATCGGCAGGCAGACTCTCAACCACTGCGCCACCAGGGAAGCCCAATAGCAAATATTTATTGAGACTTTTCTGTGTGTCAAGTGTTATATTAAAGACCATTTACATGTGTTTTAGTCCATCTGATTGTCTCAACACCCCCTAAGGGGCAGGATACTATTAAGGCCCCCATTTTATAAACTTATAAATAGATGCCGAGACTAGGAAAGGTTGACTTTTGCAAGAGTGATAGAAATGATAGGTGATGGTTCTGGGAATGAAACCAGGCCATCTGGCTCCAGAGTCCTCCCTCTTCATCAGGACTAGTTCTGATGATCACATTTCCCCTTCACCCTCACTCCATCTCCAGCATCCCCCATCCGGCCCACCTAAGCTGCCTGTGACTTTGAGAAAACAAGGAAAAAATAAGCAAATAGGAACGGGAGAATAACAGGGAGCTTCGTTAATGTTTCTTTCAGTGCTTTGATCCAAATGGCATCATGCAAATCAAAATTAACTAATTAGAAATGGAAAAACTCAATGATTTGATAGCTACTTAGAAGAAGGCTTGAGGGTTTAGTATGAGACAGGAAGTTTCCCACAGGGGAACAACAGGCTCATCTTCCCTGCTCCTGCCTAGAGAGCCAGTGACCAGGGGGTTTGCCCCCATATCACCAGGAGGGGAAGGAGAGTCAGAGATACTTAACCTGCCAAGGGGAAGAGTGGGCTTGGAGGCATCCACTCCCACCTGTACACCCAAACCCATCCCCTAAGCACCAAAGTTGATTTTGGTTTACTAAACTCAGGCAAATTGGATTCATTTTCAGAGCAGAGATGCAAATTATAAGGTAATTGCACAAGATAAAAGCTACTGCATCCTGAAGATACTAATTCTTCAGTAGTAAATACAAGCATTAGCTATAAACATAGGCAAGACACTTTTCTTCATGGCTTTAATCAAAGGATAAAAGTTCTCTGGCAAATTACAGCTCTCTTGAAATTTCTTTCCAGATGAAAATAATAAATACCAGTCAAGTAAAATCATTTTGATTTTTAAGATGTCGGCTTCTCCTTTCTCTGCGCAACAAATATTAGGAATACTTTTGGATTGAAAGCAAGCCGCTATGTGGAGATTCCTCCACATCTTGTCACTTCTTTGCTAAGTGGCTTTGCACTGGAGTGACGTGTACATGAACATCACTTACAGTGTCTGTTAAAATGCAGAGTCCTGGGTCCCACATCAGACCTACTGAACCAGCAGAGGGGGCAGACAGGTTTCTGTCCTACTGAAACCTATTTCGAGTAATTGTGAAATACACTGTTGGTTCAAGAGCACAACTTACTCGTTACCACTGAGGGGTACAGCAGATGTTAAAAGTATCAGGGCAGAGATTTCTCACCCCAATTAATAAGGCACATTTCTGAATGTTCAAGTGGTCAATTTTATAAAAGTTCAAACTAGTTATTCAAACTACACAAGTGATATGATCAGATGAAAGTTTTTTTCTTAAGAATTTAAGCTAAAAGGCAATAATTAATAGTGAGAGAATTTAGTGTATGATTAAGTGAACTAGGCAGGGCCACAAACAACCTCTATACCACAAACATTCTCCCTAAGTGACACCTTAGCCTGTCTTAGGGACGAGAAAACTGAGGGTAAGATTAAAATTAAGAAACATGCATAAAAGGTCCTAGGGAAAAGATGTGGTGGGTTGGGCGTTCTATTCACATCTTCATGTCAGTTTCTTCTCACCATCATTCAATACATTTGATAGGGTTTCCCCCATTTGAAAAATGAGGAAATAAATGTTCAGAAAGGTTAAGAGCCTGGACCAAAAGTCCCACAGCTAATAAATTAGCAGAGCTAACACTCCTATGGAGCCTCTGACTGATGTCAAAGTGTATTAACTCCTGGACTTTATTGAGAGCTAAAGTGTCCTCTAAGTTCATGAATTGAAAAGATGACCAAATCTCCTTGTGGAAGGGACCAAAGAAACTCCTCAGTGAATGGAAGACTTTGTTTTTTTAATTTTAAAATCACAGTTCTTGAAAGAATTCCTTTCCTTGTTCTTCCCAAAGCAATCTGAAAAAGTAATTGCTATTGTATCAACAGCTAATAAGAGACACTTCCCACTGCATTAACACTAAAAAATTAAGTATGTAAGTAGAGGAGTCAAGCACCATAAACAGAAGAATGTAAGCAACAATATTTTATAAATAGCTCTTATAAAATTCTACATTACCTGCCTGCCATAAATCTCTCTCTTTAATATACCTAAAGCACTCTCCCACCCAAAGACACACCTAATAATTGTTCTAAAAGCTCACATTAAATTTATTCAGTAGCGTCCCTTTTAAAGGACTGAACATTGCCTTAATGATTTGCCTAGCTGGAATTACATTTTGGAGTATGATTTGGGAATTTGATTAGTGGAAATTCTGGCCTTTGTCAGTGATGCCCAAATATGGGAGATTCCTGATAGATATTCCAGAAAACCCACACCTCTGACTGCTCACTGAAATACAAGGACATATCATCCGCTTCTTCATGTTAACAGAAGTTAGAAGCTTAGAAGTATTTGTTCTGTCATGCTAAATACCATTATCATCTCCATTTTCCTTCCCACACTGCCCAAGAGAGCAACGGTAAACAATGGTAAGATGCAGGTTCTCAGGAAGCTTACATTCTCCAGGGACTAAAGAAATAATATAAGTACAGGAAAAAAAAAAAAAAAAAAGTAACACACAAACAAATAAAAGACAGTGAAGAGGGCCTTGAAGGAAATCAAATAAGGCATGGACAAAAAATGTTGCCTGCCATTTTAGTAAACAAAGAATGCTGCCTGCCATCAAGCCAGCGGCCAGGGCAGCAGCGGCCCCTGCAGTACACCCTAAGGGCAATTCAAATTCGAGAAAAACAGGATACTGACCCTAGATAGTAAAGACACATGTCAAAGGAATAATATCAGTGAGCTGAACTCTGCATCTTCCCATACATAGAAAAGCACTAAAAAACCATTAACGTGAGATATCTGTTTTCTGTGATTATCAGTAATCTTTTGATGTCTGACTACATTTTTTTTTTTTCAGCAAAACTCCTATATATATCCTGGTTCCTCCTTGACCTCTCTAAGAGACTGTCTTCCCAGGCTAACGTCCTCAGTAAGGTCCCCGAATAAGACACAATTCGCAACTTTTAGGTTTTTGTTTTTAGTCGACAAAGGCAAACGGGATAGGAAGTAAGGGGTTTAGGAGGGCTACTTCAGATGCGAGGGGCTGGTCACGGAAGGCTGATGACTCAGCAACATATGGCTGTATAGGTATGGATATGTATATGGTGATATATGGCTGAGACCAGAAGAAAGGGATCATTTCTCAAGCCTGCAGGATATCAAAATTGCTGCAATAATCACCTGGTGGATAGCAGTGCCCTCCTACTTTTAGACTCAAACAGGAGAGTTAATAAACAATCGAGAAACAATAGGTCACATTTTTAGTTTGATTATTTCCCTTTCATTACAAATGCCTTACTGAGTAAGCTAAGCCACCCTTGTTCTTTGCAAAGAAGAATTTTAAACGCCCACAAAACAAAAAAAGCCAAAAGGGGAGCAACGTTCAAGAGGGCTTGCTCAGTGGTGCACTTCCCCTAACAAGAGCAAGGGAAGGGATCATTGCTGGGCTTATTGCTCTTACCGCCCAACGTGAGTCAAAAATGGTTTAGGGCCCAGGCGGGGTACCAAGAGTCAGGCACAGAGGCAAAGAGGAAGAAAATAGTCACTGCGTTTTCCAGGGCAGGCTGTCAGATGGTGCCTCATAACGTTCAACTTTGTGAATTTAAAATCTGAAATGCTTAGTCATGATTTGTAGCTTTCAAAACCTGGCAGCTAAATATTGACCATGTGGCACTGAGGCAGGAGGTAGATGGGCCCCAGGCTGGACATTGACAACTGGCCTCCTGTTCACACTTCCTGGGGTGAGAAGAGGATGGGCTTCAGCCCGGACATTCATTACCAGCCCCTTGTTTACATTTCCTGAGGCAAGAGACAAACGGGCTCCGGACTACACATTTATGAATGGACTCCTGTCTGTATTTCGAGATCTGCACTTTGATATAAGAAACAACAACAGGAATAGGGTAGATAACCGGATATTGGACACTTGTATGACAGGGACAGAGAGGGGCTAAACCCTGTTGAAAGATCAAGAGGTCATACATTTGCCATCCTTGAGGCAAGGGAAACATTGCACATGCGCAGAAAGGCTCCTTGAGGGTCAAAAAGGAGTGGGCACCACCCCATAATACGTGATGCTAAGGCCGTGCCATAGACCTCTGGGCTGAAATCCATCTTGGAAAAACGTTGCGCACGCGCGTTGGGTAGCGTCCTAGGGCAGGGCAGGTGTGGAAAAAGAAACCAGGTAATTGGCCAAAGGTAAACAAAGACCCGGAAGAACTGCCCTATATAAATGACCTAACCACCTCTCTCCTGCGCTCCTCCTCATTCGGGAGGACGCCCACACGCTCCTCTCCGGTGTGCATCTCTGCCTTGCTTCTGTCCTAACTAAACAAACTGTTTCTCTGTGTGCTCTCCCACCTGTTGTTGTGCTATGTTTCTAATAATAAACTGGTACCTGTTTTTACAGTTTTTGCTTCCGTGAGAAATGCATTTTTCACTGGGGTCAAGACCCAGGGGGTGTGGTGGCCAGGATTCCTGGTTTTCATCCAGGCTCCTCAGGTTCAATTCCTGGGCAAGGGATTAAGATCTAGCTTCACGCGGCCACTCACTGCTGCCTCTCGGAGATAAGCTTTACTCCCTGGAGGGGCTGACTCCTGGCTTCCTTGGGTCAAGGTTATGTGGCCATCACCACCTACTACTTTATCACCATAAAAGAGCAAGGCTGGTAAATATTTACATTCTCAGAAGAATCATTCCTGTGTTTGTTAACAATGAAGATTCCAAAGTCCCAAACACAAAGATTCTAAATCAGAAAATTTAGAATGAAAACAGAATCAACCTTTTTATTAAAGTAACATCAAAATTAATTCTCAGGTAGGTAGTATAAGAATCACACTTAGAAAAAATAGATTAGACAACCTGTGATATGTAGACTTGGTCTAAAAGGACAGTTTTCAAAACTGTCATCCACCAAGGTTTTAGTTTTATGTACAGCTGACCCTTAATACTTGGGGGTTAGGAGTTCCGACCCACCCTCAAAGTAGAAAATCCATGTATAATTCAGAGGCAGCCCTCCATACACGAAGTTCTGCATCTGCAGATTCAACCAACCACTTATCTGTAGTACTGCAGTATTTACTACTGAAAAAAATTCCTGTATAAGTGAACCCTCACAGTTCATACTCCTGTTATTCAAGGGTCAAATGCATATGGATGTTTTCTTTTAGCTATTTAATATTACACAAACGATTTGAGATGGCCCTGCTAATTCATATGGGGGAAATTAGGGATCATATAGGAAACAACTGAAAGATGTTCAAAAGAACATAATCTGCCAATTAAAAAAAAGAACTTTCCAAAAAATCAACTAAAGCTAAATTACAATGGCAGTGACGATAAGAACCACATTCAACAATTTATATATGAGTGCCATACTCCAAAAATTACTCCATCACCCCACCATCAAAGCTAACAAAACCATTAAAACTTTTGGCCCAATCACTGGGACATGAAAAAGTAGACAGTACTAGAGTCAGAGAGTCTACAGCCATGGTACTCAGCCCTGCTAGACTTGGTGCTTGTTGGGGTTTTTTATTGTGCTTTATTTTATTATCATTCTTAATTGAGATATATTTCAAATAACCTAAAATTTACCATTTAAAAATGTACGATTCAGTGGGTTTAAAAGATATCCATAATGTTGCACAACCATCACCACTAATTCCATATTTTTATCACCCTAAAAAGAAACTCTTACCTGTTAGTAGTCGTTTCTCCTTCCCTTCTTCCTTCAGCCCCTGGCAATCACTAATCTACTTTTTGTCTCTATTCAGTGCCTGCTTGTCTAGGAAAATGCCCCGTTTAGATTAACGTCCCATTCAGGTTCCCAAAATAAAATTTTGAGATCATATAACCTATATATTCATATAAATTTCAGATATGTTTATGTTGTGCAGACTATCAATCTCTGCACGCCCCTTGACATGGTTTGTATTTCTCCCATGTTACTAGCTATGCCTCTGCAGCGTTACTTTCAATGGCTGAAGGAATTTCATCAAATAGATACTGCACAAAGCACCTAACTAATCTGGTGGTGTTGTAATTTATATTTGAATATTGGTTTTTAAAAAAATCTAGCGGGACTTCCCTGGTGGTCCAGTGGTTAAGACTCTGTCCTCCCAATGCAGGAGGCCCAGGTTCATTCCCCGGTCAGGGAACTAGATCCTGCATGTCCCCGTGTGCCGCCTAAGACCTGGTGCAGCCAAATAAGTAAATAAATGAATATTCTTTAAAAAGAAAAAAAAAAAAAAATCTAGCAACCACGTTTAAACACTTACATTTTGTATTTCCAAAAACAATTTCAAAACGAAGTTACCGTATTATACTGTGCTTTGTTTTTTGTTTTTTTTTTTTTTTTTTTGCATCGGCATGTTTAGAAGCCTGGCACAGAGGTGGGGGAAAGCTGTGAAGCCCCTCTGTCCTTATCATACTGTGTGTCTGGAGCAAGGCTACCTCTTTTTTATCATAAGGAATTTGGTGGCAATCTCTGTAGGACATTTGCTCCTCAAAAGTATTTCCCAGAGATTCTATTTTAAAAGTCCCACGGTAGCTATGTTAAGCATTAAAACCATATGCAGACGAATATCAAAAGAGGATGATGTTTATTTGGCATTGTTTGGTACCAAGCATTACCTTACTCACTCACAGCCAGGCTCAAAGCCATAAAATCCTATTTTGCAGAATGTAACATAAGCACCCCAGTTAGATTTGCTTCAGATTTCTAACACGAAAAAACAAAACAAAACAGAAAAAGAATAAAAAGGCCTTTTCTATGATTTAGGTGTAGGAACTAACTGCACAGGCATTTGCATTTGTATGAAGGGGTCTGAAACTCGGCTTCAGAATCAGCCAGGATTTTATTCTTTTATTTTACTTTATGAGGGAAGCAGAGACGATCCTAATAAATCTTGCTTCCGTCTTCTGGCACACTTAAAAACTCATTTTTGAGCTCCACTGACTCCATTATGTTGAACTTCGGTATTGAGTATGAAGGGAGGAAAAGAGTAGGTGTGTGGGTGGAAAGGAGGACAACAGAGAGAAGCAAAGGGCAAGGAGTGAAGGGACAACCATGGGGCCACCGTATCTGTGAGCCCTCCGCTCAACAATGGCAAAACAACAATATACAGTGTAGAGAACCAGAAGGCCGCCACAGAGGCGCAGGCTTAACAGGAGACCCACCAATCCACATGCGGCATGTGTCCTGTTTCCTACACACTACCTCCCATGAACTCCTTTGACTTCGGTTTCTGCTTCAGGACTCCATGATTCAGTTTCTGTTTTAGCATTTGCACAATAATAATTTTACTACAAAAGGTAAATGTCTTGTAAACTAACGTGAGACATATTGCTTGGCAAAGTTTACAATGTCACGATTTATGGCTCCGACACCAAGGGTCTCTCTGACCTCGAAGATAACATAATGAAGCAGCAATGTACTCCAAATGACTCAGTGTGATCTTTTATTAGCTCTTGCCCCCTATTAATTTGTATGCACATAATAGGCACTCACCTTCACAGTTTGTCCGGCTTCGGGGCCATCCTAGAAATAGGGGGGAAAAAAAAAAAGACAGAGGTGAGAACAGATAGATGGTATCTCCTGCTTATTCAGAAATATTGCCTGTTAATAATTTAGATCCAATTTCATTGTGTGTTAATTTATAGTTTCCTCACGGGGACCATTCGCTTCGAAGGTACTGGGGCCCAACAGTTCTCCGTTTCCTCCTGAGAGTAAAAAGTTATGTATAAAAATGATATAAATTAGCCAGTGAGTCAACCCCTTTCCTACTTTTCATGCTCTTTGCTTTTGGCTACGGTTTTAATTGCATTAAAGGAAGACTGGAAAGATTTGGGGAGGTGAAGTATCACACCTTTCGGTTATCTTTAAACCAGATGTAGCTTAATTAATGCCTGATACTTTAAGTCTCTTCTCAGGAAATTGCTATAAAGATAATCCATTACGCAAGAAGCAAGAATATGGGCTGTCTCATGTAGGAGGCAACCAAGAGTGGGCCCTTTATGGCTCTTCTGAACTTGGGAGAAAAGGTGCAAGTGTTTATTGTAGCTGAGCTCTTTTCCCATGCTGGGTCCTTCCCTCAGCTTTCTGAAGCCCAACAGAACTATCTGCCTAGCTAAAAATAAGCAAACTCATCTAGTCATCAGCCACAATACAAAGCAAAAACAAGTAAGTGCTCAGCTGGTTTGGAACAGCAGAACATGCAATGTTTCTATAATCAGAAATTTCAAAATTGAATTACAACTCTGAAAATTTAGGTAAGTCTTCCTACTTCGAAGACCCAAACTACTTGGGGTGAGAATCCTTGCCCTGCTATGGCAAAGATTAAGCAGACCTGTGTAATCAGTGGTTTTCAAACTTGGGGTCTCAACCTATTAGTGGGTCATAAAGTCAACTTGATGGGTTGTGACCAGCACTGAAGACAAAAGAAATCAGGTAACAGAACAAAAACTATTAGACTGCACAGAATAGGTAAACACTGCTTTGTGAACTCTCTGTTTCCTTTATCTACATGTCTGTAGGGGGAGAGGGGAATATATGATGGTGAAATAAATATATATCTTACTGTACGTTAACGTTTTAAAAAGTTTGAAAACACCACATATACGAAAGTACTCTAAGTGCTTTATATAACAGCAACAGTTTCTATATTTTTTAACATCAGTTTCTATATTTTTGGAATTAAGTTTCTAGCAAATCATGTTAGATAACCAGCCTTGGCCATTTCCTATGAATGTGAATTTTCTTCTAGTATTCCATTAAACACTGACAGATGTCTTCACCCAGTTGCCTTCATTTGGTCTCTCTGGAAACATGATTTGCAGCATCAGCTTAATAAACCCACCCTGAGCTTAACTACCTGCTTGAAGGTGACTCAAAAGGGTTAATACACAATACACACAGACGGACAGACAGACACACATGCACACACCCACAGTTATTATACAAGGAAGTTTAGATACTCTTGACACAGACATAGTGGCAAAAGGCTTTTTTTAAAGAATGCAGATGAGGGAATTCCCTGGTCATCCAGTGGTTAGGACTTCTTGCTTCCACTGCAGGGGGCACAGGTTCGATTCCTGGTCGGGAAACTAAGATTCCGCAGGCCGCACGGCGCGGCCAATAAATAAATTTTTTAAAAAAACGCAGATGAGCATTTCTAGTCAGAGCCTTTCACGACCTGAAAACGGTAGCCTTCTCTATCTGTTCTCTTTTAAAGTCTACGGTGGAGAGCTGAGGAGGGTAAGGGAGGATGATCAATATCCAGTTTACCTAAAGCACCGAGTACAAGGTCTTGCATCATGAAACCATCCACTTCTTTCCAAAGGGTTTTTGGAGAGTCATCAAATCTCAAGGCCACACAGGGCTTTAATTACATACAGATACCCGCAGCTCTTTCCATGGGCGATAGGAAGGGGCTCATGGCATGTTACTACCTGAAGATTCACTCAATTCCCACAGCTGACGACCCACCACGGACCACCTCCTCCCACACTGACAAGCATTGGCTCAAACTCGGCCTAAAGATCTCTAGTGATTGGGAGCCTAGCTTCTTTACCAGGAAGTAGGCCACACTGAACACTCAATCAATCCAGCTTCATACCATAATCAATCCATAATCGATCACTGAGGCTTGCATTAAAAAGGTCAGCCTTGGGCTTCCCTGGTGGCGCAGTGGTTGAGAATCCGCCTGCCGATGCAGGGGACACGGGTTCGTGCCCCGGTCCGGGAAGATCCCACATGCCGCGGAGCGGCTGGGCCCGTGAGCCATGGCCGCTGAGCCCGCGCGTCCGGAGCCTGTGCTCCGCAACGGGAGAGGCCACAACAGTGAGAGGCCCGTGTACCACAAGAAAAAAAAAAAAAAAAAAAAAAAAAAAAGGTCAGCCTTGTGAGGGTGAGGCCCTACCTAACCTGCATATCTCTATTCCCCTAGAAATAGAGCAGGGCTCAAAACATATTTCTCCTGGAATCAAAATGACATGTCCAGCCCCAGCTCCAATAAAAGATCTGGAATGTCTTCATGCTCATCACATGCATCACACGTCCAGTACTCCCAGCTGCCCGGTCAGCAACGCTGTGCACATTCCTCCACTGATATTCCACCCTGTTCACCAAGTCCACGGCGGGGCCTTGTGGACAGGAGGGTGGCCCTGGATGAGCGAGCTATCTATACACTCACCTGCACGGAAAAGGTGAGAGAGGTGCCCTGGAAATGCTTCTCCACTGCCGTCCCGACTCTCTGTGCTGCCTGAAACAGGTCGGCCACTTCATTGGGATGCAGGTCTCGGAAGCGCTCCACTGGCCGGAGGGGACACACGAGGACATCTGCAGTGAGGTCTGTTAAGGTATACTCTGCTTGCTTTAGGGACCATTTTTACCAAGAAGTTTATACCCACAGGCTTGATTCCCCTTGGCCCAGGGCCTGAACTCGCAAAGGCTAAGGAATAAAAGAACAAATATTCACCAACCACTGAACTCCAAGGAGCTCAAAGAGACTTACACACGTGGTTAATTATACTTTAAAGGAGATGCTATGGCGCACTGAAGAAATTCTCTTAAGAGAAAAAGACATCAGTGTTCAGAGAGACTTAAATGCTGGCTGAAATAATTAGGCCAGGAGGAAAGATCTCTTCTGGACCGTTATCTCCTGACCCCTATTCTCAAGCTCTGTCTTCTCGAGCAGCTAAAGGCTCTGGGTTGGGAAAGCAACTGGAATATTCAGTTGGTTTTTCTATGAGGAGCATCACAATCAAAACTTTAATTTCAATCTCTGTAGAGAAATATGTAATCAAAAGACAATAGTATTTCATTTTTAAAAGGAGTACAGAGATTCTGAAAATGTACAGTGAACTTCATTTATAACAAGGAGACGTGCCACACGGTTAAGCAACTGATGACAAGCATTCTTCAAACTGATTATGAAGAATTCGAGAAGGCAGTTGAAGGTAAATCATTAATTTAAACCAAGGGTTGTCTGCTTGTGCAGATGAAGCCATCTTAATGTATTCTATTAGTCAGACAAATCAACATATTTACATTATTGGTCTGAACAAACAACAAATTCTAGAGAAAAAGGATGCAAGTTTGATCATTTGTTGGTAGCAAATAAACATTCAGCGTCACATCATCAATAACGTTTCAGTTCCTTTTTGTATGTGAACTCATAAATGTATGGGTACACACATATAGACATGTAACGTACATATGTATACACACACATGCTACATTAATTTTTGTTCAGTTTTCAGGTACCAGCAGGAGAAAAAAAGCTAATGTTCTTTTCTGTTTCTTTCTTTTTTTTTCTCGTTTTAAAAGAACATGCTTCTGCCTTGAGCCAAGCAGCTAAGGGGCATAATAAAACCACAAATCTGCAGTTGCTAGTCTCACCAGAATATCAAGCATTTTAGCCCACCATACTATTGTAGGACTCAGGACCCAAGGGGAAATGCACTGAGCTCAGCTGGGCAGGCTGATTTCCATAAGACAGGGGGAAAAAGAGAGGGAAAACTGATTAATTTTGCTCATAATCAGGAAATTCATGTCAACGGTAAACTAGGAAAATGAGTATTTGTTTAATCTGAGTTCATTTTTCAAGAGAGGAGAAGGGAGGCCTTCACCCACAGGGCATCTGATACTTAAAAAGATAATTATCCTTCTTTGGCAGGACTGCTTTATTATCATGGGTCAATGAACCATTTAGAAATGGAGAATTTCCTTTCATTTCCTCTGAGCAAATTGCCAGCCTCCACTCCCACTGAGTTGCTTTTTTTTGTTGTTAAAAGAGCCCTTTCCCCATCTTCCTCCTCCCTGCTTTAATTTACACCCTCCCTTGGGCTCTGACTTCACCAAACCACAGCAAGATGACAATTTTGCAAGCTTCCAACAATATTCATAATTACTGTGGTTGGCTATGTCTACATACAGCAACTAGGTGGGGAAGGGAATAACATTCTATTTAAACAGCTGCTTACTGTGAAAACTGGTGGAATGAATCTGGCAATCTTTGTGTCTAACGTTACTTTAGTAATATCAATGACATCTGAAAGGTTTTTTTCAATGCCATAAAAAACTGTATCTTATTACCTGTCCATTTGCTTACCCGATGCGAAGAATCAGCTTGACCCAATTTTAATGACTCAAACTGTTTATGGAACGGAACTAAAATGGTTGAACGTGTGAGATGTTCTATCCTGTACATAACTAACCGCATGGTGATACATCACATTTTTTACTGTAACTGAATACTAATATAGAAATACAACATATGACAAAAGCTTTCAACAGCTAAGCACATTCTCATTTAGGTGAATATTTTTCAGCAACCCATTTAGGCAACATTGTCCTGACATAATAGTCCCTGCAACCCAACCTTTTGTTAAAAAGTCATCTTATCTGCATATCACACACAGACATTTTGATGCAAAAAATAAGATGAAACGGAGATTACTCTCAAGGGTGCTTATTTCTGCAGGTGGTCATGTGGGTGATCATTTTCTTTGTTCTGTTGGGACCCAGAGGATGGCCAAAGAGCCATCTCAACCTAGAAATGGCCACAGAGGTGGGTTCCACATCACTCTACACGGATGTAGCTGGGTCTGGCATTACACACGGTGGGGCTCTGGAGCCTCTGGTTGCAGTATGAGTAGCTGACCTGGCCAGTAGCAGATTCGCGAACCATCACACTCCCTGGGGCCATTCTGGGCGCTAATTGAGCATCAGAAAGTCAGCATCAACCGTCTTCCCTCAGTTCCTTTACAACCAGAGAAGACAAGAGCCTGAGCCTTAACCTCACCATAGGCTGCATCCTGACTGATGCCTACCTACCTCCTGAGCCTCCTTTTCCTCACTCCTCTCTAGCATACTATATATCTGCCATATTTGCTTTCTTTCTGGTCTTCAAACGCACTAAGCTCCTTCCTCGATTTGCGGGTTTTGTCCTGGTTATTTGTTCTGCCTAGATCAATTCCCCCTGATCTTCACATGGCCCCTTCTTTCTTATCATTCAGATCCTAATTCCAATGCCACTCTCTCAAAAGAACAATTAACTGCTAGGGACTTTAAACTGCTACTTGCTTACTCACTCTTATATCACCCTATTTTAATCTTTTCACAGCCCCCCCTGCCACCAGCTGGCAGTTTTCTTGGCTGGTTACTATGTACCCAGATGAGAAAGGAAGCTCCACAAAAGTAAAGGCTTTGTCTTGTTTATTGCTCTTTCACCACCACCTACAACACCAGAGACACTTAGTAAGTCTTGCTGGAATGAGAGAATAAATAATAAACCAGACCCTGGTATCAGCCACCTCTGAGTACTAAAACCCTGACAAAATGGAGATGACATTCGTTTACTTTTCAATCATCTATACAAGATTGAGATAGTCTGCAATATATATTTTTTTAATTCAAAGACGTTTATCCTTAAGATCTAGCATGATTAGAACTAATGTTAGATGAAAGCTGGAGAAATGTAAACTCATTTTTAACATAAACTAATTTTCACATGAGCCCAAAGGAAATAAAATTGTGAAAGTAAAAGCCTTTTTTAAAAACCCTTTTATAACTAGAACGAAGTAGTTTCTAGAATACTCAGAGTCTCAGATAAACTGTATCTATTAAAATGCTGCTTTATTTTGTGCCTGAGACGTGTAACTGATTTGTTCCTTCAATGAACACTGAGCATCACTTAAACGTGGACACTGTACTAGGCTCTGGGAACAGCAAAGGAGAGTAAGAATGTGTTCCTGTCCTTCCGGTCCGGGAGACGGGCACTGAAATACACAACCACAGTACTATCGGGGGCACAGATAGAAGCACAGAGGGTTGCCCAATGCAGTGGGGACCTGGGGCACCTGAGTAAGGCAAGGGTTCTAGAATAACCATGGGGAACCTCTGAGTGGGATCAATTATCCCATGGCTACCTGAAAATATAAAGAGGTTCATAAAGAATTCAAAGCAGATCAGCAAACTTTTTCTGCAAAGGGCCAGATGGTAAATATTTTAGGTTTGGTGGGCCATATGCCTAAGGAGCCATAGATAATACAAACACAAATAGGTGTGGCTACATCCCAGGAAACCTTTATATACAGAAAGAGGAGCCTGGCCAGATTTGGCCCGTGGGCCTTGGAGTGTCAGCCCCTGATTTAGAGGACTCACATCAGAAACAAATTAAGTAAAGGAAACTGAAAGTATGGGGGGGTATTCCTCTTTTCCTAAATTGAGGACTACAATGTTATCTTAATAGCATATTGGAAAACTATTACATATCTTAAAAAAAAAGTACCTTTCTAAGAAAAATATGTGAACACGGTAGAACATTTTCTTGACTCTGTAATAATTCTGGTGCTTTTAAAGACTAATCACAACCATAAAATGTGTTGTGGTATTGACACCACATAGATAAATCACGAGTATTACTTCCCATCACAGCTCAAGGAGTTTCTGCCACTACCAAATGGAAAAATGAAGCATGTGATCTGCAAACACGTGAGAGCACCAAAACAGTGTGATATTCACAAATTCTTCTGAGAATACAATTATTTTCTCAAAATAAGTGCACAAGCCTTAGAAGAAAATATCATATTACCCAAAGATGGTGGGTACCACGTGCTCCAATGTCATTCCTAGACAAGCAACTCAGGGAAAGCAAATTAATTTTGAAGGACAGCAGACAGCTCTTGAAATTCTACTGCCACTGTTTATATGCCAGTTGTTCTAAGGTAATATCACAGGTGCAATATCATTTAATTTGGAGACTCCTAGGCCTTGTTAGCGGGCAAATCCCATACTGTGCATGGGCTACAAGAACACACTTTCTCCTGGGTCCTCTTTGCATAGACTTAACACCTCTGAAGAGACTTTTTAGCCAACGTGCATGAGGACCCTCAAAGAAGGTAATCTACTCAAATGAATTTAATATGTTTATCCAGTACTCATTATGTCTGAAAGCCTGTGAAAGAGATTATCAAATGAGATCTGGCCTCTCCCTATAATCTAAAGAAGACACATTCATTTAGTAATAACAGTTTTTTTTGAAGAAGAGAAGGTCAATAATTATGATTTAGTTCCTATGGTCGACAAATGGATTTCTCATAGCAGAGGAAAATCGAACAAGACTTTTTAGTGCAGGTGAGATTTAAAGTGGACTTTACAAACAGGAGAGTGAACCAACCAGAGGGTTGGCTGGCAACTCACTCATCCATCCACCCCACAACTACAGCCTCCTTTCAGTCTGGGGTTTGTGTGAATATTTAGGATGCCAAGATGAATGTGACAGAGTAACTGACCTTGAAGTGTTCACACTCTATTATCCCAAACTGTCATGTAGCATAAACAGATCATACAACACTGAGACATGAGTGCTACTGATAGAAATCATTACAGAATGTTGGGGGAGCAAAGAGAAGGCAGGATCTAACTCTGCCTAGGGGTGTTAAGACAAACTTTTCAGTATGGTCCTGCATTCCCATTTTCTAAAATCAGAGACTATTTCTCCAAATTTGGACCAAACTCTATCCTTGAAAATGGCCTAGCAATTTATGCATCAAAGCAAGTTGTCCGGTATTCTTCCTTTGGCCAAAATCACTGTTTCATTTATATATGGACTCTCGTTGACTTCATCTTCCCAACAAACCAGTGGAGGACTATTATAATTCCTGTTTTGCGGATGAGGAAATTACAGCTCACAGAAGATGAGAAATCTGTGCAAGACAGCCCACTCCGTAGGAGACTAAAACTAGAACTCGACCCAAATCTGTCTGATTCCAAAGTCCATGTTATTAAGCATAGCATTGTGATGTTACCCTTTGTATAGCTTTCATGACTCAGTCTCTGCCGGTCCTCTCAGTAAAAGTGTGCCCTCTGTTCCCAGAGTCCTCTGTTCATAGAAGAGAATCACGCTTCATGAAATACAAACATACTGTGCAAAACTGCTAACTGCCTGAGAAAAACCCAGCCTCAAATGAAGAAAGCAGAGGGGACCTACAAGCCCACGGTGGAAGGAGGCCTCAGTGCTGGGCAAAGGAAGCCCTGAGTATGCCCTTGTTCTAACAGGGAACTGTGAACTAGGGGATCAAGAATGAGAGAACCGTCTTGATCAGCGGGAGGAAGTAAAAGGGATGCAGAGCCTGAATTTTTGCCCTTTTCCAGCTTTGAGCTTCAGTTTCTTCAAGGTAACTCGGGCTCCCCTGGGTTGACAGATAGGAGGAAGATTAGGTATTACAGTCTATGTCAATGAGTCAGGCTGCCGGACACACTGAAAATCCCATTTGCTTGTTGGACAGTCTAATTATTGGGAGCCATTGACTTTCTCATAGCATCATTAATATCACCAAGGACTACCAGAAACTGGTAATGCCTTTTCTTTCCCTCTTCTTCTCCACTCTCACCACCAGCCCAGAAGGGACAGTCTCTGACCTTCTGCATGAACATATAGGGTGTTTTTGCCATGTTAAAGCCATGTGGCAACATGCCAGACCCCTGTGCTGCACTCTTGCTGACACACAGCCAGTTCAGAATACACACAATGAAAGAAAGAAATGAAATGGAATCTTTACACCAATGCAACACCTAAAGATATCGTGGCAGCTTATTCACCAATATTAGCACAAGAATCCCTCCCATCCTACACGCCCCTTTGCAAAGTGACTTTGCGGCTCCTCTCACCAAAAGTTGGAGTCTATTTCCCTTCCCACGGAGTTTGGACTGGCCTGTGGCTTGCTTTGACCAGTGGAATGTGATAAAAGTGTTGCTATGTGACTTTCCAAGGTCAGGCCTTAACAGACTTTGCAACTTCTGTTTTTTCTGTCTTTTTGGAACCCTGAGACCAACACGCTGTGAAAAAAGTCCAGCTAGGCTACTGGAGACAGGAGCCAAGTGAAAGAGAACTAAGGTACCCCAGCTGATAGCCAACAACTGTCATGAACCACAAAAACTGCAAAGGTCTGGTGGAATCAAGAGCAAAATGAGATGCTGTAGGGCTTCCCTGGTGGCGCAGTGGTTGAGAATCCACCTGCCGATGCAGGGGACACGGGTTCGTGCCCCGGTCCGGGAAGATCCCACATGCCGCAGAGTGGCTGGGCCTGTGAGCCATGGCTGCTTAGCCTGCACGCCCGGAGTCTGTGCTCCGCAACGGGAGAGCCACAACGGCGAGAGACCTGCATACCACACACACACACACACAAATGAGATGCTGTAAAAGTGAGAATTGTCCCAACAATAACAAATGATCATTATGTTGCTACACTTTTATTACAAAAAATTTGATAAGTTTGAAATTTGCTCATCAAAGATAATAACTGATGATTTTAAAATAATTTTATGAGCATTTCCATGACAAATATGAAATATTTAAATATAGAGTCATGACACAGAAATGGAAATGTACTGATTCAGATGATTAATTAAAGACAACAGCAGAATATTTTTCTCAGAGTTGCTCATACTTGCTCCCATCTATTTTTCCAAATCTGATCTACTCTAGGGATTCAGAATAGAAAAGTCACTAAAATAAATCAAACCATCAAAATATCACTGATCCCAATGAAGCTGATTAGCATGTGTATATATGAATATGGAGTAAGTCGACATCAAATAATATGATGAAGAATTAGTCATTCTTCTGAACTAATAAAAAAAGAAGAGTCTGTATTCATCTCTACTGTAGATCAGTATGTAGTTTAATGACAAACAAGGAACTTTCCAGTTTGCATTGCAGACTGCTGCAGACCCCATGTAATGAATTATTTGCTCTAATAAATAATCCTAGTCCTTGCAAATGTTTAAAGTAATTCTTAATGTCACTTCAGAAAACAACACTAGGATGACTGTGAGGTATTTTTGAGAAAAGATTCAATTTATTTGAGTAAAGTAGCACAGTTGCAGAGTTTTGAATCAAAGTAGGTGGAATCTCAAAAGTAATCTACTATTCGCAATGTAGGTAATTCTGTGGTTTTTTTTAAGCAGAAAAGTAGAAATATTGTCCAAAAAATGAACCAATACAATTCTGAAGAAGCATCTTGACAGTTTGGGCCACACCTTTCTTTATGGGATATTAACAAACCCACTTCAGTAACTCAAAGAAGACTTCGTAGAATATTCATCAACCATAAGCATAAATGGCATGAATGTAATTTTAAGCAAATTTAATTTCCAGAGTATGATAAATTCCAGCACAATGTAATTAAGAGAATGATAGTATTCTGCTCATACCTGGATCTCAATGCAAGCACCTCTCAAGTATCTTCTAGAATTCTCATGTTGTGTCCTGGAGAGTGCTTTGGGCCAAAGATACAACAAATCCTTAGTCATCTGCGGGAGAGGAATCAGGTATCTTTCCCCTGGCAGATCTGCCCTGAGCAATCCCCAAACTTCTGCACTGATCTGGATGCTTAGAGGGGAGAATCATGCTCATACGGAGAAGTAAATGGGTGGCTTTCAAAGAAAGTAAAATGAAAGAGGAGCCCGCAGACGGGATGCACTCTGGTGCAGACTCTCTGGTTTAAATTTCACATAGTCTGTGAATATTTCAAGGCAAAAGAATCCTATATTGATTATCCTAAGAGAATCAGAATTGGAAAAAAAGTTCCATGCTTATATTAAACTAAATATGTGGGAGAAAGTAAATGATATCAGTAAGGGAAGGAGAGAATATACAACATTTGTTTGCTGCCTATTATGTCCTAGTGATAACCAGCAATGCATTGAGGTAGATAATATCACCCCCATTTTCCCACGTTCAGAAGCAGAGGTCAAAAAAAGTGCAACTACATATCCAAGGTCACACAGTTATAAAGTGAGAATCCTGGGCCATGCAGTAAAATTGTCCATGCTGTTTCAATGCTTCCCAAGGTGATAAAAGTCTCCAGGTACCTAGTGCAGTGTTTACTACAGTGGTTCCCCAGAACACTGCTTCCATGAGATGTTATTAGACACGATACAAGAAAAAAAATATTGTGTAGTCAAAGAAGATTAAGAAACACTGAATGAAATGAGGAAAATAGGCTTCTTTACAGCAGGACTCATCAGGATATATCATGTACTAATGTGCATTCTGACTGAAAAAAAAAAAAGAGATACTAAGCAGCATTTCTCATATCCTTTTTTTTTCTTTAAACAGTAAGACTAATTTTTTTTTCTTTTTTTTGCAGAACTCTGCATATGACAAGTGTTTCCAGAGGATGTTGGGACTACTGAGCCTCCTTTACCTACACATAGAGATGCCTGAAGATCTCAGCTTTTTAACCAAAAAGTAGAATAAATATCCTACTAATCATATGAGCAGAGCAAGAGGGCCTTCTGCTTAGTGAAATATGCTGAGAAGCTGAGCATTAAAATACATCGAATGGAACATGGCAGTCATTAGTGAAACTGGCTCACTATTTCCATTTTTGCCATTCCAGGCACATGACAGGATTATACTTCCTGTATCCTTGGGCTTGGGTGAAGTTGAAGGAATTCTGGCCGAGGAGTCGTGAGCAAAAGTGATTATGTCAATTACAAACTAGAACATTCAACTGCCAGTGTGAGACCTCAAAGCTCTCTTTCCTTCTGCAAGGCAACCAGCAATGTCACTGTGCTTTCAGGACTAAGACCAGGACCAGCCCTACAGGTCAGTAGGGGGCTCTGCTCATCACCTGTTCTCCCAGGGACTACAGCAAGTTGGTTAAATGGGTTTCATCTCTTTTGCTAACTCCAAGTGATTTGTGTAGCTGCTTAGAACAGTATGGGGAAGAGGATTCTGAGGGCTTGATAGGGATAAGGAGGAGAGAATGGGGAGATTTATTAGTTTCAGCTGCCATGAGGGAAGGAAGAAGATCAGCATATACACAAAGGATCTGCCATTCTTTAATCACAAAACAAAAGAAATTCTTTTTCCAAGACTCCTTTTCCTCTTCCTTAATGATATGGAATCATTTCTAGGTCTTACAATGTCTCTGAGTAACCATTACAAAAATTCAGTATTATTGGTATGGTCCTGCAAATCTACAAAAGTATGTGAACTTTAAATCATTCTGGTTAGGAGAGTACTGAAAAAGAAATCTACTGCCACGCAGAAGTATCTATCCATAATGTGCCAACACAGGGGTAAGAACACACCACAAAGACAATGTTGTAAAAACGCTCTTAGGTGTCAAGAGTTGGAGAAGTATTTCAATAGAAGAGGAATAAAGTACGCTCAGCAGCTGAAAGAAATATTGAAGGATCATTTCCAATGAGTGATGTAAAAAAATTTTTAAAAACCACACATACACTCTGCTGTGAGAATCATTTCAAAAACTCTGTGAAAAGCTTTTTCATCTAGTATAGATCAGAAAGTAATGCTAAAGATCTGCAATTCATGGGAGAGCTGCTGGAAAACTACAAGCAAGATAAATAATTTAACAGCACTTTATCATGTACACATTTATATTCTACCCAGTTTGGGAATAAGGAGAGAGCACGCTGAGTTTCTACTTCCACGGGGTGGCCAGATCGAAACCCAAGCTCCCGTGTAGATAGCATCCTTCCAGAGCAAGTTCTATCAGGTCCTGAAAAGCATGGATTCCAACTTCAGGTTTGTTTATGCCCCTAAAGAGCCACTGAAAATTCCATTTCCCATCAGATCTTCAGTACAGTTGGACAAGCCAATGAAGCAACCTAACATCACAGTTCAGATACCACATGAAAGCAAAGAGCAGCCAAACTATAAATAAAGAACAGAGAGACTCCTTAATGGGAGAAAAGAAATAGAAAATGGGAGATAGAAAGAAGGAAGAAGACCTTAAAAGGGAATATTTAGCAGGTAGCACATTCTTAGAAGATATGAAACACTCCCTAGCAGTCAGGTTCACCTGGCACCATACATAGCGTTTGATGCAGGGTAGGCCTTTAATGAATATTTGATGAAAGAGCAGATGGCATGTGTGCTTATTCATTGCTTAATCTAGGAAATCTTTCTAAGAGACCACTGAACCAAACCAGACGCAACTTACTTACATGAAAATAATTCAGGGAAATGCACTTAAAAAACAAAACAAACAAACAAAAAAACTAAGTCCTGAATTCCTAATCTAAAAGACACCCAGCTAAATGTAAATTGGTGCAGCCACTGTGGAAAACAGTAAGGAGGTTTCTCAAAAAACTAAACATAGAACTACCATATGACACAGCAATTCTACTCCTGGGTGTATATCTGAAAAAAATAAAAACACTAATTCGAAAAGACACACGCACCCCAATGTTCATAGCAGTGTTATTTACAATTGCCAAGGTATGGAAGCAACCTAAGTGTCCATCAGCAGATGAATGGATTAAGAAGATGTGGTGTATATACACACACACACACACACACACACACACACACACACACACACTCTCACACACACACAATGGAATACTATTCAGCCACAAAAAGCAGGAAATTCTGCCATTTGCCAAGCAACTTGGATAGACTTGGAGGGCATTATGCTAAGTGAAATAAGTCAGTCAGAGAAAAATAAATACTACATGATACTATTCTGTGTCTGAGCAAAAACCCTCCACAAAAGACAAACTAAAGATTTTTTTAAAGAGCCTAACACTAAAGTCATTTTAATCTGATTCAGCAGTGAACAATTTAAGACATGTCTCTTCCAACAAAAGACAGCGGGACACAAAAACGACTGTGTGATCCATTTAAAATTAAAGAATGGGCTAAATCATTAACAACAATACAAATGCAGAAAATTCTAGGAGGGGAAAAAAAAAGAGTGAAAACACTAAGTAGCAAGTGATTTCCAAATGTTTCCAAAACAGGAAGCAAAAGACATTTTAATGTCACTCTGGTAACTTCCAGAATAGAATAAGTTAATCAGGCAGCCTCTAAAAACAAAAAGGCAATTCATTAAGAAAAAAAATTAAAAAAAAAAAATTTCAGCAGTGAACAACATTGCCAGAGTGTCAAAAAAGCACGCTTTTTCATGATAGTGATTTGTACGCAAATATAGCTCAGCATTTATTTACTAAACCCCCAAAGCCTGCAAAGGGGAAAAAGTTTTGTTCTTTCTATCTGCTTAAACTCTTCTCCTCATAAAGTCAATTGCCAATGACAGAAGAGGCTCTGACTTCGCTAAAACAATAATAATAGAAGAAATGTATTCAGAAATAGAGAGTTTCAAGAAACTCCATCTGAGCTACTCTCTTTCTTCCTCAAATCTCTTAGCCTAGTGTCATTGTTAATGCTGGGTTAATATTCATACCAATTTACAAGGGTGTTATAAGGTTTGGTGGTTTTAGAGTTTTGTTTGCTTTTAAAGAATAGCATATTTCAGACCATAAAGTAAAAGCTGAACAATGGTTGCTTAAAAACAAAGTCAACAGAAGTGAGTTCCTTATAAACCTCCCTCTGTTCAGCATACCCCTCTTTGCAACTTGCCTACGTGATTTAAATACCACTACTCACCAACATCAGTGTTACCATTTAGAACCTAGAACCTCACTGATTCCACATTTAAAACTTCACCCTTATTTTGCCACAGTCAATTCTCCCAAATTATCTCTGTATTTTCCTTCCCCTTTACAATTTAGAACATCACTGGAGTCAGGGTCTAGGAATTAGTTATTATTTCCTTGTCCTCTCTAGTTGTAATTGTCTGAATTTTTCAAAACATAATTTTTCACAATAAAAAACCCTCAAAACACAAAACAAGCCTGTAAAAGTATTTTAAATATTTAAGTTCATTTAGAATTTGTAACTTTTTTCGGCCCATCATTTTTCAAGGTCTGTGTTTAGACAACACAGCAGATAATACCGTTTGCCTAATGTTTAAATTAGGAGACCAAATCATCTAAAAGGATCTACAAAAATACCAACTTAAACTCAAGATTTCTACATATTTGAATTTCATTTTGTATATACTCAAAAAAAATATTTAAGCATGCCTAAGGAAAGCAAAAATTGTGGAAACAGATGTTCTGGCAATTCCATAGGAGTTTTACATTTATATATTGTCATTGCTCCTGCAGGATCCTAAAACTCACTCCCATTTTCTTTATATGCTCAGATATTAAAAACATATCTTTGCCACCCACCAGTCTTCTGGCATGCGGAATCAGACACTGGCCTCCATCTCTCTCATTACCAACGTTACCATCATCACCGCCATCTTTGCCATCATCACTTAAAAGAAAGTTAAAATTTCTTGAATCACAATCATTGCTAAAATGTGTCACACATTTCTTGTGGATGACTAAAAGTTCCTCCAGTAGGCTACAATTTCAAATACTATGCCACCGAGTGGAGAGATTCCATCATCATTAGTGTCTGTATATGGAGAAAACACAAGCCTCTCTCTGAAAAGAAGCTCTTAGTCAGAATCTCATCTGGTTCAGCTTAATATAGGAAAACGGAGAAGACAAGGAAAATTCAAATTGAGAGGAATTAGTATTATAGATTTGCAATGCTATTCACATCCCATGTCACTTTTTTCAAAGTCTGTCAGTGATTGTCACTGTGCATCTGTCACTCAGTCACACACAGCCAGCAAAATATGCAGTTGTGTTGCCCACTGGCCTTCCACTGATTAAACCTTAGTGACTTTTTATAAAAATAGACAGTCAGAAGAGGGAATTGGCCAACAAATATACAAGTGCAACAAATAAACAAAAAGTGATAATGCTGGAAGTGAAATGTGAATTGAATATAAACGAAGTCACAGGAGAAACAGCTGACTGTCAGAACCGCGCTGCTGTTCACAAGCTGTGAAGCCAGAGGAGCTTAGTGAAGGCAAAGCCTACTGACAAAAATGCACGAAGCTATTATGGTGAAAAGATGGAAGATGCACCAGAGGAAGTGATGCCACCAAAAAGTTCAACATTGTAAAAACAACTTTGTATTTTACCGCATTGAGAGCACTTAGGAGAAAAAGTTGGAAATTGGGCTTCCCTGGTGGCGCAGTGGTTGAGGGTCCGCCTGCCGATGCAGGGGACGCGGGTTTGTGCCCGGGTCCGGGAGGATCCCACATGCCGCGGAGCGGCTGGGCCCGTGGGCCGTGGCCGCTGGGCCTGCGCGTCCGGAGCCTGTGCTCCGCCGCGAAAGAGGCGACAGCAGTGAGAGGCCCGCGTACCGCACACACACAAGAAAAGTTGGAAATTGAAAGGAGTGTGACAATTTGCCAGGGCGTAGAAAAGATGCTCAGTCTGTGTTGAAAGCCATACTACCAGATAAAGAAGGCAAGCGGTGTTCAAACTACTCTTGATAAGTGTCTTCCAAAGGGAAAAAAATGCACTTTAGTTTCCAGTATTTCTGTTTTAAATTACACTGTACCAGTATTAGTATGCTGTATAAGTTATTAGTGTTAATATTATTATTTTCCCATACACTTTTAACAGACAGTAGAACAGTTTTAAGTGTTTTGATGAAAAATTTAAAGGTCATGGAACCATCGTAATTTTCACCACCGATGATTAAGATTGCTTACCACGGTTCCAGTTTGCGTGGCCATTTTTCAATCCCACAGTGCTGTACCCAGGGAAGACTGTCGGTACTTTAAATTCATGAAGAACACTGGGCGGGGCAAATAAAAGTTACGGCTAATGGGCCACAGATTTAAAACCTGTGCCAGGAATTAGTGTCATATGCAATGTGCATCTCAGTAATAGCAGGAGAGAGTGGGTTGAGGAAATTCAAGGACTATAAATGGCTTTAAAAAGATGTATTCATCCAACATTCTGTCCAGGAAGGGTACACCTATTGTCACATGCTCCTCAATTCCCCCAACAGACTGTCTGGCAAAAATAAAGTTGACGATTTATTTTTTTCCCCCGAATAGCTTAGTTGAGAACTGCATGTTATCAAACCTCCTGACCCCTGAGTGCGTCATTAATTCTGCCATTAAGCATTAAGTTTTCTCCACCAAATATTCTCTTGTCCACAACTATTAAGGCAGGGGATTACATAACAGTAAGGTCAATACCGTGCATGTCCTCTATTTGATACGGATGATGAACAACAAGCAAAATTCCTGCCCAAATCCTTGGTTTGAGACAACAAAGAAGATGCAGACACAGCTATAGCCTTCCCCTCACAATGCTCTATGATAGGCCCTTTCCATAGGGCATCACCTGCCACCAGTCTCAAAGCTCTTTAAAAACAAAGGCCACATCTCATTCATCCCTCAATCCAAAGGCCCTGGCTAGGTCTCAGTTCACGTGTCACCTCTTAGGGGACTTGTCCATTCCACTGAAAGCACCCTTCTTCTGTAACTCCTCATATGTTTGTGTCTTTTAGAACCTGTTTCAAACGTTAGAATTGTAGTATTCCCGTATGTTTACTCACTGCCTATCTAGAATATAAACTGGAATGAGAGCAGGAGTCAATTTTTCATCTGCTTCCTAGTACCCAACTGAGTTCCTGGACAGAAAGCACTCGCTAAACACTGAATGAATGGGTGGATGGGTGGATGAAATGTCTGAGTGAACGACTATTTGAATGAATGTTCGTTGACACGTACATGACCAATCAATAAATGAATTAAAGTGAAACTATTATCTTACTTTAATAAGCAAAAGGTAGATCGCTGTTATTCTCCTAGATGATGTTTCATACCCACAAACGGAAAATTCTCTGGGTTGTCTAACTCCTTTTCCTAAGTTTTGCCCTCAGACAAGTCTAAACAGGAGAATTCTTCCAAGTGGGTGAGCTCCCCACATCCAGCCGACCATTTGCTAAACCACAAGATGGAAAAGTTTCACTTTACAGCAGCATATGTGAAAACAGCTTGGGAATTTTTGTTGAGAATAAGCTCAAGATGAGTCGACAGAGAAATGTTGTTTCCACAAAACACATTTTTATCTCAGACTGTGAATGCAAGTCTGGTATTGGGTTGAGGGGATGCGATTTCTCACTCTGATCTTTGTTGGCAAGGCTACTCATGGAGTTTTCTGTCAACTTGGGAACCACCAGGGACAGTATATAGCACATTCACAGAAGGAATAAGCATAGATACGGGAGAACAGAGAATAAGGAAAGGAAGATACCAGGGCCTATCTTCAAAATATAGCAGTGGAAAGGCTGTCATTTAGGAAGGAGAGAAGATGCAGGTTAACTGCCAAGTAAACAATAGAGCAGAAAGCAACTAGTAAATGGTAGAAGAGGAGAGAACTTGAATCCAGCGTGTGTGATGTGGAGTGCCCCAGATCTGGATTCCTGTGCCATTTCTACCACATTTTACCAATTTGACTTTGGGAATATAAACTCTTTGAGTCTCAGTGACCTCATCTGCAAAACGGGTAATTATTCTGTTTGAACTGTATATTTCAAGGTAACCAAACAGCTCCAGAGATGGAAAGTTATTTAAGGTTCTTCAGCTCTAAAAGTGAAAGGAATAACAGATTTACACAAACCACCATTTTCAATCCCCAATGAGACAACTGAGTTACGTAAAATTATTAATGGATAATTTAGGGCTTAGGTCGGGGGTTCTTAACCTGTGAGGAGTGGGGGGTAGAGTTCCAGGGACACTTAAGGGAAGATACATGAAGAGAAAAAAGGGAATACCTAAAGATGAAAGAGAAAAAAAGAAAGGTGCTTACTTGTTTTCATTAACTTCTAAATGAAATTTTACATTTCCTTAAATCACAATGTAATCAACAAACCATTGTAACAGTAGAGCTTATGATTTTTTCATAATGTTTATCACACATATTTTTAAAAATATAAAGCGATAACTTTATGGTTATTGCAGATACCTTGAAATATTATTTACTCCACAATGATTCATCAGCTCTATGAGGATTACAAAATTCTAGCAGTCATTATACCTGCCACTGGTTCTGGTTATTTACTATGTACTTAAGTAGTGTATATTTCACTGTATCATAAATTTGCTCTTTAACATTATTTGAACTGCTATTCAGTAACATCAATTTCCTTTGTGTTTTTATAGACTTAATTTTCCTCATTTAAAAACCACGGGAGGAGAGAGCTACAGGTTTTGCAAAGTGCCAAAAGGGACCCCTGAAAAAAAAGTTTAAGAACTCCTGCTTTAGATAAAAGGTTAATGGGAACTTTATAATGGAGGAAACAGGATGTCACTACCTAAATGTGCTGATCAATTCCAGGACCCTAAGAGCAGAACATGCAGACATTGTGCCTCCTTACAAGATGTGATATGAAGCACACGGTACTACTACAAATGCTTGGATCTGAAAATAATCATTCCTTAGACAACACTGCTTAGTGGAACTTTCTGCAAGGATGGAAATGTTCTATGCTTATGCTACCCAATATTTTAGCCACAAGCTACACTTGAAATGTGGCCGAAGCAAGGAAGCAACTCAATATTTAATTTTTTTAACTTAATTAATTAATTAATTAAGATATTTCTGGCTGCGTTGAGTCTTTGTTGGTGCACGTGGGCTTTCTCTAGCTGTGGCGAGCTGGGGCTATTCTTTGTTGCCGTGTGTGGGCTTCTCATTGCGGTGGCTTCTCTTGTTGCGGAGCACGGGCTCTAGGCCCACAGGCTCAGCAGTTGTGGCTCGCAGGCTCTAGAGCACAGGCTCAGCAGTTGTGGCACATGGGCGTAGCCGCTCCGCGGCATGTGGGATCTTCGCGGACCAGGGCTCGAACCCGTGTCACCTGCATTGACAGGCGGATTCTTAACCACTGCACCACCAGGGAAGTCCCCTCAATATTTAATTTTTAAAAACTTTTATTTGATACTCATTTAAATAGTCAGATGTAGTTAGTAATTACACTACTACACAACCCTCCTTAGAGCTAACTTACTTTTTACAAAACACAAAAGGTAGAGAAACAAGTTAAATAACACCCAGGGAAAGAAAACAGAAAAATTCAGATCACAGAATGGTCTACAGGAAAACTGACCCAGTTTAAAAAAAAAAAAAGTGAATGTCACAAAAATACTGTATTAAAAGAGTACTAAAATAAATAAGCAAATATACTGTAAATATTTTATTTGGATTCTGATCTAATCAACTGATGATAGAAAGACATTTTGAAACAATCACAGAAACTTGAATATAACATTGTATCAAGAAATTACTATTAAGTTTGTTAAATATGATAATGGCATTCTAGTTATATTAGGATATTTCTATAGTTTTTAAGCATGCATACCAATGTATGTAGAGTTAAGATCAAACTATTTCTAAGAACTGCCTTAAAATATCTGAGCAAAATCAGAAGAGTATAGATAAAGCAAGTATGGCAAAATTAAGATAACCATTGATTCTGACTGAAGGTAAATGGGCATCCTTTATACTATTCTTACTACTTTTGAGTATTCTGAAGTAATCTACAATGATTTTAAAATGTGACAATGCACTGGATACAGAGACTGACACATAGTAAGTGCTCAGTAAATGTTAATAAACAGCTATTGGCATCATCATTATTATTCATGATCCCTTAAGCCCAAACTACAACCAACTAGTAAGTATAAAAGTTAGCTTTGGGCTCAGTACAGGAACAAGTGTTTTAACAGTGAGAGGTCTATGAAAATGGAAATACACTGTCTCTGGAGGTGGTGGCCCACAGAATACTCCTAACAGCAAAAACAGCAGCATTTACTGAGCACATATAATGTGGCAGGCATGGGTCTAAGCACTTTCCACATATTCCCTCATTAAACCTTCGCAACAACGGCGTAAGAAAGGTACCCTTACTTATAACTGATTCGCTTTGTTGTAAAGGAGAAACTATCACACTATTGTAAAACAGTTATACTCCAATAAAGATGTTAAAAAAAAAAAAAAAAGAAAGAAAGGTACCCTTACTATTCCCAATGAAGCGATACCAGCAGAGATTGATGGCTTGGTGAGAATGCTGCAGAGGAGGGTCAAGGTGAATGGCTTTGCTAGTTGCCCTTTACCATCCCTGACAACTCTGAACTCTTCTGATTCAATGAACATGTCACTCAAATGAATTGTGCAGGCTAAGCCAGCTGGCTCGCACACAGCCAGGGAACAGAGAGCAATTCTTCGTTTCACTTGTTGAAAGGTCTTTAAACATCACCTTTCCCTTTCGAGCGGGAGATTAAACCCCTCAAGAATTTAATTATCTGTAAGCAAGGGGATAATATGATCAAGAAAATGCCACATTTCAACTACTGCATTTATCCATTTTCAAATCTCCCATAGATTTGAGGGAAATGTCTTCCCCAGGCTGCCATTTGACCAAGAAATGTCCATGGTATGTCATTGTCAACATGTTTCAGAATGTAAATCCAGATTACAAAAACTAAAGTTGGTATAAAATCTGTCGTAATATATTATATTATTTGGAAAGAAATATTGGTGACCTTATCCAGTTTGACTGTTGTAATAGTAATAAAATTGAATCTTGGAAGATTATACTTCTGGTCAAAGTAGTAAAATGTGACCTTATTCTATTCAACACTGACATTTATTATATTAATTCACATGTAAAAAACTGCATTAAAATGATATTAAATCCCTGGTTAGAAATGGGAATATCTAAGAACTTCAGAAATAAGATTTAACTTTACCAATCATTCACAGCATTAAGCCTGTTTGATGCAAATCAAACTGAATTTCCTTCACCAATCTCTGATTCAATTCTAACTTGATTATTACCACCATCTAATTCATAGAGATTTTTTTTTTCATGATGCCTCTTCAAACATTTTATAAACCTTAACTCATTTTCATCACACTTGGGAGGAAAAGATAACATAGAGCAATGAATACACAAACCTGACTCAGAGGATCAGGCCATCTGCTCAGGGCAGAGAGATTCTCTTCACCCCAATAAAATCATGCTTAATGCTGAGTTCCTATCAGTCACTGTACAAGGCCCCAGGAAGAGAACCAACGTCCAGGGGTGAGGGACCACAGTCAGACAGCTACATGGACTTCACAAAATGGCCACCATGTGGAGAAAAGTCATCATTTTGGATATTACACCAGCAAAGTGGTTTGTTTCTTAAGATTGGTCAAGGTTTTACAGGAAGGTCCCTCCCTTAAATATAAGTTCTGCAAAACTTTCAGTTTGGGGGTAGAACATGGAATAACACAATGCATTAAAGGCAAGGCCCAGACACACTGCCAAGGTTTGCTTTCTCTTAATTAGCCCAAAGTCCCAGGCTTGCCACGGTAGCTCTCAGCTCTTTCCAATTTGTTTTTCCCCATTCTCACTAACATTTCCAGGCTCCAACCAAAATCACCTTTTTGCTATGTATAATATTTCCTCATACCTTACTTAATATTGTTTTCTGTTCTGAATATCATTGTCCTTTATATAATTAGATGAAACTAAGTGTTGCTGTGATAACAAGCAGCCCCCAAATTTCAGTGGCTGGTAACAAGAAACTTCCTGCCTGTTACTGGTCCACTGTGGGCCAATAGATCAGCTCTGTCCACCTTTGTTACTCAGGCATCCAGGTGGACAGAGTATCCACTAGCTCAAACATCGCTAGGAGACATGCCAGGGCAAAACAAAACTCTGCAGGACCTTGCACCAGAAGTTAGATACTCAGTCCCCAAATGACACAATGCACAGCCATGACTAGTCAGGAACCACGAGTACAATTCAACCACACGCCTGGATGAAAGGAGAAGTGAACATGTTTGGTCACCACTACCATGGACTCCTTATCTCCACGTCTCCCAAATCTTACAATTCTTCCACAGGGTGGCTTCTGCTTCCTCAGAAAGACAGCCCTGGTACCTTTTGATGAAAAGAAACTGTTCATACTCTTAATATACACAGCCCGTTATTTTACCTCTTAAGGCCCTTATGACTCTGTGAGAACACTGTCTCCATTGGGATTCTGTGCTTCCCACAATGCCTTGCTAAAATGATTGAATGAGGCTGTCTGCATAATGAGAGGTTTATCTCCAAAGACTTCAAATACCCTGGAGGCCAGTAACATTTGATATGTAATAAACCTTTAATTTTTTTTCTTCTTATTTATATTGAAAAGATACTTAAAACAACATTAAAAAGATCATAAAGATGAAATAAAAATGAGGCCATAATCTTACCACCCTAAACAAACAACTGTTTTCATTTCTTTTCCCTCCAGCCTTGTTTAAAGAATATCCATGTTCTTTACATATCTGTACTCAAGGTGCACAGAGAGATACAGAGAGCTCTAAACAGAAGTTAAGTGACTGCCCAGTCAACATGCTTTTTACCCTTCCCCAGGGCAAGACCACATCAGGTTATATCTTAAGACTGATTTATATTTTCCATAACATGACTGCCAGTGATTTAAAGATGCTAAGCTATTTAACAGTCACCATCATTCAGAAATAACAGTAGGTACATCCTTCACCACCAGTTCCACTCCTTGACCCAGCTCTAGAAGAAATTACCTCCAGTGAGAGAAGCTTGGTTTCCATCATTAGAAGAAGGAAAAAAAGTAAGACTATGTGCTAAATCTTGGACAATTGTAGAGAATACAGTGGAAGGAAGAAAATTGCCAGTGTTACAATGTTTTGGTTCATCATTAAGATACCATTAGCAAAAAACTAACACAACATTGTAAAGCAATTATACTCCAATAAAGATGTTATAAAAAAATAGATACCATTAACAAGACCTAACAACATGACAACCACACTCTTGAATTTATCTTATTTTATTTTCCTTCTGTTTTACTTAACTCAGCCACTTCATTTATTTATTTTTTAATATGTTAATGGTTCTAGTGGGAAAAGTCAACAACATATAAGAACAGACTGGTAATGTAAGTAGAGGGGAGTTTTAGGGTGGTGAGTTATTTCATACGACACACTAATGGGGAATGCATAACACTGTGCTTCTGGGTTTTGTTGCTTTTTAATATATTTTAATTTTTAATGAATTTATGCCCCTTCAACCATTCCTCCCATCCACCATCTTTTCTCTGGCAACTGCAAATCTGATCTGTGTATCTATGAGCTTAATTTTTTGTTGTTCTTCTGCTTCTGGTTTCAGATTCCACATATAAGACAGACCATATGGCATTTCTCTTTCTCTGTCTGACTTACTTCACATAACATAATGCCATCTAGGTCCATCCATGTTGTCACAAACAGCTATATTTCATTCTTTTTTGTGGTCGAATAATATTCCACTTATACACACACATACATACACACACACACACACACACACACACACACACACACACACACACACAACTTCACTCTCCATTCATCCATCTACGGATACTTCGGTTTTTCCATGTCTTGTCTATTGTAAATAAAGCTGCAATGAACATGGGGGTGCATGTATCTTTTTGAGCTAGTGTTTTCACTTTCTTTGGATAAATACTTGAAAGTGGAGGCACTGGCATGCTGGGGCCACAGTGGCAGCAGCATGGGCATTCAGCCGTGGTAGTGTGGATGCGCTCACACTCGGGAACTATCAGATTAAACTTAAATTGAGTAAAATTACACAAAGAAGCACCGCCTAGGAGGTGGCCAGGGGACCTGGAGACCCTGAAACTCTCCAGAGCCCCATTCGCCCCTGGCCAACTCCGCCCCCGAGGATTCAGCCCCCTGGCGTGGCCACCAAGGCAACGCCAGAGCCCACACTTCATTTTGTTTCCCCTTGGCACAGGGCAGCACAGGAGCCCACCCAACTGACCCAAATCAGACCAGCACAATGGTAATTTGGGAGTTTGTAAGACACTATGCAGTTATTACAAACAGAAGTTGATCCGTTCACTGTAGATGAGGATTCTTCTGAGCATGTATTCTGATGTTAGGAAGAACTGTCTCACCTATTATACTTCACCTGCTCTGATGTGTGCATGTGGATCTATTAAAAAGAAACATCAACAAATACAGTAGAGTGGACCTTCAAGATAGCGGAGGAGTAAGACGTGGAGATCATCTTCCTCCCCACAAGTACATCAGAAATACATCTACATGTGGAACAACTCCTATAAAACACCCACTGAATGCTGGCAGAAGGCCTCAGACTTCTCAAAAGGCAAGAAACTCCCCATGTACCTGGGTAGGGCACAAGAAAAAGGAAAAACAAAGACAAACGAATATGGACAGGACTGGCACCTCTGGGAGGGAGCTGTGAAGGAGGAAAACTTTCCACACACTTGGAAGCCCCTTCACTGGTGAAGATGGGGGGGGGGTGGTGGGGGAATCTTTGGAGCCACAGAGGAGAGCACAGCAACAGGGGTGCAGAGGGCAAAGCAGACAGATTCCCACACAGAGATGGATGCCGACCAACACCCACCAGCCCGAGAGGCTTGTCTGCTCACCCGCGGGGGGGGCGGGTTCAGGCTTTGGAGGTGAGATCCCACGGACAGGACTGGGGTTGGCTGCATGAACACAGTCTGATGGGGGCCAGTGTGCCACAGCTAGCCAGGAGGAAGTGAAGGAAAAAGTCTGGACCAGCCTAAGAGGCAAGAGACCATTGTTTCATGGTGTGCAAGGAGAGGGGATTCAGAGCACCACGTAAACAAGCTCCAGAGAGGGGCACAAGCCATGGCTATCAACGTGGACAACAGAGACGGGCATGAAATGCTAAGGCTGCTGCTGCAGCCACCAAGAAGTCTGTGTACAAGCACAGGTCACCATCCACACTCCCTCCTGGGAGCCTGTGCAGCCCGCCACTGCCAGGGTCCCATGATCCAGGGACAACATCCTGGGAGAACACACAGTGCACCTCAGGCTGTTGCAATGTCACACTGGCCTCTGCCGCCACAAGCTTGCCCCACATTCCAGTTATAATTATGGTACCCCTACCTCCCCACAGCCTGAATGAGCAAGAGCCCCCTAATCAGCCGCTGCTTTAACTCCATCCTGCATGGGTGGGAACAGATGCCTGACAGTGACCTACACACAGACCTGGGGCCAAAACCAGAGCTGAACCCCAGGAGCTGTGCAAACAAAGAGAAAGGGAAATTTCTCCATGCAGCCTCAGGAGGAGTGGATTAAATCCACATAATCAACCTGATGTACCCTGCATCTGTGGAATACCTGAATAGACAATGAACTGTCCCAAAATTGAGGCGGTGGACTTTGGGAGCAACTGTAGACTTGGGGTTTGCTGTCTGCAACTGATTTGTTTCTGATCTTTATGTTTATCTTAGTTTAGTGTCTAGTGCATGTTTTCATTGGTGGGTTTGTTTACTGGTTCAGTTGCTCTCTTCTTTTTTAAATTATTATTAATTTTTAAAAATTGAATATTTTTTTAAAATTTTACTTATTTATTATTATCACTTTTTTCTTTCTTTCCTTTTCTTCCCTTTTCTTCTCAGCTGTGTGGCTGACAGGGTGCTGGTGCTCTGGACTGGTGTCAGGCCTAAGCCTCTGAGGTGGGACAGCTGAGTTCAGGACATTTGACAACCAGAGACCTCCCGACCCCACATAATATCAGTTGGCGAGAGCTCTCCCAGAGATCTCCATCTCAACACTAAGACCCAGCTCCACCCAACAGCCAGGAAACTCCAGTGCTGGACACCCCATTCCAAACAACTAGAAAGACAAGAACACAAACACACCCATTAACAGAGAGGTTGCCTAAAATCATACTAAGTTTACAGACACCCCAAAACACATCACCAGACGTGGCCCTACCCACCAGAGAGACAAGATCCAAGCCCACCCAACAGAACACAGGCACAAGTCCTCTCCACTAGGAAGCCTACACAAGCCACTGAACCAATCTCACCCGCTGGGGGCAAACACCCAAAACAACAGGAACTACGAACCTACAGGCTGCAAAAAGGAGACCCCAAAACACAGTAATTTAAGAAAAATGAGAAGACAGAGATATACACAGCAGATGAAGGAGCAAGGTAAAAACCCACCAGATCCAATAAATGAAGAGGAAAAAGGCCATCTACCTGAAAAAGAATTCAGAGTAATGATGGTAAAGATGATCCAAAATCCTGGAAACAGAATGGAGAAAATAAAAGAAACGGTTAACTAGGAACTAGAAGAACTAAAGAGCAAACACACAATGATGAACAACACAATAAATGAAATTTAAAATTCCCTAGAAGGAATCAATAGCAGAATAACTAAAGCAGAAGAATGGATAAGTGACCTGGAAGATAAAATAGTGGAAATAAATACCACAGAGCAGAATAAAGAAAAAAGAATGAAAATAATTGAAGACAGTTTCAGAGACCTCTGGGACAACATTAAATGCACCAACATTCAAATTATAGGGGTAGCAGAAGAAAAAGAGAAAAAGAAGGGGACTGAGAAAATATTTGAAGAGATCATAGTTGAAAACTTCCCTAACATGAGAAAGGAAATAGTCAATCAAGTCCAGGAAGTGCTGAGAGTCCCATACAGCATAAATCCAAGGAGAAACACGCCAAGACACATATTAATCAAACTATCAAAAATTAAACTCAAAGAAAATATATTAAAAGCAGCAAGGGAATAGCAACAAATAACATACAAAGGAATCCCCATAAGGTTAACAGTTGATCTTTCAGCAGAAACTCTGGAAGCCAGAAGGGAGTGGCAGGACATATTTAAAGTGATGAAAGGGAAAAACCTACAATCAAGATTACTCTACCCAGCAAGGATCTCATTCAGATTTGATGGAGAAATTAAAACCTTTACAGATAAGCAAAAGTTAAGAGAATTCAGCACCACCAAACCAGATTTACAACAAATGTTAAAGGAACTTCTCTAGGCAGGAAACACAGGAGAAGGAAAGATCTACAAAAACAAACCCCAAACAATTAACAAAATGGTAATAGAAACATACATATCGATAATTACCTTAAATGTAAATCGATTCAATGCTCCAGCCAAAAGACACAGGTTGGCTGAATGGATACAAAAACAAGACCTGTATATATGCTGTCTACAAGAGACTGACTTCAGACCTAAGGACACATATAGACTGAAAGGGCGGGGATGAAAAAGATATTCCATGTAAATGGAAATCAAAAGAAAGCTGGAGGAGCAATTCTCATATCAGACAAAATAGACTTTAGAACAAAGACTATTACAAGAGACAAAGAAGTACACTACATAATGATCAAGGGATCAATCCAAGAAGAAGATATAACAATTGTAAATACTTATACACTCAACATAGCAGCACCTCAAAGCATAAGGCAAATGCTAACAGCCGTAAAAGGGAAAATCAACAGTAACACAATCGTACTAGGGGACTTTAACACCCCACTTTCACCAATGGACAGATCACCCAAAATGAAAATAAATAAGGAAACAAAAGCTTTAAATGACACATTAAATAAGATGGAGTTGTATGATATTTATAGGACATTCCATCCAAAAACAACAGAATACACTTTCTTCTCAAGTGCTCATGGAACATTCTCCAGGATGATCATATCTTGGATCACAAATCAAGCCTTGGTAAATTTAAGAAAATCGAAATCATATCAAGTATCTTTTCTGACCACAACGCTATGAGACTAGATATCAATTAAAGGAAAAAAAAACTGTAAAAACTACAAACACATGGAGGCTAAACAATACACTGCTTAATAACCAAGAGATCACTGAAGAAATCAAAGGGGAAATAAAAAAATACTTAGAAACAAATGACAATGGAAACACAGCAATCCAAAACCTATGGGATGCAGCAAAAGCAGTTCTAAGAGGGAAGTTTATAGTAATACAATCCTACCTCCAGAAACAAGAAACATCTCAAATAAACAACCTAACCTTACACCTAAAGCACTTAGAGAAAGAACAAACAAACAAAAAAACCCCCCAAATATCAGATCAGAAATAAATGAAAAAGAAATGAAGGAAACAACAGCAAAGATCAATAAAATTAAAGCTGGTTCTTTGAGAAGATAAACAAAATTGATAAACCATTAGCCAGACTCATCAAGAAAAAAACGGAGAAGACACAAATCAACAGAATTAGAAATGAAAAAGGAGAAGTAACAACTGACACTGAAGAAATACAAAGGATCATGAGAGATTACTACAAGCAACTCTATGCCAATAAAATGAACAACCTGGAAGAAATGGACACATTCTTAGAAAAGCACAACCTTCTGAGGCTGAATCAGGAAGAAATAGAAAATAGAAACAGATTAATCACAAGCACTGAAATTGAAACTGTGATTAAAAATATTCCAACAAACAAAAGCCCAGGAGTGGATGGCTTCACAGGCAAATTCTATCAAAGATTTAGAGAAGAGCTAACACCTATCCTTCTCAAACTCTTCCAAAATATAGCAGAGGGAGGAACACTCCCAAACTCATTCTGCAAAGCCACCATCACCCTGATACGAGAAAAAAAAACTACACCTCAATATCACTGATGAACACAGATGCAAAAATCCTCAACAAAATACTAGCAAAAAGAAGCCAACAGCACTTTAAAAGGATCATACACTATGATCAAGTGAGGTTTATCCCAGGAACACAAGGAGTTTTCAATATATGCAAATCAATCAATGTGATAAACCATATTAACAAACTGAAGAACAAAAACTATATGATCATCTCAATAGATGCAGAAAAAGCTTCTGACAAAATTCAAAACCCATTTAGGATAAAAACTCTCCAGAAAGTAGGCATGGAGGGAACCTACAACATAAGAAAGGCCAATATAAGACCAACACACAGCCAACATCGCTCTCAATGCTGAAAAACTGAACATTTCCTCTAAGATCAGGAACAATACAAGGATGTCCACTCTCACCACTATTATTCAACACAGTTTTGGAACTTTTAGCTATAGCAATAAGAGGAGAAAAAGAAAAGGAATTCAAATTGGAAAAGAAAAAGTAAAACTGTCACTGTTTGCAGATGACATGATATGATACTACCAGAAAACTACTAGAGCTAATCAATGAATTTAGTAGAGTAGCAGGATACAAAATTAATGCACAGAAATATCTTGCATTTCTATATACTAATGATGAAAAAACTGAAAGAGAAATTCAGGAAACACTCCCATTTACCATTGCATCAAAAAGAATAAAATATCTAGGAATAAACCTACCCAAGGAGACAAAAGACCTGTATGCAGAAAATTATAAGACCCCGATGAAAGAAATTAAAGATTATACAAGCAGATGAAGAGATATACCATGTTCTTGAATTGGAAGAATCAACACTGTGAAAATGACTATACTATCCAAAGCAATCTACAGATTCAATACAATCCCTATTAAACTACCAATGATATTTCTCACAGAATGACAACAAAAAATTTTCAAAATTTGCATGGAAACACAAAAGACCCTGAATAGCCAACGCAATTTTGAGAAAGAACAACAGAGCTGGAGGAATCAGGCTCCCTGACTTCAGACTACTACAAATCTACAGTAGTCAAGGTAGTATGGCACTGGGACAAAAACAGAAATATAGATCAATGGAACAGGATAGAAAGCCCAGAGATAAATCTATGCACATACAGTCACCTTATCTTTGATAAAGGAGGCAAGAATATAGAATGGAGGAAAGACAGCCTCTTCAATAAGTGATGCTGGGAAAACTGGACAGCTACATGTAAAAGAATGAAATTAGAACACTTCCTAACACGGTACACAATAATAAACTCAAAATGGACTAAAGACCTAAGTGTATGGCCAGACACTATAAAACTTAGAAGAAAACATAGAACACTCTATGACATTAATCACAGCAAGATCCTTTTTGACCCACCTCCTAGAGAAATGAAAATATAAACAAAAATAAACAAATGGGACCCAATGAAACTTAAAAGCTTTTGCACAGCAAAGGAAACTGTAAACAAGATGAAAAGACAACCATCAGAATGGGAGAAAATTTTTGCAAACGAAGCAACTGACAAAGGATTTATCTCCAAAATATACAAGCAGCTCATGCAGCTCAATATCAATAAAAAACCAACAACCCAATACAAAAATGGGCAGAAGACCTAAATAGACATTTCTCCAGAGAAGATATATAGATTGCCAACAAATACATGAAAGATGTTCAACATCACTAATCATTAGAGAAATGCAAATCAAAACTACAATGAGGTAACACTTCACAGCAGTCAGAATGGCCATCATCAAAAAAATCTACAAACAGTAAATGCTGGAGAGGGTGTGGAGAAAAGGGAACGCTCTTGCAGTGTTGGTGGGAATGTAAATTGATACAGCCACTATGGAGAACAGTATGGAGGTTCTTTAAAAAACTAAAAATAGATCTCCCATATGACCCATCAATCCTATTACTGGGCACATACACTGAGAAAACCATAATTCAAAAATAAGCATGTACCACAATGTTCACTGTGGCACTATTTACAATAGCAAGGACATGGAAGCAACCTAAGTGTCCATCAACAGATAAGTGGATAAAGAAGACGTGGCACATATATACAATGGAATATTACTCAGCCATAAAAAGAAACGAAATTTAGTTATTTGAAGTGAGGTGGATGGACCTAGAGTCTGTCTTACAGAGTGAAGTAAGGCAGAAAGAGAGAAACAAATACCATATATTAACACATATATGGAATCTAAACAAAAAATGGTTCTGATGAACATAGGGGCAGGACAGGAATAAAGATGCAGATGTAGACAATGGACTTGAGGACTCGGGGAGGGGGAAGGGTAAGCTGGGACGAAGTGGGAGAGTAGCATTGACATATATACACTACCAAATATAAAACAGATAGCTAGTGGGAAGCAGCTGCGTAGCACAAGGGGATCAGCTCAGTGCTTTGTGACCACCTAGAGGGGTGGGATGGGGGGGAGGGAGATACAAGTGGGAGGGGCTATGAGGATATATGTATACATTTAGCTGATTCACTTTGTTATATAGCAGAAAATAATACAACATTGTAAAGCAATCATACTCCAATAAGGATATTTAAAAAAAAAATAAAACTAAAGGTGGAAGTGGAATTGCTAGATCATTTGATAGTCCTGTTTTTAATTTTTTAAGGAACTGCCATACTTTTTTCCATATTGGCTGCACAAATTTATATTCCCACCAAAACTGCACAAAGTTGCTTTCTCTCCACATCCTTGATGACACTTGTTATTTCTTGTGTTTAGCCATTTTACCGGGTGTGAGGTGTTCTCTCATTGTGGTTTTGATTTAAATTCCCTGATAATTCATGATGTTGAGCATCTTTTAATGTATCTATTGACCATCTGTATGTCTTATTTGGAAAAATGTCTATTCAGATCTTCTACCCATTCTTTAATTGTATTTTTTTCTTGCTATTGAGTTATATGTGTACCTCATATATTTTAGATGTTAACCCCTTATCAGATACATAACTTGAAAATATTTTCTCCCATTCAGTAAGTTTCCTTTTTATTTTGTTCATGGTTTCTTTTGCTGTGCAGAAATTTTTTAGTATGACACATTCCCACTTGTTTATTTTTGCTGTTGTTGCTTTTGCATCTGGTGTCAGATTTTAAAAATCATTGCCAAGACCTATGTCAAGAAGCTTACCATTTAGGTTTTCTTCTAGGAGTTTTATGATTTCAGGTCTTACATTCAAGTCTTTGATCCATTTTGAGTGGATTTTTTTGAATGTTGTAAGACAGCAGTCCAGTTTCATTCTTTTGTATGTGGTTGTCCAGTTTTCCCAACACCACTTAGTGAAGAGTCCTTTCCCAACTGTATGTTTTTGCCTCTTTGTTGCCTCCTTAATTGACCATATATGCATGGGTTTATTTCTGGACTCTCTATTCTCTTCCATTGATCTATGTGCCTGTTTTCAGTTCAATACCATACTGTTTTAATTGCTATAGCTTTGTAATATAGTTTGATATCAGGGCATGTGATGCCTTTGGCTTTGTTCTTTTTCAAGATTGCTTTGGCTGTTTGGGGTTTGTGTGTGTGTGTGTGTGTGTGTGTGTGTGTAGCTCTATACAAATTTTAAGATTTTAAAATACTATTTCTTTGAAAAATGCCATTGGAATTTTCACAGAGATTGTACTGATGGCTTTAGGGTTTTCTATATGTAATATGTCATCTGCAAATAGAAAGTTTTACTTCTTTCTTTCCAGTTTGGATATCTTTTACTTCTTTTTATTGCCTAACTGCTCTGGTAAGACTTCAATACTTGGTTGAATAAGAGTGGTGAGAATGGGCATCCTTGTCTTTTTCCTAATCAAAGGCTTTTCAGCACGGAGAATGATGTTAGCTATGGGCTTGTCATACATGGTCTTTATTTCCTTGAGGTAAATTCCCTATATACTCACTTTGTTGAGAATGCTTTTCATAAAATGAATGTTGAATTTTGTTGTTTTTTTCTGCATCTATTGAGATGGTTATATAATTTTTATCTTTCATTTTGCTAACATGGTGTATCACTTTGATTTGAGGATGCTGAAGTATCCTTGCATCCTTGAAGCATCCCACTTGATCATGGTGTATGATCCTTTTAATGTATTGTTGAATTCAGTTGGCTAATATTTTGTTGAGGATTTTGTGCATGTATGTTCATCAGGGATATTGTCCTATAATTCTCTTTTCTTGTGGCATCCTTGTCTGCTTTTGGTATCAGGGTAATTCTGGTCTCTTAAAACAAGTTTGGAAGAGTTCCCTCCTCTTCTAATTTTTGGATGAGTTTGAGAAGGACTGGCTATTAATTCTGTTTGGGAGGTTTGGTAGAATTCACCAGTGAAGCTGTCTGAAGTGCTTTATTTGCCAGGAAGTTTTTGATTACAGATTCAAACTCCTTGCTAGTAATTGGTCTGTTCAGATTTTCTATTTTATCACCATTAAGTCTTGGTAGGTTGTATGCTTCTAGGAATTTATAAGTTCCTTCTAGGTTGCTCAATTTGTTTGCACATAACTGTTCATCATAGTCTCTTACGGTCCTTTGCATTTCTGTGGTATCAGTTGAAATGTCTTCTCTTTCATTTCTGATTTTATTTATTTGAGTCTTTTCTCTTTTTTTCTTGGTGAGTCTACCTAAAGTTTCTCAATTTTGTGTATCTTTTCAAAGAACCAACTCTTAGTTTTATTAATATTTTCTATTTTCTTGTTAGTCTCTATTTCTTTTATTTCTGCCCTAATGTTCATTACTTCCTTCCCTCTACTAACATGGGGATTTTTTTTTCTTCTTCTTCTTCTTTTTCTAGTTCCTTGAGGTGTAGAGTTAGGTTGTTTGAGACTTTTCCTGTTGCCTGATGTAGGCTTTTATCGCTATGAACTTCCCTCTTAGAACTGCTTTTGCTGCATCCCACAAATTTTGGTGTATTTCCATTTCTGTTTCTTTCAAGGTGTTTTCTGACTTCCCTTTTGATTTGTTCTTTGACCCATTTGTTGTTCAGTAGCATGTTGTTTAATCTCACATATTTGTGAATTTTCCAATTTCTTCATGTAATTAATTTCTATTTCTTTATTGTGTACACTTCCTATTTATGTAATATGAGTTGAACCCTTTCTTGAACAAGGTAGAATACCCATACACGGTTCATTTTCCTATTACCCATACTACTGAACAGGGACTAAGAAGTCTCACCAGAGTTGATAAACAATCCGGTTGGTCATTTAATCCATTTAGCATACTTAAGAGCAAGTCTAAGTCTTAAATTGTACTTCAAACTGCTTCTATACTAAGCAGGAAAAATCATTCAAACATCTTGAAATCTTACTAAATTTCAGAGTAGTGATTTCTTGCCTATTTTATATTCTAATAGCTGATAGATTATTAGGTTTTTAAGGCATAATATATTTAAGTAATTAACCTTGATTTATTATGGAAAAATAGAAACCTGTCTCCAATAATTTGAGAATATTCATTTGTCTCAAGCACACACTGAACATTGCTAAAAATTGACATGGGACATTTCTAAACATTGACCACTTTTCAGACAATAAAGCAAGTCTCAACAAATTTCAAGCAATTGGTATCATATGGAATATTTTCTCTGACCAAAATGCAACTAAATTAGAAGTCATCAGCAAAAACTTTATCTATTTAAGGTATAATAGTTTTAAAATTTTATGTCCAGTTTTTTACCACAAGCACACATAATTTATATTCTTACATTTTTGAAAGGGTTTGTTGTATACCATAGTTATTTATCTGAATCAAACGTTTCTTACCAGTTTCGAAAGAATACAGTGGGAATAAAATGTGGCTATTTACAAGTATTTACCACTCGATAATTCATACAGAATCTGCCAAACCTACTCTATTATAAATAATATTGTATATTTTTCTGAGAGTCTGATAATACCTACTTCAAATATAAACATTCTGTGAAAATTCGTCAAAATGAAAGTATTTTTTCACATATGACTATAGACAGTTGCTAGCACATTTCTCTTCCATTTTAATATTGTTTCAATATTCATGACGCATTCAACAGTTCAATAGCTGTTTTCATGAATTGTGCCTTCATTAAAGTGCAAGACATTAAATACCTGAAATGCCGCCCAAACTATTCCTAAGGGGGAAATTTTGGTAGCAGATGAAAGGGATACATGTTTTAGCTGAAAAAAGTCACTCACTGCTGATAAAGAATCTATAGCAGAGTGTTCCAATAGAGTAGAAGAAAGCAATATTAAAAGAAAATTAATATTCATTGGTGAACAGGTACCACGACATGAAACAAAGATCAAAAAGCCTAAACTTAACAGTAATCAAATAGCTATACAAAAAATTAAACACACACAGTGCCTATAGTTTCAGTTATCTAACTCTGTATAATGAAATACCCCAAAACTCAGAGACTTAAATAACGGTTGTCATTTATTACTTCTCATGGTTTCTTCAGGTCAAGAGTTTTGGAGCATCGCCAAAACATGACTGGAACCTGAGCCGGGAAAACTCAAACGGTTATGGGCACCCCCTCTAGCTTTATATGGCATCCCCACGTGGTCTCTCCAGCACAGTCGCTTCAGGGTGGTCAGATTTCTCACATGTTACCTTGGGGGTGCCAAGACGTATGTCCCAAGAGAGAGAATACACCAAGCAAAGACAAAGTTATTTAAGGATCTATCCTTAAAACTCACACAGCCTCACTTCTGCCACATTCTACTTGTCAAGGCATTTACAGAAGTTCACCCAGATTCAGGTGGAGGGAACATACAACTCTCCTCTTGATAAGACTATCATTGTCATACTGCAGTAAAAGCATGTAGCACAGGACATGTTCTGATGTGCTCATATCTCTGGAAAATCCAACCTGCCGTGCTTAGCCACAAAGGTCGCCTACACTAGGAAAATTGATTAACAACATAATCTGCAAGGAAAAAAATAATAGCCAAATTGCAATGTCTGCTTGAGGTTTACAAATTGAATTAGGAAGAATAAACATTTATTAACTTAAAATATCAGACTTGATCAGAGACTCGGTCCTCACAAATATTAGCCTGGCTAGAACTAGTATGAAAAGGAAATTGTAAGATCTAAACAGCAATTATAATTCAAATATATTAATTTTCTTTGGAGTATCAGTGGCTTTAGCAGATTGTTCACTCTAAACAGTTAGCCCTGGTGATATGTGTGTAGAGAGGTGCTTATTTTTCTTTTCTGCGGGCATTAGCTTCCTTTCAAAATTTTGCTGGAACAAACCTTAAGTTGAAAATGACAAAGCTTGGAAGCTGAATCAATTCAGGACAGGGTGACCATGCATTCAATAAGTATTTTCAAGGTATCTACTATGAGCCAAATACTATGCTAGGCACTGGAGATACAGCAACAAGCAAGTGAGACAAAAATCTCTGCCAGCATAGGTCATTTATTCTAATATGTCACTAGTTCTTCGGTGTCCACAGAACAGCAAATGCATTCTCTAGATCAGCCATGAGAAGAGAAGGCAACTGAAGATGCAGCCAGGAGGAACTCCAACATCCTGTTGGGTTGGTTTGAAGTGAGGCAGCTGACAAGGAAAGTAAAAAGGAGTTTCCAGGACAGAGGAAAATAGGAGGAATGGGAGGTGTCTGGAGAGTCAGGAGAAAAAGCACATTTCTAGAAAAAGGGAGGGGTCAATGGTGTCAAGTAAGCTGAAGACTGGAGACTGACAAATAGAGCTTGGCCAACTCTACTTTAGGGTAATATGAAATAATGTCTGCTGCCTTCAACAGCCTCTAATGTGGACAGAGACAGAGCTAATCACTCCCCCTACAGGGAAGGGCTGTTATGTGAATGCTACAGAATTTTAAATCACATTTTTGTGGATAAGATGCTCTAGGACAGTGCTTCTTAACCATGGTTCCACACCACAACGAGTGACACAGTTAGGTGTAAGGTGCATCTCAAGATGTTTAGAGAGAGAGGAGGAGGAGGAGGAGAGATCCAGCTCATGTACCAAGACTAACATACCTTGGGCAATTCCTCCTGACCCCCAGAGCATCCTACATATGGATCTACATCAATATGTGTGTCAATGAGCAAAGAATTCTGGGAACCACCCTCCCACAGTACCTGGCAAGTATTAAGGGTGGGAAGATTACACTAAAACAACTATGCAAGCTATTTAAGTTAATGAGAGAGAATTCACAGTTTTACATGGAACACCAGGAGGTAGTGAGTGGGGAAGTAGAAATAGTGATTAAGAGTGTGCTTCTGGCCAACCCCTGCTTTCTGGCTGTATGACTTTAAGTAAGTATGATTAACTACTTTTTGTCTCAGTCTCACTATCCAGAGAGTGGGGATAATAAGAGTACTTCTCTCTTTGAGTTGTTGCAAAGATTTACCGAGGACGTGGGTGTAAAGCTCTTTGTACTGTGCCTGACACAGGATAAATAATCAATAAGCACACGCTATTGCTATTCTGGTCCTTCAGTGGCACTTAATGACACAGAATTAAATGCTGTGGCCTGACTTCTCAACTTTCCTGGGTCACTAATAATTCTGTGATATTCCCAAAGGCACCTAGCATCCTTGGACCCGATTTCCTTAACTATAAAACTAAGAACATTCATCTATGTTGGTGGATGTTCATCTCCATTCTGAGAAGTCTTAGACTGAGAATCCGAAGAGACGGGGAAAGTGAACAGAGCTCTGAGCACTTCTCTTCCTTTCTCTGAGTAAAAGGTCACTTTCTCTGTCTATTACATTTGGCTTCAGCATTGGAGCATGTGTCACTAAAGACTGTCTCACTGAAAAACAAAACAAACTGTTTAAAAGCCAGTGGTTTGAATGGAATCTAATGCCCCAAATTTCCACGGGTTAAGGTCATGGGGTCCCTGGAGAATTCAGATAATCAAAACAACTAATTAGGATTCAATTGCCAGCTGGTTCACCAGGAATCCAAGACCTCTTGTACATTTATAATGTTGCACTAAATACATCACTTTCAATTAGTCATATATCCCAACGCTTGTCATTACAATGGGAATATTTTAGTAGCAGCAAAAGCAACAGACAGCTCTCTCTCAAGTCTGTGCTTGGTGAATTCAATACTCTTACAATGGACTAATGATGGAGGAAGACTGTCTCTGGCCATTTGGTCCAGTGGAAGATCTTTGAACCACACATATTGAATTGAAAACATCAGCACTGCTACTTCTCATCAGTTTTAACTTTGGCAAAATATTTGGCCCCTCAGTGGCTAAGTATCCTCATCTGTCAGGTGCAAGAGACTGTACAATTTCACATATTTGCCCCCCAGAATCACTGCTCCACTCAGTATTTAATCCATTCAGTAAATACTTATGGAGAACCAAATATACGTCGAGCATAATGCAGGATGAAAATACAATGGTAAGCAAAAACACCTACTACGATGAATCAATTCCCAAACAAAGGTATGTCTGCAAATATCACTAGTCTTGAGGATGACATATGGAAACAGGTCTACCAAACTTAGTGGTAGGACAATTGGAGGCACCTAATAAATGCTAATTGCCTTCTTTCTTCACTTCCCTTTCTTTATAGCATAATTAAATTATAATCAGTATAGGTGAAACAAGAGCCATGCATCATCCATGGGTAACTCTCTCCTGTTCTCTCCACACTGACCCCCTCCACCCCATTCTCCCACGCCTGGCTCCTGGTTCCTGGTTCTCTTCTGCTTCAAAATCTGTAAAAGTGGTTGAAAGGGCCTAAACAGAAAAAGAACTAAGGAGCTAGGTCTATATTATAAAGATTTTTGGATTGAGGAAGAGGAAGCAAAAGGAAGAAATCTGGACCAGGTAAGAGCTAGGGACAGAGATCGGGGAGGTGGTGTCTGAATAGCTCTGGAGCAACTCCAGGGCACCAAAATGCTGGGAAGTAGAAAAATATTGCTGAGCGAAATAAACTGGCTCTTGTTTTTCTGAGAGAATCGAGGAAAGATTGAGTTTCCTTTTAATTAACCTTAAGCATCTGAGCTGTACTTCTTGAATGCAGCTCTAGGTAGGGAGTGAACCACCCTAGGGCCTCAAAATGTATTTGGATCTCAAGGTATCAAGCCCTCGGCTCTCCTACAAGCTGAAAAGGGTCGTTCTGAAGGATTTCTCTGAATAGAGAAACTCCTGATACATTTTAATATAAGTCCCCAAACAAGAAATAACTATTACACATAGAATACTTTTACCAGCCCCAAGTCCTATCTATGAGCCATCCTATTAGCAACCTATGCTCGGACACCTGGCATGATCCTACAGAGGAAGGCTGAGGGCCCCAGCACCCCCACCCCCTCCACCCCCCCGCCAAGCCTCACCCTCACAAATGGCATCGCACTGCTCCAGGGGCATCGCTGCCTTGATGATGAGCTCTGAAGAGGAGAGAAAAGCCAGCTCAGAAGTACTTTGATCCTCCTTTTCTTTTGTCTCTTATGTTTTCCTTGTGGGCCAGTGACTTCTTGCAGACACTAATAACTTACACTTCAGGCAGAGTCAAAGCATAGTAATGCCCTGAATAACAATTACTGCCCTGGTGATAGAATCAAGCCTCTCAAAGAAACTCCAAGTTAATTAGCTACAGACCTATTTACCTTTAGGCCAAAGAAGAAGGCAAGGAACACTGGATTATAACTTGCCTTTAATTTATGGTCTTTATTAATTCTAGCAACTCAATCAGTCTGTGAGACCCTACTTCTGTCAGTCCAGCAAGGACCAGAATGAGGAGGGAGAAGAAACATTCTCACAGCTGTCATCAGGAACCAGTCAGGACACCGAGAGGAGAAACTTGGACTTTCATTGTTTTGTGTCATTATTTTCCCAATGATTGAGCAGTTTTGTTTATCATTACAGGAAATGGTCTCTTTTAACCTTTCTGCAATAATCATACCTGTGTTTTGGAAAAAGGTTAAGAGGATGGGATGAGAAATAAGATTTATAACCAAAAATCCATGCAAAATCCTTTTTCTATAAATGTTTTATTCTTATGATGTCTCACTCTTATTCCCATTTCTGAGAAATATTTTATTTAGCCTTTTGGGAAAAGCCACATTTTAAAGAAGCATTGGACAAAAATTGCCTTCCTTGTTTACATGCTTCTGCAATCATGGCTGCTTCCCCCAAAAACCCTCAGAGGAGGCCCATCCTGCCAGCCTACTTAGGATGCTACCAAAGGAGTGTCTAAGTACGTCCCCTGCAGAGGGCTGGGGGATGTTTCTTCCAGGTTTTCTCTGGACTCTTGTGTTCAAGAAAGCCCCTAGGAGAAGGTATTTGAAATTTATCAGAAGCAGCTCCTGTTCTCAGTTGCTAAGCAAGAAATCGCATGCTACAAATATATCCACACTGAACTAACATCTTGAATGGAAAATAGAACTTCAAGAATCTTTTTTTTTTTTTTTTTTTCGACAGTGCTACTCTCAATATACCCTTTGTCACATTTGAGCTATATTAGTTTGCTGGGGCTGTCACCACGAAGTGTCACAAAGTGGGTGGCTTAAACAACAGAGCTTTATTATCTCACAGTTTGAAGGCTGGAAGTCCCAAAACAAGATGTCAGCAAGGTGGGCTCCTCCTGAGGGCTGTGAGGGAGGAATCTATCTTTGGTCTGTAGATGGCCATCTTTACCCTGTGTCCCTTCACATCACCTTCCTGTTGTATGTGTCTGTCTCTGTGTTCATATTTCCTTTTTAATAAGGACACCAGTCATGTTGGATGAGAGCCAACTCTAGCGACCTCATTTTAACTGGATTCCCCATCTCCAAATACAGTCACTTTCTGAGGTACTAGGTTTAGGACTCCAACATACCTTTTTTGGGAGGGGAAACAATTCATCTCGTAACAGGGACCAATAAAAAATAATTCTGACTTTTAAAAAGTCATTTGTTAAAGAGGAACAATGCCATTGTTACTTATTTCTTAAATAAGTATCTATCCTGTGCTATGAGGTATGGAAACAGAGAGAAACAAAATGCAATCTCCATGCTCTTGAATATCCCTTCTCTTTATGCACACCCTTCCATCCTGCAGAAATGTGGATGAGCTGTAGCACCTATCTTCAAGTTGTGCCAGAATCTGAATTTCTGTCTCCTTCTCCCTTGCTCTAGTTAAAAGCAGCAGCAGCATCATGACGCTGGATAGAGAGGCACCCAGCTTACCAACCCAGACCAACGGATTCATCCCCTGAGTGAGCACAGAAATGACCATTCTCCTCTCGCCAAGTTCCTTGGGACGTTAAGCCCATGATAATTATTTTAACAGAATTGTGTGTAAACAAATTATGGCGCCAAACCACCCACCTTCTTGCCTAGTTGATAAAAAGAAAAGTGATAATACCAACCATTTTTCCCAACACTTTCTTTCTGGCACTGTGCCAGGTAAGTACTATGCACAATCTAATGCTCTTTTCACAAGATAAGACTGACATTAGTGCCATTTTACAGATGAGAAAACTGAGGCTCGGAGTGATTAAGTATCTTGTTAAAGCCACCTACTCATACACAATGGTGAAATCTGAACTCAGGGTGTCTGAACAAAAACCCCACACTCTTTTAAGCTCTGTGCTATAGTACCTCATTCAACCTCAGAACTTCTGTCTTTTGCCCAATAATTGTGTTTACATGTGTATGTATACATGAAATATCAATTTTCACCCCCAAAATCTATGACTAATGCTAATCTTTTAGCAGTAAACCCTGCATTCATTAGAAAGAAACTTGTGACTTTTTCTCACATCTATACCTGTGACATAACATATTCAACCAAAAAAAGCCTGTGCCAACTGCTTAGTATGTGTGTTGAAAAGCCTACTCGTTCTTTTTATTTTTTTTAACATCTTTATTGGAGTAGAATTGCTTTACAATGGTGTGTTAGTTTCTGCTTTCTAACAAAGTGAATCAGTTATACATATACATATGTTCCCATATCTCCTCCCTCTTGTGTCTCCCTCCCTCCCACCCTCCCTATCCCACCCCTCTAGGTGGTCACAAACCACCTAGCTGATCTCCCTGTGTTATGCGGCTGCTTCCCACTAGCTATCTATTTTACATTTGGTAGAGTATATATTTCCATGCCACTCTCTCACTTTGTCCCAGCTTACCCTTCCCTCTCCCCGTGTCCTCAAGTCCATTCTCTACGTCTGCCGAAAAGCCTACTGGTTCTGTATCTGAAACATCTGACAACATGCAGCCTGCTTAATTACTTGGTGGATTTTATAGCTTCAGAAGAGTAAAACAGAATGATCTAAACAACTGGCCAATGTGGTGAGTGATATTTTAACATCCACTCAACCCTCAAACTGTGAAGCAAAACTACTTATCCAAAATCCCATACTTTCAATTTTTCTTTTAACTGTTATAAGTCAAAACCAGCTAAATTGATTTTTTTTCCTTTGACTTCTGCTAAAAAGTTCATTCCTGAACAGATTACATGTGCTGATCTACAGCCCAGAGGAAATTTTACAGCCAAGCAAAATCCTAAAATCATGAAAATATGGGTTTACTTGAGAAGGTGGAAGGATTTGACAGCTCTTTAATTCTAACAGAACAAACATGTCTTGATAGACGAGTTGCCTGTCATGAATCAGACTTATAAGTTTTAACTCCTCAATTGACCTTTTACTCACTGACGTCCTAAAATGTTTGGGGACAATGTCTTTAAACTTCTAAGAAGGAGAAAGTCCTGCGGCGAAAGACATGCGCCGAGCCCTGGAACATCATTCAGTGAATTTTCAGTATGTGAACCCAGGGCTCACTACCCCACAACAATGCAAAGCAAATGTTATCCCTCTTACGTTTTTCCACTGCCAGTGTGCCTTAGTCAAGCGTCTCAAATGTGTATGTGATGACAGTGATGGAAGGAGAGGAAGGAAGAGGAGGAAGACAATGAACAACAACATCCTGACAACATCAGCACCTGGAAATGGATCTGCCAGATAAAAACTAAGATTCTTCATGATGCCGGATTCTGCTGGCAAAGAGTCACTCATCAACAAATTATGATAATGAGACACAAATCCAGATCCTGTACCTCATTCCACAGCAAGAAGCTCTCTTCTAAATGATAAATTGGCAAAAACAGACAAAAGTGCCTATCCTGGGTCACCTTTGCTTCTTTTCCGATTGTTGAAATGAAGGCAGTGTGAGACACCTGGTGAAACCACTGGAAGAGTCCCACGCCAAGCCCTGGGAACACTGTGAGCTTGCAAGGCCAGAGCCATAGATGAGTGGTCTCACCTAAAACTCATCATTTAGGTATGCGGCAAAATAACCAAACGCTGAAAAATTTATATTAAGTTGACCTAAACTTTTATCTACCTTATTTTGCTTGTCCACATTGGCCGTGAGGAAGGAAGGAAGGGAGGAAGGGAGGGAGGGAGGGAGGAAGGGAGGGAGGAAGAAAGAAAAGAACTGCTGTTTATTGGGTATAGAGTTTCAATTTTGCAAGATGAGAAGGTTCTGGAGATCTGTTTTACAAAGTAAGTATACTTAACCCTACTGAATGGTACACATAAAAATGGTTACGGTGATGAATTTTATGTGAAATGTTTGGGTTTTTTTTTACCAGAATTAAAACTTTTTTAAAAAGAAAAGTAACTCTCTACCCTCTTGTCCCCTCCTCTCTCTCCCTTCGGGGAAGGCCTGTGCCCTGGGGTGGACATATTTGAGGAGTATTATTTAGGAGGGAGAACTGAAAGGAGGCGATATATTACTGAATATGGGGATGAAGGCGAGGGAGACATGGGTGATTTCCAAGTTTCTTGAAAACCAGAGAATGACGGAGAAGGAGCCCTTCTGGAGGAGAGCAGGAGTGGACAGGCCCATGAGGTTCGTCTCCATGGAGATCACCAGCGAGCAAATGGCTCTGTGGTTCTGGAGCTCAGAAAGGAGAGTGAGGGCAGAGATTCTGTGTCTTTCTACTGAGAACTCTAATTTTGGGTTACAGTCAAACCCTATGCCCTCCACAGATCTTCTTCTATCATTAATGATGAGCAGGTACTTCCAGAAGTATGTATGGATTTGTCTTATGTTTCTCATCTAATATTTCATATATGACTAATACTGGACAGGCACTGGGCCATTTGTGTAAATTAAGAACAAGTATCTATCCCAACAGAAACATTTACTAAAGTTGCTCTTCATATGCTTCATTTACTAGTTCCCAGTGTCTTTTTATTTATTTATTTTTTTAGCAGTTACCATCTCATGCATGGCCCGTTTGCCCATTCTGCAGAATCAAATGCTGAATTTAGCCAAACACAGGTGTTCAATAAACAGCTGGATTTCTAAGAGAACACCCATCAATTCAGTGAGCATGGTCAAGCCAGCTGTGCCTGCTGATGTGATAATCGGTACCCGGCAGCATCCACGCAGGCCTGCCTGCCTGCCTGCCTGCCATGGGTGTTTACACGTTGGAATTGGAAAGGGCTTGCCAGGCTGACTGCGAAGGTCTAGTCTGTCTCAAGTGTACATGACTGTCTACGGTCAATCCCATCAGCCCTCCACCTGCATGGACACTAGGACTTTTTCACAGATTTAGGGGGGGGAATAAAGAAGACAAACAGAGCTAGCCTCTGGCAGAGCAAGGGCATCTGAGTGAGAAGCATCCCAATATGGGGAAGCATACAGGGGAGGAGGGAATGAGAAAGGCAGGACATCTCCACACATAGCCAGCCATGTTTTACAGGTAGGAGTAGGAGAACATTTGAGCTCTAGAAATTAGGCTTAGCAGCATTTTTTACATCAGAGATGTTCTTCAGAAAGATGCCCAAAGTTCGCCCAGGCTTTCTGATGCGAGTTTCCACTCCAAGGCATATTGTCAAGCAGGGCATATGTACTTTAAAAGGAACTTTGGAACTTGTTTATCTGACATACTAACAGCTTTCTCAGATCCAACTACCCCTTTTATGTATTACAAGATAACAAAATGTTATGTGATTTTAGGAAATTGAGCATAGAAGCAGAGATACTCTCAGCATATCCAGTGAACATCAAGTGCCCACTTTTATCTCCTAGAGCTTAACTTGCAAAGGTAACCAACTTAAACACACTGATGAGATTACATTCCGAGTGACACTTTGATAAGAATTTGTTGTATTTTAAAATGCAAGCGTATTATAGTAATGTTTCACAAAACAAAACAGTTGGTGAATATCAGGGCTGCCCTCTGACTTGAGAAGGCTAATTCTGTCCTCAGTTCCTTCCAGAGGAAAAAGAGTATTACACATATGACAAAGTGGGAACCTGTACCGTTACACTGCTGGTTCTTTCTGAAGCTGGGGGTTGCACATAAGGCTAGTAGAGGTGGTTGCTTATTCTTGTGCTTCTAACTGCTGAGGTTGGATTCTCACTGCTCCCACATGCCCACATGTCTACACTGACCACGTTAATTTCTAAAAGAAAACTCAAAATATATCATGTTCAATTTCAGAACTTCAGCAGTTAATTCAAAACCATGCTTCTGGAGAGTGAACTACTGAAAATAATGGAGAAGCCATTCAACAGTGAACAAGTTAATCTCTTTGTTTATGATTCTTAAGACCACACATGGAATGCACTGGTATGTTAAGTCACCCTGGTTCTCGGGGGTGTACTTGCTACAGTGAGCAGAGAAATCGTGACAAAGGGAGTCTGGCATTCCATCATAACGACCAGAATAATGACTGACATTTATACAGCAATTATTTCCATTCACTCAACTAATCCAATAACCCTAGGAGTTAGGTACAGTGACTTCTTCCTGTTTCTCAAGTGAGAAAGCAACACACAGAGTCCCAGAATTAGTCATTTGAACACTGGAGTTAAGGCCATTCCTACCTGAGTCTAGAGCCCCTGCTCTTGATGTTGTACTGTCTCTCAAGTAAGTTGCTATATTTTAAAATGCTGGTATATTAGTTTGCTAGGGCTGCCATCACAAAATACCTACAGGCGAGATGGCTTAAATAGTGGAAGTTTATTTTCTCATAGTTCTAGAGATGAGACATCCAAGATCAAGGTGTATGCAGGTTGGTTTCCCTTGAGGCCTCTCTCCTCGGCTTGCTGACAGCCTTCCCCCTGTATAAGCACTTCCTGCCATCTCTCTGTGTGTCCTAACCTCCTCTTCTTATAAGGACACCAGTCAGATTGGATTCGAACACATCCTAAGAGCCTTCTTTTAGCTTAATTACATATTTAAATACTTTATCTTCCAACAGAGTCATATTCTGACATCCTGGAGGTTAGGGACTCAACATGAATTTCGGGGGAACACAATTTAGCCATTAACAGCATACTCATTATGGTAATGTTCCACAAAACACAACGGTGAGGGAATGGCTGTACTGCCCTCTGGCTTGTGACGGCTTAATTATATAGGACCTCATTTTGGATTTTCTACATTTAACAGGTTCTGAGAACATGATGTTTAGAAACTATGTTTATCAGAAGAATGAAGGGGCTCCAGGCAAATGTCCTCTGATTTTTTTTCATACTAATGTCCTCTGATGACATCAACTGTGTTTGGGAGTTCCCAGCACGATTCCGGTTTGCTGTTTTAGAAGGAACATCTATTTGAAAATGTGATCATGAAACCATAATTCTGCATTAAGTTTCCGATTTTGCTGCTGTTTTGAGCAGAGCTAATTCTAACTGCTTTTAAAAAAATATTTTTAAAGACTTTTTTTTTTTTAAAGAAGCTTTAGGTTTACACCAAAATTGAGAGGAAGATACGGAGATTTCCCACATACCCCGTCTCTACCCATGCATATCAGTGTCATTCATCAGAGTGGCACATTTATTACCAAAGATGAACCTATAGTGTTGCATCAAAATCATCCAAAGTCCATAGTTTACCTTAGGGTTCACTCTTGCTGTTGTACATTCTACGGATTTGGCCAAATATATGATGACATGTATCCATTATTATAATATCATACAGAGTGTTTTCATTGCCCTAAAAATCCTCTGTGCCCCACCTCTGCATCTCTTCCACTACCCCTGGGAACCACTGATCTTTTTATTGTTCCCATAGTTTTTGCCTTTTCTAGAATGTCATGTAGGTGGAATCATACAGTAATGTAGCCTTTTCAGACTGGCTTCTTTCACTTAGCTATATGCATTTAAGGTTTTTCCATGTCTTTTCATGGCTCATTTATTTTTAGCACTCAATAATATTCCATTATCTGGATGTACTTCTCACTGCTTTCTGTTTTAACCCTCCGTGCCTAGAATGGAGTTGGGTAAGCTCCTTGACCCAAAGCACACGAGCAGTCTAGAACTCTCCTAGATGTCACTTATGTTTTTTTCCCTTTTGATCTCTCCCTTTCTGATCCTAGGCTACCTAACTCTATAAATATAACTACATTCTTCTCAAATATTCCCCATATATTTCATTACACATATGTGTTTTTGCAAAAAAAAAGTATCGATTTTTTGTATGTTCAATGTATTTAAATAGTATGTATTTATAGTATTAAGTACTATAAATCTTGATTTTTTATTCTACCATTATATTATGAAAAGCACCTAAATATTACAGGTGGTCTCCATCTGTGCTATCCAATACAGCAGCCATAACTCATATGTGGCTACTGCGCATGTGAAATGTGACAAATGCAAATGAGAAACTAAATTCTTAATTTTTAATCAATTTAAATTTAAAAACTGGTATTCTAGTCAATGATGAGAACACTTTTAAGTATTTCTGGAACACCCTAAGTATGTAAATCTATTTTTCTCAGCTGTACATTTTATGAAATCTAAATACAGATATAAGGATTGAGCACTTGCAATGAAAATTTAGCATCTGAGTGAGATGCGCTGTACATGTAAAATACACACCAGATTTTGAAGACTTAGTACAAGAAAGTAATGTAAAAATTCCTCCTTAATAATTTTGGGATTGGTAACTTGAAATGATAATCCTGGATATATTGGCTGGAATAAAATATAAAATTAAAATTAATTTCACTTATTTCTTTGTACTTTTCTGACATTGCTATCAAAAAAGCCTTCAAATAACACATGTGGCTCTCGTTAAATTTCTATTGGACACTGCCGCTCTAGGTTTTAATCCCCCCTGACCACGGCACAGTATACTCTCATAAGCATAAACCACAATTTTAATTCTCTATTCCCCTATCAACACGCAGGTAAGTTGCTTCTAATTCTTTCCCAAACCAAACAACCCCCTAAATCCCTGTTTTCATGCATCCTCAGATATACATCTTATTATCTGTCTCTCTAATTTTTTTAACCAACATGAGAGTAATGGCTCAGAGAGAGTAATGGTTATAGAGAGTAATGGCTCTCGTTTTAACAGTCATGTCTCTGAATACTGAGACTGAACATCTCTTTCAAAAACATACTAGCCATTCAAGTAGCTTCTGCCCATTTAAGCTTCTGTTTACTAATTAGCAGAAGTTAAAAAAAAAAGTATATCCTCAGTACAAATCTCTTGTTAGCTCTTATGAATATTTCTAGTATTTTCTCTCAGTTTGTCCTCTGTTAATTTTTCCATGGCTTCCTTCATTGAACACAGATCTTTAATTATGATTTAATCAAATTCCTCAAGTTTTACTTTATTCTTTTAAGAAATTCTACCCCAGCATGAAATTGTAAAGATATTTCTTATCTTGTCTCTTTCCCCTCGTTAATACTTAGGTCTTCAGTTCATCATGATGTCTCTAGAACTTGGAACAGATGGTTCTCAACATTCTGGCTGGAGTCAGGTGCTTCCCCTTTGAGAATGTGATCAAAGCTCTCTCTCTCACCAGAAGAAAGCACATGCATATGACACTGTGCACATAATTCCAGTGAGTTCTCAGACCTCTACCCCAGGCCTTCTCACATAGATAGCATCCTGCGGTCCATGGAGTTCAGGTTCATGACCCCTAAGTCTTATCAATTCTACCACTTATTCTAATACTTCACTGTATTTCCTATGGCTTTGTTCACTAGCGATATTCTGAGTTATCTCATATTCTCAACTGGTTTATGAGCTCCTTAAGGGCAGAGACCTAGATTTAGATATCACCAAGATTTTTCACAGTAGCTGACAGCAGGAAGTGCTCAATAAATAAACCCTTTAGCAATTGATATATCAGAAACTGGACTCTGAGTAGACTGTGGCTTATTAACCCGAGAGATACTCTACAGAGGTCTTGCAGTTAACTCACCCAATCACTGAGCCAGGCCCTGGACTAGACGCCAGAAAATCAAGCAAAAATATACAGTCTACGTCCTCAGAGGTTTCCTAGTCTACTGAGGAAGACAGAAGAGAGGCAATGATGACACATGGCATAAATGCTCTGCTGAAGGAAGGAGGGGGGCTTTGGGACTGCATAGGAGGAGGGTACCTAAGGAGGTGGGTGAGGGTGGGGAAGTATGGGTTTCTCAGGACAAGCCACATTTAGGCTGAGACCCAGAAGAGGAGTAGAAGGCAGGCAGATCACCTCAGAAGAGTAGGAAAGAAAAGAGGGACCCCTGGAAACCACGCTGTAATTAATACTGTGCACCAGCCAGAACGTTCTTTCCACTGCTTCTGGGAATCAGAAAAGTAGCAGGCGAAACATGCAGCAAGGAAATCAAGCTGACTGATCTTTCACAAACACAAATCAGATCACTCTCCTGCCCCATTTACAGGGCTGCCAGACAAAATACAGGACATCCAGTGAAAGGTGACCCCCAGATAAACAATGGATATTTTTTCCTTTTTAGTATAAGTATGCCCCATGGAATATTTGGGCCATACTTATACAACGAAAGCATGTGTTGTTTATCAGAGTGTCAAACTTAACTGGGAACCCTGTGTTCTTATTTGCTAAATCTGCAAACCCAGTGCACTTAAAATACAGTCCTCAGGTGATCTGGCTCCTGTCTATGTTTCCAATTTCATCTTAGCCCTCGCTCTGCCTTGCTCCCCATGCCTCAGGCACACTGGCTTTCCGGGAGCATGGCCACACGCCAAGCTCCTCCCCACCTCAGCTCCTTGGTTGCTCCCTCTTCTCTCAGCTTGGAATGCTCTTCTCCTTTGCCCCTGTGTGGCCATTCCCTTCTTACCTTTCAGTCATCGGCTTAGATGACATCTCCTAGAGAGGTCTTCCCTAACCATACCATGTCAAGCAGACTATCTCAACCATTTCCTTTCCTTTCCATACATATATATGCCAGTCCACAATTATTTTTTTTACTTGTTTCTTAACTGTCTCCCTCATCATAATGTCAGGGCCCTCTTCTGCATTTTGTACCTTTGGATCTCAAGCATGTAGCCATCTGCCTGCCACACATGAGGTACCCAACAATTCCTTATCAAATAATAGAATATCTTCCACAGGCCGCACTGAGAAAGCTTCACGGGTGTTCGAGGAAAGATGAAAGGGCTACAAGGACGGAGCATGGTCAAGACCCTATCAACTTCAAGGCTTTAGGAAAAACATCTCCAGGCATATAAAAAGTTGGAGACAAATCAAGTCCATGATGTGGTAACACCCGCCCCCCTCTTCTTCTTCTTTCCTAGCAGTCATACCTAAGTGATACCGAAGTTACTTGTGCTGTGCCTACTCAGCTTTCTTCTTTATCTCTTACTACTTGATCTCCTTCACTTCAACTCTTTCAAACAGCCCTTTCCTAATGTAACCTTATATGATGCTCACAGGGCAAAAAAGCCCAAATACAGGGAAGAAAAAAGTTTTCTTAAAAACATATATACATATACATGCATATACAATTAAATATTTTTTTCCAACATACTTAGTATAAATGTATCCTCAGCCCTATTCAAACTAGGCATTTGATACATGTGAATCAGAACCATGTACACTACAGTCTTGCAGAGATTACTCCGAGAAAAACAACAAGAAACACCCACATGCATTTATTGAGAGGGGAATAGATTTAATGACTTTGTTCAATCATTGAAAAATTTTATAAATACAAGCTCTTACAAGCAGAGAAATCAGTTTAACTTGATAATAACGCTACATAGGAGTTCTTTAGCTTTTTAATCATTAAATTTACACAAGTTTTGGATTAGATTCAAATTTCCTTTTGGAACCAAATGACAAGTTTCCAAACAATTATTGGGAAGAAATAGGAACAGACAAAAGGAAAAGAAAGAAGGAAGGTTACACACTATAAAATCACTTTAAATGACTACGTTTTTCTTTTAATCTAACATAGAACTTGGGAAACTCTTTATATGGGTGTGAAATAAATGAAAGTGTTGAGGTCAGACTAGAAAAAATACAAGGTATCACCTGCCAAATAAATGAAAGAACAAATGTAAAGGCATCTTATGATTCTGTCACCAGTGGCTGTTGCTCTGATAGACCCACCCCAGACCCCCGGCCGACACTTCTCAATGAGCATCACCATTTTGAAATTACTGGGAATTCTATCATACAATGGAGCAAGGAAGTCCATTCAGTATCTTGACAGCTGTACCTGATTCTCCCTAAAGATAACACTGAGAAACCAACATTAAGGCTTCTGCCTGATGTGTTTATTAGTAATACCAATACTAGCGTTTACTGACTGCTTCCTAGGTGTCAGGTGCTTGCTGAAGACAGGGCACGAGTCCACAAGTGCTACCTTCTTTTCTTTGCTGTTGTGATGGTGGTTGCTGTAGTTGTTTGTGCCTTCACATCTCTTTGTACACTAAGTCTTTTTAAAAAAAGTTTTATTGGCGTATAGTTGGTTTACAGTATTGTATTCATTTCAGGTGTACAGCAAAGTGAATCAGTTGTACATATACATATATCCACTCTTTTCCCGTATAGGCCATTGCGGAGTACTGAGTAGAACTCCCTGTACTACACAGTAGGTCCTTATTAGTTATCTATTTTATGTACACTGAGTCTTGATGAGAACAATTTTAAAGCCCATCCTTAGCCTCCCCCCAAATAGTAACATTTCATCACCTGTCCCTGATGAGAAATGCAACATTTTAAAATTATGGAACCAGTTAAGTGAGAAAGGATGCCTTTGCTGCATGCTCCAGATTCTCACTGAAGGTGTAATACATGCACGTGTGTGTGTGTGTGTGTGTGTGTGTGTGTGTGTCTGATCAGAGAGGACAGTTGCCCAACACAGGAAAAATTTTTAAAAAGAAAATCCTGTCACAATATGATTCTCTACAGAAGTAAAAAGAATAGACTCCCCCCATTCCACAATACAGGGTCCTATCTTTGCATCCTCCCTGAAACACTCTTCTTGTGTGAGGAGAGAGGCAGCCTTTCTTGATGCGGAGATGCTCAACCCACCAGTACGGTTCTGACGAAGGGATTTTATTGTCATTTTCAGCACGCAGCACAGAGAAGTGACATCTCGAATGGACTTCTCCTTATTACTTTCCACACACTTTGGCACACACAAAACGCCTGTCAAACACTATCCTACACACATGGCTTCAAGGATAAGAAAAAACAAGTAAGTAACCACTTTACTATGAAAGACTCTAACTAGAAAAGGCAAAGGGATGCCAATTGAGAAACGTATGGTGATAAGCTTTCTTCTTCTTTCTGATTCTCAGCTTTAACCCTGAGGTTCCTGACCAATTTCTATATCCTAAAGATGGTACTGCACAGAGCTTGCGAGCTTTGGCATTTGCACCAAGAAAAATTATACTGCGAACTGGGAGAAGAAAGAAGAGAAAAAACCCAACATTTTCTGGGCACTGGTTACACAGCAAACACTGAACAAAACATTTAGAAAAAGTTCTTTGATTTTATTTACTCTTGGGGACCAACATGTGAAGAGGCAGGCTTATCATCATTTTACAGGAAAGCAAACTTTAGCTCAGAGAGGTTAGATGCCTTGCCAAATGTCACACAGCTGAGAGGAGTGGGAAGGGTAACTTAGATCTCATTCCAAAGCTTACACTCAACCTCATGTGCCATAAACTTCCTCTAGGCAGCCTTGCAGACGTTGAACAAAGGCTCCTGAGGACTCCATAAGCATTTGGATCAACTGACTCACATGGATATGTTGGATAATGTCCAGACACTTAATAAGAAACACCAGCTTTAAGATGTGAAAAGAGCCATCCCATGTACAACTAAACTCGGGACTAACCCCCTTCTTCAGGAAGATATGTGAGAACACATCTCTGTAAGCTCCAACAGCATTATGCAATTTCCACAGGCAGAGCTTCTAAGGCAGTGCGGGGTGATAGGTCAGCATACAACATTTTTGCTTTACTTCTCTAACTTCGACTTGCCTATAACTCTTCAGAGACACACAGAGAGAAAGGATTCTACAGAGGACTTCCCCCACAAATTTTGGAGTCGATTAGAAAGCGCAGGTTGCTTCGAGTTCTATTACTTTTGATTTCTTTGGAACTAAAAGATTTTCTGCCTGAAGGCAATCATTTAATATACTGGGGGTGGGGGAAAAGAGAAGGAGAGCAGGATACGGTACTCAGTTTTTGCTATTTCCACCACCCCATCCTGATTCTACTATTTGCAGGAAGTTCTTTAACAAAAGCTCTTCTGCGCTCCTGACTCTATTGTGAGCTTAGAGGTGCCCAAACAACCAGGAGTTAGATTCCCAAGCATAGGCTTCTGATTCAAATGCATTAACAGAGGAGGGGGTGTGTTTTGCTTTGTTGTTCTTCCAGCCATCTCCCTTGCCAGCTGCTGAAATGATGCCACAACGGCCCCCATGTCATGCAGATTTTACACCCTGATACCAGGAAAGCATAAGCACTTCTCAAAGAGTCTTTGCTGGCTTGGCAGGAAGAGAGAAATTGCTTTTTATCAAAATGAAAAAGATTTTTTCATGGGAAGCAACGAAAGCAGTTTGAAAGAGGGGCAGACACTTTTATCTTAGAAAAGGCATTTTCAGCATGGCAGACAGAAAGTCATGCTTTCCTTTCTCTCTAGAGATCAGCCCAACCCACAGAGCCAGACACTGCAGGTTCATGAAAGGATACAAGGAGTGGTAAAATCCCAGAGACCACTCTTCCCGGTCTGAGGACTGTGCCATTCCTGCCCGACAGTTCTCAACTCGATGTCCTGGGGACTTGTATCCTATTTTATTATTTTTCCTAAACTATAAGAGAAACACACCTACTACTAAGTACCTCTTCATTCTTGTCACAGATAGGGGTTTCTGCAAGGGAGATTCACTTTCTGAACACCTACTATCTGCCAGGCAAGGCACATCCTATGCATTATCTCATATAAACATCGCACCAACCCTCTAAGAGCTATTATTATGTCCATTGGAAGATGACAAAGAAGAAGTATGGGAGAATCAATTAAAGATGCCAAAGGTCATACTACTACTAAGTAGAATACTAGGAGAATCTAGACTATGACCCCTCCTTGATCTGTTATTTCTGAGCCTTCCCATGACACCAAGCTGCTTTGCTGCAGGGAATTCTCTTGCACTGTTGGTGGGGATGTCAACTGATACAGTCACTATGGAGAACAGTGTGGAGGTTCCTTAAAAAACTACCAATAGAACTACCATACGATCCAGCAATCCCACTACTAGGCATATACCCTGAGAAAACAATAATTCAAAAAGACACGTGCACCCCAATGTTCATTGCAGCACTATTTACAATAGCCAGGTCATGGAAACAACCTAAATGCCCACTGACAGATGACTGGATAAAGAAGATGTGGTACATATATACAATGGAATATTACTCAGCCATAAAAAAGGAATGAAATTGGGTCTTTTGTAGAGACATGGATGGATCTAGAGACTGTCATACAGAGTGAAGTAAGTCAGAAAGAGAAAAACAAATATTATATATTATTGCATATATGTGGAATGTAAAAAAATGGTACAGATGAACCAGTTTGCAGGGCAGAAATTGAGACACAGAGATAGAGAACAAACGTATAGACACCAAAGGGGGAAACCCGCAGGGTGTTGGTGGTGGTGGTGTGATGAATTGGGCGATTGGGATTGACATGTATACACTGATGTGTATAAAATTTATGACTGGGCTTCCCTGGTGGCGCAGTGGTTGAGAGTCTGCCTGCTGATGCAGGGGACACGGGTTCATGCCCCAGTCTGGAAAGATCCCACATGCCGCGGAGAGGCTAGGTCCATGAGCCATGGCCACTGAGCCTGCAGGTCCGGAGCCTGTGCTCCACAATGGGAGAGGTCACAACAGTGAGAGACCTGCTTACCGCAAAAAAAAAAAAAAAAAAAAAAAAAAAAAAAAAAAAATTGATGACTAATAAGAACCTGCTGTATTAAGAAAAAAAAAAAAAAAAAAAGAACCAAAACAGCCAACAAAACAGCCAAGACAATTTTGAAGAGGAGGGAGGAGATGTGGTAGTGATGAGGTGTGTAGACTTACTTATGCAATAACAAGACTTTAAAAATAAAACTAGTGTAATGTTGGCATGGGAGTGGGCAAGTAGTGTATGTCGATGTAACAGTTCAGAGTGCTCAAGAAATGACCCACATATAATGAGAAGTTGGTGTTATTATAAATTGGCATTATATTCATTAATCAATATATTGTGCTAGATAATTTTGTATGAAAAAAATCAACTCAATTTTATATCGAGGACTCTTCTTGGAGTTTCAGACTCATACTCAAACAATGTATCCCAAACTGAACTGACTGTAACTTGTCAGACTATTCCTTTTGTATTCTGTGTATCACTAGCAAAGAAATTTGGGAGCCAGTATTTATTCTTCTGCCTCCTAAATTTATCTCGCACATCCAAGCAATAAAATATTTTGTAGAGTTAAAAACAAAATACAACATAATAGTTTTAATTGCTATTGGAAATGTGAAATGGGAGACCTAGACCAAGTGGCAAGATCTTAGGTGGAGAGGTTACAGTACAGAGAGACCAGGGTGGTGAAGCAGAAGCTCACGTTCCTAAGGAACTGGAACCAAGTAAGCAAGGAAATCTAGGTAGCTAGAAAGTAGAAAATAGCAGAGATTTTTCTGTAACCAAGAAGTTCATGAGGGAGGGCTGCCTAGCGCTCACTCAGTTCCTCTTCCTTTCTCCTGAAAGTGCAAGTCTCTATGCAATAAATCTCCCTTCCCTTCATAAAACTTTAGTACGTATTCCTTAAATCTAAAATAGTCTAACTTCAACAAGGCCTCAGTAGGTAGCGGTCATATAATGTGTCATCCTCAGAGAGCAATTTCAATTCACAGGCATTTTTACTATGCTCCATGAGCTTTCTGTGCTTTGATAAACAACATGCTCAGATGCACCGAGAAAAACGGGCAGTTGTCCAATTTCTTATTATTGGTAGAAACATGGTAGTAAGAAAGTGGTATTCTTAACCCTGGAGAACCTCTAAAACTTGTCTGAAGCATAAATAAAAATAAAGAACCTACTGGAAATTATCACTAGCATTCAAAAAATAAAATGTTTGCTGAAATCTATCCCCATGTTACATGAAAAATGTTTTCCTGTAAAGAAAGTAATTCTTCAACTCAAAAATCAAATTTCTCACTATGTAGAAATCAAATTAAAATGAGTTTAGATCACAGAATCAATACTTAGGAACTAAGAATCACTAAATCCTGTGTTATTGATTGCCTGGAGAAAACTATCTTTTTAAATATGCATCACATAACACAGACTTCATTTCTAAGAACGTTCCCCAAATCCTGCCAACACATGGTTTATGTAATGATTAATCTTTTGCATTAACTGCTTTATATGTCAGAAATATTGGAATGCATATTAACTGCTCTTGGTAAGCTATTTCATATAGTTTCTCCTATAAAGTATCCTACCAACTTTGAATAGTTACATGAAAACTGCTGCACATTTGGAAAGAAAGTAGCTTATTAGGAGAAAAATGATATTTTGAATTATAATGAATAAATGCATGGTTGTCTTAGTCATTTTCAGGTTTAAAAAATGTATAACTTTTTGTCCACAGTGTAATACAAAAATAAATTCTTCTGTTCTTTACTTTTGTTTTCCTTTTTGTTTAAACTGGAGAGTGCCTGTTGACTTTAATCATAAAGAAGAATCTTGTTTTTATTTTCTCTATCTGTTACTCTTTGGAAAAATGTATTGTGGCAATCCTAATCAGAATCTCAGAAATAAAAATGCTTTTAATTTTTCAGACTGCAATGAGGGTGGGGTGATGTGTGAAGGAGCTAAGATTTGGGTATATGAGAGTTCCTATCTCTATATCTAGGGAAGGGCTTTTTCACTCCGGTGGAAATCAAGGGGCAAACTATTGGTCAGTACACACAGTGTGTAAGTGTCAGCTGTTATGCTCTACTAAATCCACAATCCCATTGAAACCTGTACCTTTCAAGAATGCAAATCATAGGAGGGGAAAAAAGCACCAGAGTCGGACGTTCTATAACAAGAGCCCAGGGATTCCTACTTTCCATCTAAGAAACTTCAACGGTTTCAGAGCAGATCCATAGATGCTACTCAATGAAAGGAGTGATGCAAAATCACGGGTAGAGTCTGGGGTAAGAGATGGAATGTGATGATCCTGGGCCCTGCCCTCCAACTCGAAGTCCGCATCTCATAATCTCTTTAAAAACCTCTCTGAAAGCCCGACAGTATCCACTCTGGTTTGAGCCTTATTGCTGAAGAGTTGGTTTGTGAAGATGGATATCTGAGTAAGCTTGGTTTCCTTTTTTATGCTCTCTCAAGAACTGAGGGTTTTTCACGTTCCAAAATAAAATGCAAACCGAGAGCATTTTGTATTTTTGCATTTCGATTCCCTGTTTTTCAGTGAGTAATCATAGCAAACAAAATACTGCAGCTGAATATAAATTGTTAGGCAACCAGATCACACGAGGATATTCTTCTTCCACAAGTTTTGCATCATAGCACGCTAAATATTAAAATATTGTAAGTCAAGTAAACAGAGAGGGTTCTTTGCTCAAGGCATTAATTTTAAACAAACATTTCACTGTTATTCAGATCATATGCTAAGAAACAAATGATGTTTTCTTTCAAATAAGGAGAATATATCTTCTGGAGGGAAAGTAGACAGGAGAATCACACAGACGTAAGGGCATTTATGACACCAGAGATGAATTTCAACCAGAAGAACAGGAGAGAATTCATGTGAAGGGGAGAAAGAAAAAGACTTACAAAAGGAAATTTGGAAAAGAGCAAGAAATGAGAGAGACTGATTTATCCTCAGAAGAAAAAAAAAAAGTTAAATTTCATGTCAGAACACAGAAATCTGACTCAAAGTAAGGCAGACAGGCAAGAAATCAAACATTTTATGATACAGTGAATTTCTGTATCTTTAAGTTGTTACCAGGGAGGTAGAGGAAGAAAGAATTTTCAGATCTCTAAAAGATTGTCAATCAATAAAATACCAATCAATTAAGTATTGGCAGAGTACCTAATGCATTCTCAACAACCAAACAGAGAATGAGACATGGTCTTCTCCCTAGACACGTAAGCATGGGGGTTAAGAACAGGAAGCAGTGAAACAACAAGCAGTGAGAAGACATGTTCATTCCACACTGTGAATCAACAAAGCATGTAACTCAAAATCCAGTGACACAGACTATGAGGATAAGTTAGAATTGTGGTCATAACGCAACCATTTTCTGAGTGTCTCCTACTTTCTTAGCCTTGGACTACATGCCTGATATTTATGATTTCCAATGCTTAAAACAATCCATTAAGAACTATCCCCTGTAGATTACTACAGAAAATTAGGTTCAAAAGTTAAGTTGTTCATGTTACACAGAGAGTAAATAGTAGGGCTTGAGTTTAACCCCAGGTCTCCCTTTCTCTAGAGGTCAAGCTCTTTCTTCTACTAAAGTGCTGTATTTAACCTGAGAAAGCCTTCCTCTACTAATCCTTATAGCCAAATAACAACCAATCAAAACAGAAAGAAAGACAAACAGAAAAGCAGCATGGGAAAGTTTCTCTGTAAGGGAGGTGCTCCCAACATGATTAAAGGAATGAGACTGTAATGATACAGAGGCTACTTCTTTCTCTTTTTTTGTTCTTTAGTTTTCTTCTTTGGGAAAACATATCATAGTTGCTTGAAAGCCAAGCCTTTTAAACCATCTGAGAGTTGAGGATTGGAGGGCATGGATGCTGGTGGCCAAAAAGGCTTCACAGAAGGAGGCAAAACTTTGCCAAGGAGGCCTGGGAGCTAGGAAGGGGTAAGTGGGAGGTGAGTTGACCTCTTACCTCTTGCAGTTTGCAACTAAAAAAAAAAAAAAAAAAAAGCCAGGGAGAGGATTGTGATGGATAAATGTTTACAATTGGCACCTCATGTTGAGGGGGGCAAAACACTGTATGACACGTGGACAGAGGAATCAGGGAAATTCACAGAAACTGTGGAGAAAACTTTAAATTCTCATGGACTGTGAAATTGCTGCTTCGGGTCAATTATAGTTATATCTCCATGGGGCAAGGAAGCCCCCACTGACATGTGGAATACAGGATCAATTCTCTGACAATAAGGTAATTTTGTGGACAATCATTAGATGAGACTGAATACAAGCAAAAATCTTATAATAACAATCTTACATTTGAAGAAAGTGATATAACCCAGATACATCACCATACCTTATGAGATTTCTTTAATTAGAAAGTCCAGCCATATTCACGTTAGCTGAGGAGAGCCAGAACACTGACCCCCTGTGTTCATTCCAACTCACTGTCCTCCCTTCTTCTCTGAAAAACACTGCAAGCAAAAGCCCAGAGGGATGGCTAAATAAAATCAAGCTAACAGACATAACACTCAAATATTTTAGAAAGCTACTGAAAGACAAGAAAATGAAATTGGGGTAAAGTGATAAACAGGAGATATTTCTCTCACTTGGTTGTTAAAAGGGGAAATTTGGTGCAAGCTTTCTTGGATGTTGGACATTTGGCAATTGCTTAACAGACGGGCAAATGCACACACCCTTTAGCCCAGCAAATTCATGGCTAAGAATTTTCCCTATAGATAGGCCTATAAGAATATGCCAAAATGATGCGCAAGAATTTTCTTTGTAACGTTGTGTATAAAAACAAAAATACTGGAAAGAACTCATATGCTGGGTTGGGTTTCATATATTTTGGTTCATCAATACCAAGCAATATGTATGGCTATTAAGAACAGTGAAATAGGTCTGCTCTTCAAGATACAGTATGATATGAAAGAGTAACGCGTGAGGAGTGTATATAATGTCACACCATTTCAACATAGTTTTAAAAGGCTCTGTGCGTGACATCTTCATTCAATATCAACATCTGTGTAATAAATTATTGTGAAAAATTACAGAAGAAACTTCACAATGGTAATAGTTGGAAGATGAGAAGCCAGCAGATCAAAGCAGGGAAAGAAAGGAGACATTCACTTTTCTTCTTAAAGCTTTCTTTACTGTTTGAAGTTTCATTATGGGCTATTTTGACTAAGATAAATAAGTACTATTGATGAAACATGAAAAAGTATGGGGGACAAGGTTAGACGGCCCCTACCAGGTGAACCACCAATAAAACAAGGAAGGCCCTACAGCTGTCAGAGCTACAGCTGACTTGAGTTCACAAAGTGGACATGGACAAAGCTAAGTAAAGTGTGCATGCGGGCACATACGCACTCACAAACAATGGGAATTCAGGAGATCCATGTGAGGACAAAGCATGTTTAGTATTTGCAAAATAATCCAGTTTTAATTTATATTTGCATTCACTTCCCTGGTACTTTAACCATTTCCACAAATAGTCACCATTTACCTAATACCTACCTAGTACCTTAACAGACATTAGGTCAGGCACTTCGGGTCCATTATCTCACTTATTTCTCATGGAAAAAGCCTTTGGTTAATACTGTGATCTTTCCATTGCATATGAAGAAACTGACACTTAAGAGATCAGGTAACTTCCTCAAGGTCACATATTTAGCAAGTCACATATTAAAACTGGGATTCAAATGTAAGCACAGCAGGCCTCAAAGCCAGGAGAGCATACTGCATTCACTCCTGGTTCCAGTCTCACCCTTTGACCCAAGAATGTGCAAACACTTTGACCCAAGACTGTGCAGTCAAACATAGATCAGGCAGAAAGCAATTAATTCACACATGAGAGGACTTTCCAAACACAAAGTTTTTGAAAAATAAAAACTGTGAAAACATTTGTATTATATATACGGCTGGCCTGTGGAGACAGAGTCCATTAGAATGTGAAGCTCCCTTCCAAGCTATATAGCTTAGTGTTTAAGAGAAAGGTCTTTGGGGACTTCCCTGGCAGTCCAGTGGTTAAGATTTCACCTCTCAATGCAGGGGGTGCGGGTTTGATCCCTGGTTGGGGAGCTAAGATCCCACATGCCTCGGAGCCAAAAAAACAAAACATAAAAACAGAAGCAATATTGTAACAAATCAATAAAGACTTTAAGTATGGTCCACACACCTTTCCCTGGTGGCTCAGTGGTTAAGAATCTGCCTGCTAATGCAGGGGACACGGGTTTAATCCCTGGTCCGGGAAGATCCCACATGCCGTGGAGCAACTAACCCCGTGTGCCACAACTATTGAGCCTGAGCTCTGGAGCCAGTGAGCCACAACTACTGAGCCCCCATGCCACAACTACTGAAGCCTGTGCACCTAGAGCCCGTGCTCCACAGCAAGAGAAGCCACTGCAGTGAGAAGCCCACACACCACAAAGAAGACCCAACACAGCCAAAAAAAAAAAAAAAAAAAAATTATTTTTTTAAATAATGGTCCACACACACACACAAAAAAAAATAAAATAAATAAAAGAGAGAAAGGTCTTTGGTGTCAGCCACCCTGGGATGAATCCTGACCCATCTACCACCTAATTATGTCACCAAGAGGCAGTTACTTAACTTGCCCCTAATCTCACTCCTTTCATCTGTAAAATGGACAGCATCATAGTGCCTGCCTCACAGAAGTGTGGTGAGGATTGAACAGGAGAATGTATATGAAACACTAAAGAACCTGGGACATAGTAACCCCTGGATAAATGTGCTATGTGTGACATTATAAAGTTCTTAGTCATTATAAAAGTATCTGAGAAATTCTAGAACACTGTAGTAGGAAAACATCTTAAAATATAGATCATCCCTTTTTTTCCACAGTAAGAAGGTGAGACCTGATCAGAGGAGAGATGCTGCTCAAGTTAGACTTCGGAGTTTTTTTCACTGTTGTGGCCTCTCCCTTTGTGGAGCACAGGCTCCGGACACACAGGCTCAGCGGCCATGGCTCATGGGCCCAGCCGCTCCGTGGCATGTGGGATCCTCCCGGACTGGGGCACGAACCCGTGTCCCCTGCATTGGCAGGCGGACTCTCAACCTCTGTGCCACCAGGGAAGCCCTAGACTTCTGAGTTTTTATTTTGTACTGAACGCCACCTCTACAAAACTTCCTGTAGCATGAATGCTTGGTCGGCTCATCCACTTCTCATTCCCAACCCTTTCTCTCCTGTCTGCCCCCATCCCATGGCAAACTTACCACCCTCCCAGCCCCCCTGAAAGCCAAGTGTGGCTACCACAGGGAAGCTCTTACCAGAGACAGGTGAACACAAATCTGCTGGAGGGTATTCTGGGGAAGTGTGTGCTTTTCCAATACAAAGAACAGACACTGCTCCTGCCACCTTTCTCTCTTTCTTCCTGACATGAATTTGATCAAGATGCCCAGGAAACAGGGCAGTCATCTTGAAAAAGGACAGAAAAATAACTGACATGCCTATTTCCAGGAGGAATTCTTGTTACTTGAGAAAATATACCCCTGTTTGTTTAAGACACTAGTGGGCAGGTTTTCTGTTACTTGCAGCTGAAGTCATTCCTAAATGACAAAGCTTCTTTTCCCATTGGTATTGACATGCTCTGGGCCAAGAACTTGGCAGGTGTTAGCACAAAATCTGAGGACAGTACCCAGCTGTCTGGGAAATCCCCAGGTGTGAGAGCTCTATTATTTTTACTTTTTCAGAATTAAAATATGAGTCAATTTCCAACTTATTTTTGAAGCTCATTTCTCACTTTGTTCTCATTTTTATCTTGATCCTCAGAATGAATTTCCCAGTGATATTCAAGAACGTCCATTCTCACACTGGCCCAGTACTTCAGAGAATTTAGATTTTCCTGAAGTTAAGTTGCTTTTTTACTTGATTATTAATGTTAACTAATTAGCACACTTGGTCAATAACTCCATGCATGCATTATATGCTCATGTCCACAGTGCACGTTTGAAACAGGAGAATAACGAGATGAGGATTTAGATTGTTTTAACCCTATTCATCTTGCTCTCTCTCAAAATGCTTGTATAACTTTTGGTCACAGAATCACATCACCTTATACTGTCAATTGACTATTTGTTGTAGGTCCAGTTTCACTCCCTGACCAGATTATAAAGCTGTGGGCATTGACAAAGTGTTTATAATTTTTTCCTGGTCACTTTTAGTGCCTGTCTCAGTGGCAGGCACTTCAAAAATTCTAAGTACTATAAAATAGATACCGCCCTCCCCCACCAATAAGCACAGCCTAAGAAAAGATCCAGGGCTAAAAGTGCCCAACCCTGGCATAAAACTGTCCATGATTTTGAGTCTCTAATCATCTGTCCAGGTCATTCAGTACTAAGGTTTAATGGTAAAGATAAGATGTATATGAAGGAAAATATCTTACACAATGGTACTTATAGGTACAGTTTGCTATACAGACTTGAAAGTATATCCTAAGGTCTAGGATATGGCAGCCACATAACAACCTCTTTATAAATATGACTTGAATGAATGAATAAGCATACATATGCACACGGCAAGAAAACTTACTATGAATGAATGTTCTTTTTTCTAAAGATAGATCTAACCTTCCTAAAATAGATGGTCAGTCAAAACTCCATACTTTGATTTAAGCCAGCAAAGTAAAGAAACCTCTCTTTCTCCTTTGCTTTCCTCCTTACTTGATGTACATTGTAAAGGACTTCTTAGTCACATTTGTCAAGAGAGCCCACAGGTACTATGTGGCTCATCACAGCTTAACTTATAAATTACCTTTGTCGTTTGGTGGATATTGATCTGGCAAGACCTTGTATCTTGCTAAAATCACTTGTACAGCAACTCCTCACTTTTTCTTTTTACTGCACATGTAGGCTCCAGTGTTGTGGGCTTCTACCTGACAGCCCCCTTCCATCATTAAATACGCAGTTAGTGCTTGTTATCTAGATGAATTGTCCCAATTAAACCAGCACAGTCTTGCCCACAGCTTACAGTGGCAGCGAGTTCAGGCCCACACTTTGAAGGGCGTTAATTGATGTAGAAAAGGGTCTGAGAAGCCACGAGTTCAGTTTTATTTGTTTCACTTTCACTCATTCATTTGTTCATTCGACAAGACATTTAGCAGCAGGTCTCAATGTCTATTTCTAAGCTATAAAATGTCTGCTTTCCTGAAAGGGACATCTATCTCAGCTCATTTTTCTCAACAGCACAGCTTAGCTGATCCTGCCGCTTCAACCAAAGAACCCAGTGCTAAGCTGGAGGTACTGAGAACAGGAAAAGAAAACAACCGTGACAATGGAGAACTCCAGACACCAAAGCGGTTCCATGTAAAGGATGACGCTGCGAATAGTGGGGCAGTGGTGGGGATCCCACACGCATTGCGGGGCAGCATATCCTCGGGCTGGCCGTCTTCCCTCTTGTAAAGGTCACAAATTATTCAATTGTCAAAAACACATTTAGACACAAGCTGTTTTTTGTGTAGGTGAAATACTTGATTCCACAATCATTTATATTTCACAATTAAATTTTCAAATGGGAAGGTGCCAACTAAAAATGCGTCATAAAAACCAATCTATTTTATACCTGATTTTTAGTAAAAAGAGGCCACAAAACCCAGGAAAAATGATTGACTAACAGAGATGCTCTTCTTTAAAAAATTCAAAAGCCCTAAGAATCTATGCTAAGTAAATTCATCAATGTGCATAAAATACAGGTACAAGGATGTTAATGGAAATACTGTCAGTAAATTACTAAAACACAGGAGTAGCTAAACAAATGATGGTCCTTTCATACAGGAAGTCCTATGAACTCATTCAAGTGAATGGATAGACTTATAAATTCCTTCCCAAGGACACAGCTCCAAAACTTATTCTTAAGGCAAAGATGGAAACAGAACAATATGAATAATGGGTTCCTGTTAGTATATTTGTTACATTTCTATACGTTGTACATGAAAAGGTGTTAAGGGACAGAATAGGGCCTGGAAGGATACACACCAATCTTCCGACAATGGTAACTTCTGGGGAGAGACAAGGTAAATACAGGAATTTCATGGTTTGTATTACAGAATTTGAAATAATTTTGGGGGGGTAATGAGAAGTATTTATGTGTTGTGTTAGAAAAAAAAACATACAAATATTGCAAAATGGCAGCAAAATACAGCCAGGGTAGTTTATGTGTAGTTTAATCCCAACAGTTAAAAAATCATGACAGAGAACACCAAGCCATTTCAAGATAACATTCCTCATGTTACCTTTCCACTTCAAGTGCCCCTTCCGACAGCTGTGTTCACAGAGGATGTGCACTAGTAAAACATGCTCCAGGCACTGGAGGACCAGTACAAAGACAGGTGAGGTCCCTGTCCTTTTGGAGCTTTAGTCTAAGCCAGTGAAAGAGGCATATGTACTTGTGAGAGATTTTCATATTAACCATGATTTTCCTATTAAATAATTCAATTAACCACAGCATTCTGGGCCCCATGGCAGAGGGAAAGGTTTGCTGTGATTCCGCTGAAGTTCCGTCTCAGAGACATTCTGTGCTGCACAGCTCGTTCCCTGCCTATCAAATATTCATCCCCTCACGCATCAATCGACTTAGGTTCCCTCAAACAGAATCCATAAAATAAGAACACTTTACATTCGTAGAGGGCTTTCTACCTTTCCAAACACTTTCACATACACGGCATCCTACGAGAGGGACGGTTGTAACACAGGAGCAAAAAACCATACATTTATGATATAAAAACCTCTTTAGGCCTGACACAGGTTTCCCTCTGCTCTCTGCTCACCCAACCTGCCCTTGTCCTTCAGTTTACAGCTTAGATGTCACCTCTTCCAGGTAGCGTTCCAGGCTACAAGCTTCCATTGCTTCCTCTTGCTCCATTCCCCCAGCCCCCACGAGTGCTGACCCTGCTGTTCTGTGATTGCCAACTTGGTGGCCCTATTCATGGCACTGGGGCCAGAATCACCTGGGAGGGGCCCTGGGTCCAACCTCAACTTCAAGGTCTGACAAAGGTAGGGGAAGATGTGACGTCCATCATTTTCAAAGCTTTCCAGCTGTTCTAAAGCTGCTAATCCCAAGAAATTACAACTGAGGCATGGACAGTGTCTGTCTCCACATCAGTAGCCATTGTACCAATACCTTCTAAGGGCACCTATATATTTCTGATGCCCAGTGAGAGTTGTTCCTTAATCCTCTGGCTCTTTCAACAACACTTACTGAGCACCTCCAGGGTGCCAGACTTCTGTTGAATGAGGAAATGAAATGAACCAAGGTCACAGCCATTGAATAGCTTTCATTATTAAGGTTTTGTGAAGTTACTTGAAGCAGCTACAGGAACCCAACTGGCACGTGTGCCCCTGAGTCCCATGGCAGGTGGATCAGAGAAGAGCAACAACGACTTGGGGGCTTCGGTCATGCTCCTTAGAGACCAACGTTCAGATCCTGCTGGGATGGCAGCAGTGAGCCCCAGCTGCTCAGCTGTGTTTACAGGTGAGAGGCAAGCAGAGCGAAGGCCAGTGCAGGCTAAGAGGCGGGCGCCTCTGCTCAACATAAGAATGCGGTCAGCAAAACAGAAGCAACGACAGCAGGGTTACATGAGTTTTCCTTCCTAATTTTACTCTCTGGGCTTGTAAAGTAAATTTCTTAAAACTTTTCTCTGAAATAGTTAGAAGGCATTGTTCTTACTTTCAAAGGATTCGGCTAAAACCAGCTGCTGTGTGCTGTTCCCTGAAGAGAGAAGAGGAGCAATTCCTGCAGGTCCACCCACAGGACAACACGAAGACTTATTCGCATTTACCAACTCACTTTTGCTCTAAGACTCTCTTTATAAGAGAAATCTCTTGTCGAACTCCGGGTAGGCTTTATCGTGGTCTATAAAGCCCTTTCTCATCTGCTCTGGCCTCTACTTTCAACTTCAACCTTTCCACTCTGTTCCTGGCTTCCCATGTTCTAGTTCTTCTCTGTCCACTAGAGTAGCCACTAGCCACATCTGCTATTGAGAGCTTGAATTGAGCCCAAATTGAGATGTACTAGAAGTCTAGCATACGAACCAGATTCCATAGCCTCAGTACAAGAAAAACAGAATGTAAAAGAATCCCATTAGTATTTGTTTACATTGATCGTATGTTGAAATGATACTATTTTGCATATACTCAGTTCAGTAAAACTTATTATTGAAATTGACTTCTCCTATTTCTTTTTTTACTGTGGCTACTAGGAGAACTAAAGTTACACATGTGGCTGGCATGTGACAGCACAACCTTTTGTACTGGCCTCTTTGCTCCTTTATTATGACATGCATTTCCCCACTTCTCAGGCTTTGTGTTAGCTATTGCCTTCACCTCCATGACCCTGTTTCCACCCTTGGCCTGCCTGACTGCCATTTATCCTTTCAAACGCAGGTTTTTAGCATCTCTGGAAGAAGGCTCTACCTGACCAACCTACAGATAATGTGTCTCAATGTATTTTCTGTTCCAAACTGTTGAGACTCTTCTTAGAACTAACCAAAGCCTGTCGCTCTTTTGTATAAGCATCTGCCTACTAGTTTGTTGGTCTGTACTCTGCAACACAAATTCCATGAAGGAAGGGACCATGTCTGCCCTGTCCTCTTTGGTATTCCCAGAGCCTAGTATATGAGAAGCTTTTGAATTCTTCTTATTTGAACTAAATCAACAATGGAAATGAATGCTAGACATATCAAAAAAAAAAAAATCAAAATTTAGGTTTTTGGCTGAAGCAGCAGGAGGCCAGGGGACAGATGCTGGCTTGCTACGGCCTCTGATCCCACCCTGGAGTGGCTCTGCAGGCGGCAGCCCATGCCATCCTCACAGAAACTCAGGACTTTGTCACATTAGCCTAGAGCATTTCTAAAACTGCATATTGCACAGGGGCTGCTGACAAGGAGGTCTACAGGTAGGTTAGGGCTAGGGAAAGGCATTTCTTAATACAACATTTCTTGAGGTATGATGTTCCTGGGATCACCAGCATCAGTGTTTCTTGTAAACGTGGTTCTCCAGTGCAGCAGGCAGGCGCCGTGCAGACCCACTGAATCAGGATGTAGGGGGACCCTCCCCAGACTCTGCATTTTAATCAGGCTCCTAGGTGATTTTAATGCACACCGAAGTTTAAACCTCTGACTTTGGACAGCAGTGGTTTTCCCAACTCTATTCGGGGCAACCCATGCTTAAGGAAAGGTTAAGGGGGTGGACAGCTAGGGGAGGTCAGACTTCACTGACTCCCTATATTGGGGAGAGGTTAAAAATGATTGGTCTTATATTATATCCCTAATTGGAGAGGCAAAACCATTTCTTACTACACGAGTGATGAGTTGGTAAGCAAAGCTCCCCCAAACTGGGTGGAGGGAGATGCCTGCAAAAGTCATCTTGACCTGAAAGTTAGCCCCTATAATTATGGAGCCTTCATCCATCAGAAATTCTGATGAGCATCGTATCTTCTCTTCTTTGGGTTTTTTGGCACATATTCCATAAACACTTATGTGTTAGTCCAGCGAATGAAAACCAACCCAGAGCACGCACGCAACACAAGGTCAGAAAACACAAAGACTCAGATGCTTTGTTCCTTCCTGGCACGGAGCTCAGGGTTACAGAGCGTATTTCCAGGAAGCAAGCTCCCATCCACTTAACCACGGGCAGTTGAGAGGGGGACAAAAGGATACATTAGCTTAAGAAGTAGTAAAAACACATGATGAGAGGAAAGAAAGTAATTTCTTGCATACCAATGACCAGGGCTCAACAGTCAGGGAAAATAAGCAAAGTACTGAAGTCTAAAACTGACCCCACTGGAAAACAAAGTAAACTTGAATTCCTCTTAACCTTTCATTTCTCTAAGCACTCTGAGCACCGTTAGGACCTTTCGTGTAGCTCATTCTTTTTTGCCTTGCAAGTATCAATAGAACTACCACCACTTCTACCACTACTGTAATTAATAATGACAGCAGTAAAAGCAGAAACAGCACTACACACAGCTTTCTCTATCCCAAGCACTGCTCCAAGGACTCTAGGTATGTTACCTTCTTCCATTTTCACAACAGCTGTATGAGGTAAATACTACTTTTATCCTGTTTTAAAGATGCAGAACTTGAGATATACCTGAGAAACGTTAAGTAACTTACCCAAAATGACAAAGCCAGTAGGTGGAGCTCTGAACCGTCCTTCATTTTCCAAACCTTATGGCTTCAGTCACTCCCTGTGTGTCAGGGGCTTTGGCAAGTACACTTCAGGAACTTGACCCTTATCGCAATCCTGCGCAGGAAGTAGAATTATTCCTACTTTTACAGAAGTAGAAACTGAGGCATACAAAGGTTAAGTAATTTGTCCAAGATCACTCAGCTAGGAGGCAGTGGAGTCATGGTCGAAAGCCAGGTCCCCGGTGGCCCATCGCCTAGAATGTACTCAATCATAAGGCTCTGAAGGAATGAATGAACATCCTCAAAGCCAGCATTCTTACCCACTGGGGAACCTGAAAGAAGCAAAAACTGAAAGCCCAGGGCATTCTTTACATCCAACCCATACCCCTAAGGACAGCCTTTTCCTTCACCCCAAGCCCCCCACTTCTCACCCCACTTCTGACTCTCACACCCAGTTATCTGGTCAACCTAGGACCATGCTCTTGAGGGAAACGTAACAGAAATTCACACTTAACACCCAAAAGTCCCATCCTGTGCAAGGCCAGGAAAGAGGAGACAGTGAGGGGCCTCTACCACTTCAATAACAAAACAAAAATCTAACCAAGCCAACAACAACAGAACAACACCACCACCAAAAACAATAAAAGCAAGAACACCTGAGTTTATGCGTGCTTCTTTACATGACAGGCACTGTTCAGTACATTTTATATATATCCATTTACTTAATCTTTTCAATAACTCTTAGAGGTAGCCAATACTGCTACCCCTATTAAACAGATGGAGAAACAGGCTCAAAAAGGTCAAGCAACTTCCCAATGTCACAGAGCTAGTAGGTGGATAAGCCAGGATTTCAACCCTCACAATCTGATCTCAAGCTTGCGCTTCTAAGCCTTTCAGCATAGACCATTCTACATCTTTTGTACACTTCTCTCCTGACAGCATCCGGGCTAGCATGCTATGGTACCAGCGTGTAATCCTTTGCTAATTACTCATTATTTCATTTATGTTTGCTTTCTTTTCCCAGCTGGAGTGGCTGCCGGTTAAGGAGAGAGATTCAACCATCTCCCCCATACCAGTCCTTCCTATTTGGACCCCATATCACCGTGCCCTATTCTGAGTTCTTGGTCAGTATATACTCACTGGAAAACTGCCTTATGTCACTAAACCCCAGGGAATACAGGGAATGCAATGACAAACACTCATGGGAAAAAATTCCCAACTCTAATCACCCAGGGTTGAAACTGGGTCTTCTTTCCTATTGGAGGAAATTTCTGCAGGTGTGAGCAATTAAAATGTTAAACATTAATTAATAACTCAAGTGACTGACTGTGTTAGTGAGCTGCTTGTTAATAACCACACAGGTAAATGTTGTGCCCCCACCTTATGTTTGAAAATAAGGTCTCCTGAGCATTTTAAGTACTAAGGGTGATCTTCTCGAGATTGAAGGGTTTTATGCACCCCTCAACATGACACATTTAGAAGTGTGCATAAAACAAAGCTACTGGGAGAGGGGATGGCCTTATTCATTAACCTTGCCTTAGCATCTTACAAAATATTTTATATTGAATGAAAGACAAGGATGACAGCTCTACTTCTATCATCTATGTCTCATTATCCTCGGACACAAAACGACCCCAGAACTGTCCTTCTTTGAATATAAGCCCTCATACCATATGTGTGTGTCTCTCTCACTTTTGCTCTCATTTCAAAAGCTCTTTTCTCACCTGCCCTTCATGTCTTCGAGGAGGTACTGAGACTAACTGCCTCTGCTCCACTCTCTCTTTAGCTACTTAGAATCTGGCTGCTGCTTTGATTCTTCTACTAAACCTGTTTTCTCAAAAGATATCAAAATCAGCCTGCTTCGTAAATGTTTTTGAGCAGATATTCTTAGAACCCATCTCCCTTGACCACTCTGTGGACCCTGATTCACCTTAAGAACTCTCTCCATGCTCTTCCTTTGTGCTATTTTCATCTCTCTGTCTCTTTCTCCTTTGCAATCTCCTTATCTCTTTTAGGACCTAAATCCCACAACTTCTCAACCAGTTCCCAGACATACAAAATAAACCTCTATTCCCCACTGAAGTAGATTAGGCTGTTATTCAGAAAACACTCCTGGGAGGAGTATATTTCCACCTCCTTTGAATAGAAGGCTTGATTTGGTTAATGGGGTATTTAGAAATATGACTTGGTAGGGGTTTGAAATATAACTTGCATTTCTGCCTTTCACCATAAGACTGTGTCATGGTTTCTGCTAGGCCGTGGAGGATGTGAGATACATGGACCTAACCTGCAGCCTGGATCCCAGCCCAGACCAGCTGACACACAGACACATGAGTTAGAATAAATGATTACTGTTTCAAGATACCAATTTGGGGATGGTTTGTTACACAGCAGTATTTTTAAATACCTAACTGATATACTCATAACGAACATTAAACCTTTGTTCACTTTTTTCTCCTTTTGCCTAAAGTATTCCCTGAGGACCCCAATGGACATTTTCCTTTGTTTCTAAACTTCCACAGTGTTAGTACTCCCATGGTGCTGTTCTATCTTTGCATCCAGTCTTCTCTGCCTTATTACATTATAAAGCCCTCTGAGGTAAAATATGTCTCATTCATCTTTGAACCTCCAGAACATCAAAAATTAATACCTCTAGACAGAGCCAAATCAAAATTTGTTCAGACATTCATCCATTCAGCAAATGGCTATACTTTAGAAATAAATCTCCATCTCAGAGGCATTTAATAGAACACCTGGCCCAGCTTCCTGGATAAGAGGAGACATTACATCTGATGTGATGATGTCACTGTTTTCAGCTATTCCTGCTAATTACTTATAAGGGGGGAAATGACATTCACTTTAAGAACATGCTATTCTTGTTGGTAGAAACTAGAAAATTTATTCTCTTGGTATTTTTCCCCCATTACTTTCCTCAGCTTTGCATACCCAATATCCCATTACTCTCTTTCTTCTTAGCTCTTCCTAACTTCCCAGAAGATTAATCCCTGGAAAACGTCACTGTCTTTATGAGTGTTCATTTGAATAAGCTGATTTATTTACTAAGGTCACTGAATCTTATTATACTTGACACACCCCTTTCCTTCCACTGGATCCAGGACATGAAGAAATGAAACTGAATGAGTGAGCATTAAGGCAAACTCAACAAAAACTTAGTTTGGTTGAATTCAAGAAATAGACTAACATGCTAGCCAATTACAGCTCCTTTTACATGTTACCATTTAGACTGACAAAAACCTTAACAAGATTTGGAAGCAAAATGCCTATGACCAGAAACAGCTGAAGGTATATTTGTCATACACAGGCAATAAAGGCATATTCTTAACCAGAACTGCTGGGTTGTCTGTGAAACAGCAGGCTGACTGTCTAAAGAACCAATGAAATAACAAATTGCTATATTTAAAGTGGGAGATGCTCTAAAATGCTAGGACTATGGAGTATGAGTATAAAGTAAACAGCTGTGAGCAAACAGTCCCTCAGCCAAGGTCCACAAATTAAGCACCAGTATGAATAGCACTGGGCCAGGAGTCTAAAAACAAGTAGTATGACCTTGAACCAGTCACTTAACAAGTTTTCATTCATATTATTTAAAAAATGATACAAGAGTACTCTGTGGATTTAATTAAATTTAGTTCTATATTATTCAAGTGGTCCATCTAAAATGACATTTGTCCAAGCTATGGTCAAGTAGGTTTGAGAATCATTGGGTTAAAGAAAGTTAAACAGGTTTCTTTATCATGGAACTTTGCAGAAGCTTTAATACTCTACTGTGTATTATAAAACTGTAAGAGCTGGTGGACTTGGTATAGAGTATTTCCCAAAGTAATGTGATCAAAGTTCCCCTTTAGCATGCATCATCCTGTAGAACTGTTGTTCTCTATAATACATGTCCCTGTATTATATGAGGTGCAACAAAGCTAAGAGAATGGTCCCCTTGGCTCTTGGTCCTGAGGTCTGCCCTTCTCATAAGGCCCTCTTGACCCCCTTCCTTTTATGGTTTATGCCATATCCCTGAATCCTTATAATGATGTCTCTTTTTGCTCTTAAGATAGCTTAAACAAATGATAGCTTGACTATCATTTGCAAACAAAAGTACCTTAACTAAGGTAAACATGTGTACAGGTGCTGTGAGTGAATACTACTGATTTGTTCATATCTGCAATGGTCACTTGAGCTGAAACAAAACTCCCAGGTAAACATGATTGCCAACTTGTTGTGGGAGTCTTGATCTTTGAGCCGAAATACTTTTGTATGTCAAGATGCAATCATCTCATATAAGGAAAGCCACTAAGAAATACCATTACTACAGAAACTAAGACCTTTTGCAGGAGAACAGACAGCATGATTTCCATTAAAAGTGCTTCCCTTTTTCATGTTCACCTTCTCCTACTTTAAAATGAAAGTGACTTCATTTTCAAGTGACCTTTTAAAAAGTCCAAACATCAGGCACCATAAATATTCAAAATATTCAGAATGAATCCCAGTACTGTACTATTAAGTTGGATATGCCTGAAATTCAGAAAAGCCTACTGTGCTTTCTTTAAATAGCCAGCTTAGGAAACGATTCCTATATTCTTCATAGACTTTCATTATGTTACTTCTGGAGAAAATTTAGAGTGTTTTTTTTCTTTTTTCTTTTTTTACAAACTAAACCGTGGGGTAATAAACTGAACCACAAGCTTTTATAAGAAATTTGCTCTATCTTCTTCTCCTCTCTCTCTGCTTTTTTTGTTTGTTTGGTTTGTTTTGATTTATTTCTTTTTTTGAGAGATTATTTTGGAGACAGATTTTGATTAGCAATGCATGTTTGTATAGGGAGACACACATAGATTAGGGGTGGTTGTTACGTCATGTCACCTAACAGTGATAATAATGGTACCCTGGCACAGTGGCGCACCTGTTGAGGATTCCTAGGAGTAAAATAATTATTTTTCAAATTAATTTTGCAAAGAAAAAGGAAAGAAACAAAGATTGAAACCATTATAGCAATCTTGATCAAGAGAAAAAAAAAAAAAAGTCAAACTCTGTGTTTTACTAAGACAAGCAATGAAAAGAAAAAAGGCACCAAAGTGATATGTGTTTAAAATGTGGGGGAAAAATTCATTTTCCCCTTCCCCATGAAACAATAACTGAAGACAATTTAAGCCAAAAAGTTAAGCTGCTTTTGCGTGTGTGTGTGTGTGTGTTGGTGGGGTGGGGGTGTTGGGGGTCTGTATTTAGATGCTGGTGAATTATTTGTAACACATAAGTGGTTAAATAAGATAGATAAAACTTAGTAGATACAAAAATAGATTTTCCCATAAGGAATAAAAAATTAAAGCATTCATAAGTATTGTTGAAAACAAATGACAACTAAAGATCACGCAAGGACTCCAAACCATCTATTTCTGGCAGAAGGAGAGGAGCCTACAGAAGCTTTATTACAGATAGAAAGTACCACTGGGAATTCAGTTTTTCATATACAAACTGAAAGAAAGACAGATGTAGAGTGTAAATACACATGCATATATTTCATAGCTATATCCACAGAGAGGCTGAGAAGCAATGATACCCCAGTACCAATAAGCACACTTGACATCCAGATCTTGGTTTCTAAATACCACTCTCCAATAGAAGGAACCAGAATTCCTTGGAGAAATGACTGATGCCAGGGATGGGACAGGAAATGAACAACATGAGCCTGAAATATCTTGTGGTGTTGGAAAGCACGAAATGGTTGAAAAAAGGTTATGGAGGCGTGACAAAAGGACACAGGAACCAGCATAAAAGGGCTCCCCTGGCTAAATCTGGGACAATTTGAGCACAACAAAAAAACACAGACTATAACCCACAGAATAAAAATAAAAGTCCATACTGATATAAATAAATGAATAAATAAAAAGAAGAGAAGGGAAAGTTTTTCCTTAGAGTAGAATTCCAACTAATAAATACAAATGTAATGATTAATTAGAAAAATCATTATTTGTCAATCATCACAATAATTGTTTCAGGTAAGAAGCATTAATGAATGCTAAAATGAATGGGCAAGAGTATGAAAACAGAGAAGATATTTAAATTGCCAAAAAGTATGTGCCTATAAGATACTTACGAATTGCAAAGGGAAAAATAATGATTTGGTAGTGGAGAAACTAGTAGACACTCCATTAACAAATGATCAATGTTTACAAGCATCACCAAGAATGGGACAAATAGATATACTGATAATATGCCTCCTGATGTAATGCATGAAGAAAGATAAAATATTACTTGTGTTGTGTTCCTGCCAAAAATGTAAAATTTTCTGATCATGAAGAAGCATCACATCAGACAAACCCAAATTAAGGAACAGATCCAAAAATGTCAAGGTCACGAAAGACTAAGAGTCTAAGGAATTGTTTGAGATTAAAGGATGCTAAGACACACGGTAAATAAATGCAATGTGTGGTCCTGGAACAAATTGTGGACCAGAAAAAAAAGACATTGGCAAAATCTCAATAAGGTCCGTATATCACAAGCAGTATTGTATCAAGCTTAATTTTCCGGCTTAGTAAGTGCCTCTCTTTTTCTAACAGAATGTCCTTCTTTTCAGAAATTACATACTAAAGTATTGGGTTGGCCATAAAGTTCGTTTGGGTTTTTAAGTAACATCTTACAAAAACCCAAACAAACTTTTTTGGCCAACCCAATATTTACAAACGAAGGGCATCATATCTGTAACCTGCTTTCAAAGGTTTCAGGAAGAAAAAAATATAAATATATAGGTATATATATATTTCTTTTTCCTATATACATATATATATATATATATATATAGGGAGAGGATATGATGAAGTTAAGCACAGTCAAGAATTAACATCCAAGGAATCTGAAGGAAGAGCATAGACGAATTCTTCATATTATGCTTGTGACTTTTTTGCAAATCTAAGATTATTTCCAAGTTAAAAGTTAGAGAAGAGAGCCAGCCAGCCAGACACCCCTACTAGAGTTCAGATCTCAGCTCTACCACTTAAAAGTATACTTGAACATATTACTCGGCCTCGCTGAGGTTTAGTTTCTCCTTTGCTCAGTGCAGTTCACATGACTTCATGGGGTTTCTGTGAGGACAAACAAGATGCTGCAAAGCCCACACCCCAAGAGCTGTCTCGGGAAGCCTTTAACAAGTCTAGCTCCTGTGGTTTTTGTGAATCTAAAAATAGAGCAACTTGACTAGGGGGCTGCTACTGTTTTAAAGGCACATGAGGTCACGTGAGCGCTGGAGACACGCTTTTTTGTCAGGAACAGGAACACAGGTGCCTCCCCCCTGCTTTGAAATGGGGCCTTCTATTTTTTTTTTTTTTTTTTGCTTTGATGTTTCTACGCAATTGAAGATAACGTTACTCTTTCCAGAGTGGGAGGATGAAAACATCTGTGGGCCGGGCCTTCTTTAGAAGAGGGATTGATTTTTTACTTTTATTTATTTATTTATTTGGCGTTACGCGGGCCTCTCCCTGTTGTGGCCTCTCCCATTGCGGAGCACAGGCTCCGGACGCGCAGGCTCAGAGGCCATGGCTCACGGGCCCAGCTGCTCCGCGGCATGTGGGATCTTCCCGGACCGGGGCACGAACCCATGTCCCCTGCGACGGCAGGCGGATCCTCAACCACTGTGCCACCAGGGAAGCCCTGATGTCTTACTTTTAAAGTGGTCTCAGAATATTTAAAAACAGTGATTCCCTTTCCCAAGCCTCCCTTGGCTCCACCCCCTGCCCCCCTCCAGCTGCTCTCTCTGGGCCTTTTCTGCTTCTTGCCCCTTCACCATCTCCTCCTCCTTCCTTTTTCCTTCTAGTCACTCATATGCCACCCCCTCCTGAAAAATTACCTTCTCCCCTCTTATTTTGTTGCTTGCTTTCGTTCTGAAACAACGTTAATTCCAAATGAACAAAAGGGATGCGTGGGAAGGCAAGGATTCATGAGTTGAGGTATTCCACCAACTGCCAAGTTTTAAGTTCTTCCTTCAGCTCTCACTAACCTCTTGAGCAGCCAGAAGTTGCAGCCCTCGCTAAAGCCTAGATGATGCTAACCGAAAACCAGAAAATGAATAAGGGGTGGGCGATGCATTCTTATGATTCATGAGCTCTGAAAAATGCCCGAGAATGTCTAATGGTTTTGTTAACTATTAAACATATATACCCTACCAAATGTGAAACATAGCTAGTGGGAAGCAGCCGCATAGCACAGGGAGATCAGCTCGGTGCTTTGTGTCCACCTAGAGGGCTGGGATAAGGAGGGTGGGAGGGAGACGCCAGAGGCAGAAGATATGGGAATATATGTATATGTATAGCTGATTCACTTTGTTATACAGCAGAAACTAACACACCACTGTAAAGCAATTATACTCCAATAAACATGTTTTTAAAAAGTTATAGTAGGGCTTCCCTGGTGGCGCAGTGGTTGAGAGTCCATCGGGTTCGTGCCCCGGTCCGGGAAGATCCCACGTGCTGCTGAACGGCTGGGCCCGTGAGCCACGGCCGCTGAGCCTGCGCGTCCGGAGCCTGTGCTCCGCAACGGGAGATGCCACGACAGTGAGAGGCCCGCGTACCACCAAAAAAAAAGTTATAGTAAAGATGTACTCATTATAGATATTTCCTTTCCAATGTGTTTGCAACATTGAAAACTCTCATTTACTATCCTTATTTTAATGATGGAGAATGTGTGTAACTCAGTCTGAGTTAATCTCCAAATGGATAATCTTAAAAGGGGTAGGGGAAATTTTTCTAGCTTGTTTCAGTGTGATTCCCCATTATGCGACAGTTCAAAATGTGTATCCAACAAAATTTTTAAAATTTTTACAAAGGTCTAGAGGGTTGAAACAACTAACAGGGTACATAAATCTCAAAAACCACTTTCCTGAAATACCTTCCTCAATTTTAGGAAACTGAAAACAATAGAACAATCGAGTATTTTGCTTGACAATGCGCCTGATTACAGACTGTGTTTGGAAGCCAGGGGCCATCTGCTAGGAGGAGAATAAGCTGCCAGATACACATTCAAACCTGATAAAAACACTTTTCAAATCAAGTCTCTAAATAGAAACCATTTCTGAGATGGGAAGACTTTGTTTCAGGTAGATAAAAATGCCCTGAGAGCCTCTATAGCCCTAATTAGCAGCTAGTAACATTTCTGAGATTTACTCTGCCCTGCTTCATTTCATCTAAGCATTGATCATTTTGTTCATTCTTTATTCACCAAATATTTACTGAGCACTTAGGTATTCACCAAATGCCTGCTAGGTTCTGTGACATGATGAGCAAGACAGGCCAGGCCTCGTGGAGATGCCGCTCTGTCTCAGCTTGTCTGAATTCACAGAATTCCTGAGAAGGGTGAAATAGGTGAGGGTGAGCAACGCTGCTTGAATATCACATAGAAGAAGGGAATGGGGGAGAAGAAAGCAACACCATAACTTGGGAGGGCCAAGGAGTCTATTACCAAGGGCGTGGTTTACTTGATGACAAAGTTGGCCCAGAAATGAATCCAGTGATTATCTTAGATGTAAACACTTGTGACAGTGATAGAAAGGAAGAGAGGGAGTGAGGGAGAGGGAAAGACATGGAGACCAGGAAAGAGAAAGCAGAGAAGAGAGAAGAAAAGTCAGGGGTTAGGGTTGGGGTGGAAAAATGCTACAGGAAGCCTGTGCTTCTCCAAGTTTGGTCAGGGTATGTTCCCATCAGAACACCTGGGGGGTTTATTTAAAATGCAGATTCCTGGGCCCCAAACTAAGACTACTGAACCAGAATCTCTGGGGATGGGATCCTGGGATTGGCACTTTAAACTAGGTTCTGGGTGGTTCTAGGCATTAAAATTTAAGATGCAGCCCTCTGACAACCCCAGGGGCTCTATTTTACTGTCAAGTTGGCCAAGGCCCGCAGTGAATGGATGCCTTCAAAGCCTTGTCACCACCGCAGGCCTGGAACCTTCTCCCCCTATTTTCCTGCATCACACACCCTCCTGCTGCACTGAGAAAGCCAGAGTGATCTTGAAGTCGACTAAAGTTACCCAGAATAGTGCTCCTCACTAGTAACAAGGCCCTGTTCAAGAAACTTCTAGCTGATCATTTATACTTCTACTGTGATGCCAGCATATCCTATCCAAATATTAACTGTGGATGGATTCCAACCAGGAAATCCAAGACTGTGTAACTCACACACTGAGCTACTCACTGAGTGATGGTAATAAATGCAGGCAATTAATTATGCCCTGGTCTAGTAACTATGTAGTATCAATAAAAAACTAAGAAGACCCCCTTTAAACAAATAGATGTGGGAAGTACATGTATATCTATGTGAATATTTGAAAAGTGTAAACAGAATCTTAATTAGTGACACTGTACCAATAATAAGCACACAGGCCATGCATCTTCTCTCTCTCTTTTCCAGTTACCCGAATCACTGGTTAAAACTTTCCAAAAGAAAGGAGAAACAACTCTTCACAAATACTAAATGGTTTTAGTGTTTCCACTAACTGGCTGAGTCTACTGCATTATCCTTGATGCTGGATCCTGTCCAGGTCAGACCAGGATCCAGGCCAGACCAGGATTCAAGACAGAAATAGCCCATACCAGAGGTTAGCAAACTTTTTTTTTTTTTAAACCAGAGAGTAAAAAAATTAGGCTTTGCAGTGCAGATGGTCTCTCCTGCAATATTTCAACTCTGCCATTAAAGCATACAATTTGCCACAGACAATATGTAAGCAAATGAGTGTGTTTGGGTTTCAATAAAACTTTATTTAAAAAAACAAATGGTTGGCCAGATTTAGCCCGCGGGCTGCAGTTTGCCAACCCCAGCCCAAATCATCCTGAGGCAAAAGGCAGCTGCTACCAATAATGAAGCCATGCTCTGTTGTACTGGTTATTAAGCTAATGTCTCTCATCATCAAATTCACCCTTTGGGACTCTCCTCTGTGATAAATGTAATGACAAGAAAGATGTCCACCATACAGTAAGTGGGGGGAAAATCAAATTGTTGATAGCAATATTATTCATTAAAATAAACAAAAACAAGAAACAAAATATGATTCTATGTTTGTGTATGTGTGTGTGTGTGTGTGTGTGTGTGTGTATAATGTTGTATAATAATAAGTAAGCATCAGGTACAATAATACCAAAAGACTCAGAGCAGTGACTTCTGGATTAAGGGATCAGGATGAAAAGAAAAGATGACCAGCCTTTTACTCTACATTCTTTTGTAGCCTTTGAATTTATTACTGTGAACATATACTACTTTTGTAAATTGAAAAAAATAATTTAAAAATATCAGTTTGGAGAATTACAAATGCTTGAAGACTTTTGTTAACCCATTTCCACTACTTTCCACCTAAGCTTTACAGGGGATGCTACTGCCAATCAATCCATTCATGCATTCATTCCACATACGTGTTGAGTAACCACTGCATGCCAGACACTAGACTAGCAGTGAGCATTTCATGGAGTTCAGCGTCTCGGTGAACAGACATGAATCAAGCGATTATACAAATAAAGCTAAAATGCCAATTGAGACCAGTGATACGAAAGAGACATGGTATCATTCACTCCTTCAGTAAACTATTTATTGAAAACCATAGCCCATTATTGCTGGAGTGTAAAATCTGATGCAGTGAATACAGACAGATGAGACAGAGACGGAGATAAGAGTAAACATGCCAAAGAGTTTAGACTCAGCACATAGGAGTTTTGTACCTAGCATATGATCTACTTACAATATTCTTGAAATCGCTATGAATATGAAATCACGACTGCTATTTTTAAAAGATTTCAAGTGAAATTCCAAGATACAAAGCATTTAGAAGTCTTCCTTGGCTTACTTTCTGCCCTGATATTGCCTGTTCTTTTCACACTTTCAGAATCAGAGGTGGACTAGATGTTCTGACCTTACCACCACCTCAGTCCCCTCCTGTTAGCATTCTCCCTAATGAGAGACCAAAGGCACGGGCCACATCTTCTCTGTCGTGGAGGCGCTATCTTTTAAGGCACTGGGCATGCAACTCTTCTGGAAATAGCTTTCCCTTTCCAAAGGGTTGGGATCCTGGCAGCCATGTTTGTGTGATATGACAACAAACTTGAACAGCTGATCGCAGCTGGGCCAGAATCCCTTCCTCGGATATTTAGAATAGGGACAAAAGAGAGTGGTCTAGATTTTATAATGTGTTAACTCAAGAGATGTAGGCCTCCCTGTCTCCCATTACGTGGACTGAACAGAGGCAGATAAAGGCGCTCAGAAAGAAAAGAAGGGTGCAGACATGCAGACAGAAGACGATCCAGGGCAGATCATTTTACCCAGGTTTCTATTTTTGATCTCTAGGTTCTTCCAAAGGTCCTGCAACATCCTTCACTTGGGTTCCAAAAGACACTATTCTATACTTACGGTAAACCCTCCCTTTTCACATAAGCAGCTATAAACTAAAAGAGCACTAACTTATGCATGTGTGCATATTCCAAAATATGTTATAGCACTTTCTTGCAATGAGTGCTTTTACTTGGAGTACTTCAAAGCCAAAACAAATCCTAAGGTTATTTTCTCTCCAGAATGTTTTTCTAGAAAGTTTCCATCAGTTTGATGGAAGTTGGATGCCAGGTGGTGTCATTTCAGAGCCTCATATATTCTCTAAAAGCCAGAAACATAACAAGAGGGGAGCAGGTTAGGAGACACTACTTCAAAGCCCTTTCAAGGGCCTCTCCTGTGCCCTTCAGGCAAATACGGTTCTCTTATCAATCCTGGCAGTTAATGGCTGTGTGACCTTGAATAAGTTGCTTACCCTCTCTGAATTTCATTTGCCTCATTTAGATAGGCAATACTACAAGATCTACAAAGGTACTGGGAGGGTAAGTGAAAAACCATCAGAAAAGTGCCTTATACATGGTAAGCTGTCAATTAAAGGTGGGTCTTGATATGAAGTTTTACAATTAGAGATACAATCTTAGATCTCATGGTAGAGTGGGAAAGACACTTGAATGCTAATCAGGGGACCTTCATTCCAGTCTCCAGCTGTCATTAACTAGTTGCATGGCCATGCTGGTTACTTCTTCCCCCAAAGTGTACAATTTTGTACATAAAGTGCTGTTCCCTCCATCTGAAATGCCATCCCACGTATCATGTCACAGAAACCCTAACTGTAATTTACAAGGCATCTCAGTCCTGACTTCTTCAGAAACGCCTTCCTGGCTTCCACAATCAGAGGCGAACTCTCCTTCCTTTATATAAATGAACACTGTGTATGAGCCTCTCTTAGCGGAATTATGAGACTCTGCCCTAATTTAGAGATGCAACACTGGCTCCCCTCCCTTCTATTTACTCTGTTTAAAGACAATGCATCCTCCAAAGTTATATAAGAACTAAAAGCTTATCCTCCACTATAGATGTCCAACAAATATATTTAATTGGATAATTAACTTGATCATCATTAGTACTAGGCATATCATTCCCTATTATATGCCCACACCAGAAAAGTGCCTGGCACATCATAGATAGTCAATAAATATTTGTTAAATGAGTACATAAATACTCAGACTTGATCAGGAAGGGGTACATAAGGTAACATTTTCAAGGGAATTGTGTTTTCAGTCTAATTTAGTTTGCCCAAATGTGGGCTTTGAGGTTGAAAAGAAGTTGGGGACTTACAAGAACAAATGGCCCCATGCGTGATGGCAAAGTTACCATGAACTCTCATTTACAAGATGGAGTCCATAGTTTGGTGAGGGACAGATGACAGCTGGCTACTTAATTCCAAATGTTTCCACAAAAGGTAATTTTGGATATTGGGGGATTAGTTCAAGTTGCCTTCATTTTTTTTTTAATTATTATTTTTTAATTTCTATTTTTCGCTGCTTTGGGTCTTTGTTGCTGTTCGGGGGCTTCTCTAGTTGTGGTGAGCAGGGGCTACTCTTCGTTGCGGTGTGCGGGCTTCTCATTGCGGTGGCTTCCCTTGTTGCGGAGCACGGGCTCTAGGCGCGCGGACTTCAGTAGTTGTGGCTTGTGGGCTCTAGAGCGCAGGCTCAGTAGTTGTGGTGCACGGGCTTTGTTGCTCCGCAGCATGTGGGATCTTCCCGGACCAGGGCTCGAACCCGTGTCCCCTGCACTGGCAGGTGGATTCTTAACCACTGCACCACCAGGGAAGTCCTCCCTTCTTATAAAGAGCTATCATCAGTGGTCCAAACAAACACAAGTAATTAATCTTTGTTGACTTTACAATACACTTATTTTTTTAGAGCTATTACCAAAGTTTATACTAATTTTATTAGTCCACTTAGTACTTTTTTTTTTTTTTTTTTAATTGTGTCCCCAACAGACAATGAGCTCTGTGTGGGAAGAAACTGTAACTCTCTGGTCCAATTTTGTATGTCCACTGCCTGACAGAGAGTAGATGAGGCTCAATAAATGTTGAATGAATAAATGTGCAGATGGCAGCCTGGATGGGTGGCTGAGTGGAAGGATGAAAGGAAGGAAGCCAGTGAGCCAGCCAGATGGCCTTCTGGGTCACAAATACAAGTAATAAAAGCAAGTCTCAACAGCAACAAAAAAAAATCAGTCTCATGACATTATAGGAGAAATAAAGACTCACCCACCTACAGATGACAGGACAACAACAAAAATATGTGAATTAAAATAGGTGCAACAATGAAAACAATATCAATAGCAGCCAGCATTTATATAGCATGTATTGTGTGCCAGGCACTGTTCTAATTGTGTTACATATGTAAACTCTTAATTCTTTAGGTGGAAAAAAAGTGAGTACTCCTTCTTGGTCCAGAGGCAAAATTATCTCTCTCAGGGGAATGTGACCATGGCTACCCCCCACCAAGATATATACACAACAATGGTCCATGATCACCTGGCAGCATTCAATTCTGAAAGCAAATTTAACCCCTCACTAAGTGTCCAACCAACAAGACTAGTGGTTTCCCAGCCTGGAAATCTGAAGAATCAATGTGCAATTTGCTTCCTGAAAAATTGTCACTGCCTCCTTCATACCCATCACTGGGGAAATTAACTTTTCAAACCCTTCTACAACTTGGGAATACTAAGTAAGCCCTAATGAGTTCAGAAGTCGTAATGAAACTGCTAATCTGGTGGTTTGTTTGGAAGCAAGTCAGTCTCCCTTCTTCAAAGGAAAAAAAGGATTATCAAGTGAGCTAGAAGAATTGTCTCCACATGACTGATAGGAAGAAAAAGTAATCACCTTTGAAGTGCCACAACATATAATACCTCTGCAGTGTTCTCTTTCTTCTTCTGACACGCATGAGTAATTGAAGGGAAGGGAGCCTCTTAGAATGACCAATGAAGATGACAGCCCTCTCTCTGCTGTCTACCAAGAGAGTGACACACTGAGGTCTTAGATAGTGGAGAGCTGACATGATGTAAAGTGTCTCCGATGGGCTCCTCTGAGGCTTGGCTCAGTGTGTACCTGCTACCAAACAGACCACACAGGCTTTGGGTAAAAAAGAGATCTGAGGAGACAAGAGTTTCTGCTTCTTAGAGGCCAATGGCCTGTGGACCTATTGTGAGATGATCTGCTGTGTGAGCTTGAGGGGGAAGTAAAGTCCTCAAGGTACAAGCGAATTAAATCAATGAGCAAAGCAAGACGGAACAGGCAAGAAACGCTCCATGCTATTTCCAAATAATATTTCAACATACTCATCCATTGTGATCAACCAGCCACAGTGTTCAGACTGACAAGAGAAGACCTTTAACCTCTTGATCTCAGCTCATTGACAGAGAGGTAAACAGTTCTCCCCTTGGAAAAAGCACTGCTCTACAGCAGCTTATTTAGTAAATATATCTTCACAAATGCAAATAATTCAGCTGAAACAGCGTTGACTTTCACAAACCTTAAGAAGCAGGAATGAGCAGGCCAGTGAGAAATTGTATTCTCATAAGCTTTCTCTTTCTAAAGTCTGCTGAAGCTTGTCTAGGCAGGCTGAACTGCAGTGAAAAATAATGCTTTGAGGATAGACTTACAAGAAGGAAGAGTCTTTGGTTTGTTGACAAGAAAGTAAAAAACTTCCTGGTGTGATAGCCAAAATGTCACCTAAAATACCCCTGACCCGGTCCTAGATCCTTCTGGCTGTAGCATAGATGGCTGACACTTGTGGGCAGCCTGGGGTGATCAGGGGCTGGGGAGGGATGGGACGGCTCCATGTCATCTGGCATAGAAAAATCCTCTCTGGGGCCTCCCCTGTATAGAAGAGAATTAGGTTGCTTTGGGATATACCATGATGCCTCCAACCTGATAATCAGCCTCAGGTAGCTGCCTGTGGTACCCGTTACTCACAGGCCCTATTACGCCTGACTCATATAAGAAAGACAAAGATATTTTAACAGTCTTCTCTAGATATACCTGCAAACAAATGACAGCCACCCTTCTCAGAAGCTCTGCCTGGCAGGTAGCAGACACTCATATACATATTCATTTTATATATATATATGTTGAATGAATGAATGATTATATAGCACAGTTGTTTCATACATACAGTTATTTTACACTGATATAGTTGTCTGCTTGGTACCATGTGAGATTTGTGGAAAGATCTTTAGCCTTTGTTATGACATGGCCTCAGGACACAGCCAACTTCTTCCAGTTCTCAACTCAAGAAACAGTGATCTATTCCAAAGACAGAGGCAGATCAGTTACGGAAGATGGAGAAAGCAGTGTTGGGTCTTTATGTAGTAGTTTAGGGATGATGGAACATTTTTTCAAGGTAACTGTATTACTATACACAATTTCTAAATTAAGGCACCTCTTTAAATTAGAAACCATGTACAACATGGTAGCATTTCTTGATCATTCACTCTAGGGTTGCCTTTTTTTCAGACATACGTCTCAGACAAAGGATGAGTATAGTAAGAACAAAGTCTACAAGAAACCATCAGGAGAGGACTAAGAAGTGGAGGAAAAGGAAAGCAGAATGAAACAAGGGCAAACTCAAGTCTAACAAGAGGCACTAAGCTGTCTGAGTGAAACAATAACACAAATGACAACAATAACAACAACATTCACTGTGAGCAAAGAACCCTGTCAGTAAATTTTAAAAGATCAGCCTTAAAGGTCTTAAGAGCTGATTATAACTTTCTGCATGTAACCTCAGGGGGCAGGAAGCAGAAAACTAAACCTATTGAATGCTAGAACCAGCTTAGTGTCAGCGACATCTCTGTCACAGAGAAGGAAAAATTCCAAATGGAAAAAGAAAATTCTATTTTATGCCCAAACGTCATGAATTCAGGAACGCAAATGAAGAAACCACTGCCTCACTCACATGACACTGTTATCAGTTTCCTATGACTGTTGCATCAAATGACCACAAACTCATTGGCTTTCAACAACACAAGTTTATTATCTGTTGTGTAGGTTGGAAGTCTGACACAGGCCTCACTGGGTTAAAATTAAGGTGTGGACAGAACTGAAATCCTTTCTGGAGGCTCCTTCCTAGGTTCTAGAGGCTGTCTACATTTCTTAACTCACGGCCCCTTTCCTCTGTCTTCAAAGTCAGCCATAGTAGTTCAAGTTCTTTTCACATGGCATCAGTTTGACCTCATTTTCTGCCTCTCTCTTCTACTTTTAGGGCTCCTGTGATGACATCAGGCCCACAGGGATAGTCCAGGATAATCTCCCTACTTTCAGGTCAGCTACTTAGCAACCTCAGTTTCATCTGCAACCTTAATTCCCCATTGCCATGTAAGGACATTTATCCACAGTTTCCAGGGATTAGGACCTGGACACCCTTGGGGAGAGGGGGAAGTATTCGGTATTCTGCCTACCAAAGGAATCAATCTTCCAAATTTACTTCTTTTAAAAAAAAAAAAAAAAAAAAGATCCTTCCACCTCCAACTACTACAATGACAAATGAGGTCTTCCCATTTGTATAAACTGTGTACATATGCTATGAGAATCATACTTTCTGGCTAGGCAGAACTGAGTATATGTGCTTTTTACCAAAAAAAAAAAAAAAAACCAGAAAACCAAAATTAACAAATAACATTGGGAGGAGGGGGAACAGGATATGGTGTCTGCAAACATCTGACTTTACCCCGTACACAGTTACTAAGGAAGTCTACCCACTCACAAACTTTCCCCTATCTCGAGTTCTTAATCATTTATTTTGTTATGTCTAGTTTATTTGGAGAATGATTTCTAATGAGTTTCATTGCTATTAGCAGTCTAGACACTTATGATAAATTAAAACCCCATTAAGTGTGAAGGTATCAAAACAAGAGCAGATCCCTCTTCCACTGAATATAGTTTAGGATGACAGCTCTGCTTCATCTGACCCCTCAACAAGAACAGCTCATCAAAGCCACAGTTCTAGTGACAGAACACAACCAGCACCTATTTCTGTAGCACCTGAAAAAAAAAAAAAAAAAAAGCCCATACAGGCAGTACATCTGGTTCAGAAATAAAATTAAATACAATAATATTGAGGCATCAAGCACTCAGATCCATTCCGTTTTTTCCTATCCAGAGACGCCCTAATCGAAGTTGGCATTCCAAAGTTAAATCCCAGTTCTGACAGCGCCTCTCGTGTCAGACACCTGTCAAAATGTAATAAGACACCTGTGAAAGGGAAATAGATGCCAAAGCCACATCATATTTCCCTACAATATGATTCCTAACTTGGAGGGTTCATGTCACCAAGCAAACAGGGTGGTAGCTGGGTGCCACTGGGGCTGTACCGTCATTTGCAGGCGAGGAAGAGAAAAAAAAAGAAAGATGACACCTCGGAAGGAAGTGCCACAGTGTTTTAAGTTTAGCAAATGATTATGAGCATAAAAGGACAGCTCTGAACAAGCTTAAATTTCTGGATTCAGCCTGAGTCTTGATCCCGGTTAGAGGCAGGGAATTTTTTTTTTTTTTAAATATCTGTTTTACATAATGAAGGGGCAGTGGCTTTTAAGCAGATGAGTGCTTTGAATGTTCACAACACCAAATGGGCTTCATTAGCTTAGCTGGGCAATTATAAAGCAGGAAGTAAAAAGCTGAGATAAAGCCTTATCTTCAAAAAGGTCTGAAGCAGGATGGCTAAAAGTAAGAGGCGATGAGGATGCATTTTGTACATTTATTCACTTGGAGGCAAAACATCTATAGCTCTCCATAGCTTTAAAAGCAGTGCATACATCCCATTTAAGACCCAAATGAGAGAAACACGTGGTGTGTTTAAGGCTTTGCACAAAGTCTTGAAGTAGTTCCCAAACATTTGTAGGTTTCACGAAGCTTTTCTCTATTTGTTCTAAATGCCTTTTCTATTGTTTTCCAGGTGCTTCTCTCATTTCCCTCCCATGTGCATTTCAAAGGAAATTGCAGAGCTTAAACTGTGGCTAAATATAACACTGCACTAAGCAAACAGTGAATAAAGCCTTAAGAAATTCTATTAGATGCATATTCCTCCTCTTCTGATCTGGAAACTGCAATATCACAAACTGAGCCTTGCTCAGGAGAAAGGCTATTTGTTTACCAGGAAGCCAAGCACACAAGAGGGAAAGTTTGGGCTGAAAGGACTAAATCCAATTCTCAGCTATTTCAGTACAGATGTTTTTCTAGATAGTCAGCCACTACACTTGTTGATGAATCAGGTTAATCAAATCTCTGAGGGGCTGAGAAAGGCAAAACCATAGCCTGTTAGCTCTGCAAAGGACCATCCAAACTGGTCTAACCTGTTGCAGCCACCTCATTTTAAAGAAGAGAAATCGAGTCCCACAAAAGCTTACTGACAGTCCTGAGTATCACTGAGTCACTAACAGGGTTAAGTCCCAGGGCCCCTGTTCCTCATGCTGGGCTCTTGGCATCCCTCCGCACAGCCTCCAGGGCAGCTGGCTTCAAGAGAAAGGGAGTCCTAGACAGACCAGGTTTACATATACACCTGGAAGGGGTCATCTGTCAGCTTGTTTTCTGCATATTTTCTTTCTCCCAGACATTCCAGTGGCAGGTTTCTGTCTTGTTTTTGCATGTTTCCCTCCCTTTTCCCCAGTTCCTACTGAAGCAGATACACAAACTCAAAGGAATGAAGTGCTGGCTAAATAGGGAGCCCAACGTTTCACAGCATGTTTACAGAACAAAGTGTTTGAGGACCCAGAGACCAGGAAAAGCTCAGGCTGGGGAAGGAGCAGGGTCACACAAGGTTTCTGGGACTTCCCTGGTGGTCTAAAGGGTAAGGCAAGGCTCCACGCTCCCAATGCAGGGGGCCCAGGTTCGATCTCTGGTCGGGGAACTAGATCCCGCATTCATGCCGCAGCTAAGAGTTCGCATGCCACAGCTAAGAAGTCCGCATGCGGCAACTAAGAGATCCCGCATGCCGCAACGAAGATCCCGAGTGCGGCAACTTATAAGACCTGGTGCAGCCAAAATACATTTTAAAAAATTGTTTTTAATTTTAAAAAAGAAGAATCAAGGTTTCTAACAATAGCAGCCCAGAGTCCCCTTTGTTTGCTGAGAGCACTGCCCTTACTTTGACAAGCTGGCCAACTGGATGGTCTATCCTCACCAGGCTCAGGGCAGTCCCAAAAAGCCTTCTTCTCCAGCCAGGAAGTGCTGTTACAAAATTCTTTTTGATTATCATCTGAAACCATACAATTCTTCATTGGTGCCAAAGTGCGAACAAAATCATTTTCTTTTGGCATTTCAACAAGTCCGGAATTGCATTACTTATAAAAGCTGCTTTTTAAAAATCCTAAGTTGTTTCCACCTGCAGGCATATTTAGGGGACCTTTCTTTGCCTCATCACATGACCTTGAGTTGGTCAAGTCCCCTCTTTCCACGGAGTCTCCCTTATGGTCTTGCACCAGAAACATCACCAATTACTAGGACTGTTCTGTCTTGGAGTCAAGGGGGCTGTGAGGACCATGGTTACTTGGACACTAGAAATAATTCATTCCCCTCTTACCAACAGTAAAGTCATGACTTCTTACCCCTGAAACTGAATGATAAAGCCATGTTAGAGTAATCAGACAAAATTAAAACAAAGACCTAATGTCCCCATTTCACTTAATTTTATTCTCCAGTTACTGCATGTGTGACATTAAAGACCCACTTACCCTTTCTACCAAAGAACAGGTACATATTAAAGCCATTTACAGCTAAGGTCCTGATTCTGCAGGCAAAGGATATTCACTAGTTCACATTCCTTTTGTTTCTACTTCCAAACTATAGTCTGAAATTGTTCATTTCTTTCCATCCCCAATTCTACCACCTCAGTGCAAACCACCATCGCCTCTGACCTGGAAAGTATTGCGCTATCCTCTCCTGAATGGCCTCCGAGCGTGCCCTCTTGCCCCACTCATCCCTTCTCCCCACAGCAACCAGAGACAAATGTCAATCAGGACATTGCCACCTCTGCCTCCATGGCTTTGCACTGCACTGAGAATAACCAAGCTGGCCTGCAAGGCCTTGGGTGATCTGATGTGGCACATGTCCAAACAGCTGTGTCCATCTTGGGCCACTCTCCCTCACACCGCTAGGCTCCAGGCTGTCGGCCTCCTCTCACAGCTGAGCACTCGCTGTTCCATAGGCCTGGAGCTCCCTTCTCTCTCCTTCCCCTGGCTGGCTCCTGCTCCTCCTTTAGACCCCAGGTAAGTGTCACCTCCTCAGAATGTCCACTCTGACTACCCATTCTATAAGTACCTCTGGCTTCCCTCACTCCACTTCTGCTATTTTCTATCACATTGTATATATTTTTTCCTCCTGGAATTTATTACCCAGTTTTCAATTATCTTCTATACACACACACACACACACACACACACATTTATTTTCAGTTTTCCCTATTGGAACATAAGTTCCACGAGGACATGACTTTGTTGGTCTTATCTGACAATGTATCACCTATTGACCTGAAAAACATCACATACATGCAAATAATGTCCATGGAACAAATAAACCAATGAACCTAAGTTGCATCACATTATAAGATCTGCCATTACCTGGGCCCTTGCCACTCCTTGCAACCTCATCAACCAATTATGCATGACACACTGAGTCCTTTGCTATCCCATGAACAAGTCATTCTTTTTTCTTGGCTCTGTAATTTTATACCAGCTCTTGCCTCTTTCTAGGACATCTTTCTCCCCTACCCAACTCAAGTCCTCCTCTGCTCAAGGCCCAGCTTAAATATTACTTCCTCTAAGATTTCAAAGGAACCTTTGAGTGTCTCAAGGTAAAGTTACATGCAGCAAGAATTTGTTAAAATAAATGCCTTTCAGTGGGTGAGTACTAAAAGTGTATGAAAGAAGGCTAAATCATACCTTTATTTTCAACATAAAAACTGGCATGGAGAAGGCGTTCCGGTGTTGGGAGCAGCAAAGCTGGCTTCAGTAGCTACATTGCACAGTAGACCATTTAGTGATAAGTACAAAGTGTTGTGGATGTGTGAAAGAGGGATGGATTCCAGATGATACACACGGGGGCAAAGGGGAAGGCAACACTGAGTAAATGACCTGGCACTTTCTACTTTCACTTATAGTGCTCAGAGACACTTAATCCAAAACGATCTGACATTTCTTACTTGTGTTTCTAGGAGAGCCTCCAGGACCCTGGGCATATATAGTAACAATCCACAACTCCTTATGAAGACACAGAGTAAGAGTCTTCAAATCCAAAGTTCCTGCCGTGCCCATTAAGCTATTTTGGAAAATTAATGCTAAATGAGTAAGACGTTAAAAACAACCTTCATCTTTAATGTGTAATGAAGCATCTCTTAGCAATAAAGGTCACTGATGTCAATAACACTCCCTCTGTAGAGCTTCCTTTCACTCCCATTCTTAGATTCATAAAGACCATTGTCACTAAGATCATTATAAAATCCAAGGGAGAATAAAATGAAAAGAATGTACAGGATAATCTTTTTTTAAATAAAGAGAAATAACACACCTACGTACCAAAGTACTTGAGTCTTGTGTTAGATAAAATCACAGTTATAGTCAAGGATACATTTAACTGCCTCATACATTTGAGAAGGCGCTCTATGGGGAACTGTCAAAAGTCAAACAATTCCCAAACTCTTTCTTCCTGAGCGCATGTAACAGTTAATATTATTCATCCTTGCAGTATGTAAATTATGAAGCTTATGGTCCCATTGCTTCTTCTTAAAAAAAAAAAAAAAAAAGTAACATATAGCACACCAGTCAGCTTTATCTGGACCATCCTTTTTCCCACATTCTCCGTTCTAGGTAGCTCTCCCTCCTGTTATCCTACAGAAGGAGACGGTTGTGTTCCTATAGTGATAGATTTATTTTTTGCTTGATAACTACATTGCATATATTTGCCCCCACCCAGTAATATGTTTTCATTTGCACTTCAAATGAATATTAAGTTAAACCAATTTTAAGGATATCTTGAAGGCGCAATCCTATCACTTCTAAAAAGCAGATCATTTTCTGAGTTAGAAGGCATATCCTTGCAGATACTTTTGACGCAGAGGGAAAGCTATGCCTATGCATAATGGGCCTTTTATCAGATACGTGCTTACATTTCTGTTTCAAATTTGCATTTCTTGATTCCGAAATGTTTTTTGGGGACTCAGAAAAGTAGACTCTTTTACAACCCTGCCACAAAACAAAATTCAAAACTCATTTTGAACCCCCCCCCAAAAAAAATGTTGCCAAACCAGTAGCTACAGACTAAACAATGTGACCAAAGATAACTTTTCATTTAGTTTTCATCACTGAATGGCCCTTGGATCCCTGAGAAAGTCACCTTGCCAACTCATCATCAGCCAACCAGTGTTCATTAAATGCCAGCTCTGTGCTAGAACTTACTTGACATAAAGAAATCTACTTGGTGTTCAGTGTCCTTATTCTGTGACTTGGTGGTAACTATCTTTGAGATGAACTTAATCGCTTCAAATTACTATAAACGACTTTATATCAAGAGTAGCATGAGATTGACTTGAACACACAATGTGGAAAGTCTTAGGGCTTAACTCGTGCTCCCTCCATTTTGTACAATCACTTGTTTCTAGAAAAGAGACAGAGAAAGAGAGAGAGGAGGGGGAGGCATCTTTATCACTGAGAAGTACAATGTAATCCACAAGGACATGAAAAGAACAATCACTCACAGATGAAGGGTGAGAACTCCTGCTAAAAGTAACACTGAAATCAAGCAAAATTATATTAATGACCTCTAAGAATGTGAGATCAGAAAGAGAAACTGAGACCGTTTTTAGACTCCCCTCTATGCCCGATCACATTTTGCTATCTACAGTGAAAACCTGAGAAACCAGCTACCTCACGAAAGTTGAGTTCAAATTTAGTCACTTAAGTCACTGAGAATCTATTAAACTTAGTTGCCAGAGGAACAGAACCTCCTTTACAGAAAGGAGAGTGATATTTCTTTCAGTCTCCACCAGATTTAGTCACTTAAATCCAAGATCAAAGAGGGTTGTTTAATTCCCCTCTTGAAGCTCTTACTGTCTTAGTGTATTTTAAAATAAAATAAAAATCTAACAGTAAAAGAGCACAATTAAGCCTAATTTGTGTGCCTCAACATCCGGCTGGGTGACGCCTTCCCGCACTTCACATAGGTACAGTAAAGCACTGCCCTTTTTAATTAAGACCACTCATTCTGTTTCCCCAGCCAAGGATGAAGTTGTTGTTTGGGTGCAAAACTCTCCAGGAAAAGGCTTAAGGCAACAAAGCACCAAGCAAACATCGGTTCAGAGTCTAGGCTGCCTGGCCTACCTTAAAGCTGATCTAACTCTATTTTATAGATGCTAGGATTTCTTTGCTACTGCATAGAAATAAATGCACACAGGCATCCCACACACATATACACAATCTCTCAATAATCTTGCTATAGTAAAATAGCTTTTGTGTTCTATCTCAAAGCAGAACAGAATACCTGGGAAAGCACAAACAGAGAAATACTCTTATTTTGGGGGATCAAGATATTTGTGATGTCTCTAGTTTGCTGGGACTTATATTTAAAATGTAAAGGACCAGACCTCATCTGACCTTTTACACCTGCTTTAGTGATCAGAGTAGAAACATAGAATGTGAGACTCCAAAGCTGTGCTTTCTACTCAGCTAATGGTACTGATAAAGAAACATCTCTTAATTAGGTTAACCCTGAGCTAACTTCCTCTGATCTGCCATGTATAATTAAATATGTTAGCAAGACAGAAATGTGAGATGCAGCAGTTTTCACACCCAAATTTTCAACTCCAAATGTATAAAAAGATAAATGTGATTTTTTTTTTTTTTTAGTTGAAAGCCCATTTCGAAGGATTTTATTTTCACTCTAAAAATGTCCAAAATCACGTTAAAAGAGGAAAAGAGGGAAAAGGGTAGTAATATTAGTGTCAAGGGATGAATTTTCAGAGAAAAGAATTCTAAATCAAACCAGAAGAATCTCAGATGCCCAGCCAAGGACACTGATACAACTCAGAAGATATGAGAATCCCCAATCCTGTCTCTTCTCCTAAAGGGTGTATGTGGTACCTGCCCTGCTCACTGGTCTCCCACTTTTAAGAGTGAGTCTGAAAGCCACAATGTTGATGAAAGGCAGGGAACATCCAGCACTTGGGCAATTAAGAACCTGGAAGGCAGAATCCAGCCCCACCTATACAGTGCCTCTATATGGCTAATTGAAATAAAATTATATTTTATCGTTTTTAATTTGGAGGCCTTTAGAAATGTAAAACTTCCTAGTGAAAATTTCTCCCTCTATAAAGAAATGAAACAGTTTTGAAATATAGGACTCTCCTATATTTATTTCTAAATATAAGTAAGAAAGATGAGCGATAATTCACACTGGTTCTTTAATAGGTGAATAAATGCTTTTTAAAATAAATAAATCCTTTTATTTATAAAACTAATAAATCCTTTTTAAAATCTATTTTACATGCATTTGAAAATAAATCAGGCCAATATTTTCCTAGGAAAAGACATATTTGGTTAAACAAATTTTGACCTTTAGAAGTCTTAATAGTTTTTTTTTTCCCCACAAAGGATTCTGTTGTGATGGTTGAATCAATCTATACATTCAGAGCATATAACATAGATAGAACTTCACAGTAAACTATCTTGTTACAGATACGTTTTCTTATAGATAAAAATGCAGATAGACAATTCATACTCTTATCAGAATAACCAAGAAGGAGATATTAAAATAGACTTTATAAATGCACATAATTTTTCAATATAATCTTTTATAAATACCAGAAAGGTTTTCCTCTACGTGGAAATTCTCAGTTTGCTTTGAAAAGGCATTATCTATTTGATGAGACACATCAATTTTAATCATTTAATTAAAACACACACACACACTCTTCTGGGAAAGTTTTGAAAGGGCACTTAGAGTAGCCAAAAGGTCTTTAAAAATCTGTGCAAGGTTTCATCTTCATGTATACATGAGTCGGATTACTTGGACATTGGTCAATTTAACCTTAATTCAGTTTTATGGATTTGGAGACTGGCTTTGCTTGATTTTTACCATATGCGTCATTTCAGTAAAATTAGTGAAAAGCTAATTCAGTGAGTACACTTTGCAGTTGCCTCCATAACAGAGCATTACGATTTTATTTGAGATTTTTGAGGGAGTCCCTCTGAATTGAGGAAGAAGACCAGAGGTTTAGACACAATTTAAGATGCTGTACTTGTAGGAGCAACTGTTTGAGGGCTCCTAAAACTCGTTCAGAAGTAGCTCAAAAGTTGGTTCTCAGCCAGTTAAGCCAAAAACACAGGTAAATCATTTCTGTGTATTTGCTTTGTTTTCATTTTATGCCTATCCAGTACTCACCCCCATCCTATTTGGCTGCAATTCTTATTGTGTGGACTCTTGCATGGATACAAAGTGCCTATTTCCCACTACTAGCCAGAACCTTCCCTCTTCCCTGCCAGGGCCTATAGCACAGAGGCCTTCTGGCCTGACTGATTTTGCTAAAATTTGTTGTGCTTCTCATTTCCTGGCCCTCAAACCTGCCTTAGTTCCTTCTTTTGCTAAGTTGTGTCTTTTAGCCACTCGTAGATGCGTGAGCTCTCACTGTCAGCCTAGTAATTCTCCTTTTCCTAAAGACAACCAGAGCTGGTCCCCACAGCGCCAGTGGACAGCATGGGAACTAGAAGAGCCTCACACACTGTTAATTCTGCCCTAGATGCAGTGAAAGAGAGGGAAGGGAGGAAGAGAGAGATTAAAATGACAACACGGAAACGCTGTTTCAGCCGGGATGTTTCTTCCCCTCCACCCTCGGGTATTAAAGTGGGGCTGATTTTCTAAGTTCAGCAGAAGAGCCCAGGAAAAAATATTAGTTCTTCAATTAACATCATTCACACAAGGAATCTGTCAGCAAAATCTGTACTTGAACTTGTCAAGTCACCTCATGCTTCTCAAAGAGTATTATGCTCCATAAAACACAATTCTAAAAGTGAAATACTTATCCATTTTAACTCTACAAGTGTCTTAGGGAATCAAAAAAAAAAAAAAAAAAAAAAGTGAACCTATCTCTGGCTTATTCCTAAAGAGAGAATAAATAAGATATACTGCGGCTTCCCTGGTGGCGCAGTGGTTGAGAGCCTGCCTGCCAATGCAGGGGACACGGGTTCGTGCCCCGGTCCGGGAGGATCCCACATGCCGCGGAGCGGCTGGACCCCTGAGCCATGGCCGCTGGGCCTGTGCGTCCGGAGCCTGTGCTCCGCAACGGGAGGGGCCACAACAGTGAGAGGCCCGCGTACCGCAAAAAAAGAAAAAAAAAAAAAAAAAGATATACTGCTTGGACCAAATAACTGGAAAGATTATAAACCCTTAGGGTTCCTGTTCCAAAGATCTCCAAATCCCAGCAGTTCTGGCAAAGCAGAACAGAAAAAGGGCTGGATATACATTACAAGAATAACATGAGCAAGTGCTTAATGGTTTTCTTAAATGCTGCCGAAAATGGCTTGTGTGTAAATAAGTATCCTACACTATTGAGACTTAGCAAGAAGAAAAGGTGAAAATGGAACTCAAGGGACCCAGAGCTCGCAGCTAGTCTGCTTGTGTTTGCATAAATCTGACCTTTCTGTAGGTGAAGCTCTTTTTCACAGCCTGTCGCTGAAGGTGAAGCTCTCGGTTGGCTGCTAACCCCTAGGAATGGTCAGAAGTAAACCAATGACATGTTTACTGTAGTCCCCTCCCTTTCTTTAAATAAGATAATAATTGCCCAAAGTGGCATTTTAAGCTGATTGCTTTGACAGATGCTTCTTGGAAAACTACTGGGGACGTTAAAGGACTCCTGTTTTAGAGGTTTTGATCAGATACTCAATGATTCATGCAACTCAAATAGGCCAAACTTTGTCCAATGTTAGGACTATATAGGAAACAGAAAACCTGTCTCCCAAGGACAACCTTCTTGACCTTCCTCTTCTCTGGCGTCCTCTCTTGTGAATTGAGAGGGTTGGGCCACCTCCCGAGAACGATGATACAAGTTTGTGGTCAGAAAGATTCGGAAAATGCCAGGTTTAAACATCAGGGCTTTTCTGAGCATATAGTATACAAACATGCCGGGTGAATCTCTAATGGGGGAAGAGAGGCAGAGTAGAGTTACAGCCTTCCAACTCATTTGATCATCTTGCAAAGTTCTTCCCCGGAATATAAAGATGAACTAAATAATCACCGCAACCCTTTCTAGCTTTGTATAACATTTATGCTACTTTCTCACTAGTACAAAAGGACCCAAGGAAATGATTAAGGGAGGTAAAAGGATCTCCTTAAAAGAATCCAAAGATTACTAGACAGACATTATTGTTAGTGGCTTAGTGATGTAAAGAAGGTGCACTTCAGAGTCAAGCATACAAACTCAAATCCTGTTTCTGCCTTTTGCCAGCTGTGTTCTTAAGATAAATCACCTAACCTTTCTGATCCTTAGTTTCTTGATCTGTAAAACAGAGATACCAATGCTACTTCATAAGGGTGTTTTAAATAAAAGTTCTAAGATAGCAAGCACTATGTCTTATACATATTACAGTTATGTTATTTCAGTTATTCGATAATCATTTTATTTATTTCAATAATCATTGAGGTTGAGACCTATTCATCATCACCTGTTTAAGAAAGGGAGCTTAACACGAAAGTCACTCACAATGCCTTTCCACTTTACGATTTAATGATTAGTTTTAAAATTTGCTGAATATTGCATGTATAAATTTATTTAGTCCACATCTTGTGTTCCATATACATCGTAATATACCCTACCTAATCCACGCTAAGCTTTCCTCTACTCTGTCTGCCCCATGGGACAGCCACCAAAGCCTCGGAAAGTCCTCCATAATGCAGCTCTCAAAATGATGTTTGTCTGAAGTAACTAGCACATCCATGTTGTCAGAGGTAAGCTATGCTACATATCAGGTGCACTAAAGAGCAGACTGCTACGTCAAAAAAACAACAACCACACATACAAAAAACAACAACAACAAGAAAACAAGTATAAATTGTTTCTCTACTAAAGAATACCAGTGAATATTGATTTTTCCAGTCTTAAATAGTCTGTGTTTAGAATTTAGATCAGGGTTAGAACAATTCACTTACACATGCATGTAAATACAGTTAAAGGCCTAGCGTAAATCTAGAACAAGAAGAAGCAAACAGAGTAAAGTCAAAAATGGCCCTCTGATAAGATGAACCAAGGGTGCAGTTAAAGTGCAGTAATCAAAGGTGGTAGTGACATCCTTCTAAAACTGAGAATGTATAACAGACTCCTTCTGAGACTTCGGAGAGATGATTCTACACCAAGCAGAAGAGATTACTTCCAGCAATGGGGTTCACTGGGCTATCTTTCATCTTTCCTTTAATGCAGTGGGCCCCAACCTTTTTGGCACCAGGGACCGGGTTCATGGAAGACATTTTTTCCACGGATGGTGGGTGCAGCAGGGGGGACGGTTTGCGGACGACTCAAGCGCATTACATTTACTGTGCACTTTATTTCTATTATTATTACAGTGTAATATATGATGAAATAATTATACAACTCACCATAATGCTGACAGGAGGCAGAGCTCAGGTGGTAATGCAAGCAATCGGGAGCGGCTGTAAATTCAGGAGAAGCTTCCCTCGCTTGCCTGCTGCTCACCTCCTGCTGTGCTGCCCGCTTCCTAACAGGCCACGGTACCGGTCTGCAGCCCAGGGGTTGGGAACCCCTGTTTTAATGGGCATTTGGGAAATATCTTTCACTTACATTACATTCTGCACAAATAAAACGTTTGAAGTACTGTAAGTAGTTGTCCTTAATTAAATAATTTTAAATTCAGTGCTTTTATCTAAAAAAAAAAAAAAAAGAACATGGACTCACAAGCAGGCTGCAATGCTGTCAAATTACCCATTAGAGAAATTAAAAAGTGGCCCTTATCTTAGCTCTGCCTCCAGGCTAGCTCTTGACCTACTGCAGCTTTGTGTCTACAGATCTTACCTTTCTGTTCAGTTTAGACTTGTACAGCCAAAAGCCTTACAGGTACCTCTACCCGGATATCTAAGAGAGATCTCAAACACCACCCAATTCTGAGCCTGAAACAACATTCCCCAAGATCTTCCCAGGTTTATATCCTCTTATCTCTAATATCTACATATTTTTAAATTGCTTTCAGCTGCAAGAAAAAGAAAACTCCAACTAAAACTGGCTTGAACAACACAGGAAATTATTGTCTCAATAATAATATGATATAGCTGGCTCATCTACGATGAAGTCACCAGCATGGGTCAGTTATTTTTCTTTGCTCCACAGAAGCGTCAGTGGTACCAGCTGGGTTCAAGGATTTACAAGAACAAGAACCCACTCTAGATATTTTAAGCAGGAGGGATTTCATATGGGGAAAAAGGATCTTTAAAAATCATTGAAAGAGCTGAAAGAACAGGATATAGGCTGGGCCTGCAGCAAACAATCCCACCACAGTATTCCACTGACCACTGAGAAGTTACAAGGAGCCACTTCCTCTGAGGCCACCTCAGAGCCATAATCAGACCAAGAACCTGCCACCATCATAGCTGCCTCTGGACACTCAGTGAAGTGAAAAAGCCATATTTGTAGCTACGGTCCAGAGCTCAGGAAGCCAGATCAGAGCGCTGCCAACCACTTCTGCCATCCAATCATTCTTTAAATCACAGAAAGCTGGAGAATGGACAAAGGAACAAGACTGCAGGAAATCCCCACATTTTTCAGCCATGCATGCCAGCAGAAATAGCAAAAGGAGGGCTGAAAGATGGCCTCCACCTCACTTGCACCTGTCAAATACCACATGAATATGTTGAATTGGAGGAACATTTTCTGTACCTAGAACCTAGCTACAGGAGAATCTGAGGGATGTTGCTTTTAGCGTCCCAAGCAACTTACTTGAACAAGAATAGAATGGAAACTGGGTAAACTCATCTAGAGTAGACAGAAAAATCAGCTTCCTGGAGTGAGTCCCATGTGGAAGCATAATGGAAGTCAGCCGCAATCAAGCCTGCCTAAGCGTGTGATGCGGTCCAACAGCAGAGAGAAAACAATCTCCTCCCCAGTCACAGTACATAAGGCTTTCCTTCTAATCTTCTCAGGCCAACTTGGGTCACTTGCTGACTCATGGTCCCATACCAGTGACCAGACAAGGCTATGGGCTGGTTGGCTTAGATGGGACATTGGTGGAGAGTCTACCACAGTGTCCCCTATTGGGTCTCTGCTTACATTTCATATAACAAAGAAGACCTTTCCTGATCAGTCTGTCTAAAGTAGCCTCTCCTCTCACCCCACGGACAAATTTTCCTGTCCACTTACCATGCTCTGCAATTATCTTTCCCATTTAATTCTTTGCTTGTATATTATCTTCTTTCCCTACCAGGAGTTAGCTCCAAGAAGATCTTGTCTCTTTTTTTCACTTCTGCAACCCCATTACCTATAAATATGTGAGACACATACTAGGTACTCAATAAATTGTTGAATATATAAATAAATAGGCTATCACCCATGTATTATAAATATCATTCCTAAAACTCTTTATATTCTTCCTAGTTAGATCAGTTTGGCAGCTAAGTTAGAAAAGGATGAAAAAGTAAGAGCTGTTAAACTTGTGTGTGCACTATTTAACTAATCTAGTAAGTGGCTTAGTCTTTTGGGATTTGGTGTTTTGTCCTATTACATGCCAGGCACTGTATACTGCTCTCAGCAATGCATGAATCAGGATCCTTGACCCTAATGAGCTCTAATGATATATGAGGATTAGGAATACACTATGATAACTGCTATGGAAAACAGTATGATGGTTCTCCCCAAAATTTAAAATAGGATTACCATACGATCCAATTCCATTTCTGGGTATATACCCAAAAGAACCAAAAAGAAGGTGTTGGAGAGCTATTTGTAGACATGTTTTAGTAGCAGCATTATTCACAATAGCCAAAAGGTGGAAGCAAGCCAAGGGTCCATTGACAGATGAATGAAGAAATAAAACGTAGTATATACATATTATTATACAATGGACTATTATCTAGTCTTGTAAAGAAAGGAAATTCTGGCACATGCAGGATGAACCTTGAGGATATTATATTAAGTAACATAAACCAGTCACCAAAAGACTGCATGATTCCACTTATACAAAGTACCTTGCATAGTCCAATTCATAAAGACAAAAAGGAAGGGTAGTTGCCAAAGGGTAGGGGATGGGGGCGGACGAAGCGGGTACAGAGTTTCAGTGTTGCAATAAGAAAAGAGTTCTAGAAGCTGTTTGCACAACAATGTGAATGTATTTAACACTACTGAACGGTACACTTAAAAAAGGGTTAAAATGGTAAATCCTATGTTATGTATATTTTAACCACAAAGAAAATTTTTAAGGATAAAAAAAGAACACATAATGAGCCAAGCACAACATTCTATGTAAATTATTTACATATATTCTTCATAATTACACATGGTAAACATTATGAAAACACTTATTTTTAAAATTCGGACACAGAAAGGTAAATTAACTTGATCAAGGTTACATCTAGTTAGGGGCAGAGCTGGGACCAGAATTTAAAATCTTCACTTCAAAGATCATGCTCTTAAGTAGCACAGAGACACACAAATAAGCAACACTACCATGTCCTCAAATGGTCTATTACCCCCCTATTTATTTGACAGACGTTTCCCTCTGTCTCTGTACAGGCTGTTAAGTGCACACACTAATACATACCAGTGTTGCTCCTAAAGTGAGAACATTAGAAGTCTTACACTCGTGGACTAAACTTACTTTTTGAAAAAAAATTCTTTAAAATAAATAACGAAACTATAAGAGTTGGAAACATATTGATCTAAGGATATTTACGTTAATGGACAGAAGAGAAAGGCTAGAAAGAGACCATAGTGTATATAAAAGTCACTGTCATAAAGGTGGCAGCACAAATCCTAGGGAAGAAAAGACTGCAACAAACAATGGCAGAAATATTGGTTGACCACGTACAGGAAATAAGTTACATTTCTCCCTCCAGTCAAGTGCTAAAGCAAATCACACATTTACTAATGAAATAAGAGCAGAAAATGGAGCCATTAGATAATTAGAAAAAAATATGACTTCTATATCTGGATCAGAATAGACTTTTTAAGTATAAAGACATTAAAATAAAATGACAAAGAAAAAAATGATACATATCGCTACAGAAAATTAAAACCTTCAGTTCCCCAAAACCATTACAAACAAAATGAAGTGAAAAAAGTATGAGAAAAATGTATTTGAAAAACGTATTAGATACTAACAGCTAATATCTTTAGATAAAGAGTGATTACAAATCGATAAGATGCAAACACTTCATTAGAAAATTAGATTAAAACCAGGAAGAAATAAGAAATATAAATGGATAAGTGCAATATGAAAAATATATTCAACTTCACTATATTCAATTAACCATAGTTTTAAACAATGAAATCGCATTTTTATTAGGAAAGAAGGCAAAAAAATTTTTTCAATAAAAATATTCAGATCTGCAGAAGCTATAAGGAAGAAGGCACAAGTATACACGACCATTAAGGGAAAATTGGCATATATATCAAAATATTTATCCATAGCCTCCAAAAATTTATGCCAATGTAATTATCAGAGATCCAAAGATTACTTGTAAGACGGTTGTCACAGTTTTATGTATAACGATAGCAAAACTAGTAAAAAAAAAAAAAAAAAAAAAGACAGTTAATTAAATTCTGATATGCAATGGCTAATATTTTAAAAACATTACAAAATGAGGTTTTCAAAGAATACTTAATAATGTGGAAAAAAGTTGACATAGCTAAGTGTAAAAAAAAAGTAAAATGAAATGTGCAAATATATATGAGTGTATGTATACATATGTAAATTTTATAAATATACAAAAGACCCCCAAAATGCATATTTGCATTTAGCTATGAATAGAAAAGAACACTGGAAGGAAATTCACCTGAATGTTAATAATGGTTATGTCTGAGAAGCAGAATTAATGTGGACTTGGCTTTTTCTTTTCTTTTCTGTATTTTTCAAATATTCTTTAATAAATTGGAAATATATTTAGAAAATTATAGTTTCAATGATATCATAAATACTCTCTAGGTATATTAAATCTGCTAACATTTATCGCAGATCATTGGGCTTAGAGACTGTAACAGAGAAAAAGCAACAGTAGACATAGAAATAGCTCCTGAAATTATGAAATATTCTGGGGAAAGAGGCACATGGTGGTATAAAGTTTTCAATGTAAGTAATGTGGAAAGAGAAGCATAAAGGCCTGGGAAGTGATATTGTGGATGAAAGCCAAGAAGGCTTCTCAGAGGAGGTGACATATAAGCTTTATATGAAAAAGGCTGGAGCCCCATCTGGCAGAACAGTGCAAGAAGGTTTTTCTCAAGAGTGGGCATCACCATTAAGACTAGAACCCCAGCCTCTAGTAAAAATAATGAAGTCAAGCTTTGGTGCCTCCTTTTACTTGCTTCTTTATCAATTTTGTAGTTCCCTTCTTTCTCAGCCTCCTCCAGCCACAGTTTACCTAGGACTGAGATAATCTACTTTTTAGAGTCCATCTCTGATTATTCCCGCTATTAGAAGAAAGACTCCTTTCATTCATTACAACTTAATGTGAATTAGGGCCCCCCAATTAACTTTTCCTTGGTATTCGTGATTACATGCTTAGTCTACCTATTCTGTAGTGGTGAAATAAAAGGTGTACCCAATCTTAGAGTAATTTCAAGTATTAGGCAAGCAGGTAGGGAAGTTTAGCCAAGACAAGAGGGCAGAGCAACCAGAATCACACCATGCGGCTAATGATTGTGTCTCTATTTCCTAGCTCCTTTGCTGTTATAGGTAATTTTGACATACTACCTGTTATTTGGAAATCAAAAAATTAAGGGATATGATACCACTAAATTTATCTTTTTTTAAGTTACCACTAACAATCTCTTTCTGGGAAAAAAGTTACAATTGAAAAGCATTATGAAAATATTGCACAAAACACACCATGAGTTTAAAAAATGAAGATTTAAATACAAGAAATAATCTTTGTTAAATATGTCTTCTAGGAAGATCTACTATGTCCCAATCCTTAAATTAGAAAGTCAGCAAAAAGATGAACTGAATCCGAGATGTTAATTGCATAGGCTTACTCAATTAGAACTAGAGATAATTAATTGCTCAATTTTAATATGCATTGGACTAAATGGATGATAAGATTTCCAGTAGTTGGTTTTGAGGTCCAGAAGGGAAAGATTATTTCTTTACAGGTCTGGGAATCCTAAGGGCCAAAGACATTTAAAATGTCTGTATGTAGTAAGAAGTTAGGTAAATAGAAGAAGAGGTTAGGGAATGGGGTAAATTTCCAGAAAGAGAGTACAGAAGTTCAAGTTCAAATTGCCTTTTCCCATTTGAAATTTAGAATATAATTGTGTATGAGAAAAAAGGGTTTAACATTAAAAAATTTTTATTGTAGCTTCAATGATTAGCATTTCTGTCCTATAATGTCAACATTAAACCCAGACAGATCCAAAGCCCATTACTTCCTTTCTGGGAAAAAAAAAAAAAAAGACATTGTTTATCACCTAGATAACTAGATTTTTTTATGTTTTGAAGAATTCAAGAGCATGCTATGGTTAATTGGGAAAATTGTGAATTAAGTCTAAGTTGTGCCCCTGCCCCTTTCTTTTTTATTAAACTTGTAACAAAACAAATGATGAAGAACCAACAATTTGTCAAAGCTGAGTATCCAGAAAATGCTCAGAGAATTCACAGAAGCAGATTCCATTAAAAAGTTGGCTACAAAGTTGGATGATAAAAGTTGGGAAGAGGTAGCATTATAGAGACCACCACTGACCTGGAAAAAGTCCCCTAGCCCTTACACCGCATTCAGGCTGTTCAAACAGGAAGAAAGACCATTAACTGTAGGGTCACTATGCTGAGCCCTTAGAATCCACGTAAGGCTGCACAGGCACCTCGGATATCAACTCTGTTTATGCATCAGAATCATCTGTGGAGCTTATTAAGAACATGGGATTGTGGCTCCATTCCCCAAAAATCCTGATTCAAGAGGTGAAGGTAAGACCCAAGATAGCATTCTTTTATATTTTCAACAAACTTCCCAGTGAATGTGGATATACAGCTAGGTTTGATCATTTCTTTAGATTTTTTCAACTTTTAAAGATTCAAACACAAAAAAAAATGCAGAGGAAGGAACACTCCCAAACTCATTCTATGAGGCCACCATCACCCTGATACCAAAACCAGACAAAGATACTACACAAAAAGAAAATTACAGACCAATATCGTTGATGAACATAGATGCAAAAATACTCAACAAAATACTAGCAAACAGAATGCAACAACACATTAAAAGGATCATACACCATGATCAAGTGGGATTTATCCCAGGGATGCAAGGATTCTTCAATATACACAAATCAATGAATGTGATACACCATATTAACAAATTGAAGAAGAAAAACCATATGATCACCTCAATAGATGCACAAAAAGCTTTTGACAAAATTCAACACCCATTGATGATAAAGACTCTCCAGAAAGTGGGCATAGAGGGAACCTACCTCAACATAATAAAGGCCATATATGACAAACCCACAGCAAACATTATTCTCAATAGTGAAAAACTGAAAGCATTTACTCTAAGATCAGGAACAAGACAAGGATGTCCACTCTCACCACTATTACTCAACATAGCTTTGGAAGTCCTAGCTATGACAATCACAGAAGAAAAAGAAATAAGAGGAATACAAATTGGAAAAGAAGAAGTAAAACTGTCACTGTTTGCAGATGACATGATACTATACATAGAGAATCCTAAAGATGCCACCAGAAAACTACTAGAGCTAATCAATGAATTTGGTAAAGTTGCAGGATACAAAATTAATGCACAGAAATCTCTTTCATTCCTATAAACTAATGATGAAAAATCTGAAAGAGAAATTAAGGAAACACTCCCATTTACCATTGCCACAAAAAGAATAAAATACTTAGGAATAAACCTACCTAGGGAGACAAAAGACCTGTATGCAGAAAACTATAAGACATTGATAAAAGAAATTAAAGATGATACCAGCAGATGGAGAGATATAGCATGTTCTTGGATTGGAAGAATCAACATCATGAAAAGACTCTACTACCCAAAACAATATACAGATTCAATGCAATCCCTATCAAATTACCAATGGCATTTTTTACAGACCTAGAACAAATAATCTTAAAATTTGTATGGAGACACAAAAGACTCTGAATAGCCAAAGCAGTCTTGAGGGAAAAAAACGGAGCTGGAGGAATCAGGCTCCCTGACTTCAGACTATACTACAAAGCCACAGTAATCAAGACAATATGGTACTGGCACAAAAACAGAAATACGTATCAATGGAACATGATAGAAAGTCCAGAGATAAACCCATGCACCTATGGTCAACTAATCTATGACAAAGGAAGCAAGGATATACAGTGGAGAAAAGACAACCTCTTCAATAAGTGGTACTGGGAAAACTGGACAGCTACATGCAAAAGAATGAAATTAGGACATTCCCTAACACCATACACAAAAAGAAACTCAAAATGGATTAGAGACCTAAATGTGAGACTGGACACTATAAAACTCTTAGAGGAAAACATAGAAAGAACACTCTTTGATATAAATCACAGCAAGATCTTTTTTGATCCATCTCCTAGAGTAATGGAAATAAAAACAAAAAAAAAACCAAATGGGACCTAATGAAACATAAAAGCTTTTGTACAGAAAAGGAAACCATAAACAAGACAAAAAGACAACCCTCAGAATGGGAGAAAATATTTGCAAACGAATCAGAGGACAAAAGATTAATCTCCAAAATATATAAACAGCTCATGCAGCTTAATATTAAAGAAACAACCCAATCCAAAAATGGGCAGAAGACCTAAATAGACATTTCTCCAAAGAAGACATATAGATGGCCAAGAAGCACATGAAAAGCTGCTCAACATCACTAATTATTAGAAAAATGCAAATCAAAACTACAATGAGGTATCACTTCACACCAGTTAGAATGGGCATCATCAGAAAATCTACAAACAACACATGCTGGAGAGGGTGTGGAGAAAAGGGAAGCCTTTGCACTGTTGGTGGGAATGTAAATTGATACAGCCACTATAGAAAACAGTATGGAGGTTGCTTAAAAAACTAAAAATAGAATTACCATATGACCCAGCAGTCCCACTACTGGGCATATACCCAGAGAAAACCATAATTCAAAAAGACACATGGACCCCAATGTTCACTGCAGCACTATTTACAGTAGCCAGGTCATGGAAGCAACCTAAATGCCCAGCGACAGATGAATGGATAAAGATGTGGTACATATATACAATGGAATATTACTCAGCCATGAAAAGGAACAAAACTGGGTCATTTGTTGAGACGTGGATGGATCTAGAGACTGTTATACAGAGTGAAGTAAGTCAGAAAGAGAAAAACAAATATCGTATATTAACGCATATATGTGGAACCTAGAAAAAATGGTACAGATGAACCAGTTTGCAGGGCAGAAGTTGAGACACAGATGTAGAAAATAAACGTATGGACACCAAGGGGGGAAAACCCCAGGAGGATGGGGATGGTGGTGTGATGAATTGGGCGATTGGGATTAACATGTATACATTGATGTGTATAAAACTGATGACTGATAAGAACCTGTTGTATAAAAAAATAAAATAAAATACAAAAATTTTTAAAAAATTCAAATACAAGTAACATTTGATGATCTTTCATTTTAATTTTAATGATGGGATGTGCTAAGGGGTGAATGACTTAATATAGGTATGATAATATCAAGGGCTTCCTATAGTGTTGTTTTTTCAATGCACTTCAGGATCTTTGGTGCTCTCCCCACCCCTCAGAGGTGAAAGGACTTTCCCAAGGTTACAGAGAGTTAGCATACAAAAAGTGGTAAGAATTCTAATATTAGTAACTATGTACCAGCTACAATTATTTTATTGTCCAATAAACTAGAAGTTAGTAACTACTAATAACTGAAAGGTCATTGCCCTATTTCCTAAATTTTAAGATGCTTATTTTTACATTTTTAACATAAGTAAAGGGAGATGCATCTTATAATTGACTTAGGTGTTTAATATAGTAGCATTTCTTTTTTCTAAAGTATTATGCAATCAGTGGTGTTCTCACAACCAACAACATCACAAAATCAAGGAAGTGTGCTGTGTGTATATACATGTATGTGCTATACACATGTATCATCTCTCTGAAACAAGGCTTTGTACTAATTTTCTACCTCTGTATGGCTTATTGTCAGTGTCTCAGTTAAGGAAATCAAGACTCACCTGAGCTAGAAACCGAGAAATAAACTTTTGGTGTAGACCCACCTCCTACCATCAGCATCTCTCACTGAGTACTGGTGACTCCATTTCTATCTTTTCAGTCTTTTCTCTCCTTCTCAATTTTCCTACTTCAACTTTTCCCTCTACTGCAGCACGAATCCGACCCACCACAGGGTGGCCACGTTTATCCTCGTGAAACACATAGTTGATCCTGTTACTTCCTCTTCTGAAACATCTGGTGGCTTCCCTGGGCTTTCAAAATCAAGTCCAAAGCCCCCCAAATGGCATTAAAGATCCTCTGAAATCTGTCCCTGCTCTTCCTTTCCAGTCTCAAAGCTGTCACTTACCTCTTCCCTGGTTAATCGGTCCAATTATTATTTCCAGAATTTTAAAGCCTTTTTTTTTTTTTTTTTTTTTTTTTTTTGCGGTACGCGGGCCTCTCACTGTTGTGGCCTCTCCCGTTGCGGAGCAGAGGCTCCGGACGCGCAGGCTCAGTGGCCACGGCTCACGGGCCCAGCCGCTTCGCGGCATGTGGGATCTTCCCGGACCGGGGCACGAACCCGTGTCCCCTGCATCGGCAGGCAGACTCTCAACCACTGCGCCACCAGGGAAGCCCTTAAAGCCTTTTTGATACATTTCTACTAGTGGAAACTTTCAAGGTCTGGCTCAAAAGTCAATCAAACTTTCCCAGTCCTCCCATCAAAAAAAAATGTCTGACGTCTCAGCATTCTCATAGCATGGAAGACCACCAGCCTGTACCAGCCCGAAGCTGTGCCACGTGTGTGCCATCTGTCTATCCAAACAGACGAGAAGCTTCTTGACAGCAGAAACCTGGTCTTAATCGATACAGTTTCCTCTACAGAGCTCAGCACGGTGAGCTGCACAGAGTGAGCACTGAGTAAACACACAGTGTTTAACAAAACCATAACACATGCTAAAGCCAGGTGACCACGGGTTAAGGATATTATAGACACAACTTCATTGAGCTGAAATTCTTAGTCCCATGCTGGGCACCTGCAGATTTTTATTAGGTTCCACGATGAATGGCATAATTTTAGACAATATCAAGCTGATGATGCACAATCTTCTCTCCCAATCTTGGCCAAACCCAGGGAAGCAATTTCCTATTTGATTAAGAATATGGCAGAAGCATGGACTGGATTATATAAATTTACAATAGGGTTAAGAATGTAAGCCTAATTGTGGCTCAGATGGGGAACATTCTAAACTTTTTTAAGGAAGTATGCAGACAGCCTATTTAAGAAAATACAGTATCAGCTTTAGCATTGTGCCGAATGTTGGTAACTATCTAATTTCAAGACAGGTACTTATTCTCCTTCTGTAGGATCTAGAAAGGGGGTGGTGGTTGCTCAGTGTCTCAGCTTATCAATTCTTCCCTTAATTATAACTCCACTAGATGATTTTTACCATTTGTTTACATAGCACCAAGTAAGCTTTACAATATATCAATCTTCACATAGCAGTTCCCAGATTTTGCCTTTAGATTTGCATTTACGTTTAATGATAGGGTTTAAATGAAGTTGCCTTCTCCTTGACATAGCAATTTTCAAAATCTTTCTTTCTAAAATCCTAGGAGATTCTTAAGGATTCCTCATCTACCGCACCTCCAGAAATCCTCAAAGGATATAAAAGAATCTTGAAATGTTTTGTGTGTGATTTGCAGTATTTGTTTTAAACCATTGATCAGATCTTCATTGCACTAAACCAATTAAAACTGGACAATTTAAGCTACCCCTATAATGGTTCCCTAGCCTCAGCAATCACATCTGCAAGAAGGCAAAGGCCTAGGTCCAACATTACTAGGAATAATTATAGGTTATGTATTAATGCTACTAAATAAGTTAATGTGAATTACATATACTCACTAATAAGTATAATATATTAATATGTTATAATTATAAAAATAATAGCAGTTTGAGTCCTTGATCTCCACCTACCACTATTCTAAGTACTTTACATGCATTTTTATTATATTCCCACAACAATCCTGTGGGTAAGTTTTATATCCACCTTACAGATCAGGACACTGAGACCAAGGTGATGTAGGGAAGAGGGCAAAAACATCCATGAGGCACTAACTCACCAGCCTGCTCTTTCACCCTCCATAATAATACATCCCCACCCCCGCCAACGGATTAATTAAGTAGTGTGAATAAGAGTTCATTTTACGGCTTCATGTCACCTGGGTTACTGAGAAAAGAACACATTACCCCTGCACCGTCCCATTTGAAGCCATAGTTCTGTTTCTGAGTTCCAGCCCTGCAACATGAAATACATGTGACCCTGTTCCATCCCTCTGCAATTGATACTTTATGGTTCTAAGTCTATGAAGTATCTCACAAAAGACTCCCCCTTTAAATTGAAGTTTCCTCCCAAACCCCAAGCCTCTTTTCCTAGTTCTTCTCAAAATCTGGTCAGATTTCGGTATCTTTAGTCAGCTAAAAAATTATATATATAAAGATTTAGTCTTATTTTACTATTTACTCAAACCAAGAATCATTTATCATGCCTTCTAAGTGTAAGTTGCCTTCCTAGGTATTATTATAAATAGAAAACAGGGTACCTAAAGGACCTTAAGTTCTGAGAGGGGAAATGACAGAAATGCACCCAACAAAGTTTAAAAAAACAACAACTGGCAGCTAAAAAACAAATAATTTAACACACAGAGAGAGTAAAAGAGATGTTACAGGGAAGCAGATGATTGTCAATTGTATTGTACTCCTAATTCCTCTACAAAGAAGCATTCACTCCAAGCAGGAATAATTCCTCCCTCTCCGGGTTGGTACAAGAATTAGAGGTAAAGAGATATAAAACACTGAACACATAGAAGCAATTTAGTAAATGGTAACTTTTATTATGATGATCCCAATAAAGATAATACATTATATTAGAGTGATGTTTACCATTTACAAAGAAATTTTGCTCACAACCACCTCATTAGATAAAATTCTGTGATAGGTGTTATCTCATGCAACGCAGGAATTTGGGGTAATATGAAACAAGTTTGTGTTGAATCCCTGACCTCAAGGCACATCTGAGCTCATGAACTAACGCTGAGAAACACGAACGCTGAGCAAGATTTGTTTCACCAGGAATGCAGGATGGATTCAAGAAAAACAAATGTCTTGGAACTCAACCAACAGGTTGGGGTAGAAATCTAGGGGTTATAGGTAAAAAGAGTCTGGTAACAAGATCACAGGAGAAGTGTAAACATCTAAGAGACCATTTCACATGAAAAAGCAGCTGTACCTGAAAACATTCAATTTAGGACATAAAGGAGAGGCAGGGACCTGTATTCAGAGCCTGAGAGAAGTGACGAGACGATATGGTGGAACTTTTTCCAGAAATGGGGCCCTGGAAGAAGCTACTGGTTTGGAAGCTGTTGAATTAAAGACCCACAGTAAAGTCTTATGGAAAGAGAGAGGCAACTCCTCATAATTTACACCAACTGAAAGCACTTAGGAAGAATAAATGTTAGTTAAACTTTAAAGATTAAATAACAGATTTACTCAAGTGGTTAAACTTTTACTGCAGAAGTAGCAATTTTTTTTTTGGTACACGGGCCTCTCACTGTGGCGGCTTCTCCCATTGTGGAGCACAGGCTCCGAACACGCAGGCTCGGCGGCCATGGCCCACGGGCCCAGCCGCTCCGCGGCATGTGGGATATTCACGGACCGAGGCACGAACCCGTGTCCCCTGCATCGGCAGGCGGACTCCTAACCACTGCGCCACCAGGGAAGCCCACAAGTAGCAACTTTAAGTCATAAGGGAACTGAAATGTTTCAAATTTTAAAATCGACTGTTTCATTCTAGCGAAAAGAGATCTTCGCTTCTAGTGTCAAGTACATAGCAAATCCTCCGCCTTGTAATGGGCTGCTAATTGCAGTTTCCTGGAAATAATTTTATTGCTAACTTACCAGTTTTCTGTTAATTATCATTTGAGAATAAGAAAAACTATTACTTTTGAAACCTACATTAAAGTGGGCTTAAGCAAGCATGGAAACGGAAGTCCAAAAGAGAAAACAGAAGAAGATGCAATTAACAGTTATAGTTGGATACTTGTTCATTTAATAAATCTTTGCAATATTAGCAAGATGGATGAGAAGTACAAACGAGAAGAACATGAGATAAGCGATCATTTGTTATCATTACTGAGATATAAAGTATGATTCGGTGTTTCATAATGGATGTTAAATTTGATTTAACATATGGTTGGCTCATTTGCTGAAAACTATAAACTCATTCTAAAGTCAAAGCCACTGTCTTAATAACAGGCTTTGAATTATTTCTCTATAAGAGACTGAATAAATAATAAACTCCATAAGAGACTGAATAAATAAGCTTGGCAAGAGGATATGCAAAAGCTCTTTGTCAAAAAAATAAAACAAAAAAAATCAAATGGGCCATATACTCAGACTCATGGAAAAATCACAGAAAATATTATTGCCTACACTGAAATAAAGAATATATTTTAATACCAATACAGAGTCTGTTAAAATAGATGTTCAAATGATCAGTAGAGAAATACCTGTCACTCTTGTAACTGCTCCAGCAGCTACCTAAGAAATCCTATTTTGTCAACTTCATCTCCCTAACCATGAAACAACGTCAGTTCCCACTTTAAGTTCCGTGGATTAAGCAGGTCATCGCAAGTGACGTTCAAACAATTTATAATCTATCGTTATACTTCAGGAGTGATCTGACCTGGAATGAGAGACACTCAGAAACATTTGTTACATGAGTATGCTCCTATCAGCCACTCAATTTTGTCCAAGTTCTCAGCTCTATCAAGAGAAATTCATCAAAAATTTCTGAACAATTTATCTACCTCCTAGAGAGATGAGACCAGTTTGGAGACTAGAGGTCTTTAGTAGTCCTGGTATTCACCCCGTCGTTGAAGGCTTATTTTTGAGCTAGCAAGTATCAGCCCTAAAATTAGGTTCATTAATAAAATGTCTACCTTACAAACAAAAATAGAATCTTCTGTTTTCACTGATGACTGTGCCTTTCCACATCTTTGGGTACCTATTCTTATAACCCAACCTACACTCATCTGCAATAACAGACTGCTAGGCAGCTCCATTATCACGCCTTTGAAAATGATCTAGATGTGGGAAGCAGCATTTCACTTTGTTAAATGCATTAAATCCCTATCTGTTGTTAGGGTGCATCTTCCCTGATCAAAGGGTCATCTAATTCACACTTACTATCGGAAGCACATCTACAAAAGAGCATTTAAGCCAAATAAGCTTTATGCACCCATTCTTAGGTTATATACTTTAGAGAGTATTAACTCTTATTTGGTGTTGATTTTATTTATGACAAAACCAAGACGGGTGTTTGACACCATCTAGCCTTGCGCCACTGAACTAGTCACTCTGACTCTCTGGGCTTCATTTCTTTCACCTGTAAAATGAGGAGTTTGAGTTACAACAGGGATTCATGAAAGCAGAGTTCACTGTCAGGCTGGCTACCCTATCCCCTGAGGACTTTGTGAGGGGTCCAACCCAAGAGAGTAGACCCGGTGGAGACTCCCAAAATTCTGCATTTTAGTAAGTTCCCATATGATTCGCATGGATATCCCCTATGGGAATAATGGGCTAAATACAGCTAAAAAAAACCCGGCAATAGTATATACTGAATTCATTCAACCATGAGGTGAAAAAAGAAGAAGCATGCTGAATCAGACCAATATTGCATTCTGCGGGGATATCCAGTAGCCCCTCTAAGACTCTGACCTCAAAAAGTCATAGAACCCGGATGGAATGATGAATGTGAGGATCCTAGCAGCCAGGGTTTGGATTCCCATTCCCCTCTCTGTATGACTTCGGATATGTCTGTTAATCTCTCAAAATTTAGGGCCCCTTCTAACCATAAAATGGGAATAATAAATCCTACTTTAGAGGGAGGTGGTACAAGTTAATGAAAATATATACATATAAAGTATTTTCAAAATGGAAGCATTGTGGATACCTGGAAGGACTACAGCTGAGCCTTATTCATTGTTCCAGGCTTTATAGAACTTAGAGCATGGGAGATGCTAAGAAAACAATGGTTTTAAGAAACACAATTTAATCCAACTACCTGTGAGATGTTATTCATTCAAAAAATTTTTTTATTTATTTATTTTTTTTTTGCGGTACACGGGTCTCTCACTGTTGTGGTCTCTCCCGTTGCGGAGCATAGGCTGCGGACGTGCAGGCTCAAGCGGCCATGGCTCACGGGCCCAGCAGCTCCACGGCATGTGGGATCTTCCCGGACCGGGGCACGAACCCGTGTCCCCTGCATCGGCAGGCGGACTCGCAACCACTGCACCACCAGGGAAGCTCCTCAATAAATTTTTATTGAGAACGATGAGACCCATCAGTGGTGAGATCAGGCACTTCCTCCCACTTGCCTGAGCTATCCCTCTGGATTTAAAGGTGGTCATCCTCTCTGACCTAGAAGTCAGAGAACTCAGCTCATCTAATGCTTTTAAAATAGACACCCTAACCCAAGCTGGTCTGACATATGCACAGCTGAATGAACTTTATTAATTAGTACGCAGACCTTTTGAAAATTGATTTCTACTTTGATCCCAGCCTGTGCATTTCTATCTCTGATAGCTAAATAGCAAATCATGTTATCTTATAATTAAGTGATAATCTTTATGACAGAGAAGATGACAGGACTATAAATGGCTTATGCAAGTGATTAAAGTAACTTCCTCTCTCTTCCCGCCCAGCCCTGGAAATGTTCTCCAACTTCATAAAGCTATGAGTTGTTAATAAACTCGCCGTGACATCATGATATGACCCTCATTCCTATTCAGCAAGATCACATATACACTAAGTCACTCTCTAGAAATCATACATGCTTTATTCTTTATGCTTAAATAAGTATACCCTAATAGCCTTGAGGAGCTACACAAATCCAGTAAAAACAACTTTGACTTTTCTATTCAAATTGTTAAATTTTGCAGATATAGCTATATGTCTAGATCTGCCAAAACACACACACACACACACACACACACAAACACACACACACAGGTTCAAAGTAAACTAAGGGTCACTGTTGATATAATATTGAGCATTTAATATACAATAAGAATACATGGCTATAAGAAGGTAAGTTTTACTTCAATGAATAAAATGAATATTTATTGAGCATTAATTGGGTACTGGTTACTCTGGTAGGAGTTCAGGATATTATAATTAAAAAAAAACACCTTGTCTGCCTTTAAGGCAGAGCAGGACCTAGTGCAAGGAGGGGAATAATAATTATTCTACAGCCAACTGGTTACCACACTAATGGAGGATCAGGTGGAATGAGTGCTGGGCTTGATTAGCAATGTCTGCCATTAGGGTTGACAGGAATAACACAGTCCATTCATGTATGCTTAATGAACACTACACAAATAAACAAACAGATGCACGAATGCCACCTTTCTGATTGGACTAAAAGCTCCTTTGGGGGCAAGTTTCATGGTTATTTGACCTTCATATCCCTCAAAACCTCTAACACAGTTCTTTGTACATATTAGACATTCATTTTGCTGGGTCCCTGGATGGATTGCTTTAGCTAGTTCCTCACAATATAATTCTGCTGCCATTTTGAACACCTCACCGATTTTAAACCTTCCCTTTCCAGTTACTCTATCCTCTTTTCCTCTCCTCCTTCTTTCTAAATACAACACAAATTCATTTCTAGATCCTCAGCTTCCGACAAGGAAAGTCTCCTTTGAACGAATTCAACAAATGTGTTACGTACATATGTGTATTTATGACCCTCTGCTACCCACATGTGGAAGGCTTTTTTAAGCCAACTTGTAAACTTTCCCAGACTACATATTCCTGTTCACATTCCCAGTCTCTTAATAAAGCACCATCTAATTCTTTTTCTTTCAATATAATATGTATATAAAGGACTGGGAGATGCCCTAATTCCACTGTAAGAAGTAAATTTACTTTTATACTGGTTTGAACAATCACATTACAGTCCTCCTTCAGTATCCCCATGGAGGACCAGCTCCAGGAGCCCACCATACCCCAAAATCTGCAGATGTTCAAGTCTCTGTATAAAATGGCACGGACAATGAATACAGTTGGCCCTCCGAATCTGCGAGTTCCACTTCTGAGGATTCAACTGACTGCAGATGGAAATTTCCCAGATGTGAAATCCTCGGATATGGAGAGCTGACTGTATGTTTACTGGAAAACTCTGCATATAAATGGACCCGTGCAGTTCAAATCCCTGTTGTTCAAGAGTCAACTCTATTTTCCTAGTCAGTCTACACCCATGCCATTTTTCTCATCCTTGTTTCTTGATGTTTAAGACACTTCAAATGTGTAATCTAAAGTAATGTAATTATTTTTTATTATGCCTTATTCATCCTTGGTGCCTATTTTTCCCACCCCAAACTATTCAGGGTTTCCTTTGGTATCAAATTTAAATTAAGGATATATATAAGACCCTCTGAGATTACTATCCACCCCATTCTTGAATTTTGGGTCTTAGAAACCTCTACTATGTCTTTTATAAAATGTACTGAACTTATAATGTTTACCTGGTTCATCTTCTTAATGATGCTTAGATATCCTTTCAAAAGACATACCTCTCTTTACCCAGTCCACACTTTCTTTCTCTCTCTGTTTTTCTGTGTCTTCTGCTATTTCTCTCTGGGATTCTCTGTCTCTCCATACTTTGCTCTCTCTCACACACACATATTCAATATCCAAATTCAGTCTATGTATTTTTGTGATATGCCATGCCTCTGCTACATTCGTTAGAAGTTCTTTATTTCCCCATGGAATCAATTCTAAGCGAAAAGGTGAAAAGGAACCCTGCAGAGCCATCACTGAAGCTGGAAAAAAATCCAAGTCTGGGACTGCTTCTAACCAGCTGCCATGTGATACTGTCTTTGGCTTTCCCATCTGTAAAACTGGAGGGTAAAACAAGACCACGTCTAACTGTACCTGACATGTGTCAGGCATCAAGCTAAGTGTTGTATGGGATTATCACCTAATGCTCACAACAACTTCACAAAATGGGCACCAGTGTTATCTCCATTCTATCACTGAGGAAAATGAGACTCAGAGAGTAAACTAGCTTTGCAAATGAAAAACCGTGAGTCTGAGGCTGGATCTCAGGCAGCCTGAGTCTCAAGTTACATATTTTTTCTGTTCACATTCTCCTATCAATTAATCTCCTGTATTTTTATACAATTTAAAAAATGAAAATATTCAACATGTGATTTTTTGTAAATGACAAAATCATACATAGAAATAACACCCAAATTGTTGAAAAGTTATTTCCTCTTCCAAGGACACCAATAAACCCTATTGCAATCCAATAACTGTGTTCAGGTACACACACATACATGCAGCCAAGCCCGACCTAGATTTATGGGTCCTACAAAGGTCCTACTTCTGCAAGAGTAGGTTCCTGCTCAACCTCTCTTGCCAGGGAGAGAAGAGAGATGGACATGCACTCCACCAACCCTAGGGTATTCATCAAGTACACACTCAATGAACATGAAATGAAGTAGAGTGGGGCGGAGTGGAGTGAAGGAGAAGAAAAGGGAAGGGGATGACGGACAGGAAGGAAAGAGGGAGGCAAGGAGGTAGCAGGGGACAGAAGGAAACAGGAGGCTACTGAGGAAGTAAATACCCAGCTGAGAACAGAAGAATGGGAACCAAGAAAAAGAAGGAAGTAGTCAGAGGCATTGTCAGAAAGACAAAAGGGGAGAGAAAACAGTGCCACAGGAGCCTAAAGGTAAAATACTTTCAGAAGAGACGGGTAGATTCCAAAGATGACACTTTCTTCCTCGCCAGGAACACGTGCAAAGGAATGAATTCAGCACCTGGGGCTGTGTCGATAAAGGGCTGCATACTCAAAATGCCTCCGGGGACCAGGCAAAGAGCATAAGTCTAAGATCATAGGAGAGAGGATGCTTGAACATCAAGCACAGCATCTATTTAAAGGGGAAAACCCTGCAGATCAAACAGATAAGCCCAGATTCTGTCCCCACAGCCTGGAGCTAACAAACCAATTCAATTCAAATATTTGTGAAACATTTACAGTGGGGTTTTAATCAGAAACCTTTACTTGAATAGCTGCAAACTTCATCCTCTCCAAGCCTCTCTCCTCATCACAGAAAGAAGAGCACAGACATTTCAACATTTGCGAAGAGGAGGAGAGGTTTTATATGAAGTAACCCAGCTCGGATTTCTTGGTACTGGGAAAGGAAAACCAACCACCCCACACTTGCCAGAGCCTCTTATCTTGGGTGTTGGCAGTGGGCTGGGGTCTCCAAGGCAGGAGCCTACACAGCCCCCAAAGACGTGGCAGAGATACCAACACCTTGGCTACGGTGACTTCTTTGAGGTTAAGTTGTTCATTTTCTCACTTGCTAAAGTTGGAACTCTTTAGAGTTTTCCAGTGGAAGGATTTGGGAGCAAAGCAGTATCTGTTTCCTGCATTTTCTTATTATTGATAGAGTGGCCCAAAAATCTACATCCATCCAAACTGGCCTCCAGCCCCCACCCAACACTCTGCTCTCGTAGTGTCCTGTACTCTTTTCACAAAACTTTTCATCATTCATAGTAATGTATATTTATTGGTCTTGCTTATTGTCCATTTCCTCTACTAAATTCAGACTCCACAAGGTCAAGGACAGAGATTGCTCTAGATTTGCTCATCACTGTCTAGATTTGCTCATCACTGAACCTCCTGTATCTGGCACAAGTCAATGTGGGATATATATTTTCTTTGTTGGTGGTTTGCCTGGCAAACAGCAGGAGTCCAACAAACGTTACCTCTTGCTGCTACTTGTGTTGTTACATCAGCACACCTCCAACAGTGCCAGGCAGGAGGAGGAGGATAGAGAGGGAAGCAACTGGAGAGTTCGAGGTCAAGGTTTTTTCTGGAGCCACCGTGTCTCACATTTCCTGACTGAGGATGAACTTCCTCTTTTTTTCTAACCCAAACCTGCCCACGACGCTGCTTCATTAAGGCGGAGGCATTATCAAGGTCTATCCTTACAGAGGGTTTGGTTTCAGGGTACCCTCACACATCCCCAATGCCAGACAAGTGCAGAAATTATGTTCCTGTCCCATCTAACTCACACATTACCTTGAACGTTTATTACCAGCGGCTGTAACATGCAGTTGTGCCGCCACGAGATGAGTTAGGAGCTGATATCCAGCTGGGCCCCTCTCATCAGGCCATGCACCTTAGTGCGGGGCTGTGTCTCCCCAGAAAGGGTGTGCATGTTCTTTTTGCACAAATATGCTCTATGGGCTAGTAACAGTATTGATTAAAAAAAACAAAACAAAACGGCAAAACTCAATAGCATGAGGCAAATAAAACCCAGTGACTTGAAAAGATGTATCATATCACCTCTAGTTTAATATGTCATCTGTTCTAATTAGAAAAAATACTCACTAGGAACTTTTTTTTAAAATACAGTATCCTGGGACTTCCCTGGTGGCACAGTGGTTAAGAATCCGCCTGAAATAGAAATTGTATTCAAACAATTTTCTATTTCAAAATACACAGGTAGCGAGAGCTAACAAATTATTACATTTCCATTAAGTGCACAGAAACAACAAAGATAATTAAGAAAACACCGAAGCAGCTTTTCCCAAATGGTACTCCGCCTCCCCAGGGCAGAATGGTTTCCTTTTACAAAATTCCCACCTGATGGCAGAGCCACCTGGTACAGGTAATTAATGACATTTTAACAACTGAACTTACTTCTCATTTCCTTTCACAATGGAAAGTGAAGGTGATGAGAGGCAGGAGTCCCCTTGGAACACAAAAGGCATTTTTACAAGAGCTTCTGAAAACCCATCTCAGTGGGAGAGATGTATTTTCATGCTTAAACAAAACTTAAAATAATAATAATTAAAGTGTGAGTTAGACTGAAAAAACACCTTACGTCTGTGAGTCCCAGTCTGGAAGGGATATGATTAAGTAGCTGGCTGTCAACCCCTCTTGTCTCAGCAATCCTGTGACTGAGATGTGGGCTGAGATCATGATTTAAATGGAGCTAAACCAGGGCACCAATACTAACGGAGTTGAAGCTAGGAGTGGGTCAAAGGAGTACCCGATAAAAACCTAAATATTATCTCTGTCAGGCACTGTCTCCTTGTAGTTGAACATACCTGAAACTTCTTCAGGTAATCTGAGGCCTTTGGATCTATAATTAAAGGAAAGAAGGTGGAAACTAGAGTCCCAAAGTCAATTTCAAAGCAGACAAGCTAATGACACGGAGTCAAAATCTTCACCTGTAAAATGGGGACAGGAATATCTACCTGATGAGCATATTGTCAAGATAAAGTGATGTAATGTACACAAATATCTTAACAATGTCTGTACATGAGAGACCCTGATTAATATCAATGGAAATAAAAGAATGGCTACCTGTTTATCCCATCTCTTGGACCACTGACTTAGTCAAACATTTTCTTAACCATCACCTCCACCTTGGTATGAATTCCACATGTGTAGTACTTTCCTATTGTGTAGCTCAATGCTCCTAACATCTGTGTGAAGCAGTAATGATTATACCCATTTTAAAGATAAGAAGACTGAACCTCGGTTCACATTCTTAGTGGCTTAGATCAAAGGTCTTTCACTGTAAAACCCAGTTCTCTGCTCAATTATTCCACAGTGGGAAAGAGGTTTGGGCTCTATGAAAATTTCACTCTTCAACTGATGAAAAGGAATTCAGAAGTTACATTTATCCAATCCAGAGTCCTGCACCATGAAGAGTGATTGCTGTTAAGTATTTGAACAGAACATGTGAACCACACAAGTGAGTGGCTAGAGGCCAAAGAGAGTCTGACATTATGTGGTCATGGCTGAGAAAGGGTGAGCTATATGGAATCCAAGAAACAAAACAAAACCAAAAAAAAAAGAAGGAAAAAGACACCTTCTCTCCTCCTCTAAGAAGATGAGGGAAAACATTTTTCTGGATTTCAATAGTATTTCTTGTAAAGAGAAATTTTCTCATGTAATGGACAAACCAGCAACGTCAAACTAGCTAACAGCAACCCTTTGCCCCAAGGTGCCTTTCACTGAGTAACTTTCCTACATGCCTTTCCTCAGTGCGTTCTTGTGAAATACTTTAAGAGTCAGGCTTGGCAATCTCCAAGTTTTGGATAGAGACTGAGGCTCAGAGGAGGTGAGTGGTTTTACCTGTCAGAGTTGAGCTGCTCAAAACAGAGATAAAACAAGGTGATAGGTTACATCAAAGTCACTAGAAAGGCTGGAAGTGTGTGCTCTGGGAAGACATCCAGAATGACTAATGAGCAGTGCTGCTACTTCTGCGACCATTAGGAAGATGGAAAATCAGGAAGCCGCTGACAGAACGATTGACCTCAGAAATATATCGCCAGTATTGTGAACAGGGTTCAGAAAGCTGCTGTCATCAACACACCTGGATTTATAAGAAAACCATATCGGCAAAGAAATAGACGCCCCATGCTTTGCTTTTCAGTGACCCTGAAGTTAGACACTGGATGCTGAAAACACTGCTGCCAAAAAAACCCAATGTTTCCCCCAATGTTCTAGCCAGCAGAAACTGGAGAACAGAAGATGGCCTCATTGTACAAGTCAACATCAAAAAACCCAAATAACCCAATTAAAAAAAAAAAAGGCAAAGAACCTGAATAGACAGTTTTCCAAAGAAGACATACAAATGGCCAACAGGTACATGAAGAGGTGCTCAATGTCACTAATAATCAACAAAATGTAATCAAAACCACAGTGACATATCACCCCACACCTAACATATACACACTACTGTTTATAAAATAGATAACCAACAAGGACCTACTGCATAGCCCAGGGAATTATACTCAATATTTTGTAATAACCTATAAAGGAAAAGAATCTGAAAACAATATACATTTATGTGTAACTGAATCACTTTGCTGTATACCTGAAATGAACACAATATTATAAATCAACTATACTTCAATAAAAACAAACAAAAAAAATCATGAAAATGGAAAAGTAAAACAAAACAAAAAGACAAGAGATAAATGCTCACAAAGATGCAGAGGAAAGCAAACCCTGTTTGTACACTGTGATTGGGAATGTTAACTGGTGTAACACTATGGAAAACAGTATGGAGTTTCCTCGAGAAATTAAGAATAGAATTACCATATGATCCAGCAATCCTACTTCTGGATATTTATCTCAGGGAAACAAAATCCCTATCTCAAATAGCTATCTGTACTCCCATAATCACTGCAGCATTATTCACAATATCCAAGGTATGCAAACAAGCTAAGTGTCTGAACAAATGAATGGATCAAGGAAATGTGGTATATATATACCAAGAGAATATCATTAAACTTTAAAAAAGAAAAAAATCCTGTCATTTGTAACAACATGGGTCAACCTGGAGAGATTATACTAAGTGAAATCAGACAGAGAAAGACAAGTACTGCATGGTTCCACTTACATGTGGAATCTTAAAAAAAAAAGCTAAACTCATAGAAACAATACAAAAGTAGTTGCCAGGGACTGAGGTGTGAGGAGGAAGAGGGAGAGGTTTAAAATAGTACAAACTTTCAGTTACAAATGAATAAGTTCTGAGGATCTACTATGTAACATGGTGCTTATAGTTAAAGACAACTATAGTTGTATAATTCAAATTTTTTAAGAAAGGAGAACTTAAATGTTCCCACCCCCGCTCCGCAAAAAAAAAAAAAAAAGAAGGAAAAAAAAAAAAGAGGCCTCAGACTCAATTCTGCCTTTGAAAACACAAGCAAATTTTTCTAACTGGCAAAAAAGGGATCATATTCAGAACCCTACCTGGAAGGGAGACTGGGGAATGTAGCTATTGGCTTTCCTGTTTTTCAGTAGAGGAAGGCACAAGACAAGGAGGTTAGAAAGGCTCCTTGGAGGGCAATCACCATACCTACTCCAGCAAGCATGACATCCAATAGGCAGCTCAGAATGAAAGGTTATGAGAACCAAAAAACAGGCAAGACCAAGTGTATGGATAAATGCGTGGAGACATGACAGATAGTGGATTAACTGGAGAGCTAAAAAGGATTTAGAACAACTAAAGTGAGGGTCCATTTGGGAACACGGCAAGGGATCAAGCAGGAGAGGCATAAAAAGGGCCAGAGGATGAAGAGTCGATCACCTCAGTTAATCAGCATAAGCTAGACATCCCTCTTGAGCTTCCAAGAAACCTTGGACAATCCTCAGCTACTGCCATTATCACATGGAATTGCAACTACTCATTTTCTTGTCTTCTGTACTAATCCCCTTAAGAACGAGGGCCGGAGGTCAAGGGCAGGGAGGAACTATGTCATTTTTGTATCTCCAGAACACAGCATAGTTCTTGGCATGTAACAAATGCTCAGTAAGTATTTGTTGTAGAGAATTACATCCTAGCTAAAGTTCTTTCCAGAATGCACATCCAATTGATTAAAATATAATCAATCATCCACTTAGAAAAAATATTCCCCCTACCTTAAATACCTTTCATTATTTAAAAAAATTGGTTAATTGCAGATTATAGATCAGTAACACAATTAAAAATACATCCCTATAGTTTATTTTTGTGCATTTAGTAGTAGACAACTGTTTTTGTTAACTGAGCAACCACTCCTGCATTCTGGTAATAGCACTTCTATTTTCCTATAGGGAAGCACAGCTACTTCCCTCACAGGAAGGAATTCATGTGAGGGGCTTGACCTCAGCTCTGGGGTTTCAGGTGGGCACATGCTCTGGATGGACCAATAAGAGTTCTCTGTGGGATTCTAGCAATGAGTTGGTGAGTAAAGATTCTTTTTTTCTGCTGAGATTGCTGTTAGTGGTAAAACGACAGCCTCAGGCTGCCCACCGCCACTACAAGAAACAAGGTATCCAACCAAGAAAGTAGCCAACATAACAGAATCAGAGCTCCAAAACGGAGAGATAAAGATTCTTAACAAAATCAAATTAGCTACCTGGATCTAGGGTGCCAAGCTACCACTGATCAATAAATTTCTTTTACGGGGTAAAGAAGTCACATATGGTTGCTGTCTTGTACCACCAAAAGGAACTCACAGTTTTTCATTTACCATAGGTATACTATTAGTTGAAGAAATGGCAATTACTAAAAGGAGTTGAAGAATGGAACCCAGTTTTGGGGACGCCAATCTGTCAGTGACCTACCAAGCAGTCATTCCAAGGGGAGACAACTGGGAGACACACAATCATCAGTTGGCCCTTCTAAGAGAATTAAGGAAATACCACAAGAAGCCCTTTACTTGTCTCTATGCACAGATAACTGATTAACAGAAAAATGATCATTACTAAAATGGCTTCAGAGACATTCAGGGTTGTGAAATTACAAATGATTTGAAGAAAAAGTGATTAAGTTTCTCTGAAAGATGTTACTTGTATAGTAATTAATGAATTGAAACAGCATGATGCCCATTAAAAAAAATCATTGCAGACTTTCCAAATAATTTAGCCAAATGTGATACTAAAAGATCAAAGCAAGAAAGCCTCATCGCTACAATTATATAAATACAAAATCTGCCAGTAAACACATGAAGAGCCGCTCTCCTCTAAAATGGCCTTTGCTTGTCATTCAAACTCATATAAAATTCCCAAAATCTGTCAGTGTAGTAGTTTCTAAGTGATGTGTCAACAAATATATTCAGAGAATACTTATTCTGCCTAGAGCCAATGTTTTTATAAAAACATCCTAAAGAGTCAACTGTTAAGTCAATAAAATGAATGTTTTGAGCAGGTGTTTGGAATTGTGCTGATTTATCCATATTTTCCAGTTTAATTTCCACATTTACCACCAAACTTCTGCAAGAAAACAAAAAATGTACCTGGAAGTATTATGCTCATCATAAATATGAGGACAGTTGTGCTAAATATATCTGTACTGGTAAGGGGGATTCATAAATCATTTTCATTTGCTTAAATCCTTAAAGTTTTCTGTTTAACCCAGAGCGATTGGAATGCCAAGTGTCATACAGTTTAAATGGCATTTTTTAAGCCATTAGCAGCTGACATTTTAATTAGGTATATTTACAAGAGACACAAGAAAAAAAAAAAAATAGAAGACGAACAAGGAATGAGACCTGACTCAAGGACTCATGAAAGAAGAAAATAATTACTATTCATTCCTTTTATCCTTCTCTTTTAGCACATCAATCTGAAGCAGTGTAACAGTGGTCAAGAATGTGAGATCGAAAGCCAGCTTTCACCAGTTCAAATGATAGCTGTGGCATTTACCATCTGCCAGACCCTGCAAAAATTACATAAACTGTTATTTGTTTCCAAAGGAATAACGCCAGCACATATCTCATAAGGTTGCTGTGGGAATGGATTTTGGCACAGCTCAAAAAAACATTCTGTATAGGGCCAGAAGACGAAAGAAGTGTTCAATAAATGCTAGCTATTACTATATTATTTGTAACCTTGCCTACTAGGTAAATGGCGAATAGTGGCAGGGAATTGTTGTTTCAGATTTTATTTATATAGTTATATTTCTTCTTGCACCAGTAATGATGCAAGACATTAAAAAAAAAAATACAAGAGACAACAAAATAGCCCAATGTAAGAATCAAGGTTGGGACTTCCCTGGTGGCACAGTGGTTAAGAATCTGCCTGCCAATGCAGGGGACACGGGTTCGAGCCCTGGTCCGGGAAGATTCCTACATGCTGCGGAGCAACTAAGCCCGTGTACCACAACTACCGAGCCCGCGTGCCACAACTACTGAAGCCTGTGCACCTAGAGCCTGCACACCTGGAGCCCATGCTCCACAACAAGAGAGACCACCACAATGAGAAGCCCACGCACCACAACTAAGAGTAGCCCCGGCGCTCTGCAACTAGAGAAAGCCTGCACGCAGCAACAAAGACCCAATGCAGCCAAAAATAAATGAATTAGTTTTAAAAGAAATCCTTTAAAAAAGAAAAAAAGAATCAAGGTTAAATAAACAAGTAGAACAAAGGTTATAGATAAAAATAGAGGTAGGAGTGAGACAAAGGGTAAGAATCATAGAGCTATGGCTGCTATAATCAACTACACATTTGTCTTAAGCTTTCTGGCATCCGAGATGTGAGATAACAGAAAAAAATATATACATATATACTCACATATTTACAACATTCATATAGATTCATATCAATATTCTTATAGATAGATACAGATACATATCTGCCTTGGATTTCTGGCACAGAGCTCCTGAAGCCCTTGTAATTTCCTAAGTGATAAGAGCACTAGAAGCATCTTTTGTTTGGTCTTTGTCCAGAGCTCCTGACACAGGGCTGCTGAAATGCATGGAATTTCCTGGGTGATAGGAGTGTCTTTTGTTCTAATGGGGTGACTGTGGGTGGGCACCTGGATGACTGCTGGTCACCAGAAAGACCAAGCCATGATTAGAAGCTTAATATTTTTACTGCTCACTCCCAGCCCCTTCTCTTGAGAAGGGACAAATGCTGAAAATGGAGTTAACGATTGATCATGCCTCCCTGAGGAGGCCTCCAGAAAAATCTCCATAGAATGAGGTCTGGAGGGTTTCCAGGTTGGCAAACATCCATGAACCTGGAGGGTGATGCACCCCCAACTCCACAGAGGCAAAAGTTCCTGCACTTGGGAGTCTCCCAGACCTTGCCCTATGTATCTCTTCATCTAGTTGTTCATCTGTATCCTTTACCATATCCTTTAATAAACTGGTAAATAAAAGTAAGTGGTTCCCTGAGCTCTGTGAGCCACTCTAGCAAATTAATGGAATCCAAAGTGGGAGGAGGTCATGGGAACCTCTGGTTTTTGCCAAGTCAGGAAGAAATTGTGGGTAACCGGGGGACCTACTACTTGAGATTGGCATGTGAAATGGGAGGGGGCAGTCTTACGGGACTGAGCCTATAACCTGTGGGATCCAACGCTATCTCCAGGTAGACGGCGTCGGAATTGAGTTAAACTGTAGGACACTCAGCTCATGTCGCAGAGGATTGCTTGGTGGGGGAAAATCTCCACACATTTTGGTGACCAGAAGTGTTGGAAGTAAAGTCTTGTGAGTGTGATACTAGAGCGAGGAGTACAGGAGAGACAAAGGAAGGTGGACTGGGTTTTTCTAACTTAAAACACAAGAAAGAAAACTGGGTCTGCAGCACAACTTTCAGTACCCATGAACTTAAACTACACTAAATATCCAGGAAGAAGGTACTGATTTTGTGAGAAACAGTGAACATACAGACCTAACGCCAACAAATGTAAGGTATCTCTGGGGGGCACGTAATTAAAACCCATGGTAATAACATTGTTGGCCTCAATTCTTTACCAATCTCTGCATCCATATCGGTACCACCACCTCTGGGTCCACATGTAGTCCCTGCACTTTGACTTTGAACTTGGTTCTAAGATTTTCTTTGGCCTTAACATATGGGTGGAAATTGTAGTATGTACTGACTAATTTCCAGTTCTTGGCCTTAAATGGTCTCAAGTATTTCTGCCTGCCCTAATGTATCTCTGCCAAAGCATGAGACATCAATGACAGGGCTAGTCTGGTTGCTAGTCTAAGGAAGATGAAAGACAGGAAGCAGAATCGGATCATGTGAAGAAGAGTCACCACTGTGCTGAGCCCAGCCTGTATAAGCCAAACCACAGATAATTCACAAAGACAAAAGGAATAACAAATGATTGTTGTTTTAAATCTCTGAGTTTTGGGTGATTTGTTATGCAGCAATGGCAAACTGATAGAATAACCAAATAATGACAGTTCTTTAGGCAGTGTTTGCATTGGCAACTATAAGCCAAAAATATGTATTCTAAATGGATTACCATGCTCAGATAAAAAGCAGCATAGGGCTGCCCTGGTGGCGCAGTGGTTGAGAGTCCGCCTGCCGATGCAGGGGACACGGGTTCGTGCCCCGGTCCGGGAAGATCCCACATGCCGCGGAGCAGCTGGGCCCGTGAGCCATGGCCGCTGAGCCTGCGCGTCCGGAGCCTGTGCTCCGCAACGGGAGAGGCCACAGCGGTAAGAGGTCCGCGTACCGCAAAAAAAAAAAAAAAAAAAAAAAAAAAAAGCAGCATAAAGCACATCAGCACATATCCTCATAGCTTCAATTTATGAACGGACGAGTCTCATTATTATGATTTCTGACACCCATAATTAACATAAATAAAATAAAAATTCTGTTTATTGCTCACCATACCAAATGAAGTGCCCAGATAGCCACCAAAACTGAACGATAGGTTTGAGATAATTAGTCTCTAAATTCACAAGGAAAATTCACTGGAGGGTGGGATGTGACAGAGGAGTAGGTTATACGTTTAAAGGATAGGCCAACAGCTTCCAAAGAAGCACAGGGCATGACAAGTGGCCCCTGTGCTTGGCGCTCAGGAGAGATGCCATGTATATGAAGATGTTGGACAGAAAAACCTAAATCTCCAAATACATGCCTGTTTAAAAGACACAAGGACATATGTTCCAAACAGTTGTGTAGCGCCAAGATGAGGTGGTGTCTCACATGGGCAGCTTTATCCAGAGTGCACAGAATAAATGGAGCAGTAGGGATTTATTTAGTTAACCATAGCTTATGATTCTCATGAGCAAGCCTGGTAACTATATAATAACAATAAAAATAGCTTGGGCTTCCCTGGTGGCGCAGTGGTTGAGAATCCACCTGCCGATGCAGGGGTCATGGGTTCATGCCCCGGTCCGGGAAGATCCCACGTGCCGCGGAGCGGCTGGGCCCGTGAGCCATGGCCGCTGAGCCTGCGCGTCCGGGAGCCTGTGCTCCTCAACGGGAGAGGCCACGACAGTGAGAGGCCCGCGTATCACACACACAAAAAAAGCTAACACCTATTCATCAGTATGGATGTGCAAGAAAATGTGCTAAGCACTAGGCAGGAATTATTCCATTCAATTCATGTAACATTCATAATAACCCAGGAAGACGGGTATTTTTTACTCCCTCCTTCAACCCATTTGCCCTTTGCTTTCACAGTTTTTACAGACAGGTACCCTGAAGTGACTTATGGTTACACAGACACTCCTTGTCTAAGAGGAGAGAGCAGGCAAAATTCGGATAGATATACTTGATTACCATTTGCTTTATATAAGTCTTGAACATTATCTGGATTGATTGACATTTTAATTTTTTTCTTAAACATAAAGCTTCCCTAATTTCAACTGGCCTGTAGAAATATTTTGCCAAACGGAAAGCACTCTGTAAATGGAAAGAAGGGTGATAACCCTGTGAACATTGTCTAACCGGTTTAGAGAGAAAACCTCAATTCCAATGATATTATTTTAGAATATCCCACTGATCCAGGTTGTCTCAAAGAATTGTGGTCCAATCGCCCAACATTATCTTTTAATTAACTCTGACACGTGGGGAATACTATTCCTATGTTCTCATTGTCAGATGGACAGCCTACAATGTTTCCCTCCCCTGAATTGTCTTCTACTGAAAATAATCCACAAACTTCAGTGCTATAGGAAATTGCATTGTTGAACATGTAAGGTTTGTTTGTCTCATTTCCCTTAAAGTTTGTTTCTTCTTTTGGCAATTAAACAGATGACAGATTTTGCACCCATACTGTATGTAAATTATGTACAAGTTTCACCACTTGGGCTTGCATAGTATCTAATGATTTTCAAACAATGGCATGTGGGACACATGATAATAACCAGCCATAAATCATTAGAAATCAAATTCAAACCCAGTGAACACGGGATATACGCGTTTCTTGTGCATTTTGCTTCAAATTTAACTCAGGTGACTAAAAGCAGAACTGTGGGACTATTTAAAGGAACTAAATCCCTGAAAATCATGCAGTTTTTGGAGATGTACATTCTGTTCCACAATATTCACCAATTATCAGAAACTGAAGCAAACTTAGAATTCACACATGCAAAGTGGTAAAAGAGATGGGCCTACTTGACACAGCAGTTTGATTCAACTGATTATTACTGGCCCAATGTGCGACTTCTTAACCACACTCATCCTGGTCAAATTTACTTCAGAAACAAAATAATAGTCACTATTATCTCAGAAGTCCCTGTTGCCCAGGTATTTCCCTAAAAGGTTATTAACCTCACACTGTAACCACTGATTCACAAAGCAAAATTTTATGTTCCTTCCCTTTGCTGTTTAAAGGCCCCACAAAGACAGTGAATCTATCAGATTGTTACAAAAAGCCATCAAAAAGTTCTAGACATTTTGTAGTACTTCCTTCAGATATTTTGTAAACCCAACAGAAGTATGCAGTGTTTTGTTTAGTTTTGTTTTTTTAGTGTGCAGCTTTTTAACCAAAAGCTGTATTGGTTCCCTCATTTTATCTTCTACATGAAAATAAGAAAGATGTTTATCATAACAGCGAAAAAATAATAATTTGGCCAAGCCGTAACTTGGGTGGCTACATATTACATGTGATGGTAAATCAACTCAAACTAACTTAAGTAAAATAAAGGCAGGCTGGGGAGATAGGGAGCTAATTAACTCACATGACAAGAGGTCATGTGATTTTATTTAAGGTGGGCCCAGGCAGTGGTGGTTAGGAAATGTTTAACAATATATTCTTTCTTTTCTTTTCTTCCTTCCTTCATTCCTTTCTCTCTCTCTTTCTTTCTTAATACAGGGAGCTGATTTGTGGCATTTGCCAATTTCAAGCTACTACCATGTCATCAACCAGCTCACAAAATTCCTGAAAATTTCACAGAAGGTCCTTGTGGGCTGGTATGAACTAGCTCCAGTACACCATAATCCAGGTACTCAAATGGTATCATAACTATCCCCATGTCCCCACCTCCCCCTCCCCTTTCTGCTTTGCTCCATCTGATTTCATTCTCAGGTTCATTACATGGTGGCAAAGATGACAGCACGGGAGGAATGTGGTCAGAAGGGCTCTAAATAACTTGGCTTCTCAACCTAAGTGTCTGTCGACAGATGAATGGATAAAGCAGATGTGGCACATATATACAATGGAATATTACTCAGCCATAAAAAGAAACGAAATTGAGTTCTTTGTAGTGAGGTGGGTGGACCTAGAGTCTGTCATACAGAGTTAAGCAAGTCAGAAAGAGAAAAACAAATACTGTCTGCTAACACATATATATGGACTCTAAAAAAAAAAAAGTGGTTCTGAAGAACCTAGGGGCAGGACAGGAATAAAGACACAGACGTAGAGAATGGACTTGAGGTCAAGGGGAGGGGGAAGGGTAAGCTGGGACGAAGTGAGAGAGTGGCATGGACATATATATACTACCAAATGTAAAATAGATAGCTAGTGGGAACAGTTGCATAGCACAGGGAGATCAGCTAGGTGGTTTGTGACCACCTAGAGGGCTGGGATAGGGAGGGTGGGAGGGAGACGCAAGAGGGAGGAGATATGGGGATATGTGTATATGTATAGCTGATTCACTTTGTTATACAGCAGAAACTAACACACCATTGTAAAGCAATTATACTAGAATAAAGATGTTAAATAAATAAATAAAAAACTTGGCTTCTGATCTGCCCTCTTAGAACCAAACACTATGGCCAAGGAATAAAATATTCTGATCACCCAGTTTTAGAGCTAAAGAGAATGGGGAAAGCTACCTTCAAATCATTTGTATTAAGCAGAATTCATCTGAAATGAGAAAAGATTAGTACTAAGAACCTCTGTTTAGATGAGGACCATCTAAGTTTCAACAGGTGTAAGATTAAATCTACAGCAACGTTTATTCCATTTCTGGGTACGTAAAACAGAATTCTCTACCATGTGTCCACTTTTGATGGAAATTTGGGGTAAGAGCTTAAGACCCAAGAAAATGAGATGGGTCTTGAAGAAAAATATGCTTTTGCAACATAAAGAAGCTGTCTTCAGTCATGGATAGATTCAAAATGTGAAGACACATAATTGCTGCATAAATTTATTAATAGAAGTGCTAATCCCATAAATTGTACACATCTATTTGGACACACAATCTTTTATTTTTCTTTCAAATGAGGAAGGAAAAATAAAGGAGAACTGGTAATATTGCTTGCAAGTAAATTGGATTTTCCATCGAGAAAGCTGTTTAGAAAAAGCTATTCGAGAAAGCAGAATAGTACTCACAAAAAGGTATTAATGAGCCCAACCAGGAGGAAAAAGCCTCCAACAAAACAAACAAAAGTTTGCAAAACCTCTTTCAGGATTGGAAGCTTAAGGAATGATTTGAAGTCTCTGTCTTTGCAGAAACAATCTCACCAGCCAGCCAAGTAAAGCGGGATGAATTTTACGAATAAAAACTCTTAACTTATAACTAGAAGTCTCACCAATGATTCAAGAGACAAGACCTCAGCAGCTCTGGGCTTAGAAGGAAACTAATATATCCTGCCTCAAACTGTGAGGCGTTATAGGAACAAGATGTAGACTGCACGGCGTGTTTTCACTCCGGCTTTGGCTGCTGTGAATGTCATAATACAGAGGTTAAGTAAAATCCAAGACAAGAAGGACCAAGTGAAGCCTGTGGCTTTATCCTGGATAGCTCTTTTACTGCTTGTCCACAGAGTTTCATTTTGTTTGAAATCTTATTTATTTATTGTTGTTTATTTATTAACAACAGAACAAGAGCAACAACAAGAAGGCAGGAAAATAGCTAAGAAAACTTGAGCTTTTTCCCCAAGAGAACAGAGGAATAGAGTTAGGCCACCTTTCCACCGTTTCTCTGTACCACTAAATCAAGTCAGCTACCAGAATATGCCTGCTATAGCTCAATGTGCCACGGGAGGGATGTAGCAATTGCGAAATGACATCCGGAATGCTCATTATTAGTTAAACAAATCCAGGCCCATTTATTAATTTCTTCAAGTCTATCACCATGGTGCCAGAGTGCTTAGCCAGCCCACGATTAGGATGGTGGAAAATAGGGCTGGAAGGCTCTGATTAACTCAACTGTCACCAGGTGTTTTCACTGATAAAGAGGCTTCCTTGTAGGAATTTAATACTAAAACTATCCCTCGTATGTGGTGTGCCAGATTAACAGAGGCGGCCAAAGGGACACATGGTGCTCGCCGGACTAAGAGGAGGACCTTGAGATAGTAACACTTCACGGCCAGTGATGAGATGGTCATGTTACAAAACATAAAATAACTTCTACCTTCAATTACAACGGTACCCTAAAAAAATGCTAAATGCCGGTTCTCTCATCAATATACTACTATATTACTATGTGTATTAATAAACCCAAGGTCCCATACTGTGCAGGCTATATGGATAAATACATGGCATACAGGAAAAGTATCTTAAATGTAATAATAGTTTCAACAGATCAGCGATGAGGCAATTGCTTCAAGATAGGAAATAATAAACATTTCCTAGCATTACCTAGTGAGAAATAGATACGGTATGTGGGACAGATGAGGAGGAGGCTGCAGCACATTTCATTTTTATCCTCTTAAATTACACTTGGCCTTTCTGTTAGAATTTCACCTTTGGACCGTTTGCTAATATCGTATATAGTCACAGTAGCATCTTTTACTTAAAACCACAAATATTAGGTGGAAAAATGTGTTCAGGGAGATTTACCAGACTGCTTACATGGGCAAAGTAATCAGACTTGGCATCTGAATTGACAGGTCATACTACGTTGGATACCTGTCAGGGTCCCCAGAAGGAAAAGATAACAGAAATCAAGGGTTACCTTTTGCAGAATTAAGAGCTTATGATTCTTTTAGGGCCTGAGTTTATAGCCCATGCTCAGAAGAGGAAGATGGGCTATTTAAGTATATTTTCATTTATTCTTGGGTATGGACTGTTTGAATAAAGGTAGAATTTCTCACTTAAAAATAAATTTAACCTTAACAAAGCATAAACATGACCCTAATTTTCACTCTGTCACCTCTTCTTCCCTGTTGCATTCATTAGCTACTGTTTTTTGACCTTGGACATGTAACAGTAATCCCTAGAGTGAGCTCTCTTCTACCACCAAGAAAAGGTTCCCTCCACTGTGGAAATGTTTTTATTGTAGTTGTTGACATATGGGGTAAAATATTCCCTTTGGACACAAAAACCTTCTTCAAGACTAACTAGCTCCTTCAAACAACTCAACTAGTAGGAAGGATCTTAAAGGTCTGAAACCACTGCTGTGAGAATTAGAATACAGTTAAGTTGCTGTTTCTTTGTCTTGTTCAGCATTTCTCCATTCATTTTCTGGCATCTATGTAATAGGATTTAGAAAGGAGAGCTATGAAAACAGGCTCCATCGATGTCAACTTCCAAGAGGGAATTCTGTATGTGGATCACAATAAACCACTGGAAAGAGGATTATTGAATACACTCTTCAACATGCTTCTTCAGGATCAACATTGATGGGCTCTCTTGAAAACAAAATGCATTTCTTCTACTGCACTGTTTGGAGAACTACCTATCTCTGAGTTTCATTTCCTTTGTCCCAAATAAGGACAAAGCAAATAAAAAGGACTTGTGGTATTTCAAGCAAAATATCTCTGCCACACAAACGAGGGGTCCAGAGCTCCATGGTCTCTGGAGGATAGCTCACAGAGGGCAGGCGGCCTGAGGATGCTATGGCACTATCACCGTATCATGATGGTGAACACCTCTTGCTCCCCAGAGCCCCTTCCCCCTTCCTCCAGCAACATGCCTGGCATCAACTGGGGACTCAATCCTACTCAAAGTCTGTAAGTAGGGCTCCATCCTTAGGGATCAAGAATGTGTCCGATATGCCAAGAGGCATATCACAGTCCCCTGGCTGCAGGCATCTGTAGAGACGTAGACACATGATCCAGTCCATTCCAACCCCAGTGACTCTAAGAAAGTCTATAGGATCTATCATAAAAGAAGTGTATTATTTTCTGTTGCAACTTCTGCAGCCATAATGTCACCACTGGTTAGTCCAGACGATGTTTGAAGGCCTTTCAAGCACTTAGTGGGGCTTTAGGAATACAACACTGTAATTTCTCTTTAGGGATAAAATATATTGAAGTCATTCTCTGTTGCCCCTACCCTAACTAGAATATGGCAATGTTTTAAACCATTAGGACAAACCCCAGAAGTCTCTACCTTGGCATTTCATCTGGCTTTGGTCATTCTCTTGTACAAGTATAATGTGTAACTTAATAATAATAATAAATCGGCATGAACTAATATTTACTTTGCAATGGACCTACAGACTTTCTATAGGCCATAATAGGATAATATGGCAATATTGTATTTTGTCAGGTATAACGTTGGATGAATTTGTACTGGCATCTTTTCAATGTTTTAGTGGGAATATAATGTATCTAAAGAACTCTGATGCAACAGATTGGACATGAGAGTCATCACAGCTTTGTAATTCTGTCCACCCCCCACATGTTTAGTCAGATTTTAGAATAGTAAGGTCCTAGTAGCCAAAATTTAGGTTCTAAAGTCAGCATATAAACTATATAATTGGACTTGATCATATTAGTCCACATTCCTGGATTATATAATATGGTACAATATCCTCAAAATACATCAAGATTCTGATCACTTCTCACCATCCAAGCTACCATCACCTCTTTTCTGGATTATTCCCAAAGCTCTAGCCAGCCAGTCTCTCTCCTTCCAAACTTATTTCCATAATCTGTTCTCCACAGAACACCATAAAATTATTTGTATAATACAAATCAGATCACACCGCTGCTTAACACTCCCCACTGTCTTCCCATTGCAAACTCCTCATCAGAGCCTACAAGGTCCTCCTGACTTAATTTAGCCAGGCCTATGCATCCAACCTCAATTCCTACCAGTCTCACAGAGCTCCAGCTCCACTGGCTTTCTTCCTGTTCCTTCAATATCCCAAGCTTTCACACCTGGAGGCCTTTGTACTACTACCCAGAACACTTTTCCCCTTGATCTTTCCAAGGCCTCCCCCTTTGCTTCATTCACTTCAAATATCATATCTTCAAAAACTCATCCCTGGACACTCTATCAAAAACATCATCCCTTCCCAACACTCACTATCCCCCTGTTTTATTTCCTTCATAGGTCATATCACTAGCGTCAACTATATTATTTCCGTGTTGACTTGTTGATTACCTGTCTTCTCCACTGAAATGTAATCTCTATGGGCACAAGACTTTTTGTCTTATTTGCTGCTGAATCATAGCAAAAAGAATGGAGCCTGGCACATACAAGTTACTCTATAAATACTTGGTGAATGAATGAGTGAATCAATGAATAAGTACATTGTGCCATAACATGATCTAAAGATAAACCAATGTTCAGATAGTACTAGATCTATTGACATGGTTAGAGGCAACTGTTCTTAACATAGCTTGGTTAACATCAGTGTTCAGTGAAAGGCAAGCATATTTCATATTTAAAAGTTTGTAGGCAAGGTGATTTTATTTTGAGACTGTATGATAGGAACAAGCATCCCTTAGTTGGTAGGAAGTGTACACACACTCACACATACACACAAACTGGTTTCTGGTATCTTAAATAATGTGACTACACTCCTACCTAAAAAAAAAAAAAATCCTTTGGGATATTAGTAATGGAATACCTCAACCCAGAGGGGGGAAAAAGAAACATATGGAGCTTTCTCCAGGAGGGAGAGGAGGTCATAGCCACTTCCAGAGGGGTAAAAGATCAGGGCATGTATTTGTAAAACGTGTACGGATTTTTCTGCCCACAGGCAGTTTTCACACACTACACAAACAGAGAATAAACTAACATGCTCCCCATCAAGAGACGAACCAAGGAGTTTCTAAGAATTCCTCTGAACCCAAGTGCATCAGAGCAAAAGTAGATTTGAAAAGCTACAAAAGGCAGTTCTTTTAAAAATCTGCCACAACTTCCCACCAACATGTTCTTCTACACATTGCTTTGCCTTCAATCTGTACTGCATGGGCTTTCCGTACCCCATCAGCAGGGGATGGGAATGCCCAGTAAGTTTCACTGTTGTCTATGATGAGGCATTATGATTTTTAAAAAATTATTTCCAGTAACTGATATAATATGCAAGTCAACTATACTTCAAATTAAAATTTTTTAAAAAAATCATTTCCAAATGGGCAGCTTAAAACATTGCCATCTCACTGCTTTAATGTGGATATCTTTAAGCTGCTTATAAGGCACCACTTCAGTATCACTCACGCTCACTTTCAAGTTTCAAAAAAAAAAAAAAGCGGGGGTCGGGGGGGTGGATTTCTGAATGCTCCATGGGAAAGCTAGGTGAAATCTTAGATGTCTGGCATAATGAAAAAATAAGAACTGCTACTTCTATTTAGCCAAGAGTCAATCCAGGCTGCCCCTGGGAAGTTCTCTCTCACTGCTACTATTGCTCCTGAGCCAGCATGTGGATAATAACAATATCTAGCATTTGTCTTACAATTTACCAAGTGCATTTATTTATCCTCCTCGATTATCTTTACAAAAATTCTGTAAGATGTACAACACAGATGTCTGTTTCCAGGTGAGATTCAGGAAACTGACTTTCCCTTGGTCTCTCAGATATGAAGTGAGAAAGCCTGGACTAGGATTTGTATTTCCAATGGCCTGCTGAAAGCTCTTTCCACCGTGCCGTATTCCCATATTTCACAGCAAGTGAAAGGACAGTAAGTGCCACAGATAATTCACCATTAAAAAAGAAAAAAAAAAAGTCCCAGTTTTCCCAGCACTAATCCTCTACCCCCAACCTGCATGGACTCTCAACTCCAACTAAAATTATCTTCTTGAAACCTCAATGCTACACGCAGCTGAGTCTGCCTGTTTGGTTTCTATGAGCTTTAACAAAAGTGTCAATTATTACATTGAAATTCTATTTTGAGGTTTATTATGAACGTTGGTTTCTATAAAATTCTTACTTAAGAAGTGTTAGAAAACACAGCTCTCACTCAATTGTCAGGAGGCACAATACCAAGGGACTTTTTCTGTTCCTTGTCCCCCCGGCCCCGTCTCAGGAACACCAATCCAGACTCAATTAAATTCAGCAATATCCTAAGGCCAAGTTTCTGGAATAGAAACACCAGGGGCACAGAATGACTGCAGGGTAACTTTTAGGTCAGCATTTTATCATTCTGCCCTAGACCCAGGGGTTAAACTCTGCACGGAAAGATTACGTAGCTTCAACAGTAATTCACCTTCCCCAGGTTCTTCCAGCCCAAGCCAGGATCCAGCTAACCATCCAGCAACTATTTACTTCCCATCTGCATGCGCTAGGTGCTGGAGGTACAATGAAGAACAAGGCAGATGCCATTCTTGTTCTCTAGAGATGCCATACTAGAGAGAAACAGACAAAAGGCAGATAAACAAATAGCGTTATAATCTGCCAAAAGTGCTATAGAGGAAATAAACAGAAGCACTAAAGGAGCCTAATGAAAGGAACTTCTTTGGTTACGGTGGCCAAGGCAGGGCTCGCCGGGGAGATGAGTCAGTGACAGAGCTGCCATCAAAGAGCATTCCTTCCTTGACACTCACCTCGTTCCATATTCCTTCCCTTAGTAGTTGGCTGATGAACAGGGCAAAGACCAAACAGACCATGGTAGGATGGTACCAGGCTTACCAAAAAGTTCGCTTTAAAAATCAGTCCTGAAGGGTTATTCCAGTTTAAAATAAAATCAACATAGAAGAACGGGGAATTCCGGTTGGCACAAAAATGGCCTTTATATCGTTTCTCTAAGATGACAAGAAGTATATTGCCAATAAATCCACAATTCTGTTTCCAATTAATGCAAGCTTATAGTAGTCCAAGCTGTTATTAGATTTCAATTAATAACCTGTGATGCCTCATTAATGCAAATATGCTCCTAGTTGTGCTAAACCTTCATTAAGTGAAATGGATCCGATGACATGACTGCTTCATATGATAATGGAACTATGATTAAAAGGCATAATTAATCATTACCTGCTACGAAATGCTCTCTATGACACTTACTTATTCCTATATGAAACATTTGCTACTTTGAAAAGTCAATTTATCTTTAAACTATTCACTGGTGAATAGAAAAGCACAAACATCACCCTGAAATATTTCCAAAAGTGGCAGAGAATCCCAGACACAAGTCAGGTTCTTAAAGAATAAGGAAGGCTCTGTGGTCTTGTGCTCTGTTCCCATTCCCCGTTTCATGTAATCTGTTGTGTTAAAGTGTAAAGCTGCAAATCTCAGTCCTACAACTGGATGACACTGCTTTTTAGTTCTCTTGACGGTGTATGTTCCCATTCCTTAAATCCTGAATTGCTCCACCTGCAGCTTCAAGCCAGCCACAGATCCTGAGTCAAACGAGGCAAAAGCAGGACACCATCACCACCACGCCCTGCCTCCACCACCACCCCACACAGGAAGTCCGACATGAAACAAAACTGCCTACAACAGACTGTTACTACTTTCAGCCCAGCAGCCTTTCCCAATACTGACAATAACACTGTTTTGCCTTTGCAGAACTGCTCCTCTCTTATACCTGTTGTGGTTCTGGTTAGGTGGTCAAATACAACTCCTCTCTCACACAGGCCGACGAGAGGGTCAGGAGCCAGGCTGAGCCATCAAAATCCCCCAACGTCCAGCAAAGTAACTGATCCAGGTGTAGGCTCCTGAATCTAGCAGAGTCTCTCGGGTCTTTCTTTGGATTCCTTCAACACCCATAACATGGACCATTTTCACTACATGCTTTAGCTTTAGTTTATTGTTTGTGATTTTTGTGGAATCCCAGAAATGAAAGTAAGCAATTTACTAGGGCCACCTGTCCCATCCCAACCACAACCCAGGTAAAGTCCATCCCCTCTTACGCTTCCTCTCTGTCACTTACGGCCAAGAGACTTAAAGTGTGCAAAAGCCACACATTGCTCCCTCTTAAGTAAATAGAAGCTTTACAAATCTATTGAGATTTCTTTTTAATTGCTGCTTAGTATCCAACATAAGATTAGACCTGTTTTCTAGATTAAAAAGTAACATTATAAAAAAGATCATTTCGATATTTAAAATTAAGAAACTGTCTTAAAATGGAGTTGTTTAAAAATACCCAGGTATTACAGTAGCCTGACATCAGACACATAACCCTAAAAATTAAAAACAACACAAAAAGCTTTAGAGATTCTATTACAAAAGTTCAAGTCCATTCCTCTTCAAAATTTTGTACAGAATGTATATATTGGGACTCTTTCCTCTTGGCAACAAAAGTAATATTGGGTCTTAATTACTGTACTTTAATATGCTAGAAAAACTACACTTCTTTCCTATATAGTTACATATTAGATGTATAAGACACAGCATTAAATATGGCACTTATGATTAAAATGTATCTCTGTACGTAAACAGCTACCCCTTATAAGAAATAAATATTGATTTATAAAGTGGACATGGTACAGCAATGGTTTCGAGGCATATGCCAACAATGATCGATGGGTACAGGTTGCTGGAGCGCAGGGTTGAGGATTGTAAGACGGCCTGGGCACCTGGCTGAGAGGAGTACAGAGAGTGATGAGTCAGGCCTACCAAGGATGTAGGATTCAGAAGTGGTAGCAGGGCACTAATCGTCTTTTTAATCCCTTGCAGCATGGAAAAGTCCAGTTTTTCTGCCAGTAGGTGCTTGACCTTTGTGAAGTCCCAATTCCCTGGGTCTCGGTCCACTCATGTTTTAAGTGAGGGTTTTGATTAGATGACCTCTGAGGTCCCTTCCAGTTTAAACATTCTATGATATTCTGAGGAAAGAATAATAATAGTCCTTATGATTAGAAGCCAGAGCAGTATGGGGTGCGGCGAGCTACAGGCGGGCAGCAAAGAGAGTCTGCATGTGAAAGCTCTGAAGAAAAGGGAGAAGGAAGAAGGCAAACCTTCACCAAACTGTCCCACAGTAACCCTGGCCTGGAGAATGAGGCCTAAAGAGCAAAATACTGCCCCATGAATAAAAAGCGCCTCATCTTTCCACTTAAAATATTTTCAAAAGTTCTTCACAGAATTATTGTGCAAAAGGAACTAAATGTCCATGATTTAAAAGAAAACAAAACACAGTCTTCTTTACATATAACCTTTCAGATATGTCTGTATCTCACAGATGGAAATGCGCAAGAGCCTTAGTTAGGATGTTTTCAGCTACAGAACCTAGAAAGTCACTAAATCGCCAAACAGGAAGTGCAGACATCAGGCAGGCTCAGTGACTTGCAGTGTCATCCATGGCCCCAGAGCCTATGAGCTCTCTGCTCTACAGACCTGGTGAAGGCTTTGTCCTAAGGCTAGTTCCCCACATACTGATTAGATGGCTGCCAGGAGTAATTGGTGCCCCGTGTTCCTGTTCAATTCCTAAAACAGACTAGCTTTGCATTCTTAGGAATCCTAGCAAGCTTCTCCTTGCTGCTCCATGACCCAAACTGGTTCAGACCAGCTCACCTTTGAATCAGTACCTGGCATACTTGATGGAAATATTCTAGGGAGGAAGGAAGGAAGAGGGAGGTAAGGGGAGCGGGGAGGGAAAGAAAGGGCCCCAGACATGTGGGCTGCTGGTCTGACAGCCAGGCCTCAGGGTGAGAAGCTGCCCTGGTGCACCCAGCGAGGCCACACTGCTCTCCTGCTGGACATAAGCAACCTCACAGAACACCAGCGCCTCAGGAAAGGTCATTCGGAGATCAAGTTAAGTAAGACAAGACCACTTGACGATTTTGTCTGAGCACAGACAGAAACAAGGTTATTGTACAACCCACAGAACACCCAACATTGCCCTCCCTTGACTAATACGAGTGACAGGTGTTTCTTCAGGAGTTACAGCTTTAGCCTCACTCTAGCCCACCCTCCCCATAGAGATTTATTGAGACACCCAACTATAGAATTGCCCCCAACTTAGTGACGGCATGCAACCCAGAATGAACCTCATCCCCACGGGCCTTCCCTAAATCACCCAATCAAAGCTCAAATCCTTTTTACCAGGCTCTTACTTAGACACCCCATGGCTCTCCGTAGTGTGTGTTCTCCCTCTTGCAACGAATAATGAACCCAGCTTTTTCCACTCCAGCTGTGTTCCTGGTGGTCTCTAGCTGGAGGACATCAATACTGGTTTTAGACTAATGTTTGCCAAAAGTTTTTATTTTCATTACTACCTCCCTAAGAAACCTCTTCAGATATTTTTTTTCCTAATCATCCCCAACCCATGAAATATTAATACCACAGATATACAGAATCTCTATTTACTGTATGTACACTGATGCTTTATACATACAAAGAGGACGATCCCCTCAACACATGCACATACACATTCGTGAACCAATTTTCACATGGTTTAGACTAAATTATGAGGGGGTAGAGCAGATGTTAAAGAGTCCATCACAAAACGTTAAGGAAGCACATACCTTCTCAGCAACATACCTATTTAGGGCAGTAATAATAACAACAGTTACCATCTTTTAGTGCTTTCTGTACACCAGGCACTACTCTTACGCATCTATTAGTTTTTGCGTAGGTTAACTCATTTTTTCCATTGAAAGACCTTTGAGGTTGGTACCATAATCATCCCAATTTTAAAGCTGATGAAACCGAAGCACAGTTAACTGTCATATCCCATCAAAGCGTTCATAAACAATAGAGACGCCACATGACTGGACTTCAGACCGCAGGGGACATGCTCTTAGCCTTGAGAATATACTGCGCCACTCTCCACAACAGTTCCATAAATACTTGCTAACGGCCATGAACAAACATACAAGCCAATGTGCATTGTGATTTTCATGACAGTACTTCCAAACACTCATGAACAAGGCAGTGAAGTGAACTTAGGATAAGACCTAAAAGCCAGACGTCTGTGATACAGAAAAGCATTTTATTAGAAATCTTTCAGTGGAATTTTTCACATTGTGTTGCACGACTGTCAAATGTTTCAGAAAACTAATCCCATTGTGCGTGTGTGTGTGTGTGTGTGTGTGTGTGTGTGTGTGTGTGTGTGTTTGCTTGACCAGAAAATGCCTTGGTTAAGAAAAGGAGGGAGGGAGAGGAGGTTGGGTATTTTTTCCCCTAAAAAGTGGGAATTCAAAAGCGATGATGTCCATGCCACTCTCTCACTTCATCCCAGCTTACCCTTCCCCCTCCCCATATCCTCAAGGCCATGCTCTGGTAGGTCTGTGTTTTACATACATACACTACCAAACGTAAAACAGATAGCTAGTGGGAAGCAGCCGCATAGCACAGGGAGGTCAGCTCACAGCTTTGTGACCACCTAGAGGGGTGGGATAGGGAGGGTGGGAGGGAGGGAGACGCAAGAGGGAAGAGATATGGGAACATATGTATATGTATAACTGATTCACTTTGTTGTAAAGCAGAAACTAACACACCATTGTAAAGCAATTCTACTCCAACAAAGATGTTAAAAAAAAAAAAGACAGATGATGATGTCACACAACTGCCAGGGATGGCAAAGCTGTGCATCTCCACTGGCCGCCACAGCTCCTCGCGCTCGGTTTTGCGGCTGTACAGTCACAAAGCCTGTCCTCCCTGAGTGCCACCACTTTGTGCACATCTTCGCAGCATTTCTTTTACAGAAGAAACCGGATTTGCAATGTTGGTTTTTTACAACTGCCTTTTTGTTTCCAACATTGCCAGAGAATTCAAGATCCAAAAAAACGTTTCCCTTCTGAGGTCAAGCGAACCGCTCCTGGGACTGCTGCTCAAGCCAGGGCCTTTCGTGAAGCTGATTTTACACAATCAGATAGAGAAGGAAAATGGCTTCTGTGATGAGCATCTGCTGTTTTGTTAAAAATGTGGTTAAGGACATTAACAAAAGTGACATCACCAGCTGTTCTAATGTCAAGTGGTTTAGCTAAACTGGTTTTTATCAAATGACAACATATGACACCCAAATCCATTGCAAACCGATAACACATTGTTACTTGTAAAACAGAGCTGAGGGGAAGGGAGAGGCTGAGCGAGCTCCAGAGCAAGAGGACATAGGAGCGGACGCAACAAAAGTGAATTAAAGCACAGGTTCAAATTTCTCCTCAAGCAGGAATGACAAACAATATTATGCTGATCATTTTCACAAATGTTTTTACTTCTATTTCAAACAAAGCAAAAGGGGATCATTATCCATTCCATATTCTGACACAGAAACACAGTGTTTCTTTCGTAACATGCTTGTAATGCCAAAAAGAGACGCCAGTGAGTTTCTGGCCAGTTGCAGTCTGACTTGGCTTCTGCCCTGGAGCCACATCCCTCCTGAGGAATGTGACAGTCAGGAGAGCAGAACTGTCTTGTGTGGCTATGTTCAGTTCCTCTATTTTTATCTGCCCATCATTTAAAATTATCAGGCCATTAAAAAGTGGCAGATCAGTAGCACTGCCAGCTGTGTTGTCCTTACGGCTGAAAAGTCTGTGGCAGTCAACAGGACGAACACCTGCCCCCCCGTCTTCATCACAGAGCTTGTAAAAGCAAAACTGCCTGCCAAAGTCACGGCTACTCCCAAATAAATGTTTAATTTCCATGACTGTGACCAGGACAGGGCCTGAGTTGTGGCCGGTGCTTAGGATTCCATAGGCATTTCGTATGCACAATTATTAATAATGCAATTCACAGATGCCAAGTCCACTAACAAGGCCTGAGCTGGGTCCTGCTTCTGGAAGAGTTGAAGTGGTTTAGTCAACAGGAAAGAAGACACTTCCAAGGGCATTATTCCTCCTGGAAGGGAAACAAAGGGGCATGCTTTGGGGAAAGGAAGTTGGCCAGGAACAGAAGGTACACGACGCGCGGAGAGAATTTCAAGATAGGTAACTCAGGAGGGACCTCCATTTCGGAGAAAGGAATCATGCCAGAATCCACAGAAGAGGCAGAAATAAGCAAGCAGCTATGTGCCCCTGTCTCTATTAAATGAAAGGAAGACAGGGCTGAAAGTCACAAGTAGCATACGGAGGCACACAAAGAGGGACCACCTGGGGAAAAATCGATGCTCATCGGGCGGGCTGCACAGCACCTGCTTCCTCTTGGATCTCACTGTGTAGGTTCAGGGTAGATACATTCAGCCTTAAGTCGGCACAAGTAGAAGGTGCGTCTCTGCTGAGAATGGAGCAAAGGCCACACTGCCGGTTAACAGCAAGAAGGATGTCAGCCTGACGTTGGAAAGAACTTCCAACAGCAAAGCTGCAACACAGCACAGATCACCGAGAGAAATGCATCTGGGAGCGTGTTAGGGAAAGATGGGGAGCCCTTGTGTAATGTGAAGCGTCCAGCTCTGTGAAGATGGGCAAAATGACCTCTTAAAGGTCATTCTAACCCTATTTCTATAGGAAAGAAAAGCTTTTTTGAGGGCCGTGGGTTTTAGATTTCCAAAAGAGGAAAGACCATTTTGTAGTATTTTTCAAAATTATTTTTGTTGGTTTCTAGTAATGTCTAAGGCTGATCTTTTCATTTTACTTTTGAAACCAATCTTTACATTTTTTACAGTCACCTATCTAAATCCTCCGTGTCTGAAAGGATGGAATTTGGACCAAACACCAGAAGTAGGGGTCAGATGTGAATTTTCACATTTGCTTGTTTGTTCCTGGGTTCATTTATTCACTCATTTATTTAACCAATTAGAGCCTGCAGTTCAGACTCAGTTTCCCTAAGTATTTATAAAAGAGAATTGCCTTGGGACCCACAGGATTGGAAATCTGGCTTTCTCCTCTCTGACTCCTTGTTCTGTGCTCTGTGCTTGCTGGCTGCCCTACTATATGCTAACACACATGATTTTATTTCTTTATGAGATGTCTTTCATTTTTAGCCTCTTATAAAGAGAAACTGTCTAGAAAAGAAATGACAATTAATAAGAGAAGTAGGGATGGAACCCAGGACTGACTCCAGAGCCCGTACTGTTGGCCACTGTATTATATTCCTCCCCATCGACTTCTAAAAACACACATCACAATAAACTTCTTTACAAGTAAATTCCTAAGCTAGAATGTTCCCCTGTGGCTTCTCTGGATATTAGGAAACCTGAATTATAATTGGAATTCAGCTAAAGTAAATAATTAAACCACAAGATCCTATAGGGTCTTCCCTATGAGGGAAGGACTCAGGCTTCACAACAAAGCTGGTGACAGTTTAACAGGCTGTTGGACACCCGGTCCTTAATGGCGGGGGTCCCAGAACTTTAAAAAGATCTCAAAAGAGTCCTAGGTTCCTAGGCAGTTCTCTTGGTTTTGGATAAGATCCCTTTAGCCTGAGTTGGGACTGAAGATCAGAGGGGAAATTTCTGCGGAAGACACAGTACAGGCGTTATCTCTGTTACTCTCCACACTGCCTCTACAATTGAGCATTATAATCCTTACATGGAAACAGAGGACGGGTTAGGTCAAGCAATGTGTCCAAACTCAGCCAGGGCATAAGAAACAGAGCTGGGATTCAAGCCCAGCTGTACCGGGTTCTGAAACATGTGTTCTTTTCGGTGGCAACAAGTGTTGCTGTGTTACCTCCAGAGGTTGGGTGCTATCAGCCTTTACCACACTAGAGTTCTTGAATTCACCTTAGATCTCATCTCATAGGACAAGCCTGTGTGACCCTCTGGGGACTCCAAGGCTGCTGGTGGCCCACAGCCTCTACCCACCTAGGCACATTCAATCTGCTCTCTTCACGCTCACAAAGCCTCTTTCAGTTCCTCCCAGACTATATGCCCCCCTTCCTTTGCACACGTCCTCCTGTCTAGAACTCTTCCCCACCCACCTCCACCACCTTGCTGACCCTTGCCCATCCTTCAGAACTCCCACAAGGAAGCCTCCTGTCATCCCAGGCCAGTTTTCCACACTCCAGAGCAGTTTCCCAGCCTAGGCACTACTTACTGCCAGCTGGGGACAGGCAGTTCTTTGGTGTGGGGTCTATCCTGTGCCTGTGGATTAGCAGCACTCATTAGATGCTAGAAGCACCCACCTCTCAGTTTTAACACCCAAAGAAGTCTCCAGACATTGCCAAATGACCCTGGGAAGCAAAGTCACTTCCAGCCAAGCATCACTGATCTATAGCCTTTTGGAATCACTTTCCTTACCTTCAGAGCATTGATATGCACTTGCTTATGTGATTATGTGACCATTTCTGCTACTTGACGGTGAGTCCCAAGAAGGCACGGATGGTGTTGGCTTTTTTACCCTTATACACCAAGCATTCAGGATAGTGCCTGTCTCAAAGCAGGATCCCAAGAGAAACGAACACTTTTTGAACTTGTACCTAAACAGGGCTGCGTCGAAAATCACAAACTTAAGTCAGTAATTAATGGACGACTGCTGAAGCTTTTGGGGACATAAAAATAATGCCACCGTATTGAGTCTCTGGGCAGGATGGATATTAACCAATCAGAACATCAGGAGAAAGAGTGAAAGCGTCGATAAGAGATTATTAACAATGCCCCTGACAGCACACGAGGGTTACGGAATGACATCCCACCGAAACGTCAGCGGGGCCCTGGTTGAAAGAAGAGCCTATTTTTGGCACGTGTTCCCTCACAGCCATGGCATTGCTGGGACGTGGCACTTCACACCAATCCGAAAACACACACCACGACCCGGCATCTTTGCCCAGCTACACCCTTGCATGTCTCCCCGATGGAAATGAGAAAATAACGTAACCTCAGCTGACAGGTTTATCAAGACACAGACAACATTACAGAGGCCCTTTTGACCTTATAATCTCTAACGCGGTCACGGGGAGATGTTGACTTGCCATCATTACTGAAAGCAATGGGTCAAAAAAGAAAAAAAAGGTAAGAGAAAAGGAGAGCATTCCTATAAAGCTGTCAAGTTAACTGTTTGGCCTACAGGTGTGTTCAGCAATCTTGACTCACTGCCTATGATGGTGCTTTCCAGCACTGCGTTGTCCTCTTGGCACCCCGCTGCACCCCTGCTCTGGGGTAGTTGGATCTAAGGCTACAAGGGCATAGTTAAGACAGAATGCTATCTTCACCAAGGTTTCTCTTTGCCCAATTATACTTTCATGCTGGTCCAACTCTTGAGACTTCCCTATCACTCGGTCACGTTTGGCCTGCCAAACTCCCATCTTCTAGGATAAATAACCCAGATTAAAAAAAAAAAAACCCAAAAACCACAAGTGTGAAGTGCTACACAGGGTCACAAAACAAAAGCAAGTTTTATTCAGGTTGAATTTAAGTTCTTAGGAAGTTTACACCAGCGATCAGAAACCCATATATTGTCACAAATCAGGCAAAGAACCCACATGAGTCAAATAAGCCAGAGAGGAGTGAGAGGGGAGTGGTGGAGACTATGAAACAGGGACCAGGGATGGCAGACTGTGAGCTCAGCGATACTAGAAAACCCCACTGAGCCAGGGAAGCTGGTGATGCTCCTGGCCTGGGCCCAGGCCCATCTCATGCAGAGCGGATACTCACTTAGTATTGGCTGAATGAACGAATTCCTGTCTGAGGGTCCACCCTGTTATTTCCACGTCCAGAGCTCTATCACCAGAACACTTTCCAGGTGTCCACTGACTCACTGAGTGCCGTGAATCTCTAGTGCCTGCAGCGCAAATGCCATTTGAATAGTGCTGCCATTTGAATTGAAAAATGAAGCTAACGGGTGAGTGGGAGGCACTGATGCATGTAGGGGACACCATTAATGTCACTTTCAGAAATGCAGAGCTCATAGAGCTCATTGTCATGAGCGATTTTATTTCCAACTAGTTATAGGTGGGCGTTATTCATGGTAACTTGAGAGATCATACAATTTTGCAAGAGACTTGGTAGTCTGTCAGGTCTACAAAATGAAGACCAAGATATCAAATGAGATTATGATGACACCTATCTTTGCTCAAATAAAGGAAGGAAAAAAGCACTCCCCCGGCCTCTTCTCCTCTCCTTAAACAAATTCACCTTTTTCCCCACTTACTACTCACAAGCACTACAGTACAAATGTAAATATGCTCAGAAACCATAAAATGTATGTTGGTAGAAATTTCAAACAGTATAGAAGAGTTCAATATGAAAAACACAGACCCTACAATACTCAGATGTGGCCTTGGTGAACAATTTCAGGGTGTGTATGACATAAATAGGATCAGACTTGCACAAAGGAGCTACCTTTTCCCTCAACATCTTGGGTATCTTCCTATGTCTATAAATATATATCTACTCTATTCTTTTTATCTATTCTTAGTAAAAACCCACTTTACAAGCATATAAGGTCAATTTGTCTCAATACTCATCATGGGAAATCTTCTATAATCTGGGCTCTTCCTGATCGCTTCAGTATTACGATACTTAAATCATCAAAATCAATGGAAGGGGCTGACACTGGCTGGTTTTTGTTGTAAGGATTTGGTTTTACCTAATTGGGGCTGGTTTAGAAAAAATAGTTAGAAATGCCTGTGTATGAGGTGATGAGGAGAGAAGCATCCCACAGGAGTGCAAGGAATGGAAAGTGTATTTTTGAGGAAGGATTTGGGAGGCGAGTTACAAATCCAAAGGGTTCAGACTACATGCCAATTGTTCCAAGGTACAAGTTGAATACTTTACATAAATCATATAAGATTTGGAAGGTATACTCATCTTTGGTTTTCCATTTCAAGCTTCCAGGAATACTTGTCTTCAGTATTAGGACTTAGCACTGTGCTACGCACTGCCTATGGCCTATGTCATTGAATCCTCATGTTCACCCTGAGAATAAGATACTGTTATTCTCCCCAATGTAAAGATGAGGAAATTACGGCTCAAGGTTACACAAAGATCAGTGAAGCAGCAAAGCTGAACCCAAGCAATCAACCTCAAGAACCTGAACTCTGTAAGCATCAAATTTTATCTTTTTAAAAGCCAGAGATTTATGGACAGAAAAAAACCTGTGTTCCTTCATGTTTTGGGTTTTTCCTCTAAACATAAAAACAATGCAAAACATATTTCTGTTTTCTCTTCGCCTAACTAGATTTCCATTTTATTTGGCAGGAGCGGTGGTTGCTTAAGGCAGTATCTTATCAGCTTCAATTAATAACAAAGAGTTTTCAAAGGGGTGACAAGCAGAGAAGAGAGCAGGAAGGAAAGACCTATGGAAACGATTCATACATCTCTCCCAAGAGAGGGGAGGTTATCTGTGTCAGTGGCCAAGAGTCCAGCACTCTATTGACGCTCCTCTGAGACTATCTGCTGCTTTTCAGATACATCAAACACACCCAGTGCTTTGCACGAGTTAGTCCTGCATGGGAGGATCCCCTCCCACCCCCAGTTACCCACATGGGGGAGCTTTCACTTCCATCAGATTCCTGCTTCTCCTCTTTTATAAAAGAGCTCTGCCCCCATCCCTATCCCATAACCTGCTATGTGTTATTCTTAACACTTACATGAAAACATTTAAGTGTTTTGTGACTGTCACCCTCACTGTAAACCCTGTATGTATCCACAGCCGCTGAAACAGTAACAGTACAGGCTCAATAAATATTTGTTGAATGAGAAAATACACTGTGTACTATTTGAAACATATCTCTTTGGGTGTTCCGATAGGCATTCTAAGTCAAAGTGTGTGTGTGTATCTGTGTGTACATAAACATGTATGCATATCTCTATTATATATAAATACATACATACATGTATGTTTATATTTTGAAGTTTAGACATTCATCATCAATAAATACGTGTATTATTATTATCATCATCATCAGTAATACTGGTGATCCAACCAGTATAAATCAATTGAATTACAAGCACAGTACTCACAAGGTATTTGGACATTGCACTAATTGTGAAGGAGGGCAGTGATTCGTGGGTAACAATATTGTGTTATTTGTAAATACAATGTGCAATCTTTTCGAAAAATCTATTTTTCTCCTGCTGCTTATTCTACCATGAAAACGGAGAAGTGCTCAGAGTCCTACTTTAGCTACTAACGTTCAAAGAAATTTAAATTTATTATCAAGTCTTACTGAACTGATCAAGTCCCTACAGTTAACCAGCAATGTATTTCTCATTTGGTGATCATGGTGACAGAGGCTCCAAAAATTCCTAGTCAGAACTCATTGGCGTTCAGACAAAGGAGGTCTGGCAACAAACACTTGAAAGAATCCCCCGTTAGAAGAATGAATGAAACAGAAGACGGACAAGCTTCAACCCTCCAGAGGGGTATCTTCTATGCCTTCTCTATGACCGTTAGGCTGATGTAATTAATCTAACACATGGAGCAGAATTTACTCTTAATTTTCAAGTACGTTGTCTACTGAGAGTTTCCATGAGCACTCTGATTATGCAAGGCTCTTGTCAGTGGATCCCTGCCAATACCAACCATCAAGCTAATGACCTGTGCTTGCCAGCTCCAAGGTGAAGGACAACTCTTGGGCATTTCTCCCCAGGACTCAAAGAAGAATCATCTTTGCAAAATGATGTCAGAGTAGCAGGTGTCCACTGCCTTCCTGCCAGAGGCTGTCCCAGCTCAGAGTGGGGACATTAAGGGGGGAGGAAAGAAAATCTACTAATTCATAGTGGTTCAGATTATTGACTTCACCTTCATGGAAGATAAAGTAAAAAGGAAGGGTATTGTTTTGGAAGGTGAGACTGAGGACATTAGCCTTCATTTCATCAATGTCATTTTTTTATTTTGGGCAACGGTATATATCCTGTGACTTGTCAATGGCACCATACAGTGAAGCTAAAAGGTTGAAGGTTATTTCTATAATGATTGATACTCTTTCTGTCACGGTAGTCTAGCCTCTGCAGATTCTTCCTTTTCTCCTCCACTCTGGTGAATCCTGTTTAAAGTTCTTGGGTGAAAGAGCTGCATACATAAAACCTTAAACACTGACTTGACATATTGGGATGTGTGATGCTATTCACTGCCCAGTTTCAAGCTCCTTCAGGAGCACTTGAAACACTGTCAGAAGATTCTTTGAACACAGGGTAAAAGTGTATGGATGACCTACATTGTCACTGGCATCTCTTCAGGCAAAGACAAAAAAATGCTTTGGGTCAGCACACCTCCTCAGCTAATGGAAAGATTGCCCGAAATCCTGTGGACCAGAGTCATGGAAAAATGCACAGACAAGTCAACCCAGGAATTTCTCTGCCCCCATCCTTCCCATTTTACAAAACTAAATCAAAAGACAAATGGGAATTCTAATGAAACGTGAAGAATCTCAATAATGTTTGGGGTTGGGGGGGTACTGTAATACCCTGGAAAACTGTGATTATTCTGGGCCTCCCAAATAATGTGAAAATAAATATGCATCATGTATAGGGCAGGAGGGATGGGTAAAAGCTGCAAAAATATGTTTGCTGCTTTATGAATTTCACATACAGTGTTCTGCGTTCCAGTGAATGGCAAGGAAAAGTGTAACAAAAATCTAAAAACGATTTTTTGTGGTAATCACTGTTTTAAATTGACAACCTGTAAGCCAAATTGAGATAATCTTTGTAACTCCACAGAGAAACAGGAAAGTATTAAGTCCCTTAAAAACATCACTATCCATGTTCTCCAATCAAAGGTTAGGATAATCCTCAGTACATTTCAGAAAAGTAATGTCTCAAATCAATAAGGGTCAATGACACGGAGGACTCTTAAACATCTTTGGGAAACAAAAGCCCTCTGGGGAAGAGAAACCAGGCTGCCTGATGATATTCGGCAGAAATCTCTAAGCTGTTAGAAGAACTTGGATCCACATGGCCACCCAAACTTCAATGTAAGAATGCAACAGAGGGAAAACATAATCTCCAGGAGGTAAAATGAAGAATAAAAACGTGAACAGCAATAACCTACAGCATTAATCGGTAAACCTACTTCAAGCGGCAAGAGCAAAAAATGTAGTAGTACATATACCAGGAATTGTAATGCTACATTGACTAGACAAGCTCGGTTTCTGAATACCCAGCATCCATTCATCCATCTGCATCCACCTCCTCTGGGAGAATCATTTTTTGTCGACTCTCGATTCATATAATTTGAGAGAGGTCCTTCCAGGCACAAGCACATGACCAGACAGAACATCCCTGACCTCATCCCCCCTGTAAAAGAGTTGATCTAAGAGTTTTTGTTGAAACTATTAGAAGAGAGAGGTTTCCCTGATGGTGGCTTAACAAGATAGTTGGAGGTAGACAAGGCGACAGGTAGGCATGTAGGCAGGTGACCATCTTTGTTCTCATACATGAAAAATTTTCCAGAGAAAAAGGGTATCACACAAGAAGGTACAGTTGAGAGACGGCCAGAGACACCTGACGACATACATGTCCCTAAATATAGCCATGAATGAAGCTAGGTAGCTAGGTGTCCTTAGTATTTGAGACGGTAACTTCTCTTACTTGTTTTAGTTACTTTGATACGTGTTTCTATCACTTGCAATTGATAATCCGTTTCACACAAGGTATAGAATGTGGAGTGATCTTTACAAGAACAAACAGCCTTACCAAAAGCACCATGTCTTGCTCATCAGTATAACCCCAACCCTGAGAACAACAATTGATATGAGAAGAGTTTCGATAATTGTTCAATAGAGAATTTTTAAAAATATGGATCTTTGTTGATTCAAGAATTGTCTCCCAAATTCACAGTTTGAAAAAATGAAACATAAAACACATCTGTCCTTTTCATCAAAATCCCAGCAAGACCAAACAGTGGACAAAAACTCACATTCTCCCATATCTATCCGGCTCACAACAAATTATTGCTTCCACACAGTACTAGTTTATGAATGGATAATCTACATGCCATATTTTTAATGGGTAAATGTACTTAATTATCCATTTTTCTCCCCAAAACAGGAACACCAGCACCAAGAACACTAAGCAACTCTCCTAAGAAGGCAGCATGTCATTCCAAACCTCTGGTTTCCAGAGGTGGTTAATTAGAGAAGCAAAAACAAGGAGCCAACTTTTGGGGGATAATTAAAGACCTAATTTACAAATAAAATATGCAAATTCCTACCCCCAGCTGACACCAAGGGACCAAGGACAAATAAACACTTTCATTTTCCATTACCTCCATTTTCTATTACCGTAAGAAAATGAAAACATCTGTATCATTTAATTTACTTTTAATTTACTATTTTGGTTTTCTTTCCTAATTTTTAATGCAGGCAGGGCAGTATTTCTAAAGAATGCTATTTTTAAAAAATACCTTCTTTTCTTCATCTAATGCAAAGCAGTTTTCCCCAGAAATGACTTTATATTGTTGGTTCCGATGTTACAGTTTGCAGGAAATAAAATGTCTCTTCCTCTTCTACAAAAAAACCCAAACAACTAGATATGCAAGGAAGGTTTGTGTGCACTTGGAACCCTTTGGCTGACGTTTTATTTGGCCATATGACATGGTACTCCTATTGTACCCTCCCAGCTAATGACTCTTATCACAAAGCAAACTTCTCCCAAAAGAGCCTTCAAAGATGACAACTAATTGTAGATGCCGACTGGAGGCTGAACATTTGTATGTTTTACACCTTATTTTCCATGGAAAGTGTAAAATTGCAGAGTAAAACTGCCACATTAATCTTTTGTTGGGACCTAGCATTTGGTCACATTTTAAGTCACATCCTCTCATTACTGGAGTCACATTTTTATTTCAGATTAATCCTTCTTTTTTCCCTTCATTTAATATTGAGTAAATGCTTTCCATGTGCTGAGTACTGAGCCAGCTCTGGGAACATAATCGTGAACAAAAGCCCATACAGGTCCAGCTTTAATGGAAAGTCCAGGCTGGTAGAGGAGACAGATCTGATTCAAATAATTTATGGTTTCAAACTGCATTTGGGGAGTAAGGTGACGCCCTTTAAGGGAGTGAAGATGTGAGACTAGGTATTAAATAGGCCTAGAAAGTGTCTGTGTTGTAGTGGGGTGGGGAAGAAGGAAGTGGGGTGAGGGCAGAAAAGTGCTGCAAAACAAAGAACAGCAGCTACCCAAACCCTGTGGTGGGAAAAAGTGGCCAGTGGCTGGACACCAAGACAAAGCTTATGTGAGATGGGAGAGGAAGGCTGGGGAGAGGCCCCACCAAGCAGGACTTCCCAGGATCCTTCAGGATAGAGGTCTTTATCCTAGGAGTGATAAGAAGGATCCAACTCACTTCATTAAAGAAACAAAACTGGTTAAATTCAACACATTTTCTGTAAAGCTAACATTGCAATAGAACTGATGAGAAAGTTCCACCTCATGTTTTCCTTGCTTCACCTAAATTACCTTATCACACTGGCAACTAATGAAACATATTTCCCCTACCTCCATTTTTCATGTGTATACTATGTCTAAGGTTCTTCTGACATGGTTTTCTTTGCTCTTCTAGTGATCATAATAAACATCACTTAAAACAGCAATTGTTATAAATCATGGTGATAGCAGCCAAAATTTGCCGAAGTGTCACTATACACAAGACATTGGACCAAACAATGTCTGTGCATTTCCACACTGAAATCAGCTTCAACCTTAAAAATTATCTACTACTATTATCCTCACGTGACAAACTGGGTCTCAGAGAAAAAAATGTTCTTTGACCAAAATCATATACCTAATGACTAGCCAGGTTGGTAGATTATTACAAGTCTATTTGGTTTCAAGCTCTGTGTTTTTTTTTTAAATCAAGGTTGGGCTTCCCTGGTGGTGCAGTGGTTGAGAATCTGCCTGCCAATGCAGGGGACACAGGTTCGAGTCCTGGTCTGGGAAGATCCCACATGCCGCGGAGCAACTAAACCCGTGCGCCACAACTACTGAGCCTGTGCCTCTGGAGCCTCTGCTCTGCGACAAGAGAGGCCGCGATAGTGAGAGGCATGTGCACCACGATGAAGAGTGGCCCCGCTTGCTGCAACTGAGAAAGCCCTCGCACAGAAACGAAGACACAACACAGCCAAAAATAAATAAAAGTGAAATTTTTTTTTTTTTTTTTTTTGCGGTACGTGGGCCTCTCACTGTTGTGGCCTCTCCCGTTGCGGAGCACAGGCTCTGGATGCCCAAGTTCAGCGGCCATGACTCACGGGCCCAGCCGCTCTGCGGCATGTGGGATCTTCCCGGACCGGGGCACGAACCCATATCCTCTGCATCAGCAGGCGGATTCTCAACCACTGCACCACCAGGGAAGCCCAAAGTGAAATTCTTAAAAAAAAAAAAAAAAAAAAAAAATTGAGGTTAAAGCCACAAAACATAAAATTAATCATTTTAAACTGAACAACACAATGGCATTTAGGAATGTATAATGTTGTGCAACCATTACCTCTGTCTAGTCCCAAAGCATTTTCATCATGCCAAAATCAAACTCATATTCATTAAGCAATTATTCACCATTTTCTGTTTCCCCCACCCCAAGCAACCATCACTGTGCTTCATGTCTCTACGGATTACCTATTCTGGATATTTCATATAAATAGAATCATACATTATGTGACCTTTTGTGTCTGCCTTGATTTGCACTGAAACGCTGTTTAGCATCTTTTCATGTATTTGCTGGCCATTTGTGTAATTTAGAGAAATGACTATTAAGCCCTTTGCCCATTTGAGTTGTTGGTATTTTTGTTTTTGCATTGTATATATTCTAGATACAAGATCCTCATCAGATATTATGTGATTTGTAAATACTTTCTCACATTATGTACGCTGTTTCACTTTCCTGATGCTTTTATGCTTCTTGAAGCATAAAAGTTTTTAATTTTCATGAAGTCCAATTTATCTGTTTTTCTCTTCTGCTGCCTATGCTTTTCATATCCTATACAAGAATCCATCACCAATTCCAAGGGTCGTGATGATTTTTCCCCTGTGTTTTTCCTTTAAGACTTTTATGGTTTTAGATGTTATATTTAGTCATTAATCCATTCTGAGTTAATTTTTTATATGGTGTGAGGTATCAAAGTCCATGCTTATAAACACTAACCTATGTTAAAGGCTGTTCCCAAAACCAAATTAAAGGTTATCTTCTGGGGCTTCCCTGGTGGCGCAGTGGTTGAGAATCCGCCTGCCGATGCAGGAGACACGGGTTCGTGCCCTGGTCCGGGAAGATCCCACATGCCGCGGAGCAACTAAGCCCGTGAGCCATGGCCGCTAGGCCTGCGCGTCCGGAGCCTGTGCTCCGCAATGGGAGAGGCCACAACAGTGAGAGGCCCGCATACCGCAAAAAAAAAAAAAATAAAAAAATAAAAAAAAATAAAGGTTATCTTCTGAAAATGAAACAGGAAAATGAAATCAGCCCTTTGTAGAAGCCTCCATCTGTAAAGAAGTGCAAAGAACATTCCAGATCCTCTCAGAAAGGAGTGTGGGGTTTACGTGCTGGTAACAAGGATAATACACGGCCAACAGAAAGTTTGGCTTGGCCAGCAGTATGTGCAAAAGTTTTATATTAGTTGCTAATATAAAATGAGAAATTTCCACATAGAGATTCAGGCTTCCTGCTCTCTTTGGAGTAATGGAAGTTCTGGCCCAGTTTGCTGGGTACTCTGAACCCTTGAAGGAAGAAAGTCTCTTCAGTTTTTCATAGACCTCAGTAGCTGTGCTTAATTAATTTTTCATATGCCCAACAGGCCCTTGTCAACATCTGGGTTGTAACCTCTGCCTACTAAGCAAGTCAGATGTTAAATCCTGATCAGTCTTACAGATCCCTGTCTGAAGAAAGATAGCCATACAAAGAGAAATCAAAGGGTAGAAACTGATGGCCTCTAAGGGTAGGTCCATGAGAGAGGTACATTACTAAGATGAAGATGGAGGCATAATAGTTTGGTGACACTCACCAGTAGGATTATTGTTCTACTTGTAATGAGGTTCTCTTTGCCACTCTTCTCTGTTTGACCAATTATTCCTCCTTCACATCTCAATGCAGACGTCAGTTCCTCCAGGATGCCTTCCCAAATCCTCCATATGTAGATTAAGGAACCCTCTCATGTCCCACTATAACATTATTCCATAATGGGCTACATAATTTGAAAAGCCCAGTAAAAAATGAAAATCTGGGGCCTCGTGTTCAAAGTTATTAAAAATCTCAAGGCAGTAACAGCCAGGCACTGAGCCAAGTGGGGGACTCTTCTAAACCTGGGGCCCTGGGCAGCTACAGAGGTCACAGGCCTGGGGAATAGAACTTGTATTTTTCTCTTCCATCATGGCACTCACTTCTTTTCACCTCCACTGTTTCCTCTCACCTTTGAATCACCCCAGTAGAAAACACAGTGCCTGGCATGCCATAAACTTTAAGAAATAAAGATTGACTGATTAATGAGACAATAGGAGTGGATAATGATTAAACCACCATGAAATCCGCAGTTATTGTTCTGACATACATTGTCAGCTGCTCCACAAAAGCTCCTTCGTATTTTATCTTCCATAACAATGACACTATGTCAACCTATCCAGGGAACCCAGCAATGGTAATGTTGCATGTTAATAAAATCCCCGTCTTTCCCCACAGAGCTATTTCTTAACACAAAGCTTTAGAATCTAGATAATCAGGGCACAGTACACTGGAGGTCCATATACTAAAACCATGCAAAGCCATGCTAGCCACATTGCTACATTAAATATGAAACTAATGTTACTTGGGTGCCTAAAGAGGAGAATGTGGAATTTTGGGTAGGGTGAGCCTTCTGCTGCTAGCCTGGAAATGATCACCTGGTACAGAGTTTGTGCTATGGGGCATCTCAGGGCCTGAGATAATGCCATAATTACATGTTAGCTTTCCCTAGTCAAAATATCTTAGAAACTGGAAGATGTGAGGAGGAGGAAAGAAAAGGTAAAACTAAAAAAAAAGACTAAATTATTTTCACACAATACAAGGGCTCCTTGGAAGGTCTAAATAGCAACATTAGCAAAATTACAAAAGTAAACCCCAGAAAAAAAGGCCAGATAGCAGACAAAAACTTAGTAGTTTATTTTATATATTCCACAGAGGATGACCAAGATGACAAGTGCACAGTTTTTCAGAGGATCAACAGGGTAAAAACCCTCATCTCCTTAAAAACTTAGGGTATCAGTAAATGCTAAAAGGAGTTCTTCAAGCTGGAACAAAACAACGTGAATTAATAACATGAAAGTGTATTACACACTGACAAAGGTATGTACACAATAAAAATCAGAATACTGCAATGTGGTAGTGTGTTAACCACTTTAGTAAAATGGTTAATGAAGAAAAGTATTAAAATAACTTTATCTACAATAAATTGTTAGTGAATACACAATATAAAAAGAGATAAATGGTGACAATAAAAAAGAGGGAGAGTATAAGGGTAGAGTTTTTGTATGCAATTGAAGTTAAGCTCTTATCAGCATAAAATAGACGGTTACATCTATAAGATGTTTTACGTAAGCCTCATGGTAATCACAAAGCAAAAACCTATACTAGATACACAAAAGATAAAGAGAAATGAATCAAAACATATCACTACAGAAAATCACCAATTCACAAAAAAGGACAGCAAGGAAGGAAGGAATGAGAAAATTTCAAAAGAGCCAGGAAACAATAAGATGGCATTAGTACAAAAACAGTCAGCAAATATAAGACAGACATCACACCAGTAACTTTGAAATGGTGTAACATTACAAACCAACAGGAAGAAAGCTGAGAAACCTAAAAGCACATGGGAACTAAACAATACCATTTAGAATAACCAATGGGTCAAAGACAAAATTTAAGAATTAAAAAAAATCTCTCAAAACAAATGAAAATGGAAACGCAACACACATCAAAACCTATGGGACGCTACAAAAGCAGTTCTTAGAGGGAAGTTAATAGCAATAAAAAATATATAAGAAAATAAAAAGATCACAAATAAATAACTTAACATTACACCTCAAGAACTAGAAAAAGAAGAACAAACAAAGCCTGAAGTTAGGAAAAAGAAGGAAATAACAAAAAGCAGAGCAGAAATATATTAAGTTGAGACCAGAAAAACAACAGAAAAAAATCAACAAAATTAAAAGCTGGTTTTTTTGAAAAGATAAACAAAATTGACAAGTTTTTAGCTTAGACTAAGGGAAAAAAAAAAAAAGAGAGAGAGCAGACTTAAATAAAATCCGACATGAAATAGGAGATACTACAACAAATACAATAAGAATACACCAGACTGGGGCAGGGGGACCTTCAAGATGGCAGAAGAATAAGAAGTGGAGAACATCTTCCTCCCCACAAATACATCAAAAATACTTCTACTTGTAGAACAAGTCCTATAGAACACTTACTGAATGCTGTCAGAAGACCTAAGACTTCCTAAAAGGCAAGAAACTCCCCACATACCTGAGTAGGGCAAAAGAAAAAAGGAAAAACAGAGACAAAAGAATAGGGATGGGACCTGAACCTCTGGGAGGGAGCTGTGAAGGACGAAACGTTTCCACACACTAAGAATCCCCTTCACTGGCAGAGATGGGGGATGGGCAGGAGGGAAGCTTTGGAGCCACAGAGGAGATCACAAGAACAGGGGTGCGGAGGGGAAAGCGGAGACATTTCCACACAGAGGATCGCAGCCGACCAGCACTAACCAGCTTGAGAGGCTTGTCTGCTCATCCGCCGGGGTGGGCAGCGGCTGGGAGCTGAGGTTTGGGTTTAGGAGGTCAGATCCCAGGGAGAGGACTGGGGTTGGCTGTGTGAACACAGCCTGAAGGGGGCTACTGCACCACAGCTAGCTGGGAGGGAGTCTGGGAGAAAGTCTGGACCTGCCTAAGAGGCAAGAGACTATTGTTTTGGGGTGCATGAGGAGAGGTGATTCAGAGCACCGCCTAATCGAGCTCCAGAGACAGGCACGAGCCGCAGCTATCGGCGTGGACACCAGAGACAAGCAAGAAATGCTAGGCTGCTGCTGCAGCCACCACAAAGCCTGTGTGTAAGCAAAGGTCACTATCCACACCTCCCCTCCCTGGAGCCTGTGCAGCCCGCCAATGCCAGGGTCTCATGATCCAGGGAAAACTTCCCCTGGAGAACACACAGCATGCCTCAGACTGTTGTAACATCACACCAGCCCCTGCTGCCACAAACTCGCCCTGCATTCCGTACCCCTCCTTCCCCCCAGCCTGAGTGAGCCAGAGCCCCCTAATCAACTGCTCCTTTAACCCTGTCCTGTCTGAGCAAAGAACAGATGCCCTCAAGAGACCTACACACAGAGGTGGGGCCAAATCCAAAGCTGAACCCTGGGAGCTGTGTGAACAACGAAGAGAAAGGGAAATCTCTCCCAGCAGCCTCAGGAGCAGCGGATTAAATCTCCACAATCCACTGGATGTACCCTGCATCTGTGGAACACCTGAATAGAAAATGAATCAACCCAAAATTGAGGTGGTGGACTTTGGGAACAACTGTAGACTTGGGGTTTGCTTTCTGCATCTAATTTATTTCTGGTTTTATACTTATTTTAGCTTAGTATTTAGAGCTTATTATCATTGGTAGATTTGATTATTGATTTGGTTGTCCTAGGATTCTCTCTATCCATTTTTTGTTTCTTGGGGTTTTGTTTTATTTCATTCTAGCCCAGTTTTTAGTGCTTGCTATCATTGGTGGATTTGTTTTTTGGTTTGGTTGTTCTCTTCTTTCTTTATTCTTTCAATTACTTTTTTTTTTTTTGTCCTATACGTGGGCCTCTCACTGTTGCGGCCTCTCCCATTGCAGAGCACAGGCTCTGATGCGCAGGCCCAGAAGCCATGGCTCACGGGCCCACCTGCTCCGTGGCATGTGGGATCTTCCCAGACCGGGGCATGAACCCGTGTCCTCCACATCAGCAGGCGGACTCTCAACCACTGTGCCAGCAAGGAAGCCCAATTATTTTCATTTTAAAAAATATTTTCTTATTTTTTATTTTAATAACTTTATTTTTCTTTCTTTTTTCACCCCCTTTTCTTCTGAGCTCTGTGGCTGACAGGGACTTGGTGGTCTGGCCAGGTGTCAGGCCTGAGCCTTTGAGGTGGGAGAGCCAAATGAAGAACATTGGTCCATCAGAGACCTCCCAGCCCCATGTAATATCAAAAGACAAAAGCTCTCCCAGAGATCTCCATCTCAATGCTAAGACCAGCTCTACTCAACGATCAGCAAACTATACTGCTAGACACCCTATGCCAAACAACTAGCAAGTCAGGAACACAACCAAACCCATTAAACCCATTAGCAGAGGCTACCTAAAATCATAATAAGTTCATAGACACCCCCAAACACACCACCGGACATGGCCCTGCCCACCAGACAGACAAGATCCAGCCACACCCACCTCCACCAGGAAAACAACACAACCCACAAAAGAACCAACCTTACCCACTAAGGCCAAACACCAAAAACAACAGGAACTACAAACCTGCAGCCTGTGAAAAGTAGAACCCAAACACAGAAAGTTAAACAAAATGAGAAGACAGAGAAATACATAGCAAATGAAGGAGCAAGGTAAAAACCCACCAGACAAAACAAATGAAGAGGAAATAGGCAGTCTACCTGAAAAAGAGTTCAGAGTAAAGATAGTAAAGATGATCCAAACTCTTGGAAATAGAATGGAGAAAATATGAAAAACGTTTAACATGGAACTATAAGAACTGGCAAAACAAACACGATGAACAACAGAATAAATAAAATTTAAAATTCTCTAGAAGGAATCAGCTGCAGAATAACTGAGGCAGAAAAATGGATAATTGACATGGAAGATAAAATAATGAAAATAACTAATGCAGAGCAGAATAAAGAAAAAAGAATGAAAAGAACTGAGGATAGTCTCAGAGACCTCGGGGACAACATCAAACACACCAACATATGAATTATAGGATTCCCAGAAGAAGAAGAGAAAAAAAAGGGATTAAAAAAATATTTGAAGAGATTTTAGTTGAAAAATTTCCTAATATGGGAAAGGGAATAGTCAATTAAGTCCAGGAAGTGCACAGTCCCATACAGGATAAATCCAAGGAGAAACACACCAAGACACATATTAATCAAATGACCAAACATTAAATACAAAGAAAAAATATTAAAAGCAGCAAGGGAAAAGCAACAAATAATATACAAGGGAAACTGCATAAACAGCTGATCTTTCAGCAGAAACTCTGCAAGCCAGAAGGGAGTGGCAGGACGTATTTAAAGTGATGAAAGGGAAAAACCTACAACCAAGATTACTCTACCCAGCAAGGATCTCATTTAGATTCAATGGAGAAATTAAGGCCCTTACAAACAAGCAAAAGCTAAGAGAATTCAACACCACTAAACCAGCTTTACAACAAATGCTAAAGAAACTTCTCTAGGTAGGAAACACAAAAGAAGGAAAAGACCTACAATAACAAACCTACAACAATTAAGAAAATGGTAATAGGAACATACATATCGATAATTATCTTAAATGTAAATGGATTAAATGTTCCCACCAAAAGACAAAGACTGGCTGAATGGATACAAAAACAAGACCCATATATATGCTGTCTACAAGAGATCCACTTCAGACCTAGAGACACATACAGACTGAAAGTGAGCGGATGGAAAAAGATATTCTATGCAAATGGAGATCAAAAGAAACCTGGAGTAGCAATCCTCATATCAGACAAAACAGTTTAAAATAAAGGCTATTACAAGAGACAAAGAAGGACACTACATAATGATCAAGGGATCAATCCAAGAAGAAGATATAACAATTGTAAATATTTATGCATGCAACACAGGAGCACCTCAATACATAAGGCAAATGCTAACATCCATAAAAAGGGACATCGACAGTAACACAATCATAGTATGGGAGTTTAACACCCCACTTTCACCAATGAACAGATCATCCAAATTAAAAATAAATAAGGAAACACAAGCTTTAAATGATACATTAAACAATATGGATTTCATTGATATTTCTAGGACATTCCATCCAAAAACAACAGAATACACTTTCTTCTCAAGTGCTCATGGAACATTCTCCAGGACAGATCATATCTTGGGTCACAAATCAAGCCTTGGTAAATTTAAGAAAATTGAAATCATATCAAGTATCTTTTCTGACCACAATGCTTTGAAACTAGATATCAATTACAGGAAAAAAAACCTGTAAAAAATACAAACACATGGAGGCGAAACAATACACTACTTAATAACTACGAGATCACTGAAGAAATCAAAGAGGAAATCAAAAAATACCTAGAAATAAATGACAATGAAAACACAATGACCCAAAACAAAAGGGATGCAGCAAAAGCAGTTCTAAGAGGGAAGTTTATAGCAATACGATCCTACCTTAAGAAACAAGAAACATCTCAAATAAACAACCTAACCTTACACCTAAAGCAATAAGAGAAAGAAGAACAATAAAGCCCCAAAGTTATCAGAAGGAAAGAACTCATAAAGATCAGATCAGAAATAAATGGAAAAGAAATGAAGGAAAAGATAACAAAGATCAATAAAACAAAGAGCTGGTTCTTTGAGAAGATAAACAAAATTGATAAACCATTAGCTAGACTCATCAAGAAACAAAGGGAGGGCTTCCCTGGTGGCGCACTGGTTGAGGGTCCTCCTGCCAAGGCAGGGGACACGGGTTCGAACCCTGGTCTGGGAGGATCCCACATGCCGCGGAGCAACTAAGATCATGCACCACAACTACTGAGCCTGCACTCTAGAACCTGTGGGCCACAACTACTGAAGCTTGTGCACCTGGAGCCTGTGCTCCACGACAAGAGAAGCCACCACAATGAGAAGCGCATGCACCACAACGAAGAGTGGCCCCCGCTCACCGCAGCTAGAGAAAGTCTATGCACAGCAATGAAGACCCAACGCAGACAAAAATAAAATACATAAATTTATATATAAAAAAAGATTTTAAAAAAAGAAACAAAGGGAGAAGACTCAAATCAATAGAATTAGAAATGAAAAAGGAGAAGTAACAACTGACACTGCAGAAATACAAAGGATCATGAGAGATTACTACAAGCAACTCTATGCCAATAAAATGGACAGCCTGGAAGAAATGGACAAATTCTTAGAACAGCACAACCTTCCAAGACTGAACCAGGACGAAATAGAAAATATGAACAGACCAATCACAAGCACTGAAATTGAAAATGTGATTAAAACTCTTCCAACAAACAAAAGCCCAGGACCAGATGGCTTCACAGGCGAATTCTATCAAACATTCAGAGAACTAACACCCATCCTTCTCAAACTCTTCCAAAATATAGCAGAGGGAGGAACACTCCCAAACTCATTCTATGAGGCCACCATCACCCTAATACCAAAACCAGACAAAGATGTCACAAAAAAAGAAAACTACAGGCCAATATCACTGTTGAACATAGATGCAAAAATCCTCAACACAATACTAGCAAACAGAAATCAACGGCACCTTAAAAGGATCATACACCATGATCCAGTGGGGTTTATCCCAGGAATGCAAGGATTCTACAATATACTCAAATCAATCAATGCGGTACACCATATTAACAAACTGAAGGAGAAAAACCATATGATCATCTCAACAGATGCAGAAAAAGCTTTTGACAAAATTCAACACCCATTTATGATAAAAACCCTCGAGAAAGTAGGCACAGACAGAACTTGCCTCAACATAATAAAGGTCAAATATGACAAACCCACAGCCAACATCATTCTCAATGGTGAAAAACTGAAACCATTTACACTCAGTTCTGGAACAAGACAAGGTTGCCTACTCTCACCACTATAATTCAACACAATTTTGGAGGTTTTAGCCACAGCAATCAGAGAAGAAAAAGAAATAAAAGGAATCCAAATGAAAAAAGAAGAAGTAAAACGGTCACTGTTTGCAGATGACATGACACTATGCATAGAGAATCCTAAAGATGCTACCAGAAAACTACTAGAGCTAATCAATGAATCTGGTAGAGTAGTAGGATACAAAATTAATGCACAGAAATCTCTTGCATTCCTATGCACTAATGATGAAAAATCTGAAAGAGAAATTAAGGATATACTCCCATTTACCACGGCAACAAAAAGAATAAAATACCTAGGAATAAACGTACCTAAGGAGACAAAAGACCTGTATGCAGAAAACTATGCAGACACTGATGAAAGAATTTAAAGATGATACCAACAGATGGAGAGATATACCATGTTCTTGGATTGGAAGAATCAACATCGTGAAAATGACTATACTACCCAAAGCAATATACAGATTTAATGCAATCCCTATCAAACTACGAAAGTCATTTTTCACAGAACTAGAACAAAAAATTTCACAATTTGTATGGAAACACAAAAGACCCCAAATAGCCAAAGCAATCTTGAGAAAGGGAAACAGAGCTGGAGGAATCAGACTCCCTGACTTCAGACTACTATAAAGCTACAGTAATTGAGATAGTGTGGTACTGGCACAAAAAGAGAAATATAAATCAATGGAAGAGGATAGAAAGCCCAGAGATAAACCCATGCACATATGGTCACCTTATCCTTGATAAAGAAGGCAAGAATATACAATGGAGAAAAGACAACCTCTTCAATAAGTGGTGCTGGGAAAACTGGACAGCTACATGTAAAAGAATGAAATTAGAATACTCTCTAACACCATACACAAAAATAAATTCAAAATGGATTAAAGACCTAAATGTAAGACCAGACACTATCAAACTCTTAGAGGAAAACATAGGCAGAACACTCTATGACATGAATCACAGCAAGATCCTTTTTGACCCACCTCGTACAGGAATGGAAATAAAAACAAAAATAAACATCTGGGACCTAATGAAACTTAAAATCTTTTGCACAGCAAAGGATACCATAGACAAGACCAAAAGACAACCGTCAGCATGGTAGAAAACATTTGCAAACGAAGCAACGGACAAAGGATTTATCTCCAAAATATACAAGCAGCTCATGAAGCTCAGTAACAAAAAAACAAACAACCCAATCCAAAAATGGGCAGAAGATCTAAGTAGACATTTCTCTAAAGAAGATATACAGATTGCCAACAAACACATGAAAGGATGCTCAACATCACTAATCATTAGAGAAACGCAAATCAAACCTACAATGAGGTATCACCTCACACCAGTCAGAATGGCCATCATCAAAAAATCTACAAACAATAAATGTGGAGAGGGTGTGGAGAAAAGGGAACCCTCTTGCAATGTTGGTGGGAATGTAAACTGATATAGCCACTATGGAGAACAGTATGGAGGTTCCTCAAAAAACTAAAAATAGAACTACCTTACGACCCAGCATTCCCACCACTGGGCATATACCCTGAGAAACCCATAATTCAAAAAGAAGCACGTAGCACAATGTTCATTGCAGCTCTATATACAATAGCAAGGACATGGAAGTAACCTACGTGTCCATTGACAGATGAATGGATAAATAAGATGCGGCACATATATACAATGGAATATTACACAGCCATAAATAGAAATGAAATTGAGTTATTGGTAGTTAGGTGGATGGACCCAGAGACTGTCATACAGAGGGAAGTAAGTCAGAAAAACAAATACCGTATGCTAATACATACATATGGAATCTTAAAAAAAAAAAAAAAGGTTCTGAAGAACCTAGGACTGGGACTGGAATAAAGACACAGACGTAGGGAATGGACTTGAGGACACGGGGAGGGGGAAGGGTAATTTGGGAGAAAGTGAGAGAACGGCATGTACATATATACACTATCAAATGTAAAACAGATACCTAGTGGAAGCAGATGCATAGTACAGGGAGATCAGCTTGGTGTTTTGTGTCCACCTAGAGGGGTGAGATAGGGAGGGTGGGAGGGCGATGAAAGAGGGAGGAGATATGGGGATATATGTATATGTATAGCTGATTCACTTTGTTATACAGCAGAAACTAACACACCATTGTGAAACAATTATACTCCAATAAAGCTGTTTTAAAAAATATATTCAGTAAAGGCAAAGATATTCATATCCTGTGATCCAGGAAAAAAATAAAAAAAGAAAGAAAGAAAGAAAGAAATACACCAGATCATGAGGTTATCCAACAAACTGGATAACCTGAAACAAATGAATAAATTGCTAGAGACATGCAACCTACCAACACTGAACTACAAAGAAGTAGAAATCTGAACAGACTAATAATGGTTAAGGAAACTGAATTGGAATTCAAAAACCTCCCAGCACAGAAATCCCAGGACCAGATGGCTTCACTGGTGAATTCCACCAAACATTTAAAGAAGAATAAACATCAATTCTTCTCAAATACTTCCAGATAACTGAAGAGGAGGGAATGCTTCCAAAATAATTTTACAAGACGAGCATTACCCTGATACCAAAACCAGGTAATACCACAAGAAAAGACTATAGACTAATATCTCTTATGAATATAGATGCGAAAATTCTCAAAGTAATAGGAAAGCAAATTGAATAATACATCAGAAGTATCATACAGCTTAATTACATGGATTTATCCCTGGGTGCAAGGATGCTTCAACGCAGGCAAATCAATAACTGTGATATATCACATTAATAGAATGAAAAATAAAAACCATATGATTATCTCAATCGATGCAAAAAAAAGCATTTCAAATTATATTCTTTCATGATAAAAACCTTCACCATATTGGGTACAGAAGGACCATACCTCAACGTAATAAAGACCATATATGACAAACCCACAGCTGACATCATACTCAACAGTGAAAGACTGAAAGTTTTTCCTCTAAGATCAGGAATAAGACTAGAGTGCCCATTCTCACCACTCTTAGTCAGCATGGTACTGGTAGTCCTAGCTAAAGCAAGTAAGCAAGACAAAGCAATAAGAAGCATCCAAATTGAAAAGGAAGAAGTAAAATTGACATGAATTGCAGATAGTATGTTCTTAAATATAGAAAACCCAAAAGGTTCAACCAAAAAATTGTTGGAACTAATTAACAAATTTAGTAAGTCTGTAAGCTATAAAATCAACATACAAATATCAGTTTCATTTCTGTACACTAACAACAAAATATCTCCAAGAGAAAGAAAGAAAACTATCTCACTCACAATAGCATCAAAACCAATAAAATACTTAGAAATAAATTTAACTGAGGGGGTGAAAGATCTCTGAAAACTGTAAGACTGATGAAAGTAAGTGAAGAAAACACAAACAAATGGAAATATATCCCATGCTCATGGATTAGAAGAATTAATATTGTTAAAATGTCCATACTACCCAAAGCTATCTATAGATTCAATGCAATCTCTATGAAAATTTCAATGGCATTTTTTCAGTGAAATAGAAAAAACAATCCTAAAATTCATATGGGATAACAAAAGATCCTGAATAGCCAAAATGATCCTGAGAGAGAAGAACAAATCACACTTCCTGCTCTCAAAATATATTACAAAGCTATAGTAATTAAAACAGCATGGTACTGGTATAAAAACAGACACAAAGCATAGAGATTCCAGATTTATTCCTGCATACATAGTCAACGAACATTTGACAAGAGAGCCAAGGACACTCAATGGGGAAAGGATAGTCTCCTTAAAAAATGGTGCTGGGAAAGCTGAATAACCACAGCAGAAAATAAAATTGGATTCCTATTTTACACCATTTACAAAAATTAACTCACAATGGATTAAACACTTAAACATAAGACCTGATACTGTGGAACTCCTAGAGGAAAACATAGGGAAGAAGCTCCTTGACATTGGCCTTGGCAATGATTTTCTTTTTTAATAAGACATCAAAAGCATAAGCAAAAATCAGCAAGTAGGACTAGATCAAACTTTTAAAAAGTACACAGCAAAAGAAATAATCAACAAAATGAAAGGTAACCTATGGAATGGGAAAAAATACTTGCAAATCATAGATAAGGGGTTAATACCCAAAGTATAAAAGGAACACAACCAAATCAATAGCAAAAAAAACACAAGAAAAACCTGCTGATTAAAAATTGGGCAGAGAGGGCTTCCCTGGTGGCACAGTGGTTGAGAGTCCACCTGCCGATGCAGGGGACACGGGTTCGTGCCCCGGTCTGGGAAGATCCCACATGCCGTGGAGCGGCTGGGCCCGTGAGCCATGGCCGCTGAGCCTGCACGTCTGGAGCTTGTGCTCTGCAATGGGAGAGGCCACAACAGTGAGAGGCCTGCCTACCACAAAAAAAAAAAAAAAAAAAAAAAAAAAAAAAAAAAAAAAAAAAAAAAAAAAAAAATTGGGCAGAGAACTTGAATAGACATTTTTCCAAAGAAGACATACCAATTGCCAACAGATATATGAAAGGGTGCTCAATACATCACTAATCATCAGGGAAATGTAAATCAAAAGCACAATGAGATGTCACCTCATACCTATTAAAATGACTGTCAAAAGAAAATGAGAGAACAAGCACTGGCAAGGATGTAGAGAAAAGGGAACCCTTGTGCACTGCTGATGGGAATGCAAACTGGTGCAGCCACCATGGAAAACAGTATGGAGATTCCTCAAACAATTACAAATATAACTACCACATGATGTAGCAATCATTTCTGGGTATATACCCAAAGAAAATGCAATCAGAATTTCGAAGAGCTGGGAGACATCCTATGTTAAACGCAGCATCGCTTACAATAGCCAACATATGGAAACAACCTAAATGTCTATCTTTGGATGAATGGATAAAGAAGATGTGGTATGTATAAACAGTGAAATATTATTCTGCATGAGAAAGAAATCCTGCCATTTGTGACAACATGGATGAACCCTGAGGGAATTATGCCAAGTGAAATAAGTCACACGAAGGATAAAAACAGTATGATACCACTTATACGTGGAATCTAAAAAAGCTGATCTCACAGAAGCAGAGAGTATAATGGTGGTTGCCAGGAGCTTAGGGGTGAGGAAAATGAGGGGATGTTGGTCAGAGGATACAAATTGCCATTATAGTTAACAATATTATATTATATACATGAAAGGTGCTAAGAGAGTAAATTTTAAATGTTCTAACCAAAAAAATAAAAAAAAATAAAAGTAATCATGTGAGGTGATGGAGGGGTTCACTACCTCTCTTGTAATTATTTCACAATATATGTGTGTATGAAATCATCACATTGCACACTTTAAACTTACACAATGTTACATGTCAATTATATCTCAATAAAGCTGGAAAAAAATAGGGAATCACCAACAAAGCTGTCACTGAGTTAGAACTCAAAGTATTAATAGGACTCAAAGCAACTGACAGTGGCATACCTTGAAGCTAGCAGAAGCCAGTGGATTTGATGAATGTTAACTACTTGATTCAACCGAGATAAAACATGAGCACTCCAACAGAACTTTCTGTGATAATAGAAAAGTTCTATATTTGTCCTGCCCAAAATGGTAGCCACTAGACACATGTATCTCTTGAGTATTTGAAATAGGGCTAGTGTGACTAAACATAAAAGTTTAATTTTATTCAATAGTCACCAATTTGGGTTTAAATTTAAATAGCCCCATGTGGCGAGAGTTATTATATTGGACAGAGAAGCTCGAGAGAAACAGTGACCCAGACAAAGCCCAAGGGAAAATATTTGTGGACTAGTCACATATATTAATAAGTAAAGAATGTAGAAATACTTTCAAGCAAAACTTACCTGCATTTCATAAAGGCAATCAAAATAGCCTTGGACGAGGTGTTGAAATGATAATTCCACAAACTTTGTGGCCCTGTAATGTATAAACAAACATCTGGCAACTGTCATACAGAAAGAGACAATCCCCTAGGCAGTCGAGGTGGAGATGGAGTAAGGTGGGGAAAATGCAAGTCAAGTCAACCAGAGAGTTCATGGTAAGGCTGGTGGTGTCCCAGGGACTTGCAAAGACTTGGAGAGTCAGATTTCCCCAGGAGGCTGCCACCTAACAAAGATGAGTATGGGTAGATGCTAACAGGAATGTTAAAAGAGATTTCACATATGCAGGAAGCTGGCTTAAAGAAAAGAACTGTATCAATCTTGCATCACTGTAAGTCCTGCTGTGGCCTTCGATGTCAAGCCATAAAATTAGTTCCTTGGAAATGAGAACCCCTCTTGCTTTCTCTGATTCCTCAAATTTTGTGTGTGGGGGGGCAGGGGGGTCATGGAAAAAAACTGAGGAAGGCAAAACAAGGAAAAAGCAAGAAATCCAAAGGAGAAGACCAGAAACAGGAAACAGAAATTTAAAAATAATTTAAAAAATAGTGAGAGGCAATAAAATGCTCATAAGGAGATGGGATGCTCCCAGGGAGAAAATGATGAAAAATCAAAGGGGGGAGGATAGGTCACAAGAACCTCTGCGAACTTATGTAGAAAATCACAAATTACACGCATCCTAGGAGCTACAATGCTACACAGAAAACTACTCGCTATTAAATAAAAGGAGGGAAGGGAGAAAGGAGTCGGGAGAGTGATACAATAAGCCAAGACCAAAATAAAACAAAACAAAAGCTAGGAAACTTGACCTAGAATTTGACAGCAGTGAGTTACTTAACGCAGAAAAAATTTAAATGACCGACAAGTGTACTCACACAATGGGCTGAGACAAAACTGAATATATTAACACAGATATTGGTAACTTGGAGGAACTACTTAAAATCAATTTCTTGCTAACACTGTAGTCCAAATTAAAACAAAACAAAACAAAACAAAACCTGAAGTATAAGCTATGCTTGTAAATGCAGTCCCATCACATAGCAGTAGTTCAAAACAGAACAGGCTTACCAGGGCAGGGAAAGAGACAAATTCCATCTCACAACACACCATGGAGGAAGGTGTTTATTGAAAGTACCAACCTTAGTACTGATGTTTTGCACCTTGAGATTAGTGATTTTTGAATCACTTCCTAAGGTATTACTATGACTGTACATTCAGCAATGTCAGTTGGGATATAATTTGCCAAACCAGTGCAACTCTCATCTCTCACACAGGTTCAGATCAAGAGTTCTCTCTCTACCAAGATTTTTTTTTTTTTTCCATCCTAGAAAGGATTCCAACAAAAAATAGTTTCATTTCCTTTGCTTGGTCACAGTCACATTTTGGTATAAGCTGGACTGGGTCAGAGCAGACAATCTGAGAGGAGATATACAATTAAAGTCCCCAAGTACATTTAGTAGCTGATGCTAACTCAGGGTTAATAGTGTGATTCAAGGCAAACAGTCTGAGCTATGGAAATGGAGTTTAGATTTGGTTTCATACCACCTCGTAGCCTTGTAGACTTAAATTTAACATGAAGTGCTCCAATTACCTATTTTATAGAACATCAAAAGAAGAAATTTCTGCTAAGGAAGAATTTAAGAGAACCGAGGAAGGACAAAAGGCTGATTAGTGACAAAGACACAGCTGAAGTTTCGGATTCCCACTTGATTATTCAGTGTGTACCACTTGTGATGAAGTTCATTTTCCATTTAAGAACTGGAAACATCCCCAAAGGGTTAGCAAGAGAAAACCATCACTCGCATAAGCAAGCACAGATATATCAAGCCAAATGTAGCTCCTCAACCCTGAGTTTTATATAACATTTTACTCACTATGTAAGATGTTTTTCCCCTAAAAAATATATCTCTTCTTTAGCATTCTGGTCCCACAAGATATACCTTGAAGAAACGCTTTCACAGATCAAATATGGTAGGAAATTTCAAATACTAAATTCTCTTTAAGGATATTTACCAAGGCAGGAGCACATTAAAGACTCTGAGAAGTTCCGAAGTAAAGAAATCAGATTTTGCCCCAACATTCTCCCAAAATGTTTTTGGCCATGGAACCACTTTTCCTTTGTTCTCTATATAAAACCCCAATTATTATCGTATATCTAGAGTTCCAGGGGAGATTCAGGAAATAGTCAGGTACCCCTAAGATAATTACACTGTAAGACTCTTAACACATAGCAGGTATGCGAAAAGATAGTAGAAGAGACCAAATAGTGCTCAGACTTAGCTTTTCACGGGCAGAAAAAAAAAAGGGGGGGGGAAAACTAGTGTTTATTGCCATCTGCTGTGTAGCGGAATTCCATTAGGAGCTTTTCGGTGGCAGTAAATCATCACAACAATTATATGGTTTGTATCAATATTCTCTTAGTTGCAGAAGAGGACACCAAAGTTCAGGAATATCCCACTCAGCCCACTCAAGGTCATATGGTCAAGAGATGACACGGCAGGGATGTGGAAGGCTTGCGCTCCATCCCCTGTATCACACGGGTGTAGTCTTGCCACAGATTATGCAGATTTCTGTAAAACTAAACCATTCTGAAAAAGGTGTCCTGTGTGACATCCCAATATTGTTAATCATTTCCCTCTGTTTCCAACTGTCCGCTTAGTATCATGAAGTAAACCATTTAAATGGAAATTCAAACTTGCTCTATGACCTTGTCTTTGTTAGAATGTGCCAAAGTAAGTCAACATGAGATTTTTGGATGTCGCACCGTTTATTAAACAACGGCTTGCCAAGACAGAAAACCCTATAGAAATTTAAATATACTGCTACAGAACTTCAGATATCAGTTTGTAGTGCAAGTTTCCAGGTTACAAGAAACATGCAAGAGGATTCGTTGGGTTTAAGAAACGCAACAACAGGAAAACAGGCAACACTTTGGCCTAAGCTACAACACTAAAGGAAACTCAAGCCATCTTCTCTCTCTTTCTGACATCTGAGTCACTCTACACGGGTTTCCCTTGTATTCCTTGCTACGTGAAAGGAAACAGCTAGAAGTAACTCTCCAGCAAATCCCTCATATGTTGTGAGACCAAGGAGAGTCAAAATGGAATCTGAGCTACAGTTCTAAATTCTCTAAGGCAAGGCCCCGACTTGGGTTCAGTCTTCCATGGGGACTCTGTAACATGGCCATGGCCAATGGAAACCCCATAATATGGAATGGGAAAAAGCAATCTCCACACAGGATGTGTGGGCGGCGCCACTAAGGCAACCAACACAATCTATACAGACTTGCCCAAAAGCACACTAAGCCCTTCAAGAGAAAATCCACAGGGTAATACTCAAGTGACTTTTAACTAGGAAGATCGGCGCGGGGTGGGGGTGGGGGGGCAGGGAGGGGAGGAAGAGAGTCTAGTTTTAAATGAAAAGTAGAGAAACCTGTCATGCTGTTGCAACAAAAATAACCCAACTTATGCTAAAGTGATAAAAAGGAGAAAGGGAAATACTTTTCACACCTGCAACAGAATCATTAAAACATGACAGGATGGTTGGAGTTTGTCAGAATTGAGGGTCACCTGCTGTTACACATTTCACCCTCACCCCAATCCCAGCTCTTGAAAAGAAAGCTGAAGGGATTTTCACCAAGACAAAATCAAGCAGAGGATGGATCTGCCAAAGACTATTTATTCTACTCTGGAAGAAATATTGTAAAGTCCTGTTACTAACAGCTTCGTTTTGATTTTGATTCCATTTTTTTGTTTTAGGCATTTACAGTGATGTATATTTTATTTTTTAATTCTGTTAGAAAAGGAGGGCATTCATTCTAAGGACGCAGAGAGGTCTTCGTGTCTGAGTTGGTGTTGATGCTTTCGGAAAAATTAATGACCGTTTCTTTTTCAGAACCTAAGTAAGTACAAGACCAAATTTAAAATCTGGAATTCAAATCTGCATCCAGGCAGACCCAAAATAATTTTCACAATTCCTCTTGAAATTACTAGATTGCAAGATTAAATATAGAGCATCAAGTACCCTGATATTACTTTAAATTACATTTACAAAATTTAAAATACTCTATATATTTTAAATAAACTAAGCAACTACTTTTTTTTTTTTTTTTTTTTTTGTGGTACGCCGGCCTCTTGCTGTTGTGGCCTCTCCCGTTGCGGAGCACAGGCTCCGGACGCGCAGGCTCAGCAGCCATGGCTCACGGGCCTAGCCGCTCTGTGGCATGTGGGATCTTCCCGGACCGGGGCACGAACCCGTGTTCCCTGCATTGGCAGGCGGATTCTCAACCACTGTGCCACCAGGAAAGCCCCTAAGCAACTACTTTTATTTGATGATCCTAAAATTTCTTTTATTTCCTATTTTAAAATACGATTTAGGAAGAAAAATTACAATTTCTTTAAACTACCACAGATTAAACTTCCACGTGATGGGGCTCCTTACCAAGCATCTATGTGAAGTAACAAAATAAAGAGCTCTATGACTATTATGTTTAATCTCCATAATGATTCTACAGATTACAGATTATTATCTTCATCTTAAAGCTAGGAATACCTAGGTTTAGGTAAAGGAGCTCCTCAAGGACATATAGCTAAGAGACTGAGAGTCAGAACCATCCCTGTTATCAGTGACATCTACAGAACAGAGGAACAGAGGTTAGGTGTTAGTAAAGATCTATTAATAAGTACGAAGCCTCTTTGTAATAATGAAAATTAAAACTTGATGCAGTTGTGACTTGCTCTCATATCGACAAGCTGAAATGTTTCAGAGCATTCCTTCAGCATTTATTGATGTTAATTTCTATTTCCATAGCTCTTCATAGCCTATAAAGAATTATCACATTATTCAACTCTGATACTATTATACCCTTCATATTTTAATTAGTATTGATTAATCTATTCCATATGTCACTCCAAAAGCGATTTGAGGTGTATTCTATCCTTGATACATAGCCTTCCATTGTTCCCAAGTTGCTGTTACTTCCCTCATATGCCTGGGTCTCAGCAACCCTACACATCCATGTAGCAACCCTCTTGTACCCACTGCTATGATTTAAAAATAAAAATCAGGGCTTCCCTGGTGGCGCGGTGGTTGAGAATCCGCCTGCCGATGCAGGGGACACGCGTTCGTGCCCCAGTCCGGGAAGATCCCACATGCCGCGGAGCGGCTGGGCCCGTGAGCCATGGCCGCTGAGCCTGCGTGTCCGGAGCCTGTGCTCCGCAACGGGAGAGGCCACAACAATGAGAGGCCCGCGTACCACAAAAAAATAAAATAAAAATAAGAATAAAAATCAGAAATATGCGAGAGTATAGATATATGGCACCACAAAATCCCCAGCGAAAGAGAAACATTTTGTTGAGCTGTGTTCCTCCAGGCTTGCAAGGAAGCAGCAACTGTTCTCACAATAGACCTAAAGCCAACAACGCCAAGAAGGATGGGTTCTGTCAGAGAAGCACCTATCTGCACCTTCAAATAGTGTAAGACATGCCAGTAGACTGTCCTTATTCACAGTTAGCTGCATCTAGTCATAGTAGGCAAGATCTTCATTGATGTTCTTTCTTTTAGAAAACTTGCTCAAAAGAATCACTAAGTTCTTTTATTTTCCTTGCATGGGGGGGGGGTGAATAAAAGCAGAAAATTAAAACCAAAGAAAATACTCTAGGCAGTTTCTCCCTTCTTAAAGAGATCTTACCAATGACTACCTTTTCCATCCATTTAAGGGAAAAATGGATGCAGTCCTTTATCTCTTATGGTTTTTCATAGAAGGTATCACCTTCAACACAACCAGGTGACAAGTAAAATATCTAGAAAAACTGGGGGGCAGTGAGTATTGTTTTGGTGCTGTGTTATGTTTGGAGTCTACACCATCACTAGCAAGTTTGATTGATACTGTCCTCAAATCAGAGAGACCTAAAAACCCAAGAGACTTGACCAGACTCCACAGACCCCCTGGGGACATACCAACAGTCACAACAAAGGCTCAAGTGTCCCATGTCACACTCACGCTTTTCAAAACTTGACAAAATCTAAGTTTTAACACAATGATTAAATGATCTTAACACTCCCCTCGCATCCAAACGCTCTTTCCAAACCAATCCCAACTTTGTCCAATCACTTTCACTCAGAAACAACAAAAAAACTTTCCTTTGGGACTTCAGTCTGATCCTAGTTCTTTTTTTAAAAAAAATAAACTTTTTTATTTTAGAATAGTTTTCAATCTACAAAAAAAAAAAAGTGAAGGTAGTACAGAGTTCCCATATACCTCACCATCCATCCAGTTTCCAGTATTATTAACATCTTACATCTGTACAGTAGACTTGTCACAATTATCAAATACACAGATACATTATTATTAAATCCATACTTTATTCACATTTGTTTAGCTTTTAACCTAACACACCCCCTTCTTTGCCCCTAGGATATCACATTTAATATTGCTCATTATGTCTCCTTAGGCTCCTGTTGGCTGTGAGAGTTTATCCAAATTTTCTTGTGCCTGATGGCCTTGATAGTTTCAAGAAGTAACGGTCAGGTATTTTGTAGAGTGTCCCTCAACTGAGAGCTGTCTGATCTCTTTCTCATGATTAGATTGCAGTTATGGTTTGGGGGCAAGAACACCACAGAGGTAAAATGCTATTGTCATCACATCATATAGAGGGTACATACTATCAACATGACTTACTACCACTGAGATTAATTGTGGTCATCTGGCTCAGGTAGAGTTTTTATGGTTTCTGCTCTCTAAAGTTACTACTTTCCTCCCATTTGCAAACTGTTGTCTTTGGACAAACATACTATCTATGTTCCATACTTAAGGAATGGAGAGTTATGCTCCACCTCCTTGAGGGCTGAACATCTACATGAATTATCTGGAATTCTTCTGCATAGATTTGTCCACTTCCATTTACTTATATCCATATTTACCCACATATTATACTTTGTGTTATAACCCAATACTACTTTATTGCTCAAAGTGATCCATCTTTGGCTACTGAGAGTTCTTTGAGTCAGGTCCTGTGTCCTTTTGCCATACACCCATTACTGCGAATTTATCTTGTTTTATTTTTTGAGCACTTTCTTATTTACTGCCACTGCAAGACACTCCAGGATTATCTTGTACATTTCTTGCCCCAGTCCTGGAATCAGCCATTTCCTCAAGGAGGTCTGGTTCCTCTTATGGTAACATGGCATAAGAAATCAAGATCTGACTGTTAGGTGGTCTTGTTGCTCCCAGGATATCTTGACTTCTAGGCCCTCTCAGCTGACCAGCAAGAAAATGTATGGGTGTATTCTAATCTATGCATATACATATATCTGTAAATATCAATATCTCTATATGTGATCATCAGTAGCTATATTAAGCTAACTAGAGTTGGAGGTCTCCAATCCTAATTAATTACCACATGGGTCATTCCCAGCCTCTCCCCTTGCATATCTGTAACCTCCTACTCTAACGCTGAGAGCCCTGATTCCCACCATTCCCAATCCCTTTACTTAATTGTTCAATTATAATGTACATACATAGTGGTTTCAGAATTGTTAACCTGTAACCCCATGAAAAACAACTTTATCAGCTGGCATATAGTAGTTATGTACAGTTCATTTGGCCTTCAGTCTTACAGACTCCATTCATTTCCAAAGCTACTCATCAACACTTTTTCTCTCACCCCAATTTAGTGAGATTGTTTTCTATATTTATAATACAGTTAGATCCTTTTGTGAACCCTTCATTGTATCCTGGTATCCCCATCTCGTAAATGATTTTCTTAAATTTGCATACATTAAGGTTCACTCTTTGAGACATAAAGTATTTTGGGTTTTAACAAACACAGAGTATCTTATATTCACCATTATTACAGTATCATACAGAATAATTTCACCTCCCTAAAAAAAAAAATCCCCTGGGCTTCACCTGTTGAACCTTACCGCCAAACCTCTGGTAGTCACTGACCTGTTTCCCATCTCCATGGTTTTGTCCTTATCAGAATGCCATGTGATTGGAATTATACAGTATATAGCCTTTTCAGACTGGCTACTCTCCTTAGCAAAGTATGCACTGAACATTTATCCTTGCTTTTTTATACAGCTCATTCCTTTTCAGTGCTGAATGGATGTGCCACAGTTTGGTTATTCATTCATCTATTAAAGGACATCTTGTTTGCTTCCAGTTTTGGAGGACTGTAAATAAAGCTTCTGTAAACATTCCTGTGCTGGCTTTTGTGTGAACAATAGTTTTCAAATCAGTTGTGTAAGTACCTAGAAGCATGATTGCTCAATTGTATGGTAAAACTATGTTTAGCTTTGTAAGATAGTGTAAAACTGTCTTCCAAAGTGGCTGTATGCCTTTATACGCTCACAGCCATGCTCTCACATGAGTGAGAGCTCCTGTTTCACATCCTCTCTAGTAACGGTACAGTCAGCCTTTTAAATTTAACCAATCTAAAAGCTGTGTGGTAGTAACTCGTTGTTTTAACTTGCATTCTTTACTGACATATCATGTTGAACATCTTTTCTTATGTGCATTTTTCCATCTGTGTGTGTGTATATATATATATACATATATATATATATATATATATATATATGTATGTATATATAAATATTTATTGGCTGCACCAGGTCTTCCTTCATTGCAGCATGCGGGATCTTTAGTTGTGGCATGCAAACTCTTAGTTGCAGCATGCATGTGGGATCTAGTTCCCTGACCAGGGATTGAACCCTGGCCCCCTGCATTGGGAGCACGGAGTCTGAACCGCTGGACCACCAGGGAAGTCCCTCCATCTGTATATTTTTAATGAGGTATCTATTCAGGTCTTTTGCTCATTTTTAAATTAACCTCTCTCTTTTGTTACTGTTGAAATGTAAATGTTCTTTCTATATTGTGAACACAAGTCCCTTATCAGATGCCTGTGACTTGTGTTTTTTGAAAAGAAGTTTCTAATTTTAATAAAGTCCCACTAACCTATTTTTCTTCCATGGATTGTGCTTTTTGAGCTCTGTCTACAATCTCATCACCAAGCCCAAGATCACATAGATTCTTCTTGTATGTTTTCTTCTAGAAATTGTTTAGTTGTGCATTTTATATTTCGTTCTTTCATCCACTTTGAATTAACTTTTGTGACATTTTTCAGGTACATATCTAGGTTCACATTTTTGTATATAAATGCCCAACTGTTCCTGCATCATTTGTTGAAAAGACTATTCTTTCTCCTTTGAACTGCCTTTGTGTCTTTGTCCAAGATCAATTGACTGAATTTGCATGGGTTAATCAACTATTTTTTTAAAAACAGTTCAGCATTGTGAAAATCCAAGGAAAGAGAGAGGTTCAACTTTAAGCCAAGAACAATTTGATAATGGCAGGTCACTGGCATCACCACTGTGTATGCAGGTTAGATCGAGAGTGTTAAAATAATCAAAATAGAAGAAGGCCATAGACAGAAGACTCTGTATCTCCTCAATGACTTGTAATCACTGATTAATGCTCTGCTAGTAGAGGTGGGCCTCATTAGCTCTGAGAGCAAGGAGAAAAGATGTCAGACTGATAATGCGAAGGGTGGGGAAGAAAAATTAGAGCAGAAAAGCTATAAAAAGGGTGGAAAATGCCCTGCCCATGAACATTATAAATGGGCCACATAACTTTATTTTTTAACAAACGTGATTGTCTCTTCATTTTCTCCCTACGTTCCATGTTGTCTCAAATTAGGAGGCACAAAAGATTGAAATTCCAGTGGGAGCATCCTTTTCTAAACTCCTTCTACTGTGTATTTCTTCTTAAAGCTGTGTGATCATTTCGTATTTCACTAGTGCACATCTATGTAGAATTCATTTTATAAAAAATGAAAGAGTTCATGATTGGAGCCTGCTGAAAACATGGAGACCAAGACAAAGTCAAAGCGACCTTTTTGTCTTTCAGAGAGTTCTGTGGGGGACCCAGTGCTGCAGACTATGATGCATTTTCCAATTCCTCTTCTTGCATGTTTACCCATGAGAGCCAGGGAACACAAAACAAAAAGGATAGCTGGAGTCGGCCTGAAAAGTGTGAGACCCCCCCCTTATGTCAAATTGGAATCAACACATCATAAGCCTGTCATTAAACTGCCTTCATGAAGCAAATGTGAGAAGAAAGACAGATGAAATAACCCCAGATAATACAGATTTAAGGGGGATGAGGCTGAAGTTTATATGGGAGATTTTACTTTGAGGACCAAAGTCTATAAATATTTATTTATTTAATTGGGCCATGCAAGAGAAGACTTTTAGATTCTTTCATTAGCGGTGCAGGGTTTCCTGTGAATCACTGCAGAGGAAAACAGAAAATGCAGAAACTGATCCCATCTCCATGTTAATCAGTCTTCAGTCTGTAGAGTGTGTGATCACTTACAAAAATGGCAGGCATCCTGCTGAACCACCAGCCCTGCCTATTATATTCACCCTGCTCGTGCAGGAAGCCAGAACAACTGAACAACAAGCAGCAAATACATTTCAACAAACAGATTTATTGTCCTATTTCAATACAAATCACAGTCTATTAAGAATAATGCACTCTAGTCCAGGTTCTGACAGTCAAAAATGCTGATTTAAGAAGAGATTTGTGTGCCTCATTTAATTCATGCATTTGCATGTCTCTCCTCTAAGTATGATGTAATTCAGGCTTACTGATCAGAACTGGTAATCACTCCTTCATTTTGTGGTTCAAATGGAGCTTTTAAAATCACAATTCTACTTATTTATTCAGAGATTTTTATATTTAATGACTCTAGGATGAATGCTTATTAGACGATAATGATGAAAAGAGAGGTTATTCAAAGTGACCTCTGAAATAATCCTATATATTTTCAAAACGATGTATCGGTATTACACGGAGCCTCACAGAATCCAAGCACATTTTCTGTAACTGCTGACCTGACTTGGTCCATTTTCACCTTTTATCAGCACTGTTTTCTGATTTCAACATAGCACATCCTGTTGAACATCAGGGGGTAACAAGCATCTATGAAGTAAGGGGTCGTGACAATTTCATTAAAAAAAAAAATTATTGTTCCCTTAAAGGGAAATAGGATTCAGTTCCTTCAAACTAAGATATTTTCACCTTGTTTACAGCCTCTCTCTTCTTCTACCTCACTTGTCCACTTGGTTAAAAAGGAACACATTATATTGTAGATGCTGACAGGCTTCTATCACATATTACGTTTTTGGGGGATCGGAATTTTTTAATTGAAAGACTGACCGCATTTTGTAGAGTTAGATACGACAAGGAGTTTAATTGGATTCAATGTGTTTGTTTTCCTCTGAAGGATTCCTTTTATTATGTCCCTTCCTTCAAACACAAAATCCTTAATGAGCAATGAAAGTGCTGGACACAGACACAGATTTTACAAAGTTTCATATAGTAACTTAAGGGTAGCCTTCATTATCCTTCATATTGTGACAAACCATTTTTTTTAAGAAATCAATTCAGCAACTTCAAAAATTTTGTAAATTACATCACAATGTATATACCACATTACAATGAAAAACACTGCAGCTATTTCTGTTAAAGACAAACACACGTTTTCATCTCAAGTTAAATCTTGAACAGGGATTCAGATTTCTCAGAAAAAGAAGTAATAATAAACCACTTAGTGTTCTTAAGAACGAAGAATTTCAAAATGAGACATTTTTAGGCTCTCTCTCAGAAAGCAATTTCTTTTTATCTGCAGGGCACCCCAGTAGATGTTTAAAATAGATTACACTTCTATTCATCCCAAAGAAGGACACTAATGTGAGCGCTGTATCTTTCTGCATTTCAGTAAAAATCAGAAATGATCTGCAGCCCGATGTACAAAGTTGACTCGCTTACAGAATACCAGCATTTCTTCCCCGGCCTAGCTTTTAAAGTCAGTCTGAAACAGCTCCAGCCTATACAATTGCAGAGGAATTACTCTCAATTACAGGCTTCTGTCTGTTAAAAAGTAGAGCTGGTGATCAGTTTTGACCTTTTTCCTCTAACAAGTCAAAGAAATGAAAGAGGAAAAAAAATCTGGCAGGTGCTCAATTTAGAGGCTGAGGGTGAGAGAATGAAGGGGAAAAAAAGAGAAAGAAAAGAAAACCTTGTATCACCCAACTAGATCTCAGGATTTTTTTTTTTTTTGTATTATTCATCTTATTTAAAAAATTCATTTTCAGTGAATAAACTGCATGTGGCAATGTCATTTTGCTTAAAGTCACTCGCTTAATGTTTTGAGTATCATTTAACAAAATCTTGCCACAATCAATCATTCAGGTTTTTAGTTTCACACTCTGGGGCATTTTTGCTTCGTGCTACAATTCTGCTCTTCCCCCTTCCCTTCTTTCTTATAAGTAGGTTACAAATGACTATAGAAAAAATGACCTTTCTGGATCCCTGCTAATGCATCAGCATTATTGCAAGATGTGGCTTATAAACACCAGCTGACATTTTACCTATTTATATATTCATTACTGAATTGACTAGATTTTGGTTGAGATTGGGTTTAATTGATTGGGAATGGTTTAGAAATGACATGAATAGATTTCCAGATCTCTGACATTGACTCACGATTTTCCATTTTAAAAGAATACTTTGCTGAGGTCTGAAAAAGTTGCTCTGATGAAAGTTAAACTCTGAAATATTCTGTTTTCTTGGTAGTTGGTTGGCTAAGTTCTTGATAATCCAGCACTTGTTCGGCAAAACTGCTAATTAGAGATGGAAACCATGTTTGCGCTGAGCGGCCACCTCTCCAAACTCCAAAGAAAAAAAGAGGAACAAAGAGCACACTCTTCTCCTAGGAATCCATCTGACCCGCATTTAGGTCAGTTAATAACAGCTCCCACTCAGCTTAGAAACATGTTGCTTTTAAGTCAGCTGCTTTTCAGTGGGGAGAAACTATTTTGAGAAGAATGAATGATTCCAGAACATCAGGCAGAAGCCAACCAGTCAAAATACCACAATCCTAAACAGGGCTGCAAACAACACTTGGAAATTCAGATTCTGATTGACTGATGACATAACAGAACCAAAATAATGTCCCATATTCTCTTCTTGCTCTGCTATTTTTGTTGCCTTTAGAACAGTCAGATCTGCTTTTCTCAGATGGGTGTGATCACTTGCTCAGAAGTGACACATTAAAGAGTGGCTAATGGCCAGAAAGTGGGATGAAGCTCAAAAGAAAGAAAAACTAAAAGAGAAAAGATGGAAAGGGTCACAGATAATGTACACACAACTCTAAAAGCAGGCAAAAGATAGTCATGGTAAAAATACTAAGGGAGATTTTGAAGTGTGGGGCTTTTTTTTTTTTTTTTTCTTTTCTTTCCCCTTTCCTAAAAGCTAAGCGAATCTCAATGAGGATTTGCTCTCTTTCCTGGACGTAGGGTCTTCCTGATACCTCTTTCCTAGCTTATGTGAGGTGGTAGTCTACAAGGAAAAAAAAAAAAGGTCCCTTCCTATGAAGAGTCAGCCAGAGATGAACTAGAGAACAGCACAATGACATATACTGCAGAGCTAGCACCAACACCAGCAAGTCAAAGGGATAGCAGCAAAGGAACACAATTTATGCCTAGTTAAGTAATGCTTAAATAACCCATTTTGTTAAAGACTTCAGGGAAAAGGGATACATTTGGAATAAGAACACCTAAGTTTTCTGGACGTTAATAACCATGTGTTGATTGGCCTGGCCCTTCAGGAGGGGCAGGTTGTCACGTATTACACCACCCAAAGCCTCTCTACTAGAAAGTTTACTGGCTTGAAATGTATGTACTATATGTACTTAAGGACAATTTTCATGGCTCACATGCAAAAATATAAAGCCATAGGGATTAAAACACTATTGTATTTGCACATGACCCAAAGGGACATTGATCAAACACAAAGAAAAGTAGTAGATGATAAAGATGGCATTTCAGATCTGTGGGGAGAAAATAATCAACAATTGGCATTTGGTACCATGAGGCCATTGGAAAAACAAATTTGATCACCGTCTCACATTTTCTTTGAAATACATTCAAGACATATCAAAGATATAAACAATAAAAATGTTATATTTAAAACATAAAAATATTACAATAACAAAAGTACTTGAAAAAATTATAAACATTCCTACAGTGAGGAAGAACTAAAAAGAAAGCCTAAAAAAAAAAAAAAACTAAATACATTAAAAAACACAAAAGTTCAGTATAATTTTAAGCAAATAAACAGAAAATAAACCAACCAAAAAAAAACCTGCTAAACATACAGGTAAAAGACAAACAGGCAAAAGTTGAGTGAGCCTGAAGGATAGATGTGTAGTAAATTGAGCTCCATGGAAAACCCTACAGCAAGCAGACAAATGGGGATGGAAGTGTGGAACTCTGCAGAGGCTGGAGACCTGGCAATGTGACAGATGCTTTTCACAAAGGCTAGCAGAGATCATGCCTCCCTACCTACCAAATGGGTGCACAGTAGCCCAGTGACCCTAAGACGTTCAGTGGAGGTGCCAAGGGCGGTCTACAGGGTGTTGGGAATAGCAAACTTTTTAGAGTACTGCCCTTCCCATATCAAAATCCTAGAGCTGCCACTAAGAGGCCCACACCTTTTCTGATTAAATTAGGTTGACTTCCCATTGGCACTCAATTGAGAACTTGTAGGAGAGCTATCTAAAGAGACTATGAAGAATGCTTTGGGGATAAAGAAGGTACTAAAAGGGAGGAGCAGACGGGAGAGAAAACAGCATGCACCTTTATACATGAGGGGTAAAAGGAGAGCATTCTGGGAAAAAAGAAAGAGCAGAACAATTTTGAACAATTTGAAAATAAATATATACAATGAGGTGCTTTGGTTACATAATTTTTGACCTGCAAAATCGCTGCATCTTCCTACAGGTGCTGGCAGACCTAAACCCATAAGCGGCCTCAATCCCAGCAGGAAGGGCATGGTGGAAAGAGAAAACTAGCTTGAGAACAGGTCTGACTGGCCTTGGTGCCCTGACCACACTCTCTATCCTTGCTACTCAAAGCGTGGTCCCCAGACCAGCAGTGTTGGCATCACCTGGGAACTAGCCAGAAATGGTCCTACCCTGGGAACAAGTGGATCAGATTACATTTTTTCACATGTACCCCAGGTAATTTGTATGCACAGTCAAGTTTAAGAGTACTTTGTTCTTGAGTGTCTGGGATCCATCCGCTCCTAATAAGCTGAGCAGGCCTGTGACGATATTGCTGATTTTACCCTCTAGGATCTGTGCCCTCCTAGTTTCCACATTCCTTCCTATTTCCTAACCCTTCAATTTAAGAACAACCTGCCTTCCACTTGCCTGAGTGGTAACACCCCGCCTCTGTATTCTTTCTGTTTCTGCCTCCCATTCTTTCTTCTTTAAAAACAAACAAACAAAAACCAACAGCAACAGGTTTCAATTTAACGGCCAGTTTTGATCAATGGAGAAGATGTCTCTGTTGAGAGGATTCCAAGGCCATGTACATCAGCTAAGTGAATGAGATTTCCAAATTCAATCAGCCACAGGGGAATAGTGGCCTTCGTCACCTATTTGCCATCTTCATTCTTCATGCTGCTTCCCTACCCAGGACCTCAACTTGGGTATATTTTTCTCTATTTGACGCCACACTCTACCTCTGAGTCTTAACTCCCTATCTTCCTGCATGACTCCACTACCACTCATGAAAGTAGAACTGGTAAAAACTACAAACTGCAGAGCCCAGTGATAGAACCATTGCATTTGTTTTGGAAATGTCTACTTGAATTAGAGAGAAAAGAGGAATCATTAAACTTAATTTATTTTACCCACTCTATAGCTATTGTTTTTGAATTTGGCTTTGTACAGATGTTTACACTCTGGGGATGTTCCCCTCATCTTAAAGTTGAAGAATCTTATTCAAGGTCAGTATTCACTTGTTGGTAAAGCCAAAATTCAAAACAAGATCTGTCTCTCTCTCTGTCTCTCTCTCTCTCTCTGTAGTGGTGAAAACGTACCTTTTTGTAAGTAACAATCATATCAAGGAAAAATTTCAAATGTCAGAGTAATGTTATGTCACATGAATATAGATAACATCATATGACCAGAAAAAAACCCCAAGAAACTACCAACTGCATGACTGACTCATGCCTTGTTTTGACTTCTCCTAATCACAAGCAACAAGAAGCTTTTTCAAATAACTTGTCCGTATTTGTATGAACTTTATAATATTAAATGACACAAATTCCTCCTGAAGTGATTGGTCCATCACTTCCAGTACAAGTGAAAGAATACTACATATGCCTTCTTAAATCATTCATTTCTAAAGGACATTGGGTTAAGATGACCACAAACTAAGTGAATGACATTTTGCTTAAAAGGTAGCACTGTAAATACCAGACTGCACTCAACAGGAAAAAGAAAATTTCTCAGTTTAAAATCCCTCACCATGAGGAGTATAATTAACAAAAACTATACTTCAAAAGTATGAACACTTAGAATACACATAGGCACTTTACAAGAATTACTATTATCCTCTCCAAACCTAAATGCAGACATAAGTATAATCAGTGACCAGATGAAGGAATATAGCTCCTGAAAACAGACCTGTCTCAGGCCACACACTGCAGAACAGAGATGGTCTCAGTACTTGTAGGTCTCAATGGATAAGACCCAATATTCAGGCTATGAAAGCCTCAAACATGTGTCTTTGCAGGCTGACAGAGGAGGAGATAATTAGACTCCTCATCAACTTCCTAGTAATGTTCTATAAAGTGATAACACATTTCTTAAAGAAAACCAAATGAAATAAAAACACCAACACTATTTAGTTGGCTAAAGAGCTCTCCAATGTCAGTTCCCAAGAGGGCCTCAGACAATTTCAGAAAGTAAGTGGACAACATTTGACCACACCAGTATGGACAAGACGGAGAAAAGGAACACACACACCTGTGACCGTGTGCTTCACAAGCCACTGTATTAAAGTGTAGGACAGAAGTCTTGAGGCACTTACTTAACATATTCAAAAACTTCTGGGGGCTGAGGGCATGCAATACCCTAGCCCTGCAAACAGTCTAGTGGGGAGACAGGCTTCCATACACATTATTGCACCAGGGTAAGATACACGCAGTCTCAGAGGCCAGCACTGAGAACAGTGGGGGCTAAAGAAGGAAGGAGAGCCCTCATCACAGCCAAAGTAGTTTCGGAAGGTGTCCCAGGGTAAGAACTGCTTGAAACAGGCTTCTTTTCCAAACTAATGAAGTTGAAAGTGATGCATTTTTAATTATCCCATTGCTCAGGATGGGTATTAGTTTCCTATTGCTGCTATACCAAACTACCACAAACTTAATGGCTTAAAACAAGAAAAATTTATCTTACAGTTCTGAAGGTCAAAAGTCTGAAATGGGTCTCACTGAACTAAGATCAAGATGTCAGTAGGGCTGTGTTCATTCTGGAGGGAAGAGGGGAGAATCCATGTTCTTGACCTGTCCAGCATTCCTTGGCTTGTGGACCCATCCCTCCATCTTCCAAGCCAGTAACAGCATGTTGAGTCCTTCTCATGTCACATCACTCTGACCTCTGCTTCCATCACCATATCTCCTACTCTCGGCTCTCTCTGACACTCCTGTCTCCCTCGCTCATTTATGAGGACCCAGTGACTGCACTGGCCTACCCAAATAAATAGGATATCAAGACACTTAATTTACATGACATCCATAAAATACCTTTTTGTCATTTAAGGTAACATTCACAGGTTCTGGTGATTAGGATGTGCACATCTTTGGGGTGCATAATTTTGCCTACCATAATGGGTTAGACATCTCAAAATGGCCCTAAGTGCAGATAAAAGAGGCAATGGCCTGAGATATCTGATCTTCAGGGGAAGTCTTATTCCTCAGGCCAGGTGTTACAACTGGGCTGGCCTCAGCTATGAGGCAAATAGTAAGGCATTTGACCCCATTAATAATTGTAGTGTATATATGTGTGTGTACTGTGTGTATTACACACAGCATCTATATTTAAGTATGTTATATAGATACTATATGGAGTAAACATTTTATTTGTTAAAAAAAAATACATCAAGGGCTTCCCTGGTGGCGCAGTGGTTGAGAATCCGCCTGCCGATGCAGGGGATACGGGTTCGTGCCCCGGTCCGGGAAGATCCCACATGCCGCGGAGCGGCTGGGCCCGTGAGCCATGGCCGCTGAGCCTGCGCATCCGGAGCCTGTGCCCCGCAACGGGAGAGGCCACAACAGTGAGAGGCCCGCATACCACAAAAAAAAAAAAAAAAAAACATCAAGCAGGATTACACGGGTCTCATTCCCTTCAATTCTGCTATGCTTTTGCATGAGTAAAAGAAAAAAATGTGTTTTTGGCTCATGTGCTGGGGACCACAGATAAGTACAAACACCCATGCAGAACCCAATGCACACAAGGGCAATCTACCATGCATATTCCCGCCAAATAAACAAACAAACAAACTACTTATTCAGGGGGTGTTTCTCATAGTATGGTGCATTTTTCATTTATTAAATCAAACTTTTTTTAAAGTTTCAAAATAAATACATTTATTTAGCATGCATTTAAGAAAATATAACCAGCATATCAAAGTCAATGTGAGAACTTAACACTACTCTGCTCAATACAGTAGGCACTAACCATAAGTGGCTCTTGAGCACCTGAAATGTGACTTGTCCACATTGAGATGTGCTGTAAGTATAAAATACACACAGCATTTCAAAGTTCAGTATGAAAAAATAAGATCTCATAAAAAAATTTTTTAATATTGGTTACATGTTGAAATAATAGTCAGGATATACTGGGTTAAATAAAAGACATTATTATAATTAATTTCACCTGCTTATTTTTCCTTTCTTTAATCTGGCTACTAGAAAATTTTATATGTGCCTTGCACTACATTTTCATTAAATAGCACTAACTTAGAACAAAGCAAAGTAGTCCATTAGTTAGAACAAAGGGAATTTTCCTAAGGTAAATAATAGTAAAGCTAGCATAAACACACCACAAGTATTTTGAAACTTGTAAGTTAATAACTGATGTTTGGTGCTACTACTACAAACCATCACTGGACAAGAGAATCCAGCTTTTTATTATCCCTGGGAAAGACATCTTAATACTTTTGAAGTTGTTTAGTCCAATGCCGGGTAAGGCCAAATGATAAAATTTTTTCCTTGTATTGACTAGAAATCTGTAAATCCTTTGTAGATTTCCCTACATTGACCTTAGTTCTGGCTGACAAATCAAAACACAAACCTTCTCTCTACTACCCACAACAAGGGGTCTTAGGCCTTTGAACTTTCAGTTCAGTTCTGTGAAACTTACACAGAAGCTTTGTAACTTTATAAACTTGAAAGGCCACATTGTGGGAGGAAGATTCTTACTGCAAGCACTGGCATTCCCCATTGATGAACTTATATCAGTTACTATCAGGTTCTGTACACACTTTCTGATGATGGATAAAACAAATGGATATGCCTCACAGACACAGCAGGAATTAAACATACATTAGTTTATTGCAACTTCAGATCTGGGATTGAGGAATGTTTGGATGATTCTTTTTTTTTTTTTTTTTTTTTTCAAATAAAGTTTAGATGAGGCAGGGTTTCAGCACAGAGTAGAGTTCTGAGACTCCCTGGGTCCAGCTGAGTACTTGGAGGGATATCAAGTACATTTTATCTAAGGTATGGCATTAACTTTCATCAAAAAATTATCATATGCTCAGTCACAAATGGTTATTGTAAAAGCTTTATTAACCTAAGTGCATATAAAAATTGTGAATTCCTAATACAAAGCAGTATTTGACTTTTAAATTTCATTTTAAGCTTGGCCCGTTCACTTGGAATGTTATTAGAGTAAATTAAAAAGTAATCACATGTGAATTACATTTCCTCATGAATGTAATGACTTCAGGAGGCTGATTAATGTTAAGCAGTGCCTGTCCTACTGCATACATACCTTCCCAGGTGAGATATGCAAGATAGCTGTCGTGAGTTGATTTAATTTTCTTTTACCAGTATCCCAGAGAGAATACCTGCATATCTAACAGGCTCCTCACGTTCATTAGGACTGAGGACCTTCTTCTCTTTTGTCTGTCCAAGAACCACCAGCAAAATAACACCATTGTCAACTTATGGTTATGAGAAATACCCAGTGGAGGAGGTCCAGCTCTGGCACCATTTTCTAACTAACCAAGTCTCAATTTCCAAATCTCTCTTTCTATCTGGTTGGCAAATTCTTCCAATTTAGATGGAATAATTCAAGAGAATCACTAAAAAATGCATGTGCACTGGTGTAAAGGTAACAAATTGTCTCACAAAGAATGAAAGCTTATTAATAATCTACAGGAGTATTACTGCAGAGAACAAAATTTAAACTATAAATTTAAACCATGTGGAGCACAAGATCATCAAAATACTTCCCTCGCAGGTAATGGGGCATGGGAAAGTCAAAAATATTTGCTTCTTTTCAGTATATCCAGGTCGAGGTATTATTTTCTAAAAAAAAAGTTGTCAAAAGCATCATGCTATTGTTCGCAGTGGGAAAGGCTGGATGCTTCATTATCCTTAGCCCAAAGAGAAGCAGATCATTACAGTGGATTTGGTAGTAAGCCAAGTAAAGCCAGATACCGAGAGTTACTTTAGATTAAGAGTTGATGTTCATTCCTCTGACTCCCCACATCACTGAGAGGATGATGAACTAGTGCGGTATCATTAGCTGGACATTATACATCATAATCTAGGACACACAGAGAGAGCTGATGTGATAAAATTGTTATAACCCAATACCTACTCTTACTATAAGTGATACTCTCAGACATCACCTACTCTGTAGTTTTATTTTCTTGTTTCTTTTTTAAGTTTGGTGAGACAAACTAAATTGAAATCACATTCCATGAATGAGTTATAACCAGCAGTTGGAGACCTTCTGAACTAGGGAAATACGGAGATCGTCGGAGTTAGAAGATCACCATCTCATTTTATTGCCATCTAATTGTGGGCCCTCTGGGGAGATTGCCCCAAATGTCAGGTGTTCCTAACTCTGAGTGGGGGTGGGCAAGGAAAGGGGTGACACGGAGAGAATGAACGTCAGGAGAATAAGACAGAAAAAGCACAGAATTCTGTAGTTTCTCCTAAAACTGGCCTTTGGGATGCTTTGTAATGTTTCTGTTTCTTCTTATGTTTTTGTATATGTTATGTTTTCAGCCTGGGTATGTGAATTTCTAAATTGTTCTGTGCAAATTTCAAGAATAGTAGAAAGTCTTGTTTAAGTAGAAATTTTAAAACGCTCAGGAATTGAGAAGAAATCCATGAGAACTCTGAACAGGTAACTTAGGCTTTATCCCGCATTAGCGAGAGAATAGAGATAATTTTTCTTCTACTTTATATTGGGGATGCCAGACGCAGGTGACTAAAACTGTGAAACAATATACCAATGTACAGTAATTCCACTGCCTTAATTTGTGTGAAGAACACCAGTGTTCTTTTATTACACTAAAGATTTTATTTCACATCCTGTTGTTCCTTATCTAAGCATTTTAAGCCCTTAAAATACTATATGATATCCAGCAGAGGGTGATGAAGATAGTCCATAAAAGAGAAAACACCTCATGGAATAATGGATGAGAGAAGAAACTGACCATATTTAACATAGACAAGGTAAGACTCGGGCACTATGAAAAGACTAAGGAACATAGCTCCTCCATCCAGAGGACAGTACTGGATCAAGGTCATGGAGGCAGAGATACTGGATTAAGGATGCCCCTGAGGTGCTAATGAGGGTTCTGTTACCCACAGGACTGGATTAATCAACTCTCCTTCTAGGCCCTCCCCATCTGCAAACTGAGGAATGATACCTAACTTCTTTTTCTTTTCCAATATTTCAGGGCTTGATGTCTGACAGTGGCCTAAAGAGCTACAAGAATTCTATGAATTTCGTTCTACCATGTTTGATTTCCTGTTGTGGATAATATTGAACAAAACACAATACTCCCTAACATGTCTACTTTTCAGGCTCACCCTTCTCCCGAGATCTGTTTCTGGAATTATGCTACACACTACCAAAATTATTTTTACACAATGGAATTTAGCATACAATGGGCCCAGAACACGGGAACGGAATCATTAAAATGTGAAAAGGACAAGACTTTACCAGAAATCTTCTGTTGCCACTTTTTAAAAAAAGACTGTCACTGAACTTTTAATTAGGTTCCAAAACTGTGACATGAGACAATAACAGAATGGCCTATTTTAATGCTACATTGCTCTTAATGGTATCTGCTTAAAAATGGCCAGCATTTGAAACACTCTGACATCACACTCTGACACCTAAAATGTTGAGGTTAGTAATTAAGTTTTATTTCCTAAGATGCCTTTCTTCACTCCTTTGTTCACCCACACCTCCATCTAGTCACTCATCCATTCAACAAACGTCTACATTTGTTGCCCGGCATGAGGGAGAGAAAGGCAGCAAGAAGAAAATGGTACCTGTCTTCAACAGAGCTTATTAAAGTCCAGCTGGGAAGGCTGCCACTTACCTAACTTAAAATAAAACAACATGGATTGTCGGTACTCAGCCAAATTTGAAGAGACTCCAGTTTCTAAGTTTCGGTCTTTACTGTTCCCTGTAACACAGATTTCACTCTTGGTTTAGCGATTTAGCCACTGTTACTTCAGATACCCTGTATGTACTTCATATGTTGCACTGCTGCTTTCACCAGCCCGGAGGTGGCCAGCCTCGCCATGGAAAACATAGCTCCCTCTGGTGTCTTAAACAGAAACATGGTCACCCACAGCAGATTTTTTACCATTATTCGAAATTCTACATTGAGGATTTCTATTTCTGAGGGCCACCACTAACCCTAATAACACGTTAAAGTACTTGGCAGAGCCGCTCAGAGGAAAAGAGATGCTGCATCAGGCAGTCAATCAGATGAAATGAACCATTTAACAGCCACCCAGAACCTCTCCCCCAATGAAAGAATAGGACAGCCACCTATAAGGAAACAAAATCACTTATATATAACTATTTCAAAACCAACATTTGACCACCTACTGCAGTGCTGAAGCCATGACATGAGAATTTATTATACTAGTCACTCTACTTTTGCATATGTTTCAAATATTCCATCATAACATCTTTTTAGACAGTCATTGCTAATGAACACCTGACTTAGTCCATTGTATATTGGATCTAGATATTACCCACACTTTCAGCAAAAACCTGAACTAGACCCCAGGTAAACTTACTTTGGATCCTTGGGGAGAAAAAAAAAGAATGCTTTAGAAAACTTTGAACTGTGTCATGTTAGCCTAGCATAGGAATTATAGCCATCAAACCTACTCCTACCAAACAGCTCACTGTTACAAAAGATGGCTGCCTGTCCCAGGAGCTCCAACATTCCCTTAGAATAGTCTAGTGACAAAGAGAAGGGAAACCACCTTGGAAAATTTTGTAGGCTGTTAACAGGCTGTTAGGATTTTTTTTTTTTTTTGCAGTACGCCGGCCTCTCACTGCTGTGGCCTCTCCCGTTGCGGAGCACAGGCTCCGGACGCGCAGGCTCAGCGGCCATGGCTCATGGGCCCAGCCGCTCCGAGGCATGTGGGATCTTCCCAAACCGGGGCACGAACTCGTGTCCCCTGCATCGGCAGGCGGACTCTCAACCACTGTGCCACCAGAGAAGCCCCTGAAAGCGCTTTCTTAAAACTAATAGTTATAAAATTACATTACTGTCATGCAAAATAATGAATTAGGGTTATTCAGTGGCCTTGAAGGAATTTCCACAAATAATTATTGAAAGAGAAAAGAGTCAATAAAATTCCAGTGTTGTAAAACAGTAACAAAAAATATTTCCAGATATGAATGTGTAAATACACATATAGACACATATGTGTTATTATATAGATACATTAGAACACTGAAAAATATGGAAGCATCATCATAGGTCAGGACTTTACAACTGTTTTCATATCTCAGCACAGATATACAAGAACAACTTTTATACGACACAATGGGGTAAAAGAACTGAGACTGTGCATGGCCAGAAGTGACCAGCCCAAGGATTCAGCCACCAATGAATTAACATTTGAGCGCAGTACATGGAAAGTTCTAAAGGAGCTTGTTCACTAAGGGAGATCTGCACAGGGAAGAAGTCACATGGATGGTGGCGTGGATGGTGAGGGTTTTCAGAATGGTGAGGGCACAGTGCTGAGTGAAAATGGGGTGGGAAGGGACTGAAGGTACAAAAATACACATACACACATTTATAAATATGTGTATATATACTTACATGTGTGCATGTGTATACAAAATTGCATGACCGTGGACTTTCCTGATGGTACAGTGGTTAAGAATCCGCCTGCCAATGCAGGGGACACATGTTCGATCCCTGGTCCAGGAAGATCCCACATGCCATGAAGCAACTAAGCCCATGCGCCACAACTACTGAGCCTGCGCTCTAGAGCCTGTGAGCCACAACTACTGAAGCCCTCGTGCCCTAAAGCCCATGCCCTATAGCCCACGAGCTGCAACTTCTGAGCCTGAGTGCTGCAACTACTGAAGCCCCACGCCTAGAGCCCGTGCTTCACAACAAGAGAAGCCCCCACTCACCACAACCAGAGAAAGTCCACATGTAGCGACAAAGACCCAATGCAGTCAAAAATAAATTTTAAAAATAAAATAAAAATAAAATTTAAAAATTGCATGATCATATTTATGTGTTTTTGGTGAAACTATGTTTTAAAAACTTGTCTTATGTCTTAAAAATAATACAGAAAATGAGTTCAACTAGATGATCCACTAAGAATTTCTCTCTTGGGTTTTTTTTTTTCTTTTTGTTGTGAAAATCAAAAGGGCACAGGATTTCTCCTTTCTTGCTTCCAAGACCCAGTTCCTGTGATATAAAAACCATGCTCTAAGATCTCTGAGGTAAGTTGTCCTGTGTGTATAAGTTCCAGAGGAAAAGTGGCTCTTCAGAATCCAGAGGTACTAGAGTTTGCACATGGCCACCTGGCATATCTGGTTAGGGGTTGACTTTCTCAGCAAGCCAAGACTTATTGCCAAAAGCACAATCTTTTTCCCTTTTGTTTTGACTTAACATGCCAGCAAAACAGCACAAAACTGTAGGAATTAAACCTAATCCATTATAGCTATGTTCTCTAAGGCATAAAGGAGGCAAGGGCTGAACCAAAACAAACTTATCAATCATGCAGTGCAGGGCCACTTGTATGATTAGCATAATTCTTTAAAAGAATGCAGACAGGTAGGCAGTTCTGCCATTAAATTATCCTGTTTAAGGAAAATGCAGACTCGGTAGGCATTTCTAAGTGGGACAGTCTAAGTTTCAATAGGGTGCTTCATTAAATGTGTGTGTGTGTGTGTGTGTGTGTGTGTGTGTGTGTGTGTGTGTGTGTGTGTGTGAGAGAGAGAGTGTGTGTGTGAGACAGAGAGAGAGAGAGACCGACAGAGATGATAAAAAGAAGCTGCCCTTTAAAATCCCCACACCATATACTTTTGTTAATTTAATTTGGAGTCAGCTGTACCTTTAACAGTTCACTTCTGTTGCAATCACTGTTCCAGTTTAGTGTCACATATATTGTCATAGTTTCATTGAAACTCTTACCTCAATAAAAAGAAAAGATTCCCCCCATTAGACCCACCTCAAAAGAATATCTTTGTGAGCCAACACACACACACACACACACACACACACACACACACACACATACACACACACACACACACAGAGCCACATCAGAAGTGGGATGCAAGTGATCTTTAGGGATCTGGCAAAAGCATTAAAAAAAAAAAAAATCTCAAAACACACCTAGGAAAGCCAAATTTACTTCCTTAACCAGCAAAGTGCTATCTCAAATATGTTAAGTAAGTAGGCAGTGTGAGTGTGTATATATACCAATAAGTATCTAGGGGGAAAAAAAACAAACAGAAGGAAAGGGGAAAAATCAATACAAACACTTTAGAAAATGTCAAAAAGCTATGGAATATATCTGTATGCAAGTTCCACTCACTGCCCCTTAAAAAAGTCTTTTGGATTTTTCTGGAAAACGTTAGGCACATAAAACATGAAAACTCAAGATATTGGTTGGCAAGGCTATGGAATGGGTAATGTTTTCCTAGAATAAAGGCTGCATTCCCTTTGCAGATAAACTTGCAATTTACTGTGCACAATTTGGAACGTGATACCTTACTGGAGCAAATTCACACCTAGGGAAGCCTAGGACCTAGCAAACTGGGTGATGCAAGAGGGTAGATGTCCAAATGAGGGAACCAACTAGATCCAGTAAGTACTCGACAATAATGTTTTTACTAGAAGTGCTTGGCCTGTGCCGTTTTACCAGCAGTTCCTCTAGTATTGGGATACATTTGAATCTGTCATTTTAAATGCATTTACGTTTAATCTGTGTACACGAATTGCTGACCAAGCCAAGCGTGACATGTCATACTGATGGTGTGTTAAGCTGAGGAAATTCAAAGTGCCACAGGCAAAACCTTAACCTTAGGAAACATTTTAATCACATTTTTCCTGGAGAAGCTTATTAAGAGATACAGGTTTTCAGAACTTGACAAATTTTCTTTATCCTGTGCCAGGCCTGAGGTGAGCAAAGTGTACTCTAAAATCACCTACCCCAAACTGTAAACTCATCTTCAGAAATTAGATGTTGACATTTAAGCATCTTATAAAAGTCAAAGCTTACTAGGATGGTTGAGAAGCTAAAAATCCTAAATACCTATGTTATGGGAAGGGACATTAAGACAGAGACCAGTATTGGCGAGTATATTTAAAATGAAGTTTATCTAGTTTTCTGGGTTATCACATGGCAAGAATATACTCATTCTTTGACATACAATGTATGTATTTTCAATCTCTGTTAAGAAATAGTTGTCTATCTTTTCAAAGCATTGGTTATTATTTTCCACAAAAGCTTGGTTTTTCAACCAAGCTTTGATTTCATGTTTGTGGACTATCAAGTATGGTTCTGAGAATATAAAAGAATATAATCGCTAAGGAAGGCAATGGATTTCTGTGTGGGCAAAAGTTTTAGACCTTTCTTTTAGCTGAATGACATGAGAGAGCCACTGAGCTCTAAGTTTCCATGACTGGCTGTAAAATGGAGATAGCATTCATTCATTCGTTTGATAAGTATTAAGAGAACATCTGCATTATTTTAGGTACAGAGCACGGTGACAAAAACCACAATGATTCTGCCTTTAAGAAAATTTGCAATCTACTGCTTTTCATCTACTTCAACTCAGAGACAAAGAATGTTTATAAAATTTACTGAATTCTCAGAATAAAAGTACTCTATAGAGAACATTCAAAATTCAAAAGAGGGCTCCAAAACAAATCCTAAAACATTTATCCAACTTATTCAGGCCTTATGAACCTAGTGACTAATATATTTTAAAATATCTTATTTTAGCCACACTATAGTTTGTAAAAAAGAAAAAATTGATTTATTATAAAATCACAGTATGTAGTACTATGCCAGCTGACTACTCTTTTGTAAGCATTTACACACCTGTAATGTGTCTAGGCACTGTACTAATGGCAAGGGACACAAGGACACGTTAGAACCCTGTGACCTTGAGAAGCTTATGGTCCAGAAAGGAAAACTAATGCATTGCTGGTTACTCGACATCCATCCCCATCTTTTCCTCACTCCGACTCTCTTACATAAGTACCTCAGATTTAGTCCAGGCAATCCACTACCCCACCACCACCCCCGGACAGAGCCTCAGGCTTCCACTAAGCCAGTAGTAGGATATGTTTCCTACTATTGATGATAAATCCAACTGAATATTTAGTACATAATAAATACTGCATCCTCAGATTATTGAAGGGAAGATGGACTGTTGAATTAGTCACATGAAGAAAGATAAAACCAGATCCATTCGTTAGACTATAAACCAGGAGAGATTCCAACTGGATCAAATATTTAACTATTAAAGGTGAAACTAAGCACTAGAATAAAACTTTGGTAAATTTTTCAATAACCTACGAATGAAGAATCCTAGGATTCCTAAACATGAATTAGTTAAACTATAGGAATCCTAACTATGATTTAAAATGCAGAGGCAATAAGGGAAAAGACAGAAATTTGTGATTATATTAAACACTGTATGGAAAAGGTTCAAAAGAAGACTGGAAAAAGATATTTGTAACTTACACCAGAGTCAGAAGTTCCCAATATATACAAGACTTCAAAAATTAGAAAAAGAGGTCAACAATCAGAGTGAAAAATGAGTTAGAAATATGAAATGATCAGTCACAGGTAAATATATGCAAATGGATCTTAAACATATGAAAAAAAATTGCTACTTTGCTTTTAAGAAGACAAATGCAAATTAAAAGTATACTGAGATGACATTTCTTACCTATCAGATATGCAAATCTTTCAGTTTGACAACATAGTATGTTGGCCCAACTTGTGGAAATAGAAACTCTCATATAGTTCTGGTGTGAATGCAATGTGGCACTTACAAACCCTATGGAAGGAAATTTGTCAATACTGAGCAAAATTCCATAGGCATTTATCCTCTGACAGAAATTCCACTTCTGGGAATCTATCCAAAAGACATACTGGCAAAGAAAAACAGAAGATATATGCACAAAGCTATTCACTGCAGCATTATTTATAACAACAAAGACAGGAAACAATAAAAATATCTATAAATAGGGGATGGGTTGAATAAAGTGTGATAAAACCACACAATGGAGTACTATGAAATTGTAAAAAAGAAATATCTCTAGAAAGTGCAATGGAGGGCTCTCCAGGGTATTTTGCTAAGGAAAAAACGTCAGAGAAAATCATATGGTGTATCCTAAACTTACCAAAGAAACGATGTGGCCCACATGTCTGTGTATGTATGTATGTGTATACATACATACGTGTATATGTACACATACACACACATATGTACAACCCTATCTATATGTATTTGCTTATGTCTTAAAAGTAGAATAAGAAACTAATAAAAATCTGTGGGAGGAAAAGACAGGATATAGGGAAGAGAAAGAAATTAGACTTCTTTGACTATACCTTGTTTTAGAGATCCAATTTTTGGAATCATGTAGTAAATTTTCTACATAATTACAAAATAAAACTAAATATATAAAAAAGCAATCTCTCTAAATCAGAAGTGAAATAAGACAAATAAACCTGATTTCTTATCTAGTTGGTGTCGTAAGCATTCACAGAGGGACTATTCCAAGTGACTATTTAATAACAAGGTAATTTGGAGAAAATGTCTTAAACTGTTCATAGTAATTACATTATTCATTGGTAAAACTGGCATTGTTATTCTGAGACTTGTGCATATACTGTGGATAAGTCAAAGTAATTATAACGTTGTCATTAAGAACTGAGGGGTTTTTGTTTTGTTTTGTTTGTTTTTGGTGTAGTTGAAAAGGCGTTCTGATTCGAGAAACCCATGTTCCTAAAGACTAGTCTACAAGTTGTCTTAGCTTCCTCCACAGACTTTTGTCTCTCACGTTATTGTCATGACATTCATCCTTGAGCTGTTATTTTTCACGTGATAAGGCCAACATGTGTGCACAAACATACAAGTATATTTGTTATGTATATAGACACATGCACACACTTATTTAGATCACACACTCTCATGCATTCATTACATTTTTGACTTGAGGAAATAGCTCTCTGGCTCAATTCTCCCAGGTTGGGGGTCAGAGTCTGCCCTTGCCCGGCATCAGACCTCATCAGACCTCACCTTCTTCCCACCAATTTGTCCTAAGCTGCTGGCTCCTTTCGGTCAACAGGCAGAAAACTCTTCTCCTCAAATGTATGCTGTCTTTCTAGCTTGAATTCATCAATGTGGATTTCAGAGCTACTAGTGGAAACCAATTTAAGGTATGAGTTGAATTTAAAACAAGCGCTATCTCCAGCCACACTCTTATCTTCAAAAAAGGGGAACGTGAAGCACTCCCAACATCAGGACACAAAGCCCAGAAGCCATGTAATATCCATTGGTAGGATGGGCCAATGGGAAACTAATGTGAAAACAATGTTTGGACCTCGTTTTAGATATAAAAGGTTTAGCCTGTGTATATTATAGCAGACCTCTAATTATTAGAAAACAGACTCTCGAGACCTGAAGGATAACAGAGCTTCAGATAGAAGACACCTCTTGAGACAAGACTGATATCTATTTCTAGGACAGTTTAGGACATTTTCTCCAAAAAAACTCTCTCTTTACCATAATAGATGTATAAGCAGAAATATTTCTGAAGCCAAAATGTCTTTTAAAAAGTAAAAGAAAAATCTAAAGAACTAGTAAGAAGAGGAGAAAACCTTTTAAAAAGTAAAAGAAAAATCTAAAGAACTAGTAAGAAGAGGAGAAAAAAAATCTATGTGCAAAGTAATTGTAATTATTTGTTTGTTTGGAAAAATAAACATGGTCTGCAACATATAGGAAAGGAAATAATACTGGGTAGGGAGCTAAAAAGGATCATACGAGAAAAGCCAGACTGAAATGGAAGATGTGCAAAGTTAGAATAGACTTAAGGAAAAAGAAAGTGGTAGAGCAATCCTGAGCGCTAATGGTTTTCCGAGAGACAAGGAAAGCGTGGCTGTCGGGCAATGCTTCCACCAACCTGAAAGCAAAACAAAAGAGAAGAATCTTCCTCTCTCTGAAAGTACGTAGCACTTTACGATGTACCAGCTTAATGTTCTTCAGAGGTTTCTTGTTTTTATTATTCAAGACTCCTTGGTTGCAGATGGCAAGAATGAGAATCAAACTCTCTTCAGCTGGAAAGAGACTTCATTGGCTTATATAACTAGGCATTCTAAAGATAAACACAACGTCAGGCAAATCTGGATCAAGGGAAATACCCTTTCTTATTCGCTCTCCCCCATCTCTCCTTTCTATCTCCAAATTCTTTTTGTCTCTGGTTATCTTGGGCTTCTGACCTCATACTCCTCTTCTGCAAGTGGACTCTGAAACCCCAAATCCACAGATTTCTACAAGCCTTCTTTCTTCATTTATCAAATCTCATGGAAGGTTCTGATTGGTCCTGCTTAGAAAATGCAACAGCTCCTCAGATCAATCATTAAGGATATATGCCCGTGATAGCAAAATTGTCCAGGCCCAAGTCAAGTGCCCACCCCATGCAAACAGGACACTGTGCTTGCCAATTCCATCGGAAGCCCATAGGATGGGGAAGGCGCAGTTTTCCAATAGATCCCAACAAAAGACGTCTCTCACTATCCTTTCAATAAGATTATTAGCCTTCTGGGGACACGGTTATCTCAAACTTTTTTTGCCTTTTCTACATTTTCCTACAACACTTCTCTAATACATGCCTTGCGAGGAAGCAGACATATCCCAGAATTTTCACTGTAGGCATCCTCAAGGAATAATTCCTACTGACTGCAAACCTATCCCTTCAAGATTCCGTTAATTGACTGCGATCACCTAACTAGCAGATGAAAACTGCTCAGAGTACCAGGAGCATCAGGGAGACAAGGACATCAATTTGAAAACACCATCATTAGAAAGCAGGTCTATCCACATTCCCTATCGTTAAGTTATGGATTGAAAGCACTTAAAATACAAAGATTTTTAGAGATGAAAAATTGGATTGTTCACATAATCCAAGGATCTTATAACTGTGGTGTGTGGAACATAGGGGTTGTGCGGCATTATCTCCTGGAGTGAGAAGTTCTGAGGGTGCTCACGGGTAGGGAAATGAGGAAGAGACTAAGCAGAGAAGCTTCCAGGCCCTATCCTTACTACAGACAGAACGTCAAAGATTATATCCCTATCTCTGTCTTATTTGAGAGGTTCACATTAACTTTTGTTTGAAAAAGGATTTTACTGCCAAATCACAAAGAGAGAGAGAGAGAGAGAGAGAGAGAGAGAGAGAGAGAGAGAGACTATACAACCAACCAAAAAACTGCAGTTTTAGTCTAATCACTTCATTTTACCAAAAAGGAAACAGCTCCTAAATCACAGACCTGGACTGAATTTGGGAACATCCAAATCTCACTCTAGCACTCTTTATTTCACCAGGCTGCCTTTCCTAACTTGATTTTCCAAAGATTTTTTTTTTATAGTATTCTATTCTTGACTCCTTAAACTACATATATGTGAATTATATAAAATTCTTATCAGAATTTTAGAATTCTGCCTGAACCCTCAAAACTTCTAAAGACAACGTCAGTGTCAAATATGGACATAAGAAGCAAGAAGTATCTACCTACCCATCTAATGAAGTATTGATGAATCTATCTACTAAATGCTTACAAAAGGCTATTTAATTAAAGTGAATAGTTCTAGCAATCACCTTGGTTTACAACATTTAGAAGCAGGAGTAAATAATACTTAAAGATCATTCCACCATACTTCTCTTCCATTTGCATACACATCATATGCACAATGCTTGGACTCGGTAATGCAAAATTCCAATAATCTTTAAGAGAACATTTAAAGACTTTACGACTGAAAAGAAAAATTTTTGGAGTACTTTTGAATCTATTTTCTAAAACTAAATGACTTTTCAAAGGTTTAATTACCATGATAAATAAATACATACATTGGTACGTGAATCATAATAAAATGAATACATGTGTGGTCCACAGTAACTGAAGAGACATCAGAGCCAAGACTGTATTTCAGAATGCCAGCTGAAAGCTTTGACCAGGAAGGGAAGAAATATTGGCCCATTGCCCAAGAAATCACCTGCTATATTGGCTTTTAATTCATTTAAAAAACTAGAGAATTTATATATAAACTGTGGACAATTTTAAGAAGGTTTGGAGGTAACCTGAGCACATAGTCTTAAAGAACCTCTCCAGGACAGCTACATGCAATTCTTTGTAAGAGTCAAATCTGTTTGTTCGTTAACCTTATTATTCAGAGATTAATATCAAATACTAATACACCTAAGAGTTAAAACTAAAATGCCAGTTCAATGAAAAGCTAAAACCCCGAAGACCTATTGCATTTTTCCACTGTCTGAAGTTCTTTTTAATAGTGTTAGGTCAGGTTCTATTTTCTCACTGGGTGTAAGATACAGCATTGCAATGTCCCAAATGTAGTACAGTCATAAGTAAAAACTTTCACAAACCGTTTATAAAACTACTCAATGTACTGCCTGTCTATCTAGAACTAGGCTGAAATACACTGATCAGAGCATGTTTGCAACCTATTAATCCTAAGCCTTGTACTTCAACAAGGCTGGTTGGATAGATAATCCAGACACATGCAGGGTTCCACAGCACAAAACATTTTTGAATGTCTTAGGTTATTACCTAAGCCAAAAGCAAAATTGATTTTTCCAGACATGTTCCAGTGTCTGCTCACCCTTTTCTGCTACCACCTGTCATCTCACTCCCCTGATAAAACTCTTGACATATTCTGCAGTATCCTCTACTCCTTTCCCATTCCAAACAGCTGTCTTCCCTTCCTGGCAGGAGCTCCCCAACATCTGGACGCTCAGGATGGCTACTGTTGTGATGGACAGATTCCATTTTATCCAAATACCCAGCTCTGAGAATATAAAATCAGCCTAAAGAGGGAGAAGTGCAAAAGCCTCGCCTGCTAAACAAATACTAGTTCAAGCAATTGCTGTATCGAAGCTGTAGAATTTAGAACAATTTCCTTTAAACCACAGTTTTGTGACACCTGTAATATGGTACAGAATATAAAATGCCATAATTCTGAGAGGATAAATGATGACATGCTTCCTAAGTTGCTACCCAGGTGGTGATAACAAATCCAAACTCTTAACTCAAACACAGGATTTCTGCTTCATGGTCTAATTTGATGTTTTGTTTTGTTTTCTTCCCCAACTAGATTTAAGAACAAAAACATGTGTGTTAGATGAAAATGGATGAGTTGAAGAAAAATAAATCACCTTCCTTCAGTTCACTGCCCCTATCCAATCAATCACCAGTTCCACCCTATACAACTTCCTAAATATGTATCGTCTCTTGCATATTCTGCTACAATAGTTTTTGTAACTGTTTTCCTATAGCCATTCTTCCCAACACTAAAACCTATTCTCTATAAACAGCTAGAGTGATATTTTTTTTTAAGTGCAGATTGGGTCATGCCTAAATCCCATTGATGGCTCCTCTTCCTCATAGGGTTAAACCCACATTAGTCCACAGGGACCCCAAAAACCCTTGCATGACCCTGGCCCCCGCTTTTCTCTCCAGCCTCACCTTGAGCCTCTAGCCCTCTCATTCAACGTATCCAACAGTGGCCGGTCTTCCATCATCCAAATACATCAAAATCCTCCCATGTTTAAGGTCTTCCTATGCTCTGTTCTCTTTGCCTGGCTCCCTCCTGCTCTTGTTCAGATCTTGATTTATGTGTCACTTCCTAAGAAAATTACTCTTTAGTCCACTGAAATATGTTAGGTATCCTTTTATACCTCTCATGAGATCATATAATCTTTCTTTGGGGCAGATTTTACAACTGTAGTTAATTAACATATTAAATCAAACATTAAAGAGATTTGCAAAACTATAAAACAATGCCATTCTCATATTTTTTTCAAAAATAGAGGTTTTTTAAAGTTATATTAATGTATAATGGATTTATTACTGTTATTTTAAATGAATTAATAGCTTAAACATTTCTTGGTTTTAATTTCTATTACAGTACATATCAATAGATACAACCATAGAAACAAAGGCCCTTTGGGTCTTTAATAATTTTTAAAAGTATAAATGGTCCTGAGACCAAAATGCTTAAGAACCACTGCATAGGAAATTATTTTATGGTTTACGAAAGAATGAGATAGTGTATTATAAGTAATATTAAATCTTTTAGAAAGTTATTTTAAATTTTACTTAAATACACTTTATGTGAGAAAGAATGTTTTCATGTAATATTGCTAACTTGGAAAAACTGTTATCATCTTATATACTGTTAAGTAAATTATAACAGGATTGGTTAGGCTGGGTCATGAGTAATGTGTTCATTACAACAAAGTTCAGAAGAAAATTCTACTTCCCATGATAAGCAGAGTTTACAGCTTTAAGGGAACAATTTTCTCCTTTAAAAGCATTTTAACAAATGTCACCTTTAATAACAAACATATAACCTCAAACTTTTGAGGCAAAATGCTTGAAAATCACAATTAAGACAAACCTTTTGATTGATTGTGATCTATTTAAGAACAGAAAAGTTCTTAACAGAAGAAACAATTTTTCTATGACAAGATACAAAGTATGTGTTCAGTAGTGATGGCAATAATCATTACCACAATAACAACATTCTCACATACAGCACTGTTCTAAGAGCTTCACAATTTTCACTTATTAAATCTTCCCTACAACTTTAGATACTATTATTATCAGCCCTAGTACTTGGACCTTGCCCCAGGTCCCACAGTTAAGTGAGAACAAGAAATGGGATTTGAATCTTAACGTTATGCTAATGAGAATGTGTACAGTAAACTAATCTCCTTTCTTGCCCTGCTTAAAAACGAATGTAAGGGCTAACACCATCAAGGCTTATTGCTTTATTTTCTCCAAATACTCATTCCAAAAACTTCTTCAAAGACTCTCCTGAAGCACCACTGTAGCTAGCAATCTCTGATTTTACTATAATTTTAACCAACGCCGAATGAAATGACTTGGAGCTTAGTTTCTTTACCTACGGTCTATCTACCCACTTACCTGTGCTCCACCCCCCCGCCCCGCCCACGCACAAACTATTTAATTTTCCCTTTACATCTGGTTTTCTCTTTTTAGGTTTTCAAGGCTGCTGAAGATTTTTCTGGCAATGATGGGTTTCTGCCCATTCATGATCCTTTTGGCAGACATTTAATCATCAAATACTAATGTTTCTCAGCCTACTGACTATAAGAAAGCTAATACGTTGAAATCTTTTCTTCCTTAATGGTCCTATTTTTCATTCAATATCTATTTCATCAGTTTGTGTAGCAGACACCGTAAATAACCAGAGTTTGGAGTCCCCAGTAATTGAGAGAAAATTCTATCCAAGGTTAATGTATTTATGTTAAACAGAAGGCAGTTTGTAGTCCTGAAATGAACTGAGTTATTTGTCCTGACATCTCCCTGATTAAAACAGTAAACTCTGTATAGAGTAAGGAACCTTGAAAGTAGTCAGAATTTTAGGGGAAATACTTCTTAAAATATATAACCAGATAGAGGGCTTCCAGATCATGTGACAGAATATTTTCATTTTCTCTGTTGAAATGTCAGTGTAAGTGATAGCCCCATGTCCCTTAGTGAATCTCCAAAAACCAACTATGCTTTCTCCTTGGAGGTTATTTTTTCCCCAATCATTCCATTTCTTTTCTTTTTTTTTTCATTTTTATTTTATATTGGAGTATATAGTTGATTAACAGTGACGTGTTAGTTACAGGTATACAGCAATGTGATTCATTTATACCCATACAAATATCCATTCTTTTTCAAATTCTTTTCCCATTTAGGTTAATACAGAATATTGAGCTGAGCTTGTCCTCACCCAGAGGCTAATGAAACAGAGATTTCAGGGTCCCTTGCTTTAAGGTCCCCTCCAAGACCCTGTATCTAATTGTATGGTGTTAATTTTGTATGCTTTATGCTAAGGAGGGCTCTAAAAATTGCATAATCTCCAGATCCTACCAAACCTCAATCTGCCTTATCTAAGTTCTAAATATTTCAGTGAACTTACTGTTACTGAATTTAACTACTCATACTTTCGTTTCCCCGTACCTGCACCTAGGGAAGATCCTTTGGTGTGACTCATGGACATCAGGTCCCTTGGCTACAAAAGCTTACTTCAACAAGAAAGTGGCAAAGAATTACAAGTCAGGATAGGTGGTATAAACATGAATTTTAGACCTAAATGTCTAGCAATAGGTGATTAGATTAAAAACAAGGTAAATCTGTGTCAGAGACAATGTGGATACTTCTCGCCCTAATTGGCCTGCATAATTTTAAAACATAAGTTAAAAATTGGGGGATTTCACATAATATGCAAATGTCAAGCTTCTTTCAAAAAACTAGAAGGTTTGACACAACTGGGCAAAAATATGCTTTGGCCTGAACATGTTTCCTACCCACTACTCTTCACTAATTTACACTGCCTGGCTCTCCCCTTGTAAGCATTTGTATATGCCACCCTCAAATTTTATGAATAATGTCCAAGAGATATCAGTAAAAAAATTAACTGACAATATAGCATTCATAGTATACTTCCACTTTCATTTAAAATGACGTATAAAATAAATTTTAAGACAAATACAAACAATACATAATTGTTTATTACGGTATGCAATTTTCTTTTAACTTTCAGGGGGAAAAGAAAAAATACAATTTTTTGATCCATTAGATTTTTTTTTTAATAATAAAAAAAAACATTTCCCACCACATTTAAGTACAACTTCAGTAGCAAATGCTATGTTGATAGTTTGGCCAAAAGGAGGACAAGGCAATAGTACTTGCTCAAATCCAGGGACTGCGGCACCAAAAATTTATTTTCCAGGCCAGAGCACAGAGAGAGGAAGCACGGATTAAGCATGTAGAGCTGGCACTTTCTTCACAGCAGTACGAGAAAAGAAAAACCACAAGAGATGCCATCCTTTTTGGATCCCAAATAACACCCAATTTACCAAAACCACTAGAGCAACTTGCGTGGACTGTTTTAATATGTATTCACAGCATGTGTCATTATGGCTCCTGGCTGCTAGTAAAAGAGAGGGCTAGCAACATGAATTAACAGTAAGACATGTGGTATATTACGGCTCCATAATGCCTAAAGAATTTAGCCAATGTCCTTATTATTCTTACTGTACCCGCACAGCTCCTGAGAATCATGAAACTGTGAATTCAACTGGTCCCAAATGCTAAATGGAAAACAAAGTATCTTGTAAAAGTATCCTTGAGTAACCTCTCCGTCTAGCTTCCTTTCTCATCCATTAACTCAGTACATGCTATAATCAACAGATTGTTCTGTTTTCTGAACCTTTTTTGCTTTGTTTAGGGCAAACAGAACTCTTCAGAGTAGATAGTCCAAGATTCTGGGTGGGAGAAAAACAAGTGCACCAGGAGAACAGCGGTTCAGTATAAAAGGAAAACCAGAACACTGCCTCCCATTATCACCGGCCTGGGTTGCCTAACAGGCATACACGTTCCCACCTGGCTCCCCTACAGTCCACTCTCCTTCCAACAGCCACAGTCATCTATGAGAGTATCAGGTTAGATCACATCACTTCTCAGCTTAAAATTCTCCCCGGGCTTCGATGCGTACTTAGAATAAAATGCAAACTTCTGCACACTGCCTACAAGGCTCCTTCATGATCTGGCCACGTACTTACTTCTGCAACTTCTCTTTGTACCATTCTTATTACTAAAACATGGCCAATCCCTGTCATCCCAAACTCTTGATATTTGATGCTCGCTCAGCCTGGAATACCCTTCCCATAGATTTTTTTTTTTTTTTTAAACGGGGGGTCCCTTCTCTTCCTTCAGATATTAACTCAAAGTCACCACTTCAAAGATTCTCCTACCTAGAGTAGAGCATCCATTTTCCCATTCCCAATCACATTGGCCTAGTTAAGGTTTTTCATTGCACTTGGTATGTGAAATTACTTTCTTTTCTATCAGTTTTCTTGTTATCTCTACACAAACACATGCACACACAGTCACACACACACAGAAATTTACACTCCATCAGGACAGAGGCCTTGTCTATCTTGCCTATTACTATCTTCGCAGCACCCAGAGCAGAATCCAGTAGGCAGTAAGTGCTCAAAAAACAAAATAGGGCATGAAAAAAATGAACCTGCTAGTTCATTTTTATCCTCTGAGTGTAACTGCTAAACTGCTAGTTTAGCAGTTACACTCAGACGATAATCAAGGGAGCGAAACTGAAATTACATGTGACTCAGCTGGTTGAAGTTTTATCTAACATGAGAAACAATATCTTCTTTCTGTGAAAACAGCCCTGGTCCCTCTTACTAGGGTGGGCAAAACACAAGCCCTAAAGAAGAAAATTTATTCCTCCACAGTCCGTTGCATGTTTGCCAAACTTCAATCATTCACCTTCCCTCCTGTACAGTTTGTGCCATTTCTCAGTACCACGTGTATCAATTATTTACTCAATTTTTTTTTCCACACAACATTTTTTACTCAAGCCTCAATACTAATCAACAAAATTTGTAAAATAATGGGTGTTCTGGGGACTATATATATATATATATATATATATATATATATATACACACACACATATATATATATATTTCCAAATCACATTGCAATTAACCTTTGGCTATTAAAACACACATTCATGTTCATATATATTTTTTCATCTAAAAGGATCTCTTCCCACACTCAAGGAAACAGTTCATTACAAATGAAGGGAGACACTCTTCCTGGGGTTCAAGCTCCCCTTAGACAGGCATTACACAGCAGAGTTCCATGGGGAGAGCTGGTGTTTACTAAGCCCTAGCTCTATGGCAGGCCCTGTGCAAGCTCTTTATTAAAAGACCCAATTTGAGGAGGTACTCATATTATTTGTTTTGCAGGAGAGGACTAGGTATGAAGAGCTTAAATGTTTGCTCAAGGTCACTGCTATGGATGGAATGTCTGCACCCCCCCAAATCCATATGTTGAAGCCTTAATCCCCAATAGGATGGTATTTGGAAGTGGGGCCATGAGAAGGTAATCAGAATTAGGTTAGGTCATGCAGCTGGTGCCCTCATGATGGGATTCATGTTCTCATCACAAGAAGAGAAGACAGGAGCACTCACTCTCTGCCGTGTGAGGACACAGCAAGAAGGTGGCTGTCTGCAAACCAGGAAGAGAGGCCTCACCAGAAGGCGACCATGCAGGTACCCTGATCTTAGGATGCCCAGCCTCCAGAATTGTGAGAAATAAATGTCTGTCACTTAAGCCACCCAGTCCATAATATTTTATTATAGCAGCCCAAGTTAAGAGAGTCACACATCTAGGAAACAGCAGAAGTAGGACTCAAATTCAACTGTGCCACGCACCAGAGTCTGTTCTCTTAACCCTGTATAATGTGGCATCTATGCAGTGCATAATCAATCTGTGCTTTGTTTCATAATAAAAACACTTCTTTCCTGAGGTACTAACAGGAGAGTTTTAATTTACTAATATAAAAGCTGCACACACACAGTTGACTTCCCTTCATGACTCCTAAGCAACAGGCTTGTTGAGAGTCTACAAGCTCAGCCCTCTTTTCACTATTCAATAAATTTAAGTGTTGCTAATCTAATCACTGTCTTTCATACTATTAGACTTTTATTTTCATAATTACAGGCTGCCAGGGGCTTCTTCCAAAGCCCCCCGCTAAGTCTCCACCCCAGATACAGGTGTAAATTGCTTTCTTAGCACCACTGGGAATTCTCTGAGAAATGACTGAAACTTTGGATCTCACTACCTAGGAGAGACCTCTGGTTTCTCTCCCCTTCAGCAGCCCTCAGTGGGAGTCAGAGCACCCCCAGCTGACCAGGCTTGCCCCTGAGTCTCCTCACTCTCAAAGTCCAGTGAGCTCACAGTTCTGTACCTGTGTTTTGTCACCTTTTTTCCTGATGTTTGCATGGCTGTCAAAACAACATATTAAGCTTGGTAGCTTTTAAATCAACTTGTAGAAGTATGTCTTCATGTCCTACGTAAAGTTTTAACTATACAAAATAAAAAATTAACAATAACAGCTCATCTTTATGGAGTTCCTATTAAGCACCATGCTAAGAAATTTAACATATTTATTCCTCCAAAAAAGAAAAAATCCATGTGAAGTAGCTATTTATTTTTTTCTCATTTTATCCCTGTCTTATAGAAAAGTGAGGTCTATACAGGTTGTTTAACTTGCCCAAAATCAAGTTGAAAGGAGAATCCAAGCTTCCTATTCTGAAGATCCACTACATATACTATATACTGTCAGTATATACACAATGGTCAAGGTAAAACTGTCCTGAGCTGATCCTTACACAAAACTATGACAAACAACAGGAGTAGACCAATTTTTCTGTAAATGCAGAGGTTAATTAACCTAAGTATTGAAGAAAATTTGTTTTTTAGTAAAGAGTGTGCTTCCTTTTCCTTCAAGACCTATAACCTGCTCTTGTAGGTGTCTTCACTGATTTTTCAAGGATCTTCTGAAGGTTGCCTTCATGAAGTCTCTCCTTATATTTATGTTCCTACTAGATTATAATCAGGGTAACCATGAAGTTCCGGTTTACCCACGTTCTGGCAAACTTCCTCTTTTGGAAGGCAAATTGTATGGCTTCCCTAACCATGCTCGCCACGAGGGCAGGCTGGGCCTTCTCTTTATATCTGTCACCAGGATTTTCAGATTTCAAATCAATACAGGAGTACAGCTTGTTAAATTGTCCTCTTCCACAACTAGGTATAATTTCTCCATTACTGGATCTTTCATTGCACTTTGCTTCTGTCCCCCTTCCAAGAATGATCACATACTGACTTTTTAATAGTTCACAGACCACACTCTGTTCCGCTATGGTAGCCCTAGGTCCCTACTCATCTTTTATCCCCTGGGCACCTGGTGAGATGCTTTATCCAGGGATGTAGTTAACTACATACTGACAAACTACACTGGATATTCTTACAATGTCCCACCTTAGTTCACTGTTTCACGCAAACACTTACTGAGGACTTACACCAGATCCTAGGAAAACAAGAGAGACAGGTACGTGCCTCCTCTGAAGTGATCTACAGTCTAAAGGAGCAACTGCCAATGGAACGGAAAATGAGAGAGCTGATGACAAATGCAAAGAATGTTGGTGGAAATCAGACAGAATGTCTGTCTTTGCCTAAGGAGTGGGAGAAAGTTCAAAAAGAAGGCTAAAACACCAGGAGGTATGGTCCAGATAGAAATATCCTGAGGACTGGGGGTGCGGGGAGGGAGTTGGAGAGGCCCTCCCAGGCAGGGAGGAAAGAAAGGGCAGACACAAGAAAGCATGCAGCCTGGTGCTCGTTATGTCACATGGCACTCGAAGGTTGGAGTTTAATATCCCAAGGGAGATAAGGAGAAGTAGTAGAAAGGCTTACCTCCCAAAAGGCTTTTCTGTTAAATACTACAGAAATAATTAATAAGCATTTAATGCAAAATGTGTCCTTTTTTTTTTTTTGAACATCAGAATTCAGTAGTAGCTTTTAATTTAATTTTTTTTATTGGAGTAGAGTTGCTTTACACTGCTGTGTCAGTTTCCACTGCATAGCAGAGTGAATCAGCCATATGTATAAATATATCCCCCCTTTTTTGGATTTCCTTCCCAATTCGGTCATCAGAGAGCACCGAGTAGAGTTCCCTGTGCTATACGGTAGCTTCTCATTAGTTATCTGTTTTATACATAGTACTATATATATATGTCAATCCCAACCTCCCAATTCAAAAAATATGGAATGACTCACGAATTTGTCATCCTTGTGCAGGGGCCATGTGAATCTTCCTTGTATCATTTCAATTTTAGTATATGTGCTGCTGAAGTGAGCACAACATTTGCCCTCTTTTAAGACAGTGATGTGGGGATCGACAGAACTGAGCTGTAACTTGAAACAATGGTAGGATGGGGGAGGGGACAGATGACCTATAAACAGCATATTCTGGGCTAAGACGAACTAAAACCTTCTTCTTCTTTGTATTTCCGTTAACAGGACTGGTAGAGGACAAAGCCCTGCTTAGGAATTCAGTCATGTTAAAGGAAAAAATGGTCATTTCAACACTCCTGTGAGTCTACCTTGCTGAAGGGACCCAGAGTGGCTGGATCCTCTGTTTGTAAAACATAATACTGGGCTTCCCTGGTGGCGCGGTGGTTAACAATCCGCCTGCAAGTGCAGGGGACACAGGTTCGAGCCCTGGTCTGGGAAGATTCCACATGCCTCAGAGCAACTAAGCCCGTGTGCCACAACTACTGAGTCTGCGCTCTAGAGTCCGCAAGCCACAACTACTGAAGCCCACACACCCAGAGCCCATGCTCCACAACAAGAGAAGCCACTGCAATAAGAAGCCCGCGCACTGCCAACGAAGAATAGCCCCGGCTCACCGCAACTAGGGAAAGCCCGTGCACGGCAGCAAAGACCCAGTGCAGCCATAAATAAATAAATAAATGAATGAATGAATGAATGAATAAATTTGTAAAAAAGAAAAAAACATAATATTGGATCATGGGATGAGGCCCGCCAACAGAGAGTTGATGTGATGACTGTAGGAAGACACAGGTTGGAACAGATGTTAACAACTGGCCTCAGGGCAATTCGACCTGGCACACCATCTGGGAGAGATGCCTTGTGTCGGAGAATGACCAGTGGATTTTTACAAGAGAGCTGTCCTCTGTTCAATTAAAAATTATTGCCTGTATTATACTGCTATGTTCTGTGAGCCCCCTCCTTTAGCCTGAAGCTTTAGTGTGTCTGCTGTGCTCCGGGGCTGCAGGTAATTAGTACTTTGAGAAAATGAGAAACGGACAGTGTCCAGGCTGGAAGGAAGCAAGTAGGGAAAGCAACAGTTAGTTGTCACCAGAGTCTAGATACAGAGGAGGGAGGAACAGTCGGGAAGGGGATTCCGAGGAGTATGTGAGTGTCTCTAGAATGAGAAGTAATAATCACGCTGCAGTCCTTTTTTCTTGACACGTGCTGGTTTCCGAGCAAGCTTCCCTCTGTGGACACTCACGTCTCACCTCCTGTCTAAAACTGCTCTGGCCCTCCATGTGAAAGCGAGTCTCTCTCTTCTCTGGCAAAAACATCTACCTATCTAATGTGGTAACTGAATCAGATTTCATTTAAAGAAAAATCAAAAGTCTTTTCCACACATCCACAAAACAAAGCACTTAACCTCAATAAACTAACAGTTAGGGACTCACCTAATGGTCTAGTGGTTAAGACCTCAACCTCCCAATGCAGGGGGCCCGGGTTCCATCTCTGGTCGGGGAACTAGATCCTGCATGCATGCTGCAACTATCAATAAAAGATCCCGCATGCCGCAACTAAAGATCCTGCGTGTGGTGACTAAGACCCAGCACAGCCAAATAAATAAATAAATAAATAAATAAATAAATAAATAAATATTAAGGATAAATAAATAAACTAGCAGTTAGGAGGATGAGAAAAGGTACAAGAGCTCAGAGGTACGTAGCAAATCAAAATTCTTCCCACTCGTGTGAAGGAAGTAAGCCAAAATAAGCTCTCTTCTCGGACTAAACCATATAACACGACACATATTAAAACGATGGGTTGGAGCAAAGAACTGCAACCATCCGTGATTCGGTGGAATACCCAAACACTCCCCACCAGTTTCACAGAACTTCAACGGCACCAGAAAATGACATTTACTGAGATTCTTAATAAAAATGAACATATTTGGCTGTTTCATACGTTATTGTATTTTTTGGCATATGTTTCGGAACTCAAATACCTTAACTCTGCTCGTGAGTGAGACAGGGTTCCCCAGAGGCCCACTCTCCTTCACAACTCGGGGTAAGTAAGGGAATGAACGTTTCCTGACTCTCGCCAGGGAGACAGCTTAATTCAAGTGTGTTATGTTTTCATTATTTGTATTTTCTCTTGAAATGTGAGGGCTGTCTGCAAGTCTTGTGGCATATGTTTTTTACCTGCCTCCGTTCAGTGATTTCCTGGAAGAAGGAAGAAAATGGTTAACTAAACAACTCTTGGGGTCTTGCTTTAATATATACAGCATTTATCCCCAATTAGGTTAACTATGGATCACTGTTCAAAAATATTCGTACAAGACCCTTGAACAAGTATTACATAGCAACTAGTTCTGGTCTCTATGCTTAAGTTAACTTAAGCATAACTAACTTAAGCCACTAACCTGGGTCCACACACCATATTTTACTTAGATTTCAAACCTCATTGTCCAACACTTTAGCCACTAGCCAGATGTGGCTATTCAAATTTAAATTAATTAAGATAAAATAATATTAATACTGTGCTTCCTTAGTTCACGAGGCACATTTCCAGTGTGTATAGCCACATGTTGACTAGTGGCTGCCATACTGGACAGCACAGATAATAGAACAGGTCCATCATTGCAGAAAGCCTTATTGGACACTGCTGACTTAAAGTATAAAACGACATCATCAACAGTCAAATATTAAGGGGAAATATAACATTTTATTTAATATACTAAAAATATGTATTGGTATCCAAGCCAATATCCAGAAATTCAAATGTTCACCTTTATCATTGTAAAATGATATTATAATTCCTCATTTATACTTCTTAAGCAATAGTGTCAGATCATATTACTCTGGTGCAGACAAAGGATTTTTTTTTTTAATTGCTTCCCTAGACTCCGTCTGATCATAAAAAAAGAAAACACAGGTAGCGTAAGACAAACAGATAATGAACATGCAAGCTCATTGCATTTGTGGGGTGTTTTTTTTTTTTTTTTTTTTTTTTGGCGGTATGCGGGCCTCTCACCGTTGTGGCCTCTCCCGTTGCGGAGCACAGGCTGCGGACGCACAGGCTCAGCGGCCATGGCTCACGGGCCCAGCCGCTCCGCGGCATGTGAGATCTTCCCGGACCAGGGCACGAACCCGTGTCTCCTGCATCGGCAGGCGGATTCTCAACCACTGCGCCACCAGGGAAGCCCTGCATTTGTGTTTTGAAAGAGACAACTTACTGGTCTTGCAAAGAAAAGTTCAGTTCATAAAAGGAAACTCAGTTGCTCTGGTCCCTGAGTTAATTGTGAGAAGAATGCCTTTTTGTCCAAAAGGATTATCACAACGTTTTGATAACCATTCTAATTTCATTAGATACAGCCACAGAAACTCCCCAGAAATAATTTTATGAGATAGGGTCAAATATGCTAATGAAGGCCCTCTCCCATCTTTCCTCTGAGCTACTGCCATATTTGTAATTTGGAAGGATTTTTCTACTTACTATCCTACTGTGCAATGATAAAACACACACACATCCACACCCTACATGACACATACAACAAGGTTATCTATCCATAATATTGGTATTTATCATCTAATTGTATTCACATTTTTTTTAAGTAAAATCAGTATACATATACAAGTTCAATGAATTTTTACAGTCTGAACACTTCCATATAACCAACACTCAGAAAAAGAAATGGGATGTTATCAGCACCCCAGACCTCATGGAGCCTTCCAGAGACCATCTCCTCAAGGGTAACCAACAACTGGACTTCCAACACCACTGGTGAATTCTGACCATTTTCATGTCTTATATGCACGGGACTCTCTTGTGTCTAGCTTCTGTCAGTCAACAACATGCTATCTAGTTTTGGCAGATCCTCTTTGTCACCATAAGGTGATGACCATTTGGCTTTCCCACCCCACCATACAGAAGAGTTAATCCTTAATGAGGAGGTACCATGTATCAAGTACTATGCTAAGCTACAACTCATTTAACTCCCCAAACAAGAAGTATTATCTCTTTTAAATAGATGAGTACACTATGGCTAGGCAATGACCCCCACTTATTCAATTAAACACTAATCTAGGTGCTACTGTGAAGAGATTTTTCAGATGTAATTCAAATTTCTAATCATTCAAATTTAAACTAGGGAGATAATCCTGGGTGGGCCTGATATTCGTTAAAAAGAAGGTCTCAAAAGCAAGGTGAGGCGTCAAAGAGAAAGGGGAAGGAAAAAGAGGAGGAGGGGATACATTTTTTTCTGGAACAGGTAACAATGAGCAATGATCATACATTAATTTATACATGTTAATAACAGATGGTAAACCAATTCAGAGGCCAGTGTCTGCAGAGAATTTTTGAGTGGAAACTAATGGTAAAAATGGCGGAGATTGTAGTTATTAAGGTTTCTAGTTTTTTCCCCAAGCCAGCTCTGATGTCCTATATTCTTGCATAATGTCCCTAAGTATACTCTCAATTTTCAGATCCTTGGTCTCGATTTCAGGTTCAGAAAGTAACGTCACTGTATTTGTGGAAGGCTGGTGGAAGGCAGTGTTACTGGACAGCCACATGTCTCAGACTTCTAATTGTCTTTCAAAGCAATCTCAGTGAAAGGCTTTCCTTGAGTGGACCTGAATAGATTTCAAGTAAACCCATACGTTTTTTAAGAACAGAAACTATTTCTTCCGTTATCACATTCCCCTTAACATATATCCTAGAGCAGGATTAAAGGTAAGTACCTATAAATGTGGATGCATAATACCATTTATCTTCCCTTTTTCTTTTTAAGGCTGATATAAAAATTGTTCTCCATTTTCAGAGGTGAAATTAAGGCCAAAATGAAATTCTTAATTTCCCCTTCCACAGCTGTTCTCCTCAAGTCTTCTCCATCTCGATTGTTATTCTCCCCCAGTCACTCGATGTCTTAAGCCAAAATTATAGTAAAGATCAACAAGTGGGTTCTGCCTCCAAAACTGGTCAGTTCTCTCTATCTCCATCATCACACTCTTGTTTGGGCCACACTGATGCCAAACCCAGACAAAGAGTCCCTAGGTGATCTCCCAGCTTCCACTAAGCTCTGATATATACAGTTCCTACAGGGTAGGAACTCTGTTTTTTTTTTTTTTAATTGTAAATTAGGTAATAACACTCCCCTGCTAAAAATCCCAACTGAGACTAGATATTTGATGATACTAAAGAATTACTGAAAAGTTATAGGTGTGATAATGGTACTGTGGCTATGTTTTGAAAAAGAGTTTCTATGCTTTAGAGAGAGTGAAATATTCACAAAGAAAATGACAGGCCTCTAACTTCAAATTATGTGATGGCGTTGGGGAGAGAGCACAGATAAAACAAAATTGGCCATGAGTTGCTAATTACTGAAACTGGATAATGGGTACATGGGGAGTCTTTATATTTCTCCATTTTTCGTGTATGTTTGAAATTTTTGTGATAAAACGTTTTAAGATCTCCATTGGCTCCTGAATGCACTTAGAATAAAATTCCAAGAACTTGCCTTGGTCCAAAAGGCCCTCTATGATCTGATTCCTGCTCACCACTCTCAGATCTCCTCCAGTACCCAGCTCTGCCTATTAACTACCCAAGAGCTACAAGGGTTATCCCTGTGCCTTAATCATGCCAAATGTTTGGACACTTCGGGGCCTTGAGGTATGCTCTTCCATCAGTCTGGAGAGCTCCTCCCCAGATGTTCTCATGGGTGGCTCCTTCAGGTAGCATCACTCTCTGGAGAGCCTTCTCTGACTATGCTATCTAAAGCCATCCTGCCTCCTTGCCCTCCTCCTACCCACCCATTCCACTGCCCTTTCCCTACTCAGCCTCTTATGTTCTTTCATTCTTTTGCTTTATTTTCTTCATAATCCTTATCATTTTTTGGAAATCATCTTTTTTCTTGAATAACTCATTTTTAAATAAGCCATTTGTCATCAGTGTCTCCTCTACCACTAGACTATGTGCTCAGACAAAATTGGAACCTTGTCTGTCTGGTTCACTTTCATGTTCCCTGGGCCTACAATAGTGCCTACCAGAAAAGTAGGAGTCCAATGAAGACCCAGTCAATGAAGCCTCTATTAGACCTGACCATGAAGACTGCATACATTTCGCATGAACATCAAAAAGAATAACTAATGTCTTAGAAAGTTAAACTATCCTTACATGTGTTTACGTATTGTTTTAATGGATACTTAATACCTACGGAATTCCTTTGAATTAAACAGATCAACATAATGAGTAAGTAAATGCTTACACATATTAATATAATGAATAATTAATACTTTCAAGTTTCCTTTGAATTACGTATAAGATATCCATATGCATATAGTATTATTTTGATACCCCATATCTGATAAGATGATTACTGGATAATATAGAAAGAAATGACAGCTTGTGATTGCTACATTTCCAGCAAAAGATTTTGCTAAATGTATTGTTGCCAGACTTCACACTTTAAAATTCATTTCTAAGATTCTTAGCTGGTTTTAAACCATGTCAGCATAATATTTATTTCCTTTCAGATGTTCCTGGCTGCTGAAAGAATTGATTTTTAAGATTTTTCCCATTGACCTGTAAGGCTGTGAAGAAGAGATAGCTCTTCTTAATCTCAAAGATCCAAGCTAAGCTTACACTCCCTGGCCATTGTGCAGGTGTCACCTTCCTTGCTTGCTTCTTTATGTATTGTTGGAGAAACACAAATGTATTAGTTATAGGACACTGGTAGGTTTTAAACCCTCTTTGAAATCTTGCTTTAATAACGATGGCTCAGCATCATTTGAGGATAACTGTACCCAGTTATCATAGATATAATAAAGTATATTTTAAATTTTAATATACCTACCTTCCCAAGTATAAATTTATTCTGGGGCTTTGAGGGACCCAAGAGCACCAGGAGAAGTGTAAATAACATGTGATTTCTGAGATGGTAGACCGAGGGAATGGAAGACAGATTTTAAAACACATACAAACCCATGGACACTATATTTAAAGCAATTTGGTTTTCTAACTGGTAAATCCAAATGAGGCAGGAACAGTAACAAAAGGAAGACATAGCTTCTCAAATCCACCCATTTCCTTAAAAGCAGACCAGTCTAGATCCTAATCATTCAGTAACCTTCAAAGGCCATTCTCCACCTTCCTCTCTTTCAAAGCAATTAAAACATCAGATACTCAGATCTTTAAATAACTGGCAAGACAGTTCTCTGTTAAGGAGTTTGTTAATGTATATCCTTCCCAAACATCTGAGAAACTCCAGAAGAGAACATTGTATAAAGACTGGTACTTAAGCTCACATAGAAAGCAGCACCCTTGGCAGTCTACAGTGAAGAAATTTAGATGGCAATGGTAGCCCAGCCTGAAGACACTATTATAAAGGGAAGCCTGGAAAACATCACGACAGGAAGTTGTCACCCTTACTTGGACTACAGAGAGTATACTATGTTCCTTAAAGAGGTTGGTTCCAGAAGGAAGGTACAATAAGTAGAAGCAAAAAGCAAAACTCAATACAGCAATCCTCCCAGTGCTTTATTAAAAAAAAAAAAAAAAATCTATCTATCACTAGCTCTTGTTTGCTTCAGAGCTCATAGAGTAGTGTTAGACTGGAATTCCTTCTGCTGGAAAACCGAGAGGACATTTTGTCTTGCATTTTGTCTCCAGCAATCCCAGTCTGCATGCAATTCCCCAAACACGCTCTCTACTGGACACAGCTCTCCCCACACACACAGGCTTGTTGTCTGCTACAGTACTTCTTGCTTATTTTAAAACCCAAGGTGGAGGCTACTTCATTCAGAAAGCCTTCCTGTCTCATTTTCAGGTCAATGCCACACTTCCATATGCTTTGATCTTACTGACTCCATGCTTTAATGACTGGTATTTTTCCAAGAAATTATAATTCACTTTCTAAATGTTTGTCACTGGATGAGGCCCACGGGGACAACGATGGTTTCTTACTTGGGTCTGTGTCTCTAGCAGCTTGTTTGGGGCCTGATACAAAGAGGCTTCTCAGGAAACAATGAATGAAAGAGTAAAAGAATGAACAGAAGAGTGAACAAATTAAGCAAGCCAGTATCGCTTTAAACTCCTTGTTTGAATCCAATGCCCACCACTACACTTACACTTCACGCCCAGTAGAGGTTACCATCTGCTTACCTCTTCAATCTTAAACATTGTTAAATATTGAAGTTCATTTCATGATCTCTAAAGGTTGGTGAAGGGCCCAGGCACAATGGCTTTACAACTGAGTAATTTACTGTTGTATAATTTGTTATTGTGTAATTATTGCTGTAAGTAATTTATTGCTTCCTTAAGGAGTGGTTCTTATGTATTTTTTAATCACTAGTTGTCCTTTTTTGTAAATGGAGATGCTCATGTATCCATCAATTAGATGCTACCAATTTTACAAAATGATTGAGTGCTTTACTTACTTTTTTCCCTCAGTTATATATACAAGTAATACATGAAAATACCCTCATTGTAAAAAAAATTTAAACAATATAGAAAAATTTGAAAACTCTCCCTTACGGCTCCTACCTTATCTACGTCCCTCCACAGAGGCAACCTTTATTGTCAATTTCAGACCTTTCTCCATGCATTTAGCTATACGCATACACAGACATCTTTTGTGTTGTTTGGGTGAGAGTATTGTACATATGTTGGATCAAGAGGTTTTGCAAAGGTTTTGCAAACTTCTGTGGTTTAATTAACAATATGTTTCAAAGACATTCCCATGTCAGAAACATACCTCGTACTTTTTACCTACCAGCATTCCATACTTTGGGTATATCTAGTTTATTTAATTATTCCCAGGTTGATCAAAATATCAGTTTTTTTACTCTTAAAAATCCCTGCACATGTCTCTGTATATAAAGGTGCCAGGAATTAATGAGTTAAACAGTATGCATAAAACAAGCTTACCAGAGTACAAGACTGTTTCTGCTCATCCTTACAAATATATTGAATATCAACAGGGTTTTGTTGTTGTTGTTGTTGTTGTTCAATCTGATGACACCAACTATGTTCTACATGACCTAACCCAGTGTGGAATCACCTATGTTCGTATTCATCGTAGGTCACTGTGACTGGCACACAGGTTCAACTGAAACATACAAAAGGGCTCCTACTCAACTCTTAGCTCACATCCCAGTAACATAAACATGGATTCAATATCACTTCATGTTTAAACATCAGGAGGGAGATACTGGAATAAGTGTCTTCCTATAAACTATCTCGTTTCACCCTCTTAACATCCAATAAAATAGAAATTTTAATTTCTATTTTATAGATGACCAGAGTGAGGCTGCCTTCCCAAGGTTCCCAAGCTCTACACCAGGAACTGCTAAATAGCCCCAGAATTTGGAAATTGCACGAGAGTGCTACTTAGTTCAAACTTTTCCAGGTTTTTATTATTCCCTGATGCCTAAGATCCTGCTCTTACATACCAGTATCCACTATTATTTTAAAAAATACTGGGCTTCGGAAACACACTTAGAAGAATAGATGCTAAGAGAATACAAATATTTATACAGGAGCAAAAATATAAATTTATTGGACACCTGCCCTTTTTTTAATGAGTTCCTCAGATTTTCCCCCAGAACTAATATCTAAGACATGAAATGGCACAGAATAAAGCCCATGATGACTAAGATAAACTATATGAGAATGGATATTGTCCTTTACATCTTGGCAATACCTAATAATATTAAATATTTAAAATCTTGGCGAGTAATAGAAAAGAACCCACAGTTATACTGTTAATTTAAGACATTTGCCCTAATATTAGAAATAAAAATTTGTACTGAGGAAACAAAATAATTTTCACATCACTCAACTAGTTCTATTAAGAAAATTTTCGAAGTCATGTTTTTTAGCACCAACTAAAATGAACAGAAAAACGCTTTGTAAAATGTTGAGAAACATGAAATGAAAGGTTAAAATATTTCACTATGTATATGTTATGCTGGAACCTTGAAGCTATCACCTACACAGAACGGTACTTTAAAGATTACTTGAGTGTGTTTTCTGAAAGTATGAAATGATAGATTCATTTTTAAAACCCTCAATGTCGTAGTACTCTTACTTTGCCTGACAGATGACAAGGCTTAAGAAAGGCAAAGATCAGAGCTGCAGGAACGACAACAACAAAAGAGTTGGTACCAAATTCACTTCCCCTTCATGCCAACACTTTCTTCTCCCTTATCAAACAACAAAGCAAAAAGAAAAGTACTGAATGTGAAAACCAGAGAGATTCCCCATGACTGAGCCTTGGCAAGTACAAATGCATTAGCAATGAAGCTGATTCCTGTGACCTTTTCAATTATGATAACCCCTCAAAGAAAATTAAAACCATTTACTAAAACATGGTCCAAGGAGTTCCACAGGTAATTGAAGAAAACATTTAGGAACATCCCTGGCACTTTTCTAAGTATGTACATACTTAACACACGTCTATTCTTACTCTACAGCCCTTCCAGGCATGATTATTTGTGAGCAAAACGTCAAACTTAATTCGAGAGACATTTTTAAAAAGCCTATATTTCCAGAACTTTTGACCTTCATTTTCCTCTTACATGTATTTATGTTTTGAAATGGGAAGATCTAAAAAGAGGGGGATTACCAAAGGGGAGGGAGGCTGGGGAATGAGTGAAATAGGTGAGGGAAGCTAAGATGTACAAAATTCCACTCACAACATAAATGAGTCACAGGAATGAAATGTACAGCCTGGGAAATACAGTCAATTATAGTGTAACATCTTTGTATGGTGAGAGATGGTAACTAGACTTATCACAGTGATCATTTTGTAATGCATAGAAATGCCAAGTCACTATGTTGCGTAGCAGGAACTAACATAGTGTTGTAGGTCAACTATACTTCAAAAAACAAACAAACTCATAGGAAAAGAGATCAGATTGACGTTACCAGAGGTGAAGAGCTGGGGGAAGGAGGAATTGCAGGAAGGTGGTCAAAAGGTACAAACTTCCAGTTATAAGATAAATAAGGACTACAGATGTAATGTATAACATGATAAATATAATTAACACTGTTGTATGTTATATACAAAAGTTGTTAAGAGAGGAAATCCTAAGAGTTCTTATCACAAGGAAAAAACGGTTTTTTTCTTTTTCTTTTATTTTGTATCTATATGAGATGATGAATGTTCACTAAAGTTACTGTGGTACTTCATGATATACGTAGTTCAAATCATGCTGTACACCTTAAACGTAGACAGTGTGATAAGTCAATTATATCTCAAATTAGAGAAGGAAAAAATATTTAAGACACTGTTATGTAACATCCCAAAGGTAAAAGTGCCCTATATTGATTATTTTGCAGATAAAGTATTTTATGAAGTCTAAAATTTTGCCAATTATCATTAAAAAATACATAGAAAATGGAAGTAGTGCATGTGAACAATGTGTTTATTTTTTATCTTTTGTGATATTCTGCTAATTAAACTGAACATTCAAATATAAAATAAAAATGATAATATAAAAAGAGGGTGGGGCTTCCCTGGTGGCGCAGTGGTTGAGAGTCCGCCTGCCGATGCAGGGGACGCGGGTTCGTGCCCCGGTCCAGGAAGATCCCACATGACGCGGAGCGGCTGGGCCCGTGAGCCATGGCCGCTGAGCCTGCGCGTCCGGAGGAGCCTGTGCGCCACAACGGGAGAGTCCACAACAGTGAGAGGTCCGCGTACCGCAAAAAAAAAAAAAAAAAAAAAGAGGGTGACTATGTACTCTTTTCTGCTTCATGAGAATTTGATAGTCAATTAAGGAATTAATACATCATTTAAAATGTATCCTTTTGTTTTGGATATGACAAACATGTGAAGAGGCTTTCGAGTCCCCAGAATTTTCAACGACTTCCTAGTGAGCAAAAATTTCCCCGAAGCATAGAAACATGTATATATTTAACTTTAAATAAAGTTTAAATAAAGAAAAGTGATACAAGTTTGCCCTTGTTCAATTTCCACTTAATGAGTAAGTAGACTAAATATTTACAGAAATGAAAGATCACCTGATTGTTGGACTTGAATAAATTGACTTCATTTTAGTGCCCAGAAAAGAAGCCATGTCTACAGATAAGATGTCCAAGAAGCTGAAGGCTTGGTTCTTCATTCAGCTCTCCTCCTTATTGGCCTTATGAAAATTAGCTGGGCAGTCAACCAATGGGAGCCTGCATTTCTCATGAATTGAATGGTAATACTGGCATATGCTATCATAAGTACAACAACAGACAGGAAAAGTTTTTGAAAATTATATAATATTATGTAAACAAGCATGTGGTGTTACAATTAGTAGTTCTAGTTTACAAAGTTAGATTCTCAGTATCAACAGCATTGATCTACCACAGCAGATCAGAGACAAGTCACCCTGCACTGAAAACCATAAAGTGGATTCCGATCAACAGAAGCCATTCTACTGCTTTCTGAATCTTCTAACAGAAAATCAGAGTCTTCATTGGAGAGAATGAAAAAAAAAAAAAGGTTCATTGTTCGAAATTTGTACTTCTGTTGCTGATACCTGTTAAGAAGCAGTTCTGTAGCTATTAAGTTACAGTTGGCAATTAAAAAAAAAAAAGAAAAACTGACTAATAACTAAACCCTTTAAATTCCACCATCAAAACAGAAGATCAGCGTAAAGCACACGCTACAAAGGATGCAAAATGGCTAATGAAGACTTCAGTATCAGGATTACGACCCTTTATCAACAGGATTATGTTCTGTTTTTAGAACTATTGCATAATGAGAAAAAAACATCATGGGAGCACAAATGAACTACCTCATAAGAGTACTTTGCCTTAGTCTGAGAATAATTTTTATCCAATTCAAATACCATAGAACAAAGAACTAGGAGGAAGAAGGATGACAGAAGCAGAGCACTTGGGAGAGAAGCTGGTCCTGAATGAAGCCAGGTGGGAAAGGACAACTCAACCTGTGCTCTTGTGTTGGTGGAAACCAAGTCCAGACCAGCTGGCAGGAAGTAGGAAGATGCTGCCTTTGCAATTCCCTTCAAAACCTGTTAGCAACCCTCAGGTTCAAGAGTTACAACTCCCTTAAAATAAACGATGGGAAATGGAAAAGAAGTAATCTCATATGGAAAAAAAAAAAAAAAAAAGTTTAAAATGGTTAAAACATGTCAGGGTTTTCTCACACAGAAGGAATTAAGCAAATTATTTCAGGACTTGTGGGGACCTCTTATTGCAAAGCAGCCTTACTTGCAAGAATCTAGATACACATACGTATTCCTTTGTGTGAACTCATCACAGCCAGTACTTTTTTTTTTTTTTTTTTTTTTTTGCGGTATGCGGGCCTCTCACTGTTGTGGCCTCTCCCGTTGCGGAGCACAGGCTCCGGACGCGCAGGCCCAGCGGCCACGGCTCACGGGCTTAGCCGCTCCGCGGCATGTGGGATCTTCCCGGACCAGGGCACGAACCCGTGTCTCCTGCATCGGCAGGCGGATTCTCAACCACTGCGCCACCAGGGAAGCCCCTCAGCCAGTACTTTTTAAACACTGAAGCTAGTAAGGCACTTGCAAGACATTTTAGGAAAATGAGTTGGGCGGAAGTCACTTCACCAGAGAAGTTTAAGTACACATTTATCTATGCATTTTGTTTCTTCAAAGACTTCCCTGCGATTTCTTCCTAAATTCTGTGATCATTCCCAAAGGTAATGCTAATGAGATTTGTATTCTTTACTAGATGCCAAGGAAACATAGAAAATGTATCAAATGATAAGATTGGATGTGAAGCCCCATGCTAAAGATCATCCCCATTCCTCCTTCCTGACAAGCTCTTCATTACATTTGTCCAACAAACAGTTTAGAAATGGCAACACAATAAAACTGCCTATTTACTTGTCAGCTTCTCCCAGGAAGCTGCGACCTCCAGATCAGTGTTTTCCACCTACGTCCGCAGCATCAGCACTGTGCCTCCTACACAGAAAAAGCTCCATACATGCTGGCAAGTTTTGTTATTTTAATTATCATTACCTAGGTACTATGTTTTATTACATTTATATTGAAAATCTTTAATTTTTTAGGAATTTCAAATACTCTTCCTAACATTTCCCAATAAGGAGGATAATGAACATGTAAACAAATACATTTATTTACATATGTTTATAACACATGGACAAAGAAGATATTCCTATATCAGTTTCCTGTGTTCCTTCTAATCTATAGCATTTGCCCTTTCCACAAAGGAAGAGGGAACCAACGGAGTACGAGTGGCAGTCAAGGCAAAGAGAGATGGTAGAAAAGAAACAAGTTCTCAGTTGTCAAAGAATCACCTGGAAAGGGTGCTGACCACCGGGAAAATGCTGAGTCCATGGACCCATCCCCAGATAGCTACCCGGTAGTCCTAAGCACCGAGGGGGAAGAGATGAGTTACAAATATCCATAGCTAAGTAGGAGTTAGCTTTTCTTGCTTTTGTTTTTAAATTTTATTTTCAGAACAAAGAGGACTGTTATAAAAGGAAGAAGTGGGGCTTACTGTAATTACATTTTATTATTCTACTGATCACTATCACCTCCAGTAATTTCATAATTCATTATTGTTATTTACTTAAGTTTCCAAAGCTTTTTAATATGTTCCTTAGCTTCTAGATAGAGAAGAATTTTCGCAACAATCAAACGACTGATGACAATTACTGGTGAGGAAAATGGAAATCACAATGTAATCCTTATAAAAAGAGGCTATGTAAATTACACTAAAATGTCAATGATTTATTAGATCCTCATTAATATTGGGGAGTAACTAAAAAATTAAACGTATACGCATTGCATATTTCCCATTTTCTGTCCTCTCTTCTTCCCTGACATGAATAAGAGGATGCTACCAAAGACAAAGAAAACCTTGCAGCATCATGTGGTAGTTTTCTCCTATCTGCAGTTGAGCATTTCAAATAAAATATTTTACTTATTTTCACAACACATTTATTTAAAATCCTATGTTTCGTGTTGGCTTGAAATTGTTTCACTCCTAAATTGTTTCTCAGTACCTAAAAGCTTTTTCATTTAAATTTTCACAAAATCTATTCAAGTGTTTGTTTTTTGGCAAAGTACATATTACTACCAGGCATGTCATCAATATCTCTTTAGTTCTTCCTCCTTAATAATGGCATTCTCGGTTTTTAGCTGAGCATACATTGGCCTGAAATAGATACCACATCTTCCAGTCTGACTGCTTTTGCCCCTTCTCTTTTTCCTTCTTTCTGCCAGATAAAGTGTGGTCATAATGGCTGAAAAGTTCTAGCAGACTGCCCTAAATTAGACGGTTCCTCCTCCTAGTACAGACACATGTTCACGTGCATACATTACACATGGACATGCACACAAACATACTTCCCCATGATCCATCTCCCTTTTTCTCAACATACCAACAGACAATCTACTGCCTAAGCTGATAGGCTTTTTCTTAAATATGTAACAACATTTTCAAGTGAGCCCATGACTTTGAATCAGGTTCTTCAAGCTATCACTAAGGATTGTTTGCTTTTTTCTTTTTCTACTTTTAGCTACATATTAACCATTGTTCAAATAGAAACACAGGCTTATCTCTAGGCATCTTCACTTTGCCCACTTGGATGGCTACTTGCTTAAGTACCCACAGGACACTGAGAAGAGTAATAATTAATGTTATATAGTCATTCATTCAATGGCTGAACAAAATTGACATGGTCCCTGTACTTATAAAGCTTACATTCTAATAGGGGAAACAAGCAAAAATACAATAAATTGTTGTCTTCATAGAATTGGACATGACTGGCAAATAAAATAGTATGTCCAAGAACTCCTTGTTATAAGGGAATGGAGGTGAGGTGTACTACTTGGCTTGTGTTTGTAAACACTGATAGACTGCGGTTAAAATTCTGACTTTCTTTAAGCTCAATAAATAGCTGTCTTCAGACTAAATTCCACCTGAGGCTCTAAGCTACTAACGTCCTTTAGAAGACAGAAGCAACATCTCTTATTTAATCTACAAACATCGGTTTAATGGCAGAATCTGTTGTCTTGAACAGGGCAAAATCTATAAATGTGAAGAATGATAACCACCTTCTTATACTCTGAAGATGTAACCTGACAACAGAGGCAGTTGATGTTTTGCATTGCTTTACAGTATTACTTAACCGCCCAGTTCTATAATTAACATTCACTTTTTTTTTTTTTTTTTTTTTTTTTGCGGTACACAGGCCTCTCACTATTGTGGCCCCTCCCGTTGCGGAGCACAGGCTCTGGATGCGCAGGCTCAGCGGCCACGGCTCACGGGCCCAGCTGCTCCGCGGAGTGTGGGATCTTCCCGGACCGGGGCACGAACCCGTGTCCCCTGCATCGGCAGGCAGACTCTCAACCACTGCGCCACCAGGGAAGCCCAACATTTACTTTTTTTTTTTAAGCCAGGAAAGGAGATTTTAAAAATCAATGAGATGTCAACACAAAGCAGACACATAGGACCAGAGGTAGTCTCTAAATAATGTTCTACAAAAGTCAGCAGGAAGGGTAGCAATAATTTATTCTAGGAATCCTGACAGTTACCATCATCTAGATTCTGTTAAATGGTTTGTATTTTACCATCATCTAGATTCTGTTAAATGGTTTGTATTTTTTAAAAACGTAGATGGGTCTTACACCATTCCCCTGTACTCTCACCACTTAAAGAAATTCCATCAAAAGCTGAAGTTAAAGATACTAGTTCTTGTCAAGTCAAGATATTGAAGGTGACTGTTCTGATCACAGCAATTCTCAGAAAGTTCAGATGTAGCGATAAACCTGAAAGTACAATGTGATGTATTTTCAACTGTTCACTCCAATGTTCAATACTTCAATTACTATACTTCATAATTCCCCCTATAAAACAGCAAACAGGTATTGTCTATAGAATACACACACACACACACACACACACACACATACATATATACACATGTATATGTATACGTATGTATCAAGAGGGAAAGAGAAAAAAAAAATTTTTTAAATAAAGAGATGAGAAGAAAGGTCACACCATTGTTACTTTCTAAAAATAATTTCCCAGGATCTATAATATTCAAAGCTGTGCTGAATTATTCATTTAATCTTATTAAAACTAGAAATTTAAGTAATACCTCTGAATATAACTTGGAATAATGTAACAAGATAATCACGAATGCATCACAAAAATTCATGCTGATTAACAGTAAATAGCTTTCGGACTGACTGATTTCTCTTTAAGAATGAGAGCATCATCTAAACAAACTCTGTTGCCAAAAAAGCCACAAAATTGGAAAGCAATTCATGTCTGAAATGAGGCCTCAATGCAAAGTCTAATACTTAGGATCATCTCCCATCTTCTGAATTGTGCACAAGAGTATTTACTACACATGCCACTTATTTATAAGACAGAGACTACAAACAACATCCAGAATGGGAGCTTTAGCTAAAGTTCTGTATATTTCACATGTTTTAAAGCAAAATATTTTATATTTAATCAGCTTGGCTTTTAATTCTAGTTATAATTATTTTCAAATATACTAAGATATTCCTGACATCGCAAAAGAACAATTACTGTCAACTCATTTTTAGGAAAACTATATCATAAAAAATGTATAGCTTCACAGAATTAAAACAATTCAAGCAGTGTGCATTGACTAAAGTAATATGGACTATTAAATAATTCAAAATTGTGTTTAGCAGCAGCAACTGTTTCATTAAAAGGTAAAAACTGCAACTAATCCACGACGGTTGACAGAAATACAGCCTATATCAGTAGTGAGATCCCCTAGCAGAGAGAATATGGATACGATTTCCAGAAGTCATGAGCTTCATTTAATGAATATAATTAAAATAACCACAATAAATCTGTACAGAAACATATTTTACATCAAAGAGCTTCTGAATGTCCCCTCACTTTTCATTGCCTTGCAGGTAATAATTTTGCATTTCAATGTAGCAAAAAATCCTCTAATGTACGTATTTTTAATCATCAATGCATACAGCTTCTATTAGAGGGCCCATAGCTGAAGCTCAGCCTACAAGGAGGCTAGAAAAATTCTCAGAACCTGTTGTCCCTTGAAAGGTCTGAATTTCAGGTTCAATATTCAACATACTTGCTCATAATTGCCCTCTATCCTGGAGAAACACAAATGGCCAACAAACGCATGAAGTTAACCAACCTAACCAACAACTGATTAACTGAACTTTACAACTTCATTGAGGAACTTTTTTCACCTACCATATTACGGGGGGAAACTCTTTCGTAACTGAAAAAAACCGACAGTGAGGATGACGTAAGTATTTATAAAGATGATTAAGCAATATGCATAATGTTCCCATCCCTTGATCTGGAATTTCCAATTGCAGTCAATTTTCTTCTGAAAAAAACACATGTGGGCATAACTTAATGTAAAACGAAGTTAACTGAAGAAATGTTTATAATATCAGGAAAAATTAGAAAAAAATCTCATTACTGGGAATTGCTCAGTAAATTTTATCACAATCATACAATGGACTAGTAGATGGCCATTATGAATTATACAAAACTATCTGTGTGTTTACCTTCTATGTGACAAAGAAGCAAATAATTGAATACACTAGTTTTTATAAAATAATCATAAGATCAAAAGATAAAAAATAGAAAAGAGTTTCTCCATAACTTTGCATATGTTTACACTAAAGTAAGTAACATTAACTCACATCATAATTTTCTGCTTAAAAATGCTTATTTTTATATTATAAGCTTCCCAGTTTACCCTGGCTGTGCTGTAGAAAGAAGTTTTGAGAATTATGGAATCAGGCAGATCATAAGAGGCACTGCGGTAATAGAAACAAGTGAGGTAGAAATGGAAAGTAGTAGAAAATTATAAAAGGTAGAGAAATGAATTACTTTTTTAGAGAGATTACACTAAAAAAGTGTACTTCCACCAAATATATATATATATCGTTATCTTTAAAGGAGAAATACCAATCCATTTCTATATGGTTTCTTTACCTGTAGAGGGAAAGGGAAGAAGTCCTCCTAAGATGGCAAGGGAGAAAAAAAGGAAAGGGTCCCTTTTACACTTTACAAATGAGAAAGATAAATGGTTAAAACAATGGTTCATTGTTTTAACATTCCTATCAAATGTCCGGTGGATTTTGTTTATTTGTAAATTACGAGGCCAGCAGAGCAGAAAATGGAAGTCTATAATTAGGCAGAGCAGGTGGCTGAAAGCCACAAAGGGAATATTGGTCACATCTCTGTCCAGTGCCAAAAATTACGGACATGAACTACAGAAGGCATTTTAAGGGTGAGAGTTAACGTCTCTAAGCAGTCATGTCTTGAGAGGAGTTCAAGCTCCATGGCCAGGTTTGCTAAATTATGTTTACTCCATTTAATGGGAATTGGTTTGCTCTTCAGCTTCGATTGGAATTTACCAACTTATAAATTATGAAATTCTCCACACAGCCTACAACGCTTCTTACTGCAGTTGAGACAAATTCTAGACCAGTAAATGGTCCTTTTTCTCTTACTGGGTTTTGGAATTAGCTTTTCTAAGCAGTTTAATAAGTATTAGAAAGTTAGAATGACTTAGTATATGGCATAAAAATACTTATATAGGTGGAACACAGAGGATTTTCAGAGCAGTAAAACTACTCTGTATGATACAGTAATGGTAGATACGTGGCATTATACATTTGTCCAAACCCAGAGTATATACAACACCAAAATGTACCCTAATGTAAACTGCAGATTTGGGGTGATAAGAATGTGTCAACTTAGGTTCATCAACTGTAACAAATACACCACTCTGATGGTATGCTAATGGAGGATGCTGATAATGGGGGAGCAGGTATATGGGAAATCTCTGGACCGTCTCAATTTTGCTGAGTCTAAAAGTGTTGTAAAAACTAAAGTCTATTAAATATACTTATATAGACAGATTTATTAAATCATTTCTTCCACGAAAAGACTTGGGTTTATAAAATGCATGTCTAAAAATAGCAGTGATCTTATCTTAAAGTTCATGATGATCATTTACAGACTTGGTTTCTCAATTGTACAGCTCTGTCACATCTGGGCCAATTTTTATGCACTGAAGAAACAGTGAAACATAGGTTCACAACCAAGTGCCATAATTTACCACTTGTTTGGTCTTGGGGAAGTTCCATCATATCCTATGCCTCTCAAGTTCCTCATCTATAAAATGGAAAAAAATAATCGTATCTACTTCACTGGGTTGTTAGAAAATTAAATGAAAGAAGATGGTTAGGGGCTTAGCAAAGTGCTTGGCCTCTTAGTCTTAAGAAATACTAACTCCTTTTTTTATGATTAACCACCAACCTAATGCCAGTAAATCTCCTTTATTTTTACCAATATCACATGGAGCAATCAGAGGAGAAAAGATGGCATCTTCAAGAATGAATAGGAGGGACTTCAGCACAGTGCTTAAGAATCTGCCTGCCAATGCAGGGGACACAGGTTTGATCCCTGGTCTGGGAAGGTCCCGCATGCTGCGGAGCAACTATGGCCATGCGCCACAACTACTGAGCCTGAGCTGTAGAGCCTGTGAGCCACAATTACTAAGCCCGCATGCCGCAACAACTGAAGCCCCCGCGCCTAGAGCTTGTGCTCCACACATGAGAAGCCCGCACACCGCAACGAACAATAGCCTCTGTTTGCCACAAGTAGAGAAAGCCCGCGGGCAGCAACAAAGACCCAACACAGCCAATAAACAAACAAACAAACAAACAAACAAATAAGTTTGTTTTTTAAAAAAAAGAATGAATAGGAAATATTTGAAATTCATTACTTCAGTGTAGAATTTTTACTGAGTTTCAGGACTGTAGTCAGACTTACTCAGTATAATAAACCACTAGATGAATTACTTATCACCATATCCAGAAACTGTAATTCTTCAGTGTATGGTTCTTCATCTGCATTTGAACCACCTAGCTGTAAAAAGGCCTCAAAATAAATAACTTCACTTTTTCCCCCTAGGAATTCAAAATCTACTCCCTGGTTGATTCTCTGATACAGAAAACTTTCAAAAGTTGATTTGCTGATGATAACAAATTTATTTTCAGGAATAATATTCCTGATCTAATATGAGGTAATAAATAATTCAGAAGCTTCACATTATCAGGGAATTACATTTAGGAGATCAACTGGGGATCTGTGTAATGAGAAGCATTCACCTTGCTCGAAGACTGCTACTCGGCATTTAATATTATAATATTCCCTTTGGGGTGTACAAGACAGCTTGTTGGAAAATAGAATGATTCTTGGCTGTATTCAGAAAGAGAACAAAAGAGAGAAGGCAGGTAAAGGACTCAGCACCATAGAAATGACATTTAGTTTCCATTTGAATCCTCAAGTACTGAACTTTTAAAAATCTTCTTTTGAAGAAATTCTGAGAAATCTGTCAGGAGTCGGAACAAATCAGGATATAGCCTGCCACTTAAGATAGGGTGCTAAAAAAAAAAGTTAACAATTGTTCAGCCTAAATGGTTGGTGATGAGTGTTTGTTTCACTATTCTTGCAACTCTCCATATATCTAACAATTTTTACACCAAAAGTTTGGTGGAAACCTGTTGCTAAAAAGTTGCGGAAAAATATTCTGTACAGTTTTCTCTTTTGACACAACAAATATCTATTTACTCTTCTCTTGGAAATAGCATCTTTTCTGCCACAAAACCCATGTACTCTGGGGGGGGAGCTGAATGCATCACTTGGGCCTCCACAGCTCTACCACAGAACTGTCAGCATAAGTCTGTCCCCCTGGCCACTTTGACTGGCTCAGAGATGGGCAAGAGACTAAATTTGGACCAATCAGAATGAAGTCCAGGATTTTTTCCACAGTAAAGGGAAGAGCCTTTCCCTTTTCCTACTGAACATGAATGGAGGAAAGAGGAAGGCTCATAGCTGAGAGTAATCACGTTAGGACCATGATCAGAATGTTTGCCGGAGACTAAACTCAGTACCAAGGAAATAGTTGATAGAGAAACAGACACACACAGAGAGACAAACGCGCACACACATGCACACACACACACAGAAAAAGCTACACCTAAAGCCAAATCTAGTACTTTTCAATTATTTGAGACAATAAATGTCACTGTCTGCTTAACCTAGAATGGGTCTGTTTTTCTGTTGCTTGCAAGTGAAATTATCCTTACAGGCAAGACAAAACAGTCTGAGCCATGATTAAAGGAGTCCATTTTTTACCTCATATGCTGACACTCTAAGAGCATTATTGTATCATTTGCTGCTGAATGGAGAGGAAAGCTAGTTCCTAAGGACCCCCTCAGCCAAAGAAGCACAAAACATCTGTTGAAGTCATGAGTGACTTGTTAGTGAAGTTCAGCAGCAGTAAAGCCTTCTAAAAAACACATCTTTTCTCACCAGTGGGTATTTATATAATTAGGGTCAATTACAATTTAGAGTTTCTGGGGCATGGGGCGAGATTACAGAGACATATAAGAGCTCTGCTAAATTTTCCCATTCATCGTGAAGATTTCTGGAGTAGCTATGTTGTAATTAAGTAATTTCATCTTTTCATTTTTATCATAATTTTCTTCTTCAGGCTTGGCAATTACCCACTACTCCAGGGTACCTTCCTTTAGAGGGAAAAAAAAAAGACCATGGGATTTTCAACCAGTGCTTGGATGAGGTTCTGCTGCCCGCTAAGTGATGAATGCTGTTGTGTACAGCACCCTTGGAATGAGTTGCCCAAACAAGATTCTTTCAGCTCCACAACTGCCCCATCCAAGGCCTTCCCCCAAATTATTAACTTGTCTGAGTGTGTAATCAAAAACAAAACAAAAAGTGAAACCTGACAGTATGATTATCTGGCATCCTTTACACAAGAGGTAGTTTTAAGTAGCCCCTAGGAAATGCGCAAGCAAAGCCTGTTACTTGCCTGTGGGTTTTACATTTGCCTCACTGGTACAAGTTTTATGAAGATATATACCTTTTGAGCTTTATGCAAGAGAGAGGAAAGATAACTCTCATTGAATCAAGCTATTCCAATTGCATTTACTTCTAGCAACAAAGTATATCACATCCATAAAAAACAGCCAGAGGCCTTTAAACTTCAGGTCAATAGCACTCGACTATTTTTTTTTTTTTTTTTGCGGTTCGCAGGTCTCTCACTGTTGTGGCCTCTCCCGTTGCGGAGCACAGGCTCCGGACGCGCAGGCTCAGCAGCCATGGCTCACGGGCCTAGCCGCTCCGTGGCATGTGGGATCTTCCCGGACCAGGGCACGAACCCATTGTCCCCTGCACCTGCAGGCGGACTCTCAACCACTGCGCCACCAGGAAAGCCCCACGCCTGACTATTATATGTTCCCAAGAGAAGCTATAACAAGTTGCGCTGATGTTACAGAATATTCAGCTTTCTCCAAAGAGGGAGCAGAAAGGGAATAATGATCATGATGACACCAACCATCATCAACCTCGGGTAAGTAAAGACTCACTCCATCCAGGCACCCAACCCCTTGGAGGAAACGTATTATCAGCAACATTTGAAAAAAATGAGAAAATAGTAAAAAAGTTGGTTGTGTGGCCTATTATCATCCAGCTGATGAGTGGAAGAATCAAAATTGAAATCCCCATCTCACTGATTCTCAAGACTGCATTCTAAATTATAGTACTAGTGGGCTTCCCTGGTGGCGCAGTGGTTAAGAACCTGCCCGCCAATGCAGAAGACACAGGTTCAAGCCCTGGTCTGGGAAGATCCCACATGCGTGGAGCAGCTAAGCCCGTGCGCCACAACTACTGAGCCTGTGCTCTAGAGCCCATGAGCCACAACTACTGAGCCTGTGTGCCACAACTACTGAAGCCTGCACGCCTAGAGCCTGTGCTCTGCAACAAGAGAAGCCACCGCAATGAGAAGCCCACACACCACAATGAAGAGTAGCCCCCACTCACCGCAACTAGAGAGAGCCCACGTGCAGCAACGAAGACCAAACACAGCCAATAAATAAATGAATCACTTTATAAAAAAACATATAGTACTAGTGTTACAACCTGAGCATGAGAGTAGTTATTCTAGTTTCTGACTCCATAGATGATATCCATGTGTGTTGCAGGTAATTCTAAAACCATCCATGATCTAGTCGAGACATTTCTAGTTAGAGATTCCTTCAACTAATCTTAACCTTGTCCAGTCTCTGGGTCACTGCTCATTCCATTTCTTTTACCTGACATACCCTTTCCATTCCTACCTACAAAAAACTTACCTGTATCTCAAATGCCTGTTACTCCTTCATTCCACAAGTATTTAACAGGTGCTGACTGTATGCAAGGCATGATAAACACACAAGTAAGAGTCAGACATGGCTCCATGGCTCCTTCTCCATATACTACATAATAACAGGGCAGATGATACTGTTTCTGAATTTATGAAGGCATTCCAATGCATTCCAAGAACAGCTAAGATTCACACTGACTCTAGAAGATATATTCCAAAGATAACCAACTAGAATAAACGGAGAAGACTTTCATTTCACAAATGCCAAACATGTGTCAGATATTTCCATACGTATCTGAATTAATCATTAGCTGTATGACAAATTTTGAATGCAAGCATATTAACATATTCATTCAAAAATATTTTTGCAACACTTACACTGTTTAAGATGCTCCATTAGATACTTGATGCCACACAGAGATGAATCAGACCATGTGAAATAAAATCTGCACAAATGGTCAAAACAATGGCAGCACTTTATCTTGGGAACTGCAAGAAAAAAGATGAGGGTATTCTGACATCATTTGTTTCTGGATAGTGAAGAGAGATGTCTGCAAAGGATCCCTTCAGCCCTAAAAGTCCACATGTGGTGAAGTTTTGAAGCACCCCTAGGGCAGGAATTGGATGGTAGTAGACATCTTTATCCCAGCAGCTAGCACTGCACCTGGGAAACAGTAGTTTCTCCAAAAACAGTTGGATAAAAAGGTAGAGACTGTGGCCTCATGGACTTTCTAGTCTAGCAAACTGCTAAAGAAACATAGAATGTTGAAGTGTTCAAGCTACTTACATTTCTAAGCTTTAATTACCATTGTACAGTCAATTTAGCAAATTAAAATACATACACCCCCCAAAAGGCTAATCATAATTAATATAAATTTTACTTATAATGAAGGGTATCATTAGCAAATCATCAATGAATGTCAGAAAGGGAAGATTCCTTGTGGTATTCTGAATAAATATTTTAAGAAGTATAAAACACATGGATGAGAAATATTCCAGCCTGTTTCCAGTTATTACGAACAACTATTTTGAATGGCAATTTGGAATGATGTGCAATGAGACAAAGGATATTACTCATTTTAGTCAGTGTAGCAGTTGGCAGTAATCTATAAAAGCATTGCAGTAAGGATGTGATATCAAATCCATGTAGAGTCAAAACTACAAATACCATACAAAAATGTGTCAAATATACTGAAATTGTCACACCTTTCCCCCTGTTTTGCTATCAGTGACTTTCTCCTTTGCCTTCTCCAATAATGTGAGCTCCTTAACACAGAGACTGTATGATGTTCACCACTAAATGTCAAGAGACAAGGGAGGAAAGAAGTCACAACTTCACTCTGAAAATTAATATAGTACTAAATCTACCTTCTTATCAACCAATATGTTCGCCCCCAGGAAGCAGCAATTGAAGAACTGGTGAAACAAAAGACCAGGACAAAATATAATACCTTTCTCCAGAGAGTACAGGGAACCTATGAATATTAGCAATAATTAAATACATTTGGTATATATCCCCAAACTGGCCAACGCCACTTGTAACTGATCTGATCTCAACTGCTTCTTTTCTTTACGACTTTTTGGTTTGAAATAGTTCAAACCCACAGTAAGTTGCAAGAGTAATATAAGAAATACTTCTGTATATCCTTCATCAAGTATTCACATTTTGCCATATCTATTTTCTCTCGCTCAGCACACGAGTGCGTGCGCACACACACACACACACACACACACACGTAAGCATGCACACACTCATTGTCACTATCCTCATCATTTGTGTCTAGCTATTCCTTATGGTAGGATGGCTTGGGTATTCCAGAAAAGAAGAATGAAAAGTTTTATCACCCCTGCAAAACAGAGTGAGATTGAGCCTTGCATGAGATGTATTCAGTACCTTGAGTAAAATCATCTCCCTGAAGAGTTTAGTACAGTGGAAAATACAACCAGAAAACAGGTGGTAACGACCCTAAGGATTCTAGATGTCATCGAACAGAAAATAAAGAATCATTGCAAGATTTTTGGAGTAGGCTTGCGATCAAATACAAATGTTATTTTTCCAAGATAATCTGGGGATGATACACCAAAGACACAACAGAAACAAGAGAACAGTGACAGGAAAATAAAACGAGTTCAAAACACAGAGAGTTAAGCAAAAACATAATGACACTGGATTCATCCTATTCCTATAACAGAATAAAGCTAGAGAGGTTTGAAAAGTCACTGGCCAATAACATTTAATATAAATATACTCAAATAGCACATATTTCAATTAATTAGGTTTCTAGAGGACTAACGCGGTATTTGGACTTGGACATTAAATCAATATTGGCCTTACAGACACTCCCCATGTTCTTCAGTCCTCCATTCTAATCCCTCCCTTCCCCCCTCCCCCGCAAAATCAATACAAAAACCTTCTATCAGCCAAAAAGGACTGTACTATTTAAGTGGAAATAGCAACCTAAATTGTAATTGTAAATGTCTAAAGCTTGTAGTCTGGGGATTTTCCTAATGGGAATATTTGATGTGACTTTTTGTTATTCTTATGGTTGTGTTCACGAGCACATCACAAGGGTGGTTTAAAGGCTTAAGTGCCATAAATTTGATTTTCTTTAAGAAATCATGTCCTTGACATATTTTTTCATTATCTGAGAAGAATGAAACAGATTTTTCGGTTAATTAGTGCTAAGGCATGCATTTTGCATTAGCATTAAGTTTACCAAAATGGCTTTAAAAACTTGAACAGATGGCAGAATTATAATAACTTTTCCTTATGATTTAGGTTAAGAATAAGTGTCAAGAGAATTCTCCTCCTGCCTAACTTTTCCGTAAAGGTAATGAATTGAAGAGATATGACGTACTGCTTTTCTCATAGAGGTGTAAACAACTCTGTCTCACCTTATATGAATATAATGAGCTGTGGAAATATATTTCAGTATTATCTATATATCTAGGGGGTAAAGGGGTTTCCCAGCGTTTAAACATCAATCCACATAGAAACAATTCTAAAGCCTGAACATTAACTGAGTAGGATCGAGCATGGGTTGCAAAGACACAGTCTACAGGGGCCTGCGAGGTAGAGTAAATGAGTTGAGTTGACTTTTGCTCTCAGGATGATAGGGAAGAGTGGAGATTGCAATAAACTGGGCAGAGCAAAAAGCATCATCCAAAGGCAGTGGACTGTAGGTCACTCACTAACTGCTCTCATGCATGGACTGCAGACCTTGTACAGCCAGAGGAGGAGATTTTTCCAAAGCACAAAATCTAAATTTTGTATATGAAATCTCCCAATTAAAACTGTGGCAGCTATTTCATATTGTCTTTTTTTTAAAAAAAGTAAATAAATAAAGCCAAGAGGACCAGGAAAAACAGTCTATGGGCCTCCAGTTGGCCATGGATAACATCAGTCTGCAACCCTGGATGGGCAAGGACAGATATCAATAATTGGTGTTTATGGTCAGTACTATGGCTTATGTCATGGCCAGTCCTTATTAGGAACTCAGCCCCTGAGTGAAACACTTTAAGTTTGTACATTAGATATGCTTTACAGCTTGGTTTTCAAAAGTAAATTGTGGCGAAAATTGCATGAATTCTAACGACTAGATCACCATGATACCCTATATAGATGATCTTGATCTCAGGGAACTCTACTGTGCTTACCACTACTCAGCTAGCTCTTCATCCTCCCTTCTTGACTCCTTAAATTCTCTATAGTGCCTATGCTAAACTCTCACCCATGTGTCTTAAAAGTCATTAGTAACTGATATTAGACAAAAATGAGAGAATTTGCACATTTTCCTAGTCTTCATATGCTTTAACTGCACTGCAGCATTGAATATCTTATCTCCCTAGGTCTCTCATCATCAACATCAAGCTTCCCAAATTTCCCCACTCCACTAAATTCATCCTTCTTTCTTGAACCTTCTCCTCCTGATCTCTCTTATATTACCTGCTTGGCTAACTTCTCTCTCTGACTCTTCCTAGATCAATTCTCTCCTTACACTGTGATTTGATAATAAAGGGTAACGAGCACTACCCATTGACCTATTTTTCACTGACTTCTTTTCACCTAATAAATGGAATCTTCTAGCCTTACGCCCTTTTTCTCAGGTAAACATCTCATTCACTCCTTGGTTTTCACCCTTACTCTGTTCAGGATGACCCCCAGATCAATCAATATGTTAAAATTCAGATTCCCCAAATCCAGATTTAAAACCTTAAAGAAGGGGGGAAAAAAGGAAGTGGAGTGGAGATGGAATAATAGTAACAATAGCAGCCAACATTTATTGACTTTTTACTTTGAGTGAAGCTTACTTAATGTGCACTATCTTATTTAATTTTCACAAAACTAGAAGATAGGTGGTGTTTTAATGCCATTTTATAGATGAACAAACTCAAGATGAAAGAGGTCAAATTCCCTCACAGTTGTCACAGGACTAGGTAGATCCAGGATCCAAATATTTGTCCAGTCTTAGCCACCGGGCTCATCTTCTTTACCTCCTACTTGTAATGGATTTATAATTTTGGTAGATCCCACCTTGACTTAGTAACTTGCTTCTTCCACTCTGCTCCAATCCAGAACCATCACCCCAGTCACACCCTTCAAGACTCCTCTCTTTTGGACATTGCAATAATCTCCTAACTGTTGTGAATGCCTCTAGTTTTTTCTCGTCAAACCAAATTTTCACACTTACGATCTTACTAATATCCAGCTTCTAGCAAGTCCTTCAGGGAAAAAAAAAAATGTGTGCTTCAGTGGAAAATGATGCACTGCCTATTCCTGTTCACTGTTTGAGCTATTTTACAACTCTGCAAGTTATTGGTAACCGATAATAATGCAAATATTAGACATGAAAATTATGTCCTGTCTGGTAGAGGTTTAACTGACTTCCTCCACACTCCATCCAGCCTCACTACCTGCAGAAAAACCAGTTTGGACTCCATTTGTACATTCATCTCAATATTCCCATTCTATAAATGTTAAAGTTTTAAAAAATCTCTTTTGAACCAATTACAACATCTGTGGGATCCCTTATGAATTAACTAAAATCTTTAATACACTGTTATTTTTATATATGTATGACAGTCAAGATTTTATCTATCGCTAAAAATTATTCTTTTTTAATGTCCAGCTTCTCACAGGTCCATCCTTTACTCAAAAGCTTTCAGTGGGCACCACTTGCCAAATGAATTAAGTTCAGAGACCTCACCATGCAGTTCAAACCCAACATTATAACTACTCTACTCTGTCAGTTGTATATTCATTCTACTTTTCTCACCCATTCACACCCTCCCATATAGGCCAAAGGCAATTCCTTGGGTCCCAGATACACATTTCACTCTCCCAGTTTTCTTCCTTTGTTGATGCTAAATTTTTCACCTGAAGTGTGGTGAAAGTGTTCGTAGATTGTTCAATATAAATAGCTGCTATGGATGCTTTAGACCCATGCTTCTCAAACTTTTTCATGGAAATAATACAGGCAAACAAAATTACTATTTGCTTCACTAGGGTGAAAGAAAGGGGAGGAGGAGAAAATAAAGTGGAATAATAGAAGCAGAGATTTTATAAAGTCTCATGCTTTATCTTAAAAATGTATACAGATTTTTTTATCCTCTCCATAATATAACATAGGATTCCCTGAAAGATAATAACTCCACTCACAAATACTATACTAAAATTGACATTACAGGAAGGTGATTTACCTAACCTATGCATTTACAGACCCAGTTAAATTATTTGACAATGTGGAACTTTACCCTGTACTCCCAGAAAACATGGATAGTTAAGAAACCCTCTCCTACCCTTCTATGAAAGATCCACCCTGCCATGCTTCATCAGGATTCCCTTATTTACTTGCCGCTATGAAATGCCATGACCCTTTCCTTTTCTTTGAGATGTTTTTTGTTAATGAGTCTTCTTCTTACGCAACAGTCTGAATAAAACTATTTCCTTCATTGCCTACTACCTTATGTCTTTGACACATGACATTCCAAAGAGTATGCCCTACTTTGAAAAGCATATGACTTTACCTGACACTTTTCAAGATTATAAATGTGGAATCTTGTACTTAATGGCATATTAAATCATGATAGTAGGAACAAAAATCCAAACTTTGGGCTTCCCTGGTGGCACAGTGGTTTAGAGTCTGCCTGCCGGTGCAGGGGACGCAGGTTCGTGCCCCGGTCTGGGAGGATCCCACATGCTGCGGAGCAGCTGAGCCCGTTGGCTGTGGCTGCTGAGCCTGCGCGTCCGCAGCCTGTGCTCCACAGCGGGAGAGGCCGCGGCAGTGAGAGGCCCGCATACAGCAAAAAAAAAAAAAAAAAAAGAAAAAAAATCCTAACTTTCTGTGGTTCTGAAAGGTTTTTCTCACTCCTACCTCCACTGACATTAATAAACTGAAATTGAATCCTTATCCTACACCATACACAAAATCAACTCTAAATGGATAACAGATTTAAATTTTATATCTTAAATGGTAAAACTCCTAGAAAAAAACATAGGGGAAAATTTCCATGACATCATTCTTGGCAATGACTTTTTGCATGTGCTACTGAAAATGGAGGAAACAAAAGTAAAAATAAACGAGTGGGACTTCTTCCACCTAAAAAGTCTCTGCACAGAAACAAAACAAAACAGAAAATCAAGAAAATGAAAAGGCAACTTATAGGAGAAAATATTTGCAAACCATATATCTGATAAGGGGTTAACAGCTGAACTATAAAAGGGACTCATACAACTCTAAGGCAAACAACAACAACAACAACAAAAAAAAAAACCAATTAAAAAATGGGCAAAGGATCTAGTCAATTTTTTTCCAAAGAAGACATACAAATGGCCAGGAGATATATGAAAAGATGTTGAGCATTACTAATCATCAAGGAAATGCAAATAAAAACCACAATGTGGTATCACATCACAACTATCAGGATAGATATAATCAAAGTGTCAGCAAGGATGTAGAGAACAGGAAACTGTTGATGGGAATGCAAATTAGTATATCTATTGTGGAAAAGAATACAAAAATTAAAAAATAGAACTAACATATGATCCAGCAATCTCACTTCTTGGTATATATACAAAAGAAAAGAGATACCTGTATTCCTATGTTTAATGCAGCATTATTCAGAAAAGCCAAGAATGGAAACAATGTGTATGTCAAAAGATAAAGAAAGAAAATGTGGTATATATATATATATATATATATATATATATATATATATATATACACACATACACACAATGGAATATTATTCAGCCTTAAAAAAGAAGGATTTCTTGCCATTTACAACAGTATGGATAAACCCAGAGGACACTATGCTAAGCGAAATAAGCCAGACACAGAAGGACAAATATTGCATTATGTCACTTACATGTGAAATCTAACAAAGTTAAACTCATAGAAACAGAGTAGAAGGGTAGCTACCAGAGGACAGGAGGTAGAAGAAATGGGAGATATTGGTCAAAAGGTACAAACTTTCGATTATAAGACGAGTAAGTTCTACAAGTACCGGTTCAAGATGGCGGAGAAGAAGGATGTGCTCTCACTCCCTCTTGCGAGAACACCAGAATCACAACTAATTGCTAAACAATCATCGACAGGAAGATACTGGAAATCACCAAAAAAGATAACCCACATCTAAATACAAATGAGAAGCCACAATTAGATGGTAGAAGGGGCACAAACACAATAAAATCAAATCCCATAACTGCTGAGTAGGTGACTCACAAACTGAAGAACACTTATACCACAGAAGTCCACCAACAGCAGTGCAAGTTCTGAGCCCCCGCGTCAGGTTTCTGAACCTGGGAGTCCAGCAATGGGAGGAGGAATTCCTAGAGAATCAGACTTTGAAGGCTAGTGGGATTTGACTGCAGGACTCTGACAGGACTGGGGGAAACAGAGACTCCACTCGTGGAGGGCACACACAAAGTAGTGTGTGCACCGGGACCCAGGGGAAGGACAAGTGACCCCAAGGGAGACTGAACCAGACCTACCTGCTAGTGATGGATAGTCTCCTACAGAGGAGGGGAGGAGGTGGCTCTGTCTCACCATGAGGAAAAGGACACTGGCAGCAGAAGTTCTGAGAAGTACTCCTTGGTGTGAGCCCTCCCAGAGTCCGCCATTAGCCCCACCAAAGAGCCCAGGAAGGCTCCAGTGTTGGGTTGCCTCAGGCCAAACAACCAACAGGGAGGAAACCCAGCCCCACCCATCAGCACTCAAGCAGATTAAAGTTTACTGAGCTCTGCCAACCAAAGCAACAGCCAGCTCTACCCACCACCAGTCTCTCCCATCAGGAAACTTGAACAAGCCTCTTAGCCTCATCCACCAGGGGGCAGACAGCAGAAGCAAGAAGAACTACAATTCTGCAGCCTGTGGAACAAGAACCACATTCAAGAAAATTAGACAAGAGGAAAAGGCAGAGGGTTATGTACCAGATGAAGGAACAAGATATAACCCCAGAAAAGCAACTAAATGAAGTGGAGATAGACAACTTTCCAGAAAAAGAATTCATGGATCATGATAGGACCTTGGAAAAAGAGTGGGGGCAAAGATCGAGAAGATGCAAGAAATGTTTAACAAAGACCTGGAAGAATTAAAGAACAAACAGAGATGAACACTACAATAACTGGAATGAAAACTACACTAGAAGGAATCAATAGCGGAATAAATGAGGCAGAAGAACAGATAAGTGACCTGGAAGACAGAATGGTGGAATTCAGTGCTGTGAAAAAGAATAAAGAAAAAATAGTGAAAAGAAATGAAGACAGCGTAAGAGACCTCTGGGACAACATTAAACACAACAATATTCACGTGATAGGGGTCGCAGAAGGAGAAGAGAGAAAGAAAGGACCAGAGAAAATATTTGAAGAGATTATAGTTGAAAACTTCCCTAACATGGGAAAGGAAATAGCCACCCAAGTCCCATAGAGAGTCCCATACAGGATAAACCCAAGGAGAAGCAAGCCGAGACACAGTAATCAAATTGGCAAAAATTAAAGACAAAGAAAAATTATTGAAAGCAGCAAGGGAAAAACGACAAATAACATATAAGAGAACACCCATAAGGTTAACAGCTGATTTCTCAGCAGAAACTCTATAAGCCAGAAGGGAGTGGCATGATATACTTAAAGTGATGATAGGGAAGAACCTACAACCAAGATGACTCTACCCAGCAAGGATCTCATTCACATTCTAAGGAAAAACCAAAAGCTTTACAGACAAGCAAAAGCTAAGAGAATTCAGCACCACCAAACCAGCTCTACAACAAATGCTAAAGGAACTTCTCTAAGTGGAAAACACAAGAGAAGAAAAGGACCTACAAAAAAAACCCCAAAACAATTAAGAAAATGGTAATAGGAACATACATATCGATAATTACCTTAATCGTGAATGGATTAAATGCTCCAACCAAAAGACACAGTCTTGCTGAATGGATACAAAAACAAGACCCATATATATGCTGTCTACAAGAGACCCACTTCAGACCTAAGGACACATACAGACTGAAAGTGAGGGAATGGAAAAAGATATTCCATGCAAATGGAAATCAAAAGAAAGCTGGAGTAGCAATACTCATATCAGATAAAATAGGCTTTAAAATAAAGAATGTTACAAGAGACAAGGAAGGACACTACATAATAATCAAGTGATCAATCCAAGAAGAAGATACAACAATTATAAACATATATTCACCCAACATAGGAGCACCTCAATATATAAGGCAACTGCTAACAGCTCTAAAAGTGGAAATTGACAGTAACACAATAATAGTGGGGGACTTTAACACATCACTTACACCAATGGACAGATCATCCAAACAGAAAATTCAAAAGGAAACACAAGCTTTAAATGACACAATAGACCAGACAGATTTAATTGATATTTATAGGATATTCCATCCCAAAACAGCAGATTACACTTTCTTCTCAGGGTGCATGGAACATTCTCCAGGATAGATCACATCTTGGGTCACAAATCAAGCCTCAGTAAATTTAAGAACATTGAAATCATATCAAGCATCTTTTCTGACCACAACGCTATGAGATTCGAAATCAATTACAGGGAAAAAACGTAAAAAAACGCAAGCACATGGAGGCTAAACAACACGTTACTCAAAAACCAAGAGATCACTGAAGAAATAAAAGAGGAAATCAAAAAACACCTAGAGACAAATGACAATGAAAACATGATGATCCAAAACCTATGGGATGCAGCAAAAGCAGTTCTAAGAGGGGAGTTTATAGCTATACAAGCCTACCAAAGAAACAAGAAAAATCTCAAATAAACAGTCTAAGCTTACACCTAAAGGAACTAGAGAAGGAAGAACAAAACCCAAAGTTAGCAGAAGGAAAGCAATCGTAAAGATCAGAGCAGAAATAAATGAAATAGAATCAAAGAAAACAATAGCACAGATCAATAAAACTAAAAGCTGGCTCATTGAGAAGATAAACAAAATTGATCAACCATTAGCCAGACTCATCAGGAAAAAGAGGGAGAGGACTTAAATCAATAAAATTAGAAATGAAAACGGAGAAGTTACAACAGACACCACAGAAATACAAAGCATCCTAAGAGACTACTACAAGCAACTCTACGCCAATAAAATGGATAACCTGGAAGAAATGGACAAATTCTTAGAAAGGTATAACCTTCCAAGACTGAACAGGAAGAAATAGAAAATATGAACAGACCAATCACAAGTAATGAAATTGAAACTGCGATTAAAAATCTTATAACAGGGGCTTCCCTGGTGGCGCAGTGGTTGAGAATCCGCCTGCCGATGCAGGGGACACGGGTTCGTGCCCCGGTCCGGGAAGATCCCATATGCCGCTGAGCGGCTGGGCCCGTGAGCCATGGCCGCTGAGCCTGGGCGTCCGGAGCCTGTGCTCCGCAATGGGAGAGGCCACAACAGTGAGAGGCCCGCAAAAAAAAAAAAAAAATCTTATAACAAACAAAAGTCCAGGACCAGATGGCTTCAGAGGTGAATTCTATTAAACATTAAGAGAATAGCTAACACCCATCCTTCTCAAACACTTCCAAAAAATTGCAGAGGAAGGAACACACCCAAACTCATTCTATGAGGCCACCATCACCCTGATACCAAAACCAAAGATACTACAAAAAAAGAAAATTACAGACCAATATCACTGATGAATATTCTATTCATTTATTTGCAAAAATCCTCAACAAAATATTAGCAAACAGAATCCAACAACACATTAAAAGGATCACACACCATGATCAAGTGGGATTTATCCCAGGGATACAAGGATTCTTCAATATATGCAAATCAATCAATGTGATACACCATATCAACAAACTGAAGAATATAAACCATATGATCATCTCAATAGATGCAGAAAAAGCTTTTGACAAAATCAACACCCATTTATGATAAAAACTCTCCAGAAAGTGGGCATAGAGGGAACCTACCTCAACATAATAAAGGCCATAAATGACAAACCCACAGCAAACATCTTTCTTAATGGTGAAAAACTGAAAGCATTTCCTCTCAGATCAGGAACAAGACAATTATGTCCACTCTCACCACTATTATTCAACATAGTTTTGGAAGTCCTAGCCACAGCAATCAGAGAAGAAAAATAAATAAAAGGAATAGAAATGGGAAAAGAAGAAGTAAAACTGTCACTGTTTGCAGATGACATGACACTATACATAGAGAATCCTAAAGATGCCACCAGAAAACTATTAGAGCTAAGCAATGAATTTTGTAAAGTAGCAGGATACAAAATTAATGCACAGAAATCTCTTGCATTCCTATATACTAATGATGAAAAATCTGAAAGAGAAATTAAGAAAACACTCCCACTTACCATTGCCACAAAAAGAATAAAATACCTAGGAATAAACCTACCTAGGGAGACAAAAGACCTGTATGAAGAAAACTATAAGACACTGGTGAAAGAAACTAAAGATGATACCAACAGATGGAGAGATATACCATGTTCTTGGATTGGAAGAATCAATATTGTGAAAATGACTATACTACCCAAAGCAATCTACATTTCAATGCAATCCCTATCAAATTATCAATGGTAATTTTTTTTTTTTTTTTTTTTTTTACAGAACTAGAACAAAAAATCTTAAAATTTGTATGAAGGCACAAAAGACCCCGAATAGCCAAAGCAGTCTTGAAGGAAAAAAACGGAGCTGGAGGAATCAGACTCCCTGACTTCAGACAAAGCTACAATAATCAAGACAATATGGTACTGGCACATAAACAGAAATACAGATCAATGGAACAGGATAGAAAGCCCAGAGATAAACCTACGCACCTATGGTTAACTAACCCTTGACAAAGGAGGCAAGGATATACAATGGAGACATCCTCTTCAATAAGTGGTGCTGGGAAAACCGGACAGCTACTGTAAAAGAATGAAATGAGAACACTCCCTAACACCACACACAAAAATAAACTCAAGATGGATTCAAGGCCTAAATGTAAGACCAGACACTATAAGACTCTTAGAGGAAAACATACGAAAAACACTCTTTGACATAAACCACAGCAAGATCTTTTTTGACCCACCTCCTAGAGTAATGGAAATAAAAACAAAAATAAACAAATGGGACTTAATTAAACTTAAACGCTTTTGCACAGCAAAGGAAACCATAAACAAGACAAAAAGACAACCCTCAGAATGGGAGAAAATATTTGCAAATGAATCAACAGACAAATGATTAATCTCCAAAATATATAAACAGCTCATGAAGCTCAATATTAAAAAAACAAACAACCCAATCCCAAAGTGGGCAGAAGACCTAAATAGACATTTCTCCAAAGAAGACATACAGATGGCCAAGAAGCACATGAAAAGCTGCTCAACATCACCAATTATTAGAGAAATGCAAATCAAAACTACAGTGAGGTATCATCTCACACCAGTTCGAATGGGCATCATCAGAAAATCTACAAACAACAAATGCTGGAGAGGGTGTGGAGAAAAGGGATCCCTCTTGCACTGTTGGTGGGAATGTAAATTGATAGAGCTACTATGGAGAACAGTATGGAGTTTCCTTAAAAAACTAAAAATAGAATTATCATATGATCCAGCAATTCCACTACTGGGCATATACCCAGAGAAAAACCACAATTCAAAAAGACACATGGACCCCAATGTTCATTGCAGCACTATTTACAATAGCCAGGTCATGGAAGCAACCTACATGCCCATTGACAGATGAATGGATGAGGAAGATGTGGTACATACATACAGTGGAATATTACTCAGCCATAAAAAGGAACGAAATTGGGTCATTTGTAGAGACGTGGATGGATCTAGAGACTGTCACACAGAGTAAAGTAAGTCACAAAGAGAAAAACAAATATCGTATATTAACGCATGTATGTGGAACCTAGAAAAATGGTACAGATAAACCGGTTTGCAGGGCAGAAACTGAGACACAGATGTAGAGAACAAATGTATGGACACCAAGGGGGGAAAGCAATGGGGGGGGTGGGGTTGGTGGTGGGATGAACTGGGAGATTGGGATTGACATATATACAATGATGTGTATAAAAATGATGACTAATTAGAACCTGCTGTATAAAAAAATAAAATAAAATTCAAAAATTCCAAAAAGAAAAAAAAGATGAGCAATTTCTATATACCTAACATACATCATGATGACTACACTTAAAAGTCATATATTATATACTTGAAATCTGCTAAGAGTGGCTTAAATATTCTCACTAAATGTACACAGAAAAAAGGTAAAGGTAACTATGTGAGATGATGGATATATTAATTGGCCTGACTGTGGTAAGCATCTAATAATTTATATGTATATCAAAATATGTTGTAGACAGAAAAATTATGCAATGATACAATTTTTATTTATCAATTACATCTCAGTAAAGCTGAGGGGAAAATGTGACTCCCAAGGCTACAACCATGAGAACTACCTACAGAGTAATCATTGAGCCGGGCAGGCATTGCGGAGGCTGGGGAAACAAGAAGTCGGCAGAGATCCTTCCTAAGATCCTTAAGATTTCTGAAAATTAAGATTGCTAGAAAGAGACACTAGTTTTCATTCTTCCTTCTTTCATCAAATATTGTTAGGACATAGATGAGGGGCTGGGAACTAGAGATATTTTGTTCAAGGGAAAGCTATGGAATCTTTATTAAAGCTTTGAAATTCAAACCAAAGATAAGGTTCAAAGGGTGAAGATGGATGGGGAGGTGTGAGGAGATGCTTCTGGGCTGCCACAAAACATCAAAACATTCTGAGAACAGGATGGAAAGAGCATAAGTTACGGAAACAGCAAAATATAATGGCTGGCATTTAAAAAAAAAAAAAGTAAAATCTTAAAATATGCAGGAACTGGGCTAATATTCATTAACTCACTAAATCCTTAAAGTAACTCTAAGAGCTAAGTACTATTATTATCCCCACTATAAAAAGTAACACAGCCTCAGAGAGGTTAATTTACTTGCCCAGACTCTTGCAGACAGTAAGCAGCTGGGCTGTCCCACTCAAAACCATATTGCAATAATGCCTCCCAACTGCTCCCACAGGGATTTAGGAGAGGGTATCCACATAAACTGGAATCTGGAATTGGAAGGGAAAGAAGAAATAAACAGGAGGTCAGACCTCCTATGCTTCACCAGGGAGGCTGAACTTCATCCTCAGGCTGTGGGAAGACAAGCAAAGACTCCAAGAGAACGCGAAGAATAAGTAGGGACCTAGTAATGGATACTCCAATGCTGGGTGGACTAACAATGGGTCCCCTCCAGAGCACCAAAACGAATTCGAATAAAGGAGAATGCAAACCACAGGTTAAATTTCTCCAGTAAGTCCAAAGTAAGAAAGAATTTACTTTGAAGGGTACCAGAATATGCCACTCCAAAATATGCCTCTTCGGCATTTGGATTATTTGGAGCTAACTCCGTTTGAAACTAGCAGACTCAGGAAAAGCTCTAAAAAATGGGGTTACAAAAATGTAAAGGAGATTTACGTATTATAAAGGAAGTTTCCATTTGTAAAGATGCCTCCCTCTCCCACACCTGGAAGAGTTGCATTCTTAACCACTCTTATCAAGGGAGAAAGCACAGACTTGCATCTTTATAACAAACCTTAGGAAACAACCCTTGTTTACCCTACTTCTCCTGGTCGCTTTCCCATGACTTGCTTTCCCCACCAAGAAGCCCAGAACCCCTTTGACTTCAGCCTAAGATGATATGTACAAGTCCATGTTCTAACCAGCACTCTGAGTTTACTCATCTCTGGGTACCTCCATGTTTTACATGTGTGATGCACATGTTAGTAATCTGTTTATTTTTCTCTTGTTAATCTGTCTTTGGTCAGGCTCATTTACAGGACCCCAACTGGAGAAACTAAGATGAGTAAAAGAAAAGATTAGTCCTTCCCTAAGCTTTAAGATAAGAAAATATTCAAAACATCTTTAAACACCTGTGAAAAATCAAGTCTGAATTCTGTGCCATTAACTACTATACTTACTTGAGGGGAAAAAGAAGTGTGTTCTTAGGGAAGACCTAGCAAAAGCATCCTACCAGTTCTAAGGGCTATCAAGGTGTAGGAGGTTGGTTACGCTTCAGGGTGTGCCAATTAAATATGACAACTACTGCAAATTAGTGGGTAACACAGTGAGATATTTAAATGCCTTGCTTACTGGATTACTGCCACTGTGAGAGACTTTTCTCTCCTTAAAAAAAATAAAAATAAAAAATGGTGTCAGGAGAGACAAAGTGTAAAATATAGTAGTTATTTTTCCTCTGCCAATGTGGGAGTTTTAAGAAACTTGGTGTATTAACTTTTATTTAGAAGTTTGAAAACTTCAAACAAATGAACAGACTACCAAACTGAAAACAATTTTTATGGTTTTAGATTTAACACACTGTTTTATATATAAATACTGCTGAAACCTTAATGAATTCTACTAAAATTACTTATTGTATCACTTTTTTCTTTCACCCAAGACACAGAAGAAAAGGAAAATGAAAGACATATACTCCATCAACTCTAAGATGGCACTGCCTGTAAAAAACACAGTGATTTCAAAAAGGCTAAAAATGAAACAAAAAATGTGCCTCTTAGAATAAAAATAAGTGCAATGCTATGATCACAGTCATCAGTCTTGCTGATGTGGAAGTTCTTTCACTATAATAAAATCCAAGATTTTTTAGTAAGGTAGTCTATTCATATGTAAGAGACCCTGTTGATGTTTCAGGAGTCCAGCAAAAACAAACTTCAAGACATACAGAAAAGAAACCAGCCAATATCAGATACTGTTCAGCATGAAGACTGCACTCATGGTAAACTAAATGGAGGAGATACTTTTAGGGATAAACTTGGCTTTATAAATGTGACTACCAAACTAACATACAGTACATGGCAAGATGTAAAGCATGTCAGTGTACGGTAATTTAAAGTTAAGAACACTGCTTTCATACAAATATAAAGTAAACATGTCAAAAATTAATTTACTTTATTAATGAGGGAACCAGCAAGATGTCAAGGTGTACCAGAATACACCACCCCAAAATAGGCCTCTTTGGCATGTGGATTACTTTGAGCTAGCGGACTCAGGAACAGCTTTAAAAACAAGAAACAGGCTTTCCTTTTGTAAAGGAAATTTACATTTATAACGAAAATTTCCGTTTGTAAAGGTGTCTCCTTCTCCCATTACTGGAAAGAGTAAGACTCTTAGCAATCTTATCAATGGAGAAGGCACCAACTACAACATACTTAACAAACCTTATTAAACAACGCTTTTCTACCATATTTTTCCTGGTCACCTTCCCATAACTTGCCTCCCCAAACTGCTTTTTTTGTTTGTTTTAGCCTAGGATTGTATATAAACCCAGGTTTTAACCACCCCTTTGGGTTACTTGACACTGGTTCTCCCATGTATACATGTGTAATGCTGATGTTAATGAACTTGTTTGTTTTTCACCTGTTACTCTGTCTTTGGCCAGTCTCATTTCTAGCGCCCCAGTTGGAGAATTTAAGATTAGTAGAGGAAAAGATTTTTTTCTTCCCTTACAATGGTCATATTGGTTCAAAGAGAATTAGAGAGTCAACTAAAAATAGACAATGACAGCCTCCAACATTATCTGAGTCCTTGCTTCTAGAAAATAGTGATGGTTAAGAAATTCCTTTAACTTTTTCTTTTCCAAAAGCGCCACACTTTTTTGTATTCTGGGAAACGGCTTAGAAAAGGAACGACCCTTGCTGTTATGACTTAGGTAAGATTTGCTCTCTCATAACTTTCATAAGATTGCATATGTTTACCAGTGTCAAGGCCAGACACAGACCCTTCCTCTTTTACTTCTAGTCAACTTCCCATTCTTTGTCTCATGGTTAGCTAAGATTAAAACTGTGTGTAACCCTCAAATTACCTATTCCCAGAGATATATATTTCCTGTTCAGCTCATTGACTACAACTCCCTCTGATTAGAAAACAACCCCAACTAATGTTTAAGATTATTAGGTCTTCTTGATAAATTGGCCCCTTTATCACTATGAAATGACTTTCTTTATTGCTGCTAATATTTCTCATCTTGAATTGTAAAAATTGACTAATTATAAAAATTTAAGTGAAATCACAAAGGAAATAACCAAAACAATCTTGAAAAAGAAGAAAAATGTCTGAAAACTTGCACTACCTAGTTTCCTAACTTAATAGAAAGCTATGGTGATCTACAGTATGATGATCTACTATGGTAAGCTACAGTATGGTTATTATTTTAAGGATAGATATACGTATAGCTCAGCAAAACAGAATAGAGAATCCAGAAATAGACCCACACATTTATGGTCAATAATTTCAGCCAAGGTGGCAGGTTCTGCAATAAATAAAATATACTTTTATTCAACAAATGGTCCTGGTACAAATGGCCATCTTCTGGGAAAAGAAATAAATCTCAACCATAATTTCACTCCATATACAAAAGATGACTCAAAATTAATTCTAGATCTAAGCAAGTAAGGTAACACTATAAAACTTACAGAAGGGAGGAAGTGAAAGCTTTTTTTTTTTTTTTTTTTTTTAATTGAAGACATTTTAGATTTCTTTTGGGAACTTTACCAATTATCTGAAAAAATCGGGGAAAAAAATTCTTTTGACTCATTTTGATCTTTTGAAATTGAACTTCTTATGTCCTGAGGTGGTTGGCTAAGAATACCATCAACAAAATATGTGCCATCATCTTCCATGGTGTTCAACAAAATGGAGGAGAAAAATAATAGAGATGGATCCAAAGAGAAAACCTTCCACCAAATTCTCCATTCATCCTTAATTTTCAGCATTTAAATTCTTGGGGAGAAATGTTCTCCAAGGACTACCCTGTAGGTAGTGGCACCCTAGCAGGCAATGTAATACTCTTCTGTACAGACATGATAAAGCAGCAAAATCAAAAGCAGGGATAGACATACTCAAGCAGTAAAGGGATTTTCAATTCATTTAGCTGAACATTCATTAATAAGCCCTTCTACCAATAATTTCGTCCACATTAGACATATCAAAACCAGTGGCCAGAAAAGCTATAGCTTTAAGAAAAAAACACAAAAAAGTCTGACTATGGAAGGTTATCACAAGGGATATGTGATTTAAGAAAAGATTTGAAAACCTCCCATGAACACATCTCACCTCACCATTAAAAGATGCAGGCTATACTGTCTTATTTAATCCTCATAAAACTGAACACATGTGTATTAAAAGATATTAAGTTAATAGTTCATATAAAAGTACAAAGGAGCACACACCCAAGTGAACTCTTTAGAATTCTCTGCAAAGCCTTTACTGGGAACGACTTCAATATCCAGGCAGTTGGATAGAGACTCCCCTTTTCTCCCTTCCTGTATTTAGGTAGTTCTCAAATGCTCAAGAGCATAAGAATTACTATGCAGTGTCACCTACCAAAGCCACATATACATCACGGGTCACTAAGGAATTTCCAAGGAAATCGTGAAGAAATGTGTTTCTCAAGCTTTTGTTCATTATTTTGTCCCTAATGAGCCTTTTTAGACATTTTCTTAACTGCTTCCCTTAAGTTTTAATATCACAGATTTCCTGTGCATCTGTTTAAGTACTGTGTATATATCGTTTATACATGAAAAAAGTAAGATGTTTATTGTTTCCCAAAACTAATTTTCACCCACTAACGGGTATTATCATCCCCCACTGAGAATACATGACCTAACATGATCTCTAGCTTAATGCATGCCCTCCTCACATATCTTCAATGGCTTCTTTCAAAGAAAAGTCTATTTCCAAGAGACTTCTTGTTTGGGTATATATATTGAAATTTGTTTTCTTCACACTAGTTGTTTCTAAACTTTTCTAATAAAGCACATATTGGTAGCGAAGAAGGAATGCATACTCTGAAGATGAAAACCACATATGTACACACTCAGCAAAGGAGGAAATGTATTTGAGCTTTGGTATCTTAAAACATTATGTGATTTGGGAAAGAACAGTCTTTTTAGCAATGATCCTGGAACAAGTGGATATCCACATGTAAAATAATGTAGTTGGGATCCTACCTCACACCATATACAAAAATTAACTCAAAATGGATCAGAGGTCTAAATGCAAGGGTTTAAACTAAAAAACTTAGAAGAAAACATGAGTAAATCTCTGTGACCACACATTAGGCAATGGTTTCTTAGATGTGACACCAAAAGCACAAGCAACAATAATAACAAAAATAGATAAATTGGACTTCATCAAAATTTACAAGTTTGTGCTTCAAAGACACCATCAAGAAAATGAGAAGACAACCAGAAGAATGGGAGAAAATATTTGTAAATCCTATGTATGATAAGGAACTTGTGTGTAGTATATGTAAAATTCTTACAACTCAATAAATACATAGACAACCCAATTTTTAAAAATGGGTAAAGGATCTATATCCTGTTCTCTAAACACAATAAACAAATGACCAGTAAGCACAGGAAAAGACACTGAACATCATCGGCTATTAGAAAAATGCAAATCAAAAGCACAATGAGATATCACCTCACACCCATAAAGATGGCTATAACAAAAACACAGTTAACAAGTGGTGACAATTGGGAGAAATTAGAACTCTCACGTACTGCTGATGGTAATGTAAAATGGTGCATCCACTTTGGAAAACATTCAAGTATTTCCTCGAGAGGTTTAACATAGAGTTACTATATAATCCAGCAACTGCACTCTTACAAATATGCCCAAGAGAAACAAAAACGTTTGTCCACGCAAAAATTTGTGCATGAATGTTTATAACATTATTCAGTTATTCATATTTGCTCCAAAGAAGAAAGAACTTAAATATCCATCAATTGATAAAAGATAGATAGAATGGAATATTATTAGCAATAAAAATAAATCAAGCTTCTGATACATCCCACAACTTGGATGAACCTTAAAAACATGATGCTAAGTGAAATAACAGGCACCAAAGATCACATATTTTGTGATGCCATTTATATGAAATACCTGGAATAGGCCAATAGAAACAGAAAGTAGATTAGTGATTGCCTAGGGATGGTGCGGTTAGTGAGAAATGGGGAGTGAATGCTAATGACTATGGGGTTTCTTTTGGGGGTGATGAAAATTGATTGTGGTGATGGTTATACAACTCTGAATATACTAAAAACTATGAAATTGGACACTCTAAATGGGCAACTGGTATATGAGTTATATTTCAATAAGGCTGTTACCTAAAAACTCAGAAACAAAGGAAAAAGAAACAGTCAGATTCCCAGATCCTCTTTCGCACTCCCTAGAACCAGGGGACTGCCACACCTCTACCCTGGCCAATGACTCAAGCTTTGTCCCTATAGAGGATAAAACAGAGGGTCTCTGGGCGTGGAGTACATGAGGCACAGTTAAATAGCAAGGCTCTGGGAAGAGACTTCTTCAGGGATATGGAAGTTATAGAACACTGGAAGTGTGTGAACATCTTGAGAAGGTATTGAGACAACCAGTGAAGAGTATGGGGGTGAGACTTATATATCATTCATTCATTCATTTATTCACTCAGCAAATATGTAAGGGCTTAGTAACAATCAATTTAGGTGGGGGGAAAAAAAAAAAAACAAAGCACGTCTGACCCAAGATTGCTTCTGACACATTTTTCTGGCATTATATTTTTGTCTAGATTGTCAACCAACATCAACATATGGGTGCAATCCCACTTACTGAGGCTGAGTTTGATATTTAGCCAAAGTCCTGTAAAACTTGGACTTGAGATTCTATGAAGCTATTATATGCACACATATTTGAAGGACATTTTAAAAAGTGCTAAACTATAAATATTCTGATTCACTGCTCTTTCACACGTACTAAAAATGACTTCGCACAATCACTAACCAGGAAGAAGGTTTTGTATCTCACTGAAAATGTCACTTAATAAATAACCTTCAAATTTAAATGCAAACTATGGAAATCATCCATAGATCCTCAAACTTGTCCTTGAAGTCTAAATGCGCAAAGAAGGTAACTAAAAAAAGATTTCCTACCATTAACACTCTATTGCTTTAACTCTTTGAAAATGAGTCCAAACTCTAAAGTTTTTAGCATAATATTCTTATGTTTAAGAATCTGCATCTCTTACAGCATTTAGAACGAAATGTTAAATATAACTTTGGGATAATTTGCAATTTTCACTTCTCAGATTAGATCACTAACAGTTTAAGGGGAAATTACTTTTATAATTTATTTATAATAATATGTGCGTTTAGTCTAGTCAAAAAGTGATGTCTTATTTACAATAACATACCCTAGTGTAATGAACATAAGTCTTGATACACACGCTAGGTGCTCAATCATGGCAACCCTAAAATTATGGCTAGAAAACATGACCTGGGCTGGGCACAAAGACCAACAGACTGGGCATTTGAGTAAGTTGTGAGGGAAATTTTGAGACAGAGAATTTGCCACCGGATATGAATTAGATTACATGGAATTGGCTTTTACATTAGATTAAAAAAACCTCCTTGATTGTAATATACTTTATACCTCTCTATCCTCCATAGTACCTATGTCCACACCAGGTGTGGTGGGCAGAATAATGGCCCTCAAAGATGTCCACCTCCTAATCTCTGGAACCTTTGTATATGTTGCCTTACATTGCAAAGGGGGCCTTAAGTCTGCAGATGAAGTTAAGGTTGCTAATCACCTGACCTTGAAGTAGGGAGATTATTCTATATCATCTAGGTGGGTCCAGTGTAATCACAAGCGTCCTTAAAATATGGAAGAAGGAGGCTGAAAATATCACAACGAGAAGTGAGAAGGACTTGACTGGAACTTGCTGACACTGAAGATGGAGGAAGGGGCCATGAGCCAAGGAATGCTAGCAGCTTCTAACAGCTGGAGAAAGCACAGAAATGAATTATCTTCTGGAGCCTCCAGAAAGCAGCACAGCCCTGCCAACACCTTGATTTTAGCTCAATGAGACTTGCTCCAGACTTCTGACCTCCAGAACTATAAAATAAACTTTTGTTGCTTTAAGTCACTAAGTTTAGGTAATGTGTTATGGAGACGATACACAATGAATAGTTTTAATCAATAAATACTTTCAAAATAAAAATAACAATTGAAAATGAACAGCTAAGAAAATAAGCATGGCCATTCAAGGTATTTTCACTTTCCCACATCTTCAAATTATTTGAAACCTTAGGTTGGTATATTCAATCACTGAAATTTTATCCATTCACCCACTCATTTGAAATCTACAATTTCTTTGAATTGGAAACAGTTTTCTCCCACTGACCAGCAGCTACAGTGCCTGGGGAATCACCCACTGGCTGTTCCTGTGAGGATATTTTCCTAGTGCTCTATGACTTCATTATGGTTAATACATCTCTACAACATAAAAGGTGCTTTTGCTCATCACTTTAGGTAGATATTTTGGTCTAAGTTATCTTTTAGTTGTTTATGATTTAAACACAAAACAGATTTTACAGACTGGGAGCACAAAGAACTATGTTTTGATATAACCAGTTCATCTTTTATCTATTTATTCACTTAACCAGCATTTACTGAACACTTAGAGTATGCTAGCATTGGGAACCTGGAGGTTGAATAACACACAGTCACTGCCCTGAAGAACTGAGTATCCTCAGGAAGCTAGTCTAGTGAAGGAGACAGAAATGTCTTAAAGCAAAGGTTTAAAAGTGGAATCCACAAAGTGTTACAGGAACTCAGAAGGAAAAATTATTAACCTCATTAAAAAAATGTATTCAAAATCATACAAAATAAGAAGGAACATATTTATGGATGAACATACTCTGGACCTACAATTAGTTATAAACTCATGGGTTGGTTAGAAGACCCTTCTGAATGTCTCTGCAGGCCCATAATCATTCTCTGAGAATGACCCCTCCACTCACCCCCATACACAGCCAGAACTGAAATGACTGTGGGTTATCTCTGACCTACACAGGCCTGCCAATCAGATTCTCTCAGTCTAGGGAATTTACAATTAGAATTCAAGGGAGGCGTTCATCTCTGCTGATCAAGTGAAGTCAGGTGATGAAGATTCAGTGGCCTAGGAAGCAATGTCCTGCAGGCATGTGGGGCCCCAGACAAAGAGAAACAGAGGAGGCTGACAAGTAGAGAAAAAGAATAATGAAGCAGCAACTCAGACCATGAGTGCAGTTCTGCCCTGCCTTTCCTTTAAGGCCTTGCTCTAGTCTCTATTTTCTGTTGCAGTGAGGCAGACCTGTGTCTTTAACATAAAATCCTTATTTTGTTTCAAATTACTCTGAGTGGATTCTGTTGCTTGCACAGTGAGGTAGTTCTATCTTCATGAAACAGATTCCACATTTTCATTAGCCTCAATCACCTCACCTGCAATATGGGGATAGGGAAGTGGCTTCCCCTTTCAGGGACCAAGCAGCAGAATCCAGATACAGCTGTGCAAGTACAAAAGCACCTGGACTATAAATTATCTTATAAATGCAAAACTTTAAAAACTGTAACTGGTTATGAAATATTCACAGAATGATCCCTATTAAAAGCCAAATGGAGGGATTTTTCCAGCCAAAATAAGGTAGAAAAAAAGCTCAAATTAAAATGGGCCGTAATTGAAAGCACGGCTCTATATTCAACTTCAGAGATTAGTTCAGTTAGGGCCATTTCAAAGGGTGAAAGAGAGATAGGAGAGAAGGAGGTAATGGTGGAAAGAGAGAATCCACACAGAAGCAGAGAGATGAAAACTGGAAAGGATTTTATCTTCTCGGAGAAAGCCTATCTTTCTAGTAAACTATGTCACACAGCAGACTGTACAAAAGATGATCTTCTTTCAATATGAGACAGAAAGGGCATCAAAAGACAACTTTCAAAGGTCTCCAACTAGAGAAAGCAGGGTGTTCTACCGAAATCAGCAGAAGGGGACTCATGTCTGACCTACAGGGGATGTTCTTCCTATTGTCTATTATCAAGAAACTATGGAATGATATGGAGGCACAGCTGCTGTTTGGGGGCTACTTTATGCCGTCTGTCCTTGATGTTACTGATGGCTTATTATCTTTGACAAGCCAGCATAAACAAGAAAGATAAGGAAGTGAAACCTTAGTTTATGTTAGCACCCTATTAACATCTCTGATCATATGCTTATTCAACAGGGAGCTAGAAATTGGCTAAAATAGAGTTGACAAATGGTCTAAAAATAATTTCACTCACTGATGCCAGAATCTGGTTCCCTATGCATTACCAAGTGTTTAGTAAATATCTAGATCAAATGATATACAATTTTTGGTACTTATACTCTCCTTTACCACAGAATTCACTTCACCACATCGCTGCCACAAAAAAGTCCCATGCTAAGGAATAAAACGCCTCAACATGTGTCTTGGTAATGGTTTCTTGGATTTCATACCTAAAGCAAAGGCAACAAAATCAAAAATAAACAAATGGGACTTCATCAAACTAAAGAAAGGTTCTATACAGCAAGAGAAACTATCAACCAAGTGAAAAGACAACCTATAAATTGGGGAAAAAATATTTGCAAATTAAATATCTAATAAGGGGTTAATATCCAAAATACATAGGAAACTCATGCAACTCAACAGCAAGAAAACAACCCAATTTTAAAATGGGCAAAGGACCTGAAGAGACATTTTACCAAAAGAAAAATGATATATGAAAGTCCAACAGGTACATGAAAAGATGCTCAACATCACTAGTCATTATGGAAATGCAAATTAAAACCATGATGAGATATCACTTCACACTTGCTGGAATGGTGATCAGCAAAAAGACAGGACATAAAAAGTGCTGGTGTGGATGTGAGAAAAGGGAACTCTTGTGCACTATCTGTGAGATTGTAAATTGGTACATCCACTATGGAAAACAGTATGAAAGGGCCTCAAAAAATTAAAATAGAACTATTGTATGATCCAGCAATTTCACTTCTGAGAATATATCCAAAGGAAATGAAAATACTAACTCAAAAAAATACCTGTATCCTCATGTTCATAGCAGCATTATCCCCAATAGCCAAGATATGGAACAGCATTTAGGGTCTACCTTTGGATGAATGGATGAAGAAGTTGTGATTTTACATATATATATACACATATATATCATATATAAACACATGTACATACAGTGGAATACCATTCAGCCATTAAAAATGAGAAAATCCTACCATTTGTGACAACACAGATGATCTTTTTTTTTTTTTTTTTTTTTTTTTTTTTGCGGTATGCGGGCCTCTCACTGTTGTGGTCTCTCCCGTTGCGGAGCACAGGCTCCGGACGCGCAGGCTCAGCAGCCATGGCTCACGGGCCCAGCCGCTCCACGGCATGTGGGATCCTCCCGGACCAGGGCACAAACCCGTGTCTCCTGCATCGGCAGGCGGATTCTCAACCACTGCGCCACCAGGGAAGCCCACACAGATGATCTTTGAAAGCATTATACCAAGTGAAATAAGTCAGAAAGAGAAGAACAAATACTGTATGATCTTACTTATATGTGAAACCTAAACAGAAACAGCAAACTTCCAGTTATAAGATAAATAACTACTAGGGATGGGATGTAATGAACATGACTACAGTTAACACTGCTGTATGATATAGAGGAGAGTTGTTAAGAGAGTAACTCCTAAGAGTTATCATCAAAAAAATAAAAAATAAAAAGTCTTATGCTACATCACGCTGAGTTTTTGTCGCTGGTGTTGATCCTTCCTCTTCCATGCTATGAAGATATTTAGCCTTCATTCTTGCAGTGTCAACACTTAGCACAGTGCCTAGCACAGAGCTGATATTCAAACAACATCTGTGTATGCTAAGAAAGCAGACCATAATGTTTAGTCTATATGCACATTCTGAATTCCTGTTAACATTTTGTGAGCACTTACTAAACTCCAGGTGTAGCACTCCTTTCTGTGTATGGCTTCATTAAATCCTTACAACAACCTAAGGAGAAAACCAAGGCACAGAAACCAGGTCTAAGGTAATCGAGACAACTACTTGGAGTGGAATTCTAGATCCAGTCAGCCTAGCTCCAGACTCAAGCCCTACACTACTCTGTGCAGTACTGCCATTCATATTCTCCTCAACTCATCCATGTTTTGCTGATGGGCTAGCTGATAGTGCTCTGAGGGATACACAAACAAACAGGATCGTAACCTTGCTCTCCAGGAGTTACAGTGGTGTTAACACAACTAATTCCAATAGGAGGCAGAATCTGACAAGCACTCCTAGAAATGAGACTCAAGGTCATAAGACAGAAGCACAACTCTCAGCTAGCATGGATGAATGGCCTTGGTCTCATGGATATAGATACTAAAGATCTGCAAAGATTTGCCGAGATGAGGGACCAGATAATATTCAGCAAAATCACCACACATCAGGTAAAGCAGTGTGTTTGGGACTACCTGGGGCATAGGACACCTGTAGGAAGTGTTAATGATGAGTTCTTTGTAATTCATACTCTACCTGAGGCATAGAGAGGTGGACTGACGGAGGACTCCAAAAACTAAGCAGAGAATACTCTGAAGTTCTGAAATTTAGTGACAATGAGGATGTCACTAAATGGTCGCTTTTGTACAAACTGAGTCCAAGGTCGTAAAGACAGGTATGTTAGAATTAGAGTCCCTAACTCAGTAGAGAGGGAGATGGATGTACCTCTCAATCAAGACAGAGAAGATCTCCAACTGCGAATGCCCCACCACACACAAGTGTAGGGCCTTCCTTCCACTATGTCAAGTGTAAACAAACACAGTGATTTTGAGAATGGACCTCTAGAGCTCCGTTCATTCACCCTGAACAAAAGCAAGTGACTGACAGTGATGGTGAATCAAGTGGTATCCTTTGAATTGGGCCTTGGAGGGCCTATCAAAGCAAGTAGAGGCTAAAAATTCAGTTTCAATTTAAACAACTCAACTACATGTAGCTAATCTACATGTAGAAATCCACTATTTCTCTAAAAGGTGAAGAGTGGATCGATGTAAAAACTACACATAGCAGACCTGATAAGCATTGTACTCAAAATGAAACATTTGCAGAAAGAGAACCTCTACAGTAAGAAATAATTTGCTTACACAGGCAACTTTATGACTGCCTTTCAGTTAGTTGGAAAATGATGATTTAGAGATTTCTCTCATGGTCTGCATAAGCACAAGGTAAGATTTTAAAACTTCCTATTTCCTTGCATTAATATCCAATTCTCTTTCAGAAGAAATTTTATTAAATTAGAAATGTAATTCTTTTGTTTAAAAGAAAAGCCTCACTATTCTTCTTGGTGATTACACTGCTGGTGTGATTCTAGTCACTGTCCATAAACAGAGTGACAGTAAATAACCATTTCAAGGCAGCGATTTACATAACAATACCTCTTAAGTTCTAGGTTTGCTTATTTAATGTGAAAGCACTATTTCTGTTGGCAAGTACGCAGGTGAGAGCTCAATCTTTACAAAGAACATGTTAAAAGATCTTTCTCAAATGTTTAAAATCACAAAAAGAGTAATGTTCTGAAACATGTAGATATATTAATAAAAGCATTTCATCTCTATAGAGCTTAAGTATTAAAAAGCATTTCTATAACCTTCATTAAAATAATTAACATTTCAAGACAACAATTTAAAGAACACACGATGACAAATTATGTTTTGGCAGTATTGAGTGGTCCTTGAGTAATTCTTCTTCCTGGGGGTTCTTGAAAGTCTGTTTTCTCCACCTAGAATACTCTTTACCTCATTTTCTTGTATTCCTTCCACGCTCCTGGTCATCCTACTCCGTTAATCTTTCCTCCTCTCACTAAAAACCTTTCTTAACCTGGTACACCATTGTAGCTATATGCTTCTATAACATCAGATCACTCTCTTTCATACCACTTACAGAGCTCTGATACTAAAATTATGTATTTCATTGTTAGTTTACCATCTTTCTCCCTCACTAGATCATAAACTCCCTGAGGGAAGGCATTGGTTCCATCCTGTTCACCACTAAATCCCCAGTTCCAAATCCCTAGCACCCAGAATATATACTGTCATCTACATATCAGTCACTCAATACATTTTTGAGGAAGGAATGGACCAAAAAATCTTTACCTGAATACTTGCCCCAAAATGTATCTTATATGTGGGATGAGTGAAATAAATTTAACATTTATTATGTGAGTATATTCATTTAAATGTTATACTTCACTTTGCAGACTTGAGAATAGTAGTCATAAGCTATGTTTACAATGCAGGAATTTTATGGAAACAAAAATATGTTTATAATAAAAATTTATCTATCAAGAAGGAAGAAATTTTCTTCTATCCTTCTACATGCTTCTGGTTGGTCTAAGAATTAAATTGACATGAGACAGATAAACAAGAGAAATCAGTCAAATTTTAATAACATGTATACATGGGAGAGACCGAGAACTGAGTCTTCTAGTTTTCCTGTTTCCCCACAGGAGATTAAAAAAATAAATAATTAAAATTAAATAAGTAAATAAAGTTATAAAATTGTTCCAGAGATCACAGACCAGAGAATTAGGTTCACTAGAAAATCTGAGATTTAATCATAACATTATAGAACAATAACCCTCTCAATACACCATCACCACATAAACAGGGATTTAGTCCAACAATGGATTATAATTGAGAGATGGAGTTCTTAGGGAAACCTAAAGGCAGCAGAGAAGAAGAAAATATATTTAAGGCTACAACAAACATTAAACACAGTCCAGCTCCTAGGTAGATTAATATAAAACCTCACATTAAAAGCTTAATGATTTCAGTTCTTGTTACCTGAGACATCATTTCTAGCTTCCAACAAAAAATCACAGGGCCTGCTAAAAGCCAAGGAAAAAAAACACAGTCTGAAGAGACAAAGTGAACATGAGAACTGGACTCAGATATGACAAAGGTTTTGGAATTATCAGGTAAGGAATTAAAGTACAGTTAATATAAGACTATACTAGAAAAGTGGACAATGCAGGTAAATGTAAGCAGAGAGACGGAAACTCAAAGAAATAACCAAAAGGAAATGCTAGCTATCAAAAAACATTGTAACAAAATAAAGGATGACTTTGATGGGCTCATCAATGGACAGACCAGAGACATGGAATGAAACAGTAAGCTTGAGGACATGTCAACAGAAACATTCCCAAACTAAAATGCAAAAAAAAAAAAAAAAAATTCAAGGACTGCGAGACAATTAAAAATGGTACAATGTGAATGCTGAAAGGAGAAGAAGTAAAACAAAGAAGAAATACTTGACATAATGATTGCCAGGAATTTTTCAAAATTAATGACAGACATCGTATCACAGATCCAGGAAGCCCAGAAAACACAAGCATGATAATTATCTAGAGGAAAAAAAATCCTTATCATAAAAGACTTCTCATATTTCTGGCCATAAATGATGTAAGCAAAGAGACAATGGAATAAAATATTTGAAGTGTTGAAAGAAAAACAAAACAAGAAACTTTTACCATTCACCAACCAGTCAATAATGTTTTAATAACTGTGTTTGGGGACACATAGCTAGACCTATCATAACGATCATTTCATAATGTATGCAATGGCAAATCACTATGTAGTACCTCTGAAACTAACATAATATTGTATATCAACCATATTTTAATTAAAAAGCCAATAATTTTAAAAAAGAATAAAAGGGGGAATTAATTAATTAAACTGCATTTAAGGAAAAAACAGAAATACTGCTGGAATAAGTGGAAATCCATTTGCAAAAAAACAATAAAGGTGTAAACCTTTTACAAAAATTAAAATAGATCACAGAACTAAATATAAAGTGTAAAACTGTAAAACTTCTGAAAGATAACATAGAAGAAAATAAAAACCTGGTTTGGTAATTTTTATGGCTGTAACACCAAAAAAAGGTCTATAGGGGCTTCCCTGGTGGCGCAATGGTTGAGAGTCCGCCTGCTGATGCAGGGGACATGGGTTCATGCCCCGGTCCGGGAAGATCCCGCATGCTGTGGAGCAGCTGGGCCCGTGAGCCATGGCCGCTGGGCCTGCTTGTCTGTGTGCTCCACAACGGGAGAGGGCACAACAGTGAGAGACCCACGTACCACAAAAAACAAAAAACAAAAAAAAAGGTCTATAATTTGTTTGGCAACGAGTTTATAGATATAACACCAAAAGAATGACCCATCAGGGATTCCCTGGTGGTGCCGTGGTTCAGAGTATGCCTGCCAATGCAGGGGACACGGGTTTGTGCCCCGGTCTGGGAGGATCCCACATGCCATGGAGCAGCTGGGCCCGTGAGCCATGGCCGCTGAGCCTGTGCGTCCAGAGCCTGTGCTCTGCAATGGGAGAGGCCACAACGTTGAGAGGCCTGTGTACCACAAAACAAACAAACAAAAAAAACAAAGAAAAAGGTCTATAATTTGTTTGGCAACGAGTTTATAGATATAACACCAAAAGAATGACCCATCAGGGATTCCCTGGTGGCGCCGTGGTTGACAGTATGCCTGCCAATGCAGGGGACACGGGTTTGTGCCCCGGTCCGGGAGGATCCCACATGCCATGGAGCAGCTGGGCCCGTGAGCCATGGCCGCTGAGCCTGCGCGTCCAGAGCCTGTGCTCTGCAATGGGAGAGGCCACAATGTTGAGAGACCCGCGTACCGCAAAAAAACCCCCCCAAAAAACCAAAAAAAAACAAAGAATGACCCATCAAAGAAAAAACTTGTAAGTTGGACTTCATTAAAATTAAGAACCTCTGTTCTACAAAATACTGATAAAAGAATGAAAAGACAAGCAGGAGACTGGTAGAAAATATGCAATATGCAAAACACATACTCAATAAAGCACTTATATCTAAAATATATAAAGAACTCCTAAAACTCAACCGTAAGAAAACTCAATTAAAAATGGGCAAAATACCTAAAGACACTTCACCAAAGAAGACATATAGGTGGCAAATATGCATAGGAAAAGACGCTCAACATCATGTATTATCAGGGAAGTGTAAATTAAAACAATGAGCTATCACGAGACAACTATTAGAATGGCTAAGGTCAAAAAACCTGACACACCCAAATACTGGCAAGGAAGCACAGCAAAAGGAACTCCCACTCACTCCTGGTGCAAATGTAAAGTGGTTACAGAAACTTTGGAAGATGGGGAGTTTCTCATAAACCTCAATATAATCTTACCACAGAATTCAGTAATCACACTCCTAGGTATTTACCCAACTAAAATGAAAACTTTTGTCCACACAAAATCTACTCAGGAAAGTTTACGTCAACCTTATGCATAATTTCTCAAAACTGGAAGCAACCAAGATGTCTTTCAAGGTGAATGTATAAACAAGCTTTGGCACATCCATACCATGGAATATTATGCTATAATAAAAAGAAATGAACTATCAATTCATGACAAGGCATGAAGGAACCTTACATGCATATACTTAAGTGAAAGAAGTCGGTCTGAAAAGGCTACATGATATGATTCCAACTATATGACTTTCTGGAAGAGACAAAACTATGGAGACAATGAAAACAACAGAGGTTACCAGGCCCTTAGAGGAAAGGAGAAAGGGATGAATAGATGAAGTACATAGAATTTTTAGGGCAGTAAAACTGTTCTGGATGATACTGTATTGGTTGGATACGTGACAAAATGCATTTGTTAAAAGCCACAGAACTGTACAACGCAAAGAGTAAACTTTAGTGCAACCTACACATATTAGATAATAATAATGTGTCAATAATGGTTCATTAATTATAACAAAAGTACCACACTAATTAGGATGTTAATAAGAGAAACTGCATATGTACAGAGGGTGGGGGTTAAGAGAGACTCTGTACTATTTGTTCAATTTTTTCTCTAAGTCTAAAACTGTTCTAAGTAATTAAATTTATTAATTTTTTTTTTAAAGAAAGCACACCTAAAAGAAGTTATTTGGGATGCTCTTTGGGAGTGGGATCCAGAAACCAGAAACCTCTGTTGCAAGCAGCTAGGAAGAGTCTTAAGTCTGTCAAAATTTCAGTCCATGGCTTTAGCCATACAGAGGTCCAAGGTAGATACAACAGTCAATTTGAAATAGGTTTACTTCCAAGAACAGGACTTGAATTTGAAAAATAGAGGGTAGTTGGCTGGCTGTTTAGAGGTAACAGATGGCAGAGCCCAATTTCCTCAGGGTCAAGCCATTCTTAATGAAGAAAGACTTTAAGTGGGCACTGATGTAGGTTCTTCAGTAACAAACAAAGGTTTAGATTGGATGGATTTCATAAGCAAGTCAGAGTTCCCTTCACTAGAGACATGGAAAGAATTTATTTATGACAGTGAGTAACACTAAAAATGTGTGTGTGTATACACATGCATGTGTGTTTGTAGTATCTGGAGATGCTCGGCTTTGGTCCTTCAACGTATGCAGTCCCAATATTTTAAACTGAGATACATACACAAATAAATACATATATATGTATGTGTATGTATATACATGTGTATCTAAATAAAATTCACATACCATAAAACTTACCCTTTTAAAGTAAAAAATTCAAAGGTTTTTAGTATGTTCACAAAGTCACGCATTCATTACCACTATCTAACTCCAAAATCCAACTTTTGTTTTTAACACATGCCTCGAATTCAGAGTACACAAGTGAAACAGTCAGCTAGAGGTATGGCCAGAAAGAATCCTTGATATTTTCAAACGTTACTTTATTCTGCCAATTAGTAAGTCTACATCATTTCAATATTTAGGAAGGTTTTCTTTCTGTCCAACAATCATGTAGGCTGATACTTATTAAGGTCTCCACAAAGAAGATAGTCATTCTGACCTGGGAAAAATTTAAGTGTGAAAATGTACACATTTGGACTAAATAATGAAAAAGAGATTGAAAGAAAGTGCATAGGAAGAAGCAAAAAAGGAAACTATGGGCCAAAGGTATACAATAGGGAATATAAAAAAGTTTCTAGGGCACTACAGAAAGACAATGTATTCTAGTGATTACCTTTATTAGACTCTACTGGATCAGGAGCCAATTCATTAAACATTAATGGCAGGGGAATGCCATCCATATATTATAAATAGCCATTAAGTTGAGATAGCTCTGCACAGGGTCAGTATGAATTAATAAAAAAACTTAAGCTGGCATTTCAGAATCATAAAAGGGTAGATTTAGTAGAAAATGTTCAGTAGGAATAAGGAAGAACAGTATATATTACACTATTTGTTGGAAGAACAAACTAGAGATGAGAATAAATTTATCATAAACCTAAAAATATCCTTCATGACAAAACACTTATTCCTTGAAAATGGGTGTCAATTACCTTTAATAATCTTAGCACTCCATATGTGACATTGGCAAATGGTAAATGCAAAGACAAATGAGAAGTAGATATTCAGGTGAAAATTAGACAAAATGTTAATGAAACCAGAATAACCTCATTGAATACAGGTCCAAGAATATGTGAAAGCAGCAGAACTGAGATTATTAAAAGATAAGGTCTAATTTCAAATTTCTCTCCTGGGTTAATTCTGGAATCTATCCCACTTGATAGTATTTATAAGGCAGGTCATCTACAAGGTAACCATAATTTTGTTAGTTTTACCATCAGTTTTCACTGGTTAGAAAGTGAAATCATGTTATAAAAAATTATGGTATTGATGGACACTTAAATAGATCACTACATTTGTATAACTTCTTTTTCTTACCGTCTTTGCTAATTTACATCCACTTTTTCAGAATAATTTGAAGAAAGAATTAAAGGATTCATTTAAGATTCTTTTGATATCATAGTGTTTCTCAGATAACACAGGGACTTTTGTAAGAATTTCACTGTGGCAGCTATTTCGACACAAAAATTAATATGGCCCCTGTTAAAAATTATCATAAACTTGGAAACAAGATAAGGATGGTGCTTGTAGTGGTATGTGGCATGTTCTTTCAGTATCATACTAGCATATCATTCAAGAAACGCACTTAAGGACTTAATTGTCTAGGAGAACAGACCTGTACCTGATTTTGCTACGTACTTTTTGATTATTGTACAGCTCCTGTGAAGTAAAGTTAACTTGTAAATTTTTACCTACTACAAAAACTATTGCAAAGGTTATAGTTTTACTGCCCTGTAGGTAATTAACCAGTCTTATATCTAACTTAGCAGTCCTATTAAAATATTTTCTGTGTCCCACCTATACCTCCATTCCCTCTTTTGTTAAATTGTTTAGAACCACCCATGTACCCAGTTCACCAAAATGCTTCTGAAATTACATTGGTTTCCTCACTGAAGACTTAATAAAAGTCGGTACATATGTGTTCTCTATGTGTATTATAGTCATATTTTTAACTCTGAAAATAATACTTTGTCCTCTATCAAGCACCTGTGTAAAAATTTTTAAAACTAAGCCAACACCTCTCTCATGAACCTGTACAAAGCAAGGCTTAAATGAATTGCCTTGTGACAGTCAAGCTGGAGGAAAACTGACAGCAGTAACAGCATTATTTATTGACAAGGCAAAAGCCTCAGCTTAATTTAAGGGCTTCCACTGAAAATATAATTTCAGACACGAGGAGTATAAAATGCAACAACGTGAACAAACTCCATTTTGTTTTTGCCAGTATTGCGAGAGGTAAGTCAACTCCAGTAAGGTATCATTAACAATGCCAAAAAGGTTTATACACTATGAGTTATCATTGCAGAGGTCTACCATCTCACTCTTTCTAGAAGCATATCTTTGAGTCGCAGTACACAGTGAGAGAGGTTTATACTTAATGCAAGGTATATTTATAAATTATGACATTTTCATGGTGACTGAGATGTCTTTTTAATCTGTCAGCTTGGCTAAGCTGAACTATAATCCCCAGTTATGCAATCAAACACTAATCTAGATGTTACTGGGAAGGGATTTTGCACATGCAATTAAAGTATCTAATCAGTTGACTTTAATTTTGGGACGTTATCTTGGGTAGGCCTGACCTAACCAGTTAGAAGTTTTTAAAACAGGGCTTTGCACATGCAATTAAAGTATCTAATCAGTTGACTTTAATTTTGGGACGTTATCTTGGGTGGGCCTGACCTAACCAGTTAGAAGTTTTGAAAACAGGGCTTTGGATGTCACATATTTGATGTTGGCTTCCAGCTGAGACCTTGGCTGGGGTTGTCAGCCAGAACACTTCTACCCCATGGCTAGTCTCTCTACACGGTTAGGGTTCCCTCACAACATGGTGCTTGGATTCCAAGGGAAAGCATACCAAGACGGGGGAGAGGGGATGGAGGGACTAGGAATGAGGAGGGACGGGGAGAGGGGTAGGTAAAGGGAGAGGGAGAAAAAAGAGAGAGAGAGAGAGAGAAACAAGCAAGGCAGTGGGAACAAGCACCTACTAGGTACATCGTATTAACAGGCAGTCACAACGTTCCAACCAGGTGCAAGAAAAGAGAAACAGACCTTACATCTAAATTAGGCATAGAGAGATTCTAGTAAAAGATATGGAACTGGAAATATAATTGTGGCCATTTTTAGAAAACATAATATGCCACAATGCTCTTTGGCTTTTTTCTGTCAGATTACTGATAATTTTTATAATGACTCCTAGAAGCTTTGCATAAATTAGGGAAATTAACTTTATGAATGACATGAATTATGATTAATTTTCTAACAAAAATATTTTTGTTTTTATTTTTATGTATCTTTCTCTTTTCTAAGTCCCTTCATAGGATGCAGATTTTATTCAGTAGAATTGGATTTTTCCACGAAGTACTTATAAAGGACACGTTCAATATTAGTGCATATCAGCTAAGTAATTTACTGTAATTCTCAGAGTGCCTAATCTTTCTCTCAAATAAACTGATATTTGCAAGTTTAAATGTATTTAGGTTTGAGTCTTACTTCTAACCAGCAGGCTAATCTATTATAGAAACAATAATAAAAATGTTATTTAAAAATTAGATGGAAGAGCAACAGGGAAAGTCATGTTGGGTATTTAAATGACGTTTTTCTATCAACAGGCTTAGAACACTTCAAAGGTAACATTTCATTTAGTTTTCTTTCATTTTAATGTCACCAAAAGGTCAAGGGATAATCTAGAGATCAATTCACCATCCAATGCACATTGCTTCCCCCGAGTTTGGGAATATAAATTCAAATATACGATGGTTTTTACCCAAGTTCTTCCAAAAAAATTTAAAGGCTCAAATATTTTTCTATCTATAGCAACAGAAAAGGCACTACTTCAAATAAACACTGTTCAAATTAGCCTGGTGACTCTCCTTTTATCTTTGAATACTTTTGTATCAGCAGGATAGGAGGTAAGTCAAATCAGGAGAAGCAGGTTCTACTTTTGCCTCTAACACAGAAAAGCCATGTTCCTTTAGCAAGTCCCTTTAATATTAAACCCATTCAAGCCATCTATAAAATGGGACATGTCACCTCCTTGCATTCCTGACAAGGGGACTGTGAGGATCAAGTGACATTTCACTTACTTCCTGTCACATTAGGCTGGTAAAAGTATAACATGCATGATTGTTACTGGGATTGATTGCAATTGCTTAATACATTTTACCTGGTTTTGTTGTTGCTGTTGTTACACTGCTTGATTTCCTTTAAGAATTTAAGGGGATTAAGTGAGGAAATAGATGATCTACCACTTCATCAATTGTCAAGTACTGCGTACCTATCGTGTGTGACAGGAAGAGAAGGAGTGAGATAAGGAAGAGGAGGAGAAGGGATACAGGCTACCTGATTATCTCAGGTACCCGCTGTCCTGCCAATGTAAGGAAAATAGATACTCCATCAACAACAGCTGGATTACCATCCAGCCTCAGTCATTTCCTAGTTATCCGACCTTGGGAAAGTTACATAAGCCCTGGATGCCAGTTATCTACTGCCATTTAACAAAATATCCCCCAAACCCAGGGGCTTAAAACAATCATAAACAATTATCATCTCACATAGTCTCTGTGGGTCAGGAATTCTGGAAATAGCTTAACTCAGTGGTTCTAGCTCAGGGTCTCTTGGGAGGTAGGAGTCAAAACATATACCAGGTCTTGAATCATCTGTAGGCTCAATGGGGGCTGGAAGATCTGCTTCAAAGATGGTGCACTTACAAGGCTGAGAAGCTGGTGCTGGCTGCTGGAAGGAGACCTCACTCCTTGCTAGGTAGACCTCTTCATGTGGCTGCTTAAGTGTTCTCACAATAAAGCAACTAGCTTCCCCCAAAGTGAGTAGTCTTTTGGTGACCTAGCCTCAGAAGTCACACACTGTTGCTTCCACTCCATTCTATTGGTCAAAGAGATCAACCTGACACAACGTAGGAAGGGACTTCACTAAACGGTGAATACAAAAAGGTGACGATCGGGCTTCCCTGGTGGCGCAGTGGTTGGGAGTCCGCCTGCCGATGCAGGGGACGCGGGTTCGTGCCCCAGTCCGGGAGGATCCCGCGTGCCGCGGAGCAGCTGGGCCCGCCCGTGAGCCGTGGCCCCTGAGCCTGTGCGTCCGGAGCCTGTGCTCTGCAACAGGAGGGGCCACAGCAGTGAGAGGCCCATGTACCACCAAAAAAAAAAAAAAAAAAAAAGGGTGACGATCACTGGAGGGCATCTTGGAGGCTGGTTACACCAGCTAAGTCTGATCCAACATTGGTAAAATGCTGATGGTAATGACATGTACCTCACAGGGTTGGTGGAAAGATTAAAGGACACCATCCATTCAAAGTGCCTATTATCCAATTATGTAACAACCTAAATGGGAAAAGAATTTGTAAAAGAATATATACATGTATATGTATAAATGAATCACTTTGCTGTACACCTGAAACTAACACAACATTGTTAATCACCTGTACTGTAATATAAAACAAAAAGTTAAAAAGGAAAGTGCCTCTTCTCCGGCACTTGCTCATTGAATATCAGGTCTCCTTATTCATTCTATATGCCTTCTAGGGTCTAGCACAATGTGTATGTGCATGTGTGTGTGTGTATATATATATATATATATATATATATATATATACGTGTGTGTGTGTGTGTGTGTACGTACCTGGACCCCTCTGGCCACTTGATGAAGCCTATGCACTGCTTCTAAGAATTATATTTTTTTAAATAAAAAAGTACAGAGAATTACAGAGAACACAAATTATACTGAAATGTAACAGAATATTTTAAAACATATTTGTAATATAGCAATACGTGCTTCTTTATTAAGACCCCAAACAATGAAACCCAATAGCAAGTTGAATGACTACTGTATTTTCAAAGGAATGATAAGCCAAATAAAATTCTGAGATATTTGCAAAAACCATAATATGATTAAACAATATTTGTGATTTCCATTGGTGACAAAGTCACAAGTACTACCAATATTACTGTGGTCTTATGCCTATATTCACACTTGAAAGAAATGCTAACTTCCAGTTAGAGTTAAGTGTAAATGAAGATCTAATTTCTTTTTCCCCATTCAAGTTCTCAGATCTCATGAACCCTATCCATGGACTTCATGGGGGTCACTGGACCCTCGACCAAACTTCTAGCTACGCTTATACTTTAAAAGAAAGGGGAGGAAATAAGAAAATATAGTTCTAATTTTAATACTAATATTTAATAAGGTAAAATAATTTTGTTTCTACTAAATTTACTACTGCACACAGGAATTTATAATGCCCTCCATGGCATTCTCATTTCAAAATGATCACTGTTTGAATTGGACATATACCTACATAATGCTTTCATTTAAATGGATTTTAATGAAGCTTTAGGCCCAGATAAGTGGATTTACAGAAGTGGTACATTAAAAGGCCATTTTAAGTTTTGGACCAAAAAGACCTCCAATTTATAGCTCTAGAAAAAAATCCATTCTATGGTTCAAAAATCCTTGTGGATTATAAAAGGGGAAATGACTAACAGAAAAGGAATTATTCTCCACATTATTAAACATGACAAAAAGCTTCTGAATTGGAGCTTAAAACGGGCTATTTAAGATTCCAGCAATTCCTGGGACTTTGGCAACAAAAATGTTCAAAAACCTTTTATAGTTGCTGTCAGATTTCTGTAAAGCATTTGCGATTCCTGTGAACTTATTTATATAACAAGCTAAAACCTGAAGCCCACTTGAAAGTCTTTCTATTCTAATTATGTAGAATTGGAAATGCCTAGAAGTGATGTTCAGTGTTCTCCCAAAAATATAGCCCTGAAATGGTGGTTTCAGAACCGGGGGTTTAGAACAAGGAATGAGAGTATAGCTGCTCTGACTTATAAGGAGCAGTTACAGCAGACATGCAAACTATAGTTTGGTAAAGCGGTTTCAAAGAACTGCCATTTAGCAATTCTCTCGGCGGTCGCACATTCTAAATGACTGCTCATATTGTTCCCTCCTGGCCTACTATGGTGGTTTATTTCTGAAGCTCTATAGTTCATGTGTAATCATGTAGCAAAATAATTCAGGAGATAATGACCCACCAGGATATCAGCTGATTGAGGTTCTTATCACAATACTGTTCCTGAGTCTCTGGGGCTTCCCAAGCCAACTCTTTAACCCTTTTATGCTTCACTATTCCAATTTGACATCTGGCCCCTCTGTGCTCAGAAGACATTGCAGGAAACAAGAGTCAATACATACCCCGAGCTAGAAATACCAGGTGATAGTCCAAAGAAAGATACTAAGATTGGTTTGGGGGGGAGGGTACCACACTTAGCAGCTTCTAAAATGGCTCCTAATGATCCCACCTTCTGGGATTCACATCCTTGTGTCATTCCTCTCTCTCTTTGATCGTACTATGGATCTAGTGACTTCTTTTTGATAAACCGAATGGGCACACGTATTGGAATGTTAACCCTAAGATTAGTTTATGAAAACTCCCATCTTTTGCACTCTCCTTCTCTGGCGCATGTCGCTTGCTACATTAGGAGAAGCAAGGTGCCCTACAGGAAGCCCATGGGACAAGGAACTGAGGCCAACAGGCCAACAAGCACAGAAGAACTGAATCCTGCCAACCACCCTGTGAGTGAGCTTGGAAGTAGAGCATCTCCACTTCTCGCAACAAGATACAGACAGCAATATCAGAGATGGTAAATAACTCACTTGCATTTCATACCCAGCAAGGGAAGGTCTAGAATGGGAAAATGAAACTATCTCTTCCTAACTCCAAAGCCTGTGCTTCATTCACTGCATTATACTGTCTCTCCAAATGAATTCTGTTTCAAATATTGGACTGTGTGTTGCCTATTTGGAAGTTAGAACACATTTCACTAGAGATGAATGGTGTGACTGAAACATACATGGCACTAAAACAACAGAAGAGGGGAGAAGGCAAAGGAAATGCAGGGGTGAGGCGAAGAGATGCGGCATTTACGTAGGCTTCTGCACCAAAAACTCTTGAGTCTTAGCAGTCTGGTCCAGGGGGCTGCTCAGGGGAGAAGGAATGGAGACAAGTATAAATGCCTGCAGAACCTGAGAAAATCAAGCGGCCTCATCCTACACTTTCTGACTTGGAGTTAGCTTTGACTTGATCCTCGGAGCTTTGCAGATGTAATTAATTAGGGTTATCAAGATGAAATCACACAGGATTTAGGGTAGGCCTTAAATCCAAGGACTGGTGTTGTTATAAGAGAAAGGAGGGACAGATTTGGACACAGAGAAGAGGCAGGGAAGACAGAGGCAAAGACTGGAGCTAAGGTGTCACAAGCCAAGGAACCCCAGGAGTCACCAGAAGCTAAAAGAGACAAGTAAGGACTTTTAAGTAAGTGGGTGACATTTTCTTTTTCTATAAGATTAGTGTAAGAGATTTAATTAGAAATAGTAAGTATAAACCAAGATGTATATTATACTGTAGTTGAATATCACCTCCAGATGAGCACAGTGTCAGGTACAAAGAGGATCCTAAACAATTGGGAGTTTTCCTTCCCCTTCAGGAATAATAGTTGAGGAACCTGAGAAAATCTGATGGCTTCAGCCTAACTTGAAAGTTAGCTGCTGTTCACTGCTCTTGAGCTCTTTTATTTTGAAAACTTTTAAACCAAAACTTTATAGGACATGCTGCTCTGAGAAAGTCTTAGGAGACAGTATAAGGGAATATCATACCCAGGACAAAATGGTGCAACTAGAAAAAAATCATTCTATCTGTGACTTGATAGTTAGATGTAATTAAATTGCTGGCCAAGATACCTCAAACCCAAGCAATTATAAATACTAACTAATGAAGCCAGGAAATCAAAGGATGAATACCGAATAGTATTAGCAGGCATATCAAAAAGATCACGAAAAGCTTTCTATGCAGAAAAAGTGTGCAAGTCTTTTAAAACGCTTTCTCTTACATAGTCATAAAGTGAAACTGAAATGTGTATTTTTTCTTGCTTATTGGCTTTGTTTCAAATGGGTATTATTAAATCTTGATAGTCAATTAAAAAATATTCACCAAACTATAAATGTGCTTAAGTATACGTATATAAGCATGCATAAATATATTATAAACTACTTAATTGAAACATTAAAATGTTCTCCATAGCAACCCTAAATCAAACTGATATTTCATTTTAGTTCCCCTGATGCCAATATATATAATACATTAAACCCAGAGCTTTCAAAGTATAAAAATGCCTTTGAAAACATAAGTAATATAGAGATGATGTTCAAATATACTATAATATACACCTTGGTTTATAGCTATTCTTCCCCAAGATTACATTTCTATGTGAAAAATCAGTCTAAATATAATATTGGGTCATTAATTGTAATGGTGGAAAGAGATATTTTTACTTTGCAAATTCTGACTGTTTGGGTTTCTATGCCCATAGTGATCAATTACTTATTTCTAATTTGCACTTTTCCTGAGAAGCTCAAGTCAAATACCACAGAATTTATAAACTACAAAAGTTAAGGAGACAGGACACAGGAGCTAACTAAGGAAACCATAAAGATCCTAGTCTTTGACTTCAAAGTCACTAGTCTCCATAGAAGTACTTAGAGAATTAACTGCAAGGGGGGAATTGGGGGTCTTAATCTCTGGCATTGTTGAAAAGAAATACTGGTAAGTTCCATGCATTAAAATAACCCATGCAAAAACATTCTTGATGAAATAAAATAAATAACATAACAGACCCACTGTTGCATGTCTTGAGTGTACTTTTGAGATTCTGAAATGCAGTTGATGCATTCAAACATGAAACCATCGAATTTTACAGCTGGAAGGGACCTCTGACAGTAATTATTCCAAAGCCCTCAAGAGGAGCCTAAGTTCCAGCAAATATGAAGAACGTGACCAAGGTCACAACTTAGTTAGCAACAGAAGTTGGACCAGAATAATGAACTAATTTCATTATACCACAATTTCAGTTTCTAAACACCAATGGACATGAATGCAGAAACAATGACTGCAATCATATGCTGTGCCTAAAATAACAGTTACAAAAATAAACCTACAGCCTCAGTTAAATCATTCACCTTTGTATGTGTTTTTCCCAAGACACAGAACATTTCCATTCTCAAAGATCTCTCATATTGCCCATTTGTAACCAAACCCATTTCCCTCCCACCCCAGTTCCCTACCCATGCTTGACCACTCATCTGTTCTCCATTTCTATACTTCTGTCATTTTAATAATGTTATATACGTGGAATCATACAACATGTAACCTTTAGAAACTGGCTTTTTTCATTCAGCATACTCTCCGGACATGCATGCAAGTTTTTGTGTGGATTAACAGTTTATTCTTTTGAATGCTGAATAATCTCCATGATGTAGATGTACCACATTTCATTTACCCATTCACCTGCCCAGTCACATCTAGGTTGTACTTCTGGGCAGCTCTCAAATCTGTCCACTTCACTCCACTGGCCCTAAATCCAGCCCCCACTCTCCCTAACCTCTATTATTATGGGCATCATACTGGTTTCCCTGGTTTCCAATTCTTTTCTAAACAGTGCCTACCTTTCTAATACCCAAATCAGATCTCCCCAAACCATCCTAGATTCTCTAGGGTTCCTTAGATTCCTGGATCCTACTCAGGCCTCCCCTCTCTCAAGAATCTCATTTGTTCATTCATTCAAAACAGTGAAATGGTTTTCCTTTAAATGATTTATTCTAAAATAAAAATCTAATCTAAAAGCAGTGTTCTAACTCTTTAATAGCTTTATGATCGACAAAATAAAACTAACATCAGTGTTTTAAAATAGGAAAGTAAGTCTGTGACATATGGCATTAGCACTGCTTCATGAGGACATGAAGAAAAATTGGAAACGTACAATAGGTACTACATTTCAGCAGGAGAGTCTTACTTATGAACCCCTTGAGAATGGGAATATCAACCATATCTTGCAAAGCTGCACTATGACTTATGAAACAGAGAAGCTGTACCTAACCAAACCACGACAGACTAAGTTTAAACTTATCATTAGTTCATTCAGAGCCATGCATTTTTCTCATAGACGCAGAAACTGTTCCAGAAACTGCCTACTTGACATATTCTGACAAACACCTAAGAACATCCCATGACTAATACCAGCCCCCCCAAATCTTCTAGTACCCCTTCTATAATTCTTCCTTTTTTTTTCTTTTTCGGTACGCGGGCCTCTCCCTGTTGTGGCCTCTCCGGTTGCAGAGCACAGGCTCCGGACGCGCAGGCTCAGCGGCCATGGCTCACGGGCCCAGCCGCTCCGCGGCATGTGGGATCTTCCCGGACCGGGGCACGAACCCGTGTCCCCTGCATCGGCAGGCGGACTCTCAACCACTGCACCACCAGGGAAGCCCTAATTCTTCCTTTTGAGACAACCCACAGTTCCGGCGTGTGTTCACCCTTGCTGCAGGAGGCTAATAAACCTATCTTGGAATTCAAGTATGTTCCTGATGACCTTTAGTCATTAGGTTTTAGTAAAAAAAACAAAAAACAGAACAAAACAGGTTACAACAACAAAAAACCTAGGGAGCGGTATCAAAGATTTTACACCTAACTTTTGAACCTCATAGAGGAGAAGGACTCAGGGAAAGAGGGGGAATGGGTGAGGTGCAGATTACGCATGAAAATGGGCTTGTATATTATCTCTGTGGTTTTAAAAACATATATTAACATAGTTCTCATCAGTTAAAAACTATGAGTAATCTTACAAAAGAAAAAAAATGCTTACTCTAAGGAGATGATTAAACACTTACATTGACTACCTGTATTTACAGTGGTTATGATTCAATGTCAGACTAATAAGTTTTGCATCTATCTTAACTTGTACTTTAAAAGAGGTATGTGGAGGTTCTAATTAGAAATTAACTGAAGGCCACTTTGAATCATTATACTGTGGGAAGTAAATGATACTGTTGTTGTGTTTTACTTTTTTCCTTTTTTTTTTTTAATCACTACGAGTTCAAGGAAAGCTTGGTTTTCATTGAAAGAGGCAAGAAAAAACAGCTTCTGACTAAATGTCTATGACTTCAGTGTGGGGTGCCATACAACCTCTCTCTCCTCCTGATATATTTAATTAATGGAATGTTCAGTGATTTTTTTTTTTTCCTCCTCCAACAGGCCTACTCCGACCCTGAGCAATTTCTCCAGCCTTAGCTCCTCTGACTTCTTATCATGAAAAACACAGCTAAGCACTTGATTATATTTGGCCATATTTTTCTTTCTCCAATTTCTCAGTTTCTATTTTTAGAAAATACTTCTATTATAACTTTTTTTAAACATCTTTATTGGAGTATAATTGCTTTACAGTGGTGTGTTACTTTCTGCTATACAACAAAGTGAATCAGCTATACGTATACATATATCCCTGTATCTCCTCCCTCTTGCGTCTCCCTCCCACCCTCCCTATCCCACCCCTCTAGGTGGTCACAAAGCACCAAGCTGATCTCCCTGTGCTCTGCGGCTGCTTCCCACTAGCTATCTATTTTACATGTGGTAGTGTATATATGTCAATGCTACTCTCTCACTTCGTCCCAGCTTACCCTTCCCCCTCCCCGTGTCCTCAAGTCCATTCTCTATGTCTGCATCTTTATTCCTGTCCTGCCCCTAGCTTCCTCAGAACCTTTTTTTTCCCCTTAGATTCCAGATATATGTGTTAGCATACACTATTTATTTTTCTCTTTCTGATTTACTTCACTCTGTATGACAGCCTCTAGGTCCATCCACCTCACTACAAATAACTCAATTTTGGTTTTTTATGGCTGAGTAATATTCCATTGTAAAATGCTTCTATTATAACTTAATGTTCATCACAGTGTCTAGCACTGTGTCTTGAACTGAAGAACTATTCAAAAGAAAACATTAACAACAAATGTTGTTGATTAGGACCCGTATGAACAACCGCACTGTAGAAAAACTTTGAAAGGTAATTCCCCATTTCAAAGGTGTCTTCATTATTCTCCAGTCTTCCAAGAATCAGATCTCACTGACATATAACTCATATTCCCAACCTGAGAACATTCTAAGGCTACATCCCTTCATCAAAGTTAATTAGGAGAAAGTGTCACTCACCAGAAAATTCCACCTAACTGAAAACTGAACTGAAATGGCCAGGCTCAAATGGGGGCTGATCTGAATTTCTCATCAAGCGGCACTTTAAGGTATCATGGACAAGACTGCCTTAAGCTGGAAAAAGCTTTGATACCATCAGTTTTACACCAGAATCAAAAAACAATTTTCAACTTTTATTGCAAGGTTTGTTAATAAGTCTCTCCCCTTTTCGTCACAGTTATGAAAAACTCCTAATACTTGTGTTGCACGGGAACAAAGCTAGGGAGGACTTAAATTTCAGGTCTACTGGAGATATATTTTTCAAATACGATCATTGACATTGATTACTGCTGGAAACTACCTTCTCCCAAATCAAACAGAACCTGGAGTGATGGTAAATTCACATCAATAAACCTGTGATAAAGACTATCCTAAGAATCTATTTTCACTTATTCCTAAAACTCTAATCACTATGCATGACATCCAAATTCCTACCGCAATAGATGTTTTCTCTGGCTTATGGGAGCAGTGCAGCAATGGCTAACAGGTTTCAGCTCTCTTGCCAGTTTTGGGGTGGTTTTTTTTTTTAGTTTGCTTTTTTTTTTTTTAATTTTTAAATTTTATTTTATTTATGTTCTTATACAGCAGGTTCTTATTAGTCACCAATTTTATACACATCAGTGTATACATGTCAATCCCAACCGCCCAATTCAGCACACCACCAACCCCACCCCACCCCCGCCGCTTTCCCCCCTTGGTGTCCATACATTTGTTCTCTACATCTGTGTCTCAACTTCTCTTGCCAGTTTTGATTGCCAACTACTGCCTGCCACACAGTGGAGAGGAATTCTGAAGTTGCCTCTGGGCTTTGTGGAAGGGAAAAGCAAAATCCATCAGCAACATTTGCCAGTACGGCAAACTAGGGCTAATTGCTCTGGGTCCTCTCCCAGACCGTGCTTTGCTTCACACGTGGAAGGCTATGTTTCAGAACCCCCTTTGCAGTTGCACAGGGCCACATGACCAGCTCTGGGCCACTGGCTGTGATCAGTAGTAACATGCTCCGCATCACTGCCCATGTGCACTTGCCAATGCCTCTCTTCCACCATTGTAATAAACCTCGAGTCTTGAAATCAAGGTGCCACAAGTCAGCAGTGGAGTAAAACGATGAGCCACCCCTCGCAGGAGAGCAGCTCTGCGGAGACCCCTGGAACCACGGTGGGACCTCCAAGGATGAGAAATAAATGATGGTAGATTAAGCCTCAGAAATTTTGTTACTGTTGTTACTATTTTGTAACAATACATTATAACCCAGCCTGCTCTGACTTCTACACTAACTCCCAGAGCAGGGAGAGAAGGTAGGAGTGCCCAGTACTTGGCATTTCTTAGGGATCACAAATGAATATTCAGGAACACTGGTTGATCTTACATTTAAAACACCCACCAACACCATGGTGACTTTCCATCTGGCATAATGAGAATTTCTGTGTTCACATTGCTGACCTTCATTTTGCTCACTACCAACTGTGACTAGTACTTTGGCTCCTACCTGGCTCCTTTATCCTCTCTCTATTCTTTTCTGAAGCACACATATGTTCCAGAGCCGACTTGGCATATAATAATAATAAATACAATGTGTCTCTATAAAAAGCAAAAGGAAAAGTTGCCATTGTTGTGGCTCTTTTCAATGCCTGTGAGCACGGTAACATATTGAACTTTTACATATTTCAGTCACAGGGTCACTTGTGGCACCCTATAGTTTTGTAGATGAACTATAGCTGTTGTCAATCACATCAGGAAGATTTCTTCACATTTTTACATATCTGTAACAGCAGGCTTCCAGTAGAAAAGGTGTCTAACATTAGAACAAATGATCATTTGAGAACAAGCTTGTGTTCTTCCACAGTGCTTCCTAGATGCCAGGAACTGTTCCACGAACTTTACTAGTATCGATGTGTTTAATACTCCCAATGGTCTTGGAAGATTGCTACCATTTTTGCTGCCATTTTACACATTAAAAAAACTAGTGTGTGAGTTTTAATGCTCACAAAAAGCACTGATGTTTTTCTCATCATAAACTAGAAGAGCATTCCCAGATGAAACATAGAATGAGCAGCTGAATTTCAGGCAAACAACAAAAATCTTTTAGGGTAAGTATGTGCCACGTATCACATGGGATATACTTACACGAAACAAATTTTAAGTGAAATTTAACAAGAACCAACTGTTTGCGTTTTCCATCTTTCCTTTGCTCTACTCTTAAAATTGTGAATCCTAATAATTTCAAAACACATCCACTGAAGAAATGGACATTAAAATACTCTAAAATCTTTTAAAAAATTGCATTTATCTGAAATTCAAATTTATCTGGGCTCCTGTATTCTTATTTGCTAAATCTGGAAACTCAAAATTAGAAGCAATATTTGAAATTGCCATCAATACTCGATATTTTTAACTTTATTAAGCAACTAAACTAAGCTGACTACACGTCTCCATCAAAGAAAGTTAAAGAAGATATGAGGGAAAACAAAACCTTTCAATCTAGTCTATGATAAAAATAAATGCCAAAATATATTTCATTATAAAATTTGCTTTTACTTTCCTACTACTCAGCCTGTGACATTTGAGAAGGATCCAGATGTTGATATATGATTCTTCCAATCGTCACATTTTATATCTAAATTGGTGAAAATCCTACCTGTGAGTCTCTAAAGCATTCACTTTGTTTGGATTTGGGGGTGATGTTTGCAAGAAAACACAGAATATTCTTTCTTCTTTTTATTACTTTTACAGCATGAATATTCTAGCTCAGGCAGAGATGAAAGGACATAATAAATAGGAAACACTGCTTTCCCAATGTATGCCTGAAAAAGTCCTTGTCAGTCATATTCAGTAAAGTGCATCAAAAATAATGCTTACCATGGCAGGAGCCTGTGCTTAGTTTAACGTTCTGGGGACAAACAATGAAATAAGTGTAGGGTGAGACTAATAAAATTTTCAAATCTGAGGTACCTCAGAATAAAGTGCTTCCAGAGACTCTTAATAACATCATTTTAAACTCTTGGTTTCCCTTTCAGGGTCTATTTCATGTAGGGCCATGAGTTATTGCCAACAAGCTAATATCCACTCTCGGCACAAGCACAGTATGTCTCCAATCGCCATTCATCAAGACCTTCAAAACAATGTTTATCTTTCTGCTTGTTGTGAATATTAATAAATTAAGATCTTTAAACTGTCTAGAAAGAAGTAAGAAATAACTGCCAAGAGCTCCGGTGCAGATGTATTTACATACATTAGAGAAGTACCATTAACAGTAATTAATGGTGCTTTTACATCTCAAAACGCATTGCAATTGACTGTCGATTTGTTTTGGAGGTGTTTGCAATCACAAAACAAATCTCATCCTAAATGGATACTTAGTAATTTTTAATAATTTTAAACTGTGATGCTCTATTTAACGTTTTAGCAATTACACACTGTTTTTTGAAGAAAGCTTTTTAAATTTAGAATTTTTATTGAACGTTATTAAAGTTAATGAGACTGCATTATTTATGTTCTACCTTAATTCACAATGTTTTTAAAGGTCATGAAGGCTAATGTAAAAATTTGTATTTTGAAAAAAGCAAATTCAGTCAGTTAATGACTATACAATTAAAACATAATTCCACTACTCTCTTCCCCCCAACACACCCACTATATTCCGAAGGAACCCACATTTAGTAACATGGTATGTCTTCATGAGCGGTTTTAAAAATGAAAAGTTTAGGACATATGACCGTTAGGAAGTAGAACAGACACAAATGTTGAGAAGAACTTCACTAACCCCTGATTCTCTTCTGACTTGGTATGACTTTTGATTAGAACTAGAGTAAACAGTTCCTGGCAAACTACACTAAAGGATATTTATATCAACTGAACTTCTAAAGAAGTTAAAATTAGAAAAGATATATCTCCTAAGTCAATATATCCTGCAATATTTCACTGGTGACTTAAGTCTCATTTTGGTTGAGAAAACTAAGAGTAAAATAGAAAATACATTTGCTCTGAGGGTGCCAAGGCCATATGGAATAGAAATCTGAGCTAAAATAAACCTGTCTGTAGTCTTTCCATGGAAGAAGGAAACTGTAAAAACAGATATAGGGCGATCATGATATGAGTTACTAAGATATCATTTGCAAGCCTCTTCAATGTCTTTTCGGTCCACTTTATTTCCACTAGGAACAACTGCTTAACCCTTTGAGAGTAGTTCTTTGTAAGAATTCCTCACAACAATATACCTGCAAAATTAAACTGAGTTTCTTTGACCATTCACAGTATGGTGAGAGAGCATATAAGGCAATAATCCTAAATATACAACAAGAAACAAATATTTCACAATTACACAAATTTAAGAAAATACATAGGAGGAGTACCAAACAAACTTGGCATGTTTAAAAATATACTTGGTGCTTGTCAACTCTCAAATAGTACAGACATATTGTTTGTATTATCAATGATAACAAGAAAATCACAAAGAATTAATCATGAGTATCTGCCTTCATCTTAGGATCACAATAACAAGACCGACATGCTGCATTTCTTTTGTGAAGAGGCAAAAATCTAACACATGAATCCTATGAAGACAAAGCTAATCATTTTTATGTGTTTTTGAAGAATTCCAAATCAAGAAATCATGTCCCATTTTTGAGATGAATGTTTCCTTCTACCCCACACAACAAAGATGAGAGCATAAAGAGAAATTTTTGATATATGTGAGTAACTAAATGTACATATGCTGACTTCAATAAGGCTCTAATCTCAGAGATAAGGAGCCAGTATAGAAGTGTATCTTCAGTGAATTATCTCCTAAAAAATTATAACCTCCTTAATATCTACAGAAAAATATTATTTAAAAAAATGGTAAATTCACCAAGCACACACCATTTTGTCATTTAACCTTTGATTTCTGTCATTTGGCACCCCTTAATTCCAAAAGACAAGATTGATAGAGATGCCTCCAACACCTCATCTGCTCAAAGCAAGACAGTGAGATGATACCCAATACAAGACCTAAACGTTTCAACTCCATTGTCACCGATACAAGGGAATATGAGTTCCAGGAAGGAAAAACTGAATGCCGTGCTTGGATTTTTGCCATTGAGAACAATCTACTCTAGCGTGTGCTGTATGACACTGATATTTACTTTGAGTAGGTTTTTAAAATGATACCTGCTACAGTTATCATGGATCCATGCATCCTTAAAGTCTTACAGGTTATAGAATAGCAGGGGCAAATATTTTTTATAAGCCATATGGCACTGTTGTCGTTTTGTTCCCTGGAGGAAGAGATACTTTTCCAACTATCACACTACCTTTCTATTCCTGGGGTCAGCTGAATCTGGTCATGATCCTGGACAAAAACTGTGATGGAGAATTGGTTTTCTGTGATGGAGGTTCCTGGAGCTCATACTCTGGATGTGCGCAGATTTTTAAGGCAACCGTGGCCAATGGAGGTAGAGAAGATGAGGGCACTGCTATTTTCAAGACACATGCAGGTGGTGCTCGATCGTGATGATCATTACTGATGATGACAACAGCTGCTGACATTTACAGAGGGAGTGCAATGTCATGTACAACATGCACAAGGCTTTAACATGTCACCTTACCATAACCTCACAACACCGTTGTGACTTAAAACTATTAGCAACACAACCTCACAGATGAAAAAAAATAAAGGCACAGTAGTTACCTGGCCCAAGGTCACTGGGAGTTGAACTCAAACCTGTTCATTTACTGAGCCCATGCTGTTCACCACCACAGTGCCAGCTGTGTAAGGAGTCAGACTCAAGTCAGTCACCGCTACGCCTCTCCTATAACCTTGACCAAGTTACTCAACATCACAAAGCCTCAGTTTCTCCATTTGTAATGTGTGGATTATAGCACTACCTGCCTTACAGGTATCAGAAAAAAACATTTCAAACTTGGAAATAGGCAAATGAGATTACTGGATTCCTTTAGTATAGGGTTCCCACTGCTGGGTGTGACTTTCTGTTTACAGGGCTATTTTACAACTGATGGGAGAGAGTAACTTGTGTGAGCTCTTATGGACCAGGAGGACATTATCCTGTTCTGTATCTGGCCCAACAACCTATCAAATCACTCACTCCACACACACACACACACACACACACACACACACACACACACACACACACACAATCTCAAATCATTTTTGGACTAATTTTAACATCTTACTAGGTCCCTCACCCTCTTAATGAGCTGAATAAGATCTTAAACTGTGTTTATATTTGCACAACAGCCATGAAGTTGCCCTTCTGAAAACTGATTTTTAACACTCGATTGTTCTGAGAATTAAGTGAGATGATGCAGACGAAATGTTCAGTATAGGGCCTGTCACATATGATTCAATGAATGTCATTTGTTAACATCACTGCTATCATCATCTCAATAACTGTCACCGCCACTACCATACTATTTAAATTTTTTAATGTTAAGAATTGTTTCTGTTTACTCATATTCAAATATTAACATTGAACAGTTAATAATCAGTTCTGAGAATAGTTCCAAAATTACAGTGTTACCCATAGCTGAAGCCACTTTACAATTTGGCCATGAAAGCAGTTATCTTGCAAATTACACACAGTACAGAAATGGAGTTTTTAAGGGATCCACTTTCCATGTACAGAAGGTTGTGCATCAGCCGGGCTGCCATCACCTCTGCTAAACAGGATTCATTAGAGGGATAACTGACAGTTGTTTCCCTTTCTAAGTGATTGCTCTGTAGTTCCATTATGTTCTGTCAAGGGAGTACTACTCATTAATTACCAATAAACTGAGCACCAACTGTGCTCGCAGTAGAAGGTTTGGAACTGTTAATCTTGGGGTGGGGAAGGTGACAGGAAGAGAAGAACTCCACCTGGCCAGGTGCAGGAGACCCATGGCGAGAGGACGTTATTACAGACATGGGCGGGGAGGGACAGGGCTTCTGAGAGGATGGAAGATCTCTGCTTTTGAGGCTCCTGGTATACTGAGAAAAGCAGAAAGGAAGAAATCTCAAACCAGTGGTCCAAAAAGTATGCCTATGTTTAAAAAAAAAAGCAAACTTTGAACAGGAAAAAATAAAATCAAAATAATTAAGATATTCCTAAGGTAATGACAGAACTTTTTTTTCTTTTTAAATTTTTTTAAAGTAATTCATTTATTTATTTTGGCTGCTTTGGGTCTTCGTTGCTGCACGCGGGCTTTCTTTAGTTGCGGCAAGCGGGGGCTACTCTTCGTTGCGATGTGCAGGCTTCTCATTGCGGTGGCTTCTCTTGTTGTGGAGCACAGGCTCTAGGCACGTGAGCTTCAGTAGTTGTGGCACACAGGCTCAGTAGTTGTGGCTCATGGGTGCAGTTGCTCCGCAGCACGTGAAATTTTCCCTTTGTAAATTCAAAGTACATGTCAGGTGAGTGGTCAAGAGGTATGGCAGAGGGCTTTTTGCATTCCAGCTAGAACACTTCTGTAACTCTCCTCTTTGGGAAATAATATCTAAAATCTAAATTGAGGCTTTTTGTGAAAATGCAGGCTGAAGCCCAATGGTTGAGCCCTCTTCCCTCACCCCTCAGACCCTGAGCTCTTTCAGTGAACCATCTCATATCCTGTGCTCCAGAGCTGGGCTCCTTGCCTGTTTGCTTTGTCTTTCACAACAGAGCCATTAGGAAGCTCTTTCTAGAGATTCTGGGATACACATCCTCGTTGCTCTCCAACTTCTTCCATCAGCCAAGCTGCATCCACAGCCACAGTGGTCTTTTGGTTCCTCCAATTCTTGCCATGTATTATTTACCATAATTTTTCTGAATGCACTTCATCACACAAGCTATCAGTCGGTTTCACATTCAAGTGTCTCACCTCATCCATAAGACTGCACCTTCTTGAGGGCGGGCACATGGCTGCGAAGGATAATTGACAATTACAGAGGGTCACTGCTGTGAAATCTGTCTGGCCAGGTGGGCACTTGGCAGAGCAGACAAGCAAGAGCCACCTTTGTTTATTCCTCCAGCATTCCCCTGCCACAGGAAAGGGAGACCATTGCTTTTAAAAAATGTTTTAAAGGTATCTGTGGATTTCTGGCTTCAGTAGAGCCCAAGACTCCCTGGTATGTGCAGACATCTGTTGGTATCTGAGTCCCTGTTCTACAGTGTTTTTAAAAAGAGGATCCTGGGTTTCCTTCAAGATCAAAAGAGAGCAGTGCTCTCTCCAAGAGACTGGTGCTGAAAGGTGGGAGAATATAGTGAACTGGGGCAAGAGGCCAAGAATTGGGTAGAGGTCAAGGTCAGCCAAAGGCCAAGTGAGAAAGACTAACAGAATCAGCTAATCAGCAATATACCTGGGCACTGAGGCAGGGGTAGGTATGACAGAAGAGGGACAGACCTAAAGGCCTGAGGGACAAGGGCAGAGACGGGAGGTGGGCACTGCAGGCCTATTCTGTCAGCTCCCGAGGAGGCGAAGAGCTTCCTTCGAGAAACTAGAGAATACAGGGGGCTCCAGCTCAGCCCAACTTGGCTTGAAAAAGGCACAAGCCCCAAGGCAAAAGCACTCCAGGCATTCTGGAAACACAAAGGGGCACCCATTAGAGGAGAGGAAGGAAAATTTCAAAAATTTTAATTTGGAATTAATTTCAAATGTATCCCCAAATTCCACGAACTAGAATAACACAAGGAACACCTCTCTACACCCCAGATCCATCTTGAGTTAACGTTTTCCCCATGTGCTTATCATTTGCACTTTCTCCCTATACACATACTGTTTATTTCCTGTCCTTATTTTGAAAATAAGTTTCATTCAGTGTGCATTTCTTAAGAATAAGGACAATTTCTCTTATCACCACAGTACAGCAACCAGCTTCAGTAAATGTAACATTGGTACCATACTTTATCTAATCCACCATCTTCTTTCCCAGTTTTGTCTATTAACTAGTGATGTCCCTTATGGCATTCTCCCTGTCCATTGTAAGATCTAGTATAGGCTCTCATTTAGTGCCCCTGTCTCTGTAGTCTCCTTTGATCTCAAACATTTCTTTGACTTTTTTGTTTCACGATATATCCCCACTTGTACTTTCCACATACTTTTTCTTTTTTTCTTCATAGAACTATTCCTTACTGGGGTTTCTCTGATGTGTCCTGGAGATTGGATTCGGGTTACGTATTCCTGGCCCCAAAACTGTACTGGCCACATTGTGCCCTTCTCAGGGTATCACATCAGGAAGGACACGATGACTGCCCTTCACTGGGGATCTTGCAATTTTGATCACCGGTCAAGATGTTGTCAGCTTTCTGCACTGCAGAGTCACCGTTTTTTTCTCAACAGAAGCCTGCCTCATATTCTGATCGTGGACAGTCTTCGCGGAGAGTCGCCACAGTTTCCTGCTTCAACAGTGCTTGGACGGAACCCGGCGCTCGTCCCCCGCTCCGGCCGGCCGCCCATCGCCAGCCCTCGCCACCACCTCACGGCGCCCTCCGGCCGCCCCCAGGTCCCCGCCGCCGCGTCTCCTCGGCCTCCCGCCATGACGACCGCGTCCCCCTCGCAGGGGCGCCGGCACCACCACCAGCACTCGGAGGCCGCCGTCAACCACCAGATCAACCTGGAGCTCTACGCCTCCTACGTCTACCTGTCCGGGTCGTACTACTTAGACCGCAGTGATGTGGCTTTGAAAAACTCTGCCAAATACTTTCTTCACCGATCTCGCTCGTGAGGAGAGGGTACATGCTGAAAAACTGATGAATCCGCTGCAGAACCAACGGGGTGGCCGAATCTTCCTTCAGGATATCAAGAAACCAGACCGAGAGGACTGGGAGAATGGGCTGAATGCAATGGAATGTGCGCTACACTTGGAACAAAGTGTGAATCAGTCACTACTGGAACTGCACAAACTGGCCACTGACAAAAATGACCCCAATTTGTGTGACTTCATTGAGACTCATTACCTGAATGAGCAGGTGAAATCCATCAAAGAATTGGGTGACCACATAACCAGCTTGCCCAAGATGGGGGCCCGCGCCCGAATCTGGCATGACAGAGTATCTCTTTGACAAGCACACCCTGGAATGCAGTGATAATGAGAGCTAAGCCTTAGGCTGGCTTCCTGTAGCCAGTGCATACATGTTTGGGTTACCTTTACCTTTTCTATAAGTTGTACCAAAACATCTGCAAGTTCTTTCCTTAGTACCATTCCTTCGAATGAAGTAATTTGGTACCTCCCCACCCCCCCAAAATATTCTGATTGTGTATTAGACAGGATGAGGATTTAGTTCACTATGTTGTAGTTACACACTGACAAAGTATACACATTTTTTAAAGCTTAAAAGTGTGTTTTGTTTGTTTTAAATAATGACACATGTTTAGGACCTGCATGTAATTGTTCACTTTGCACCCTCTACTGCTCTGGGCCGTGAGCTTTTATTATGCAAAAGCTGTGGTCTGTGAGCCATTGTTTGTCTGCGCTCCTTCCGGCCCTCTCAATAAAACAACACATACAGGGCTTCCCTGGTGGCGCAGTGGTTGAGAATCCGCCTGCCGATGCATGGGACACGGGTTCGTGCCCCGGTCCGGGAAGATCCCACATGCCGCGGAGCGGCTGGGCCCGTGAGCCATGGCCGCTGAGCCTGTGCGTCCGGAGCCTGTGCTCCGCAACGCGAGAGGCCACAACAGTGAGAGGCCCGCGTACCACAAAAACCAAAAACAAACAAACAAACAAACAAACAAAAAAACAACACATACAATAACCAATAAACATGCTGCTTTTAAAATGTGGTCCAGAAGTGGATTTTCACTTTTTGAAGTGCATCACAGGCTGTTTAAGCTAAGAGACATTTGAAATCAATTGATACAACATACATGCTTTTACAGTTGAGAAAATCAAGGCCTGGGGAGGAAAAAATGCACAAGGTCATGTAAAACAACAGTTCTTTAAGAATGATTATAAAATCAATATCAGGGGCCATGGCTGGCATGTTTTAAATTGAAATTAAAAATATCTGAGTGCTCAGCATACAGCAAAGGGTAAATACTGTTTGGTGCAACTTTGTTTTAACTACATGTGTTTATGAGTATGTATGCTCCTCTTTGTTGGGTAATGATATTAAATCTATTTCTTACTGAAGGTCATGGTTAAAAACCTTAAAAAAAAAAAAAAAAAAAAAAAGACCTCCATGAGAACCTAGGTCTTCCAATTTAAGAACCAGTAATCACTCTACTAGAAAGGTTCTTCTTTAACTTTTGTGTGAAAATAAATAAAGGTTGAAATGCAGTTTCTATTTCAAAAGGTCTGGGTTGGGATCTGAGAATCCGTATTTTGCATAGGCCTGTGGGTGATAATAAGCCACTGGTGCTGGCTTGTGAACACCTTTGAGAAGCATGGTGGAAATGCTATATCCCAGGAGGGACCTAGTTTACCGTGAAGGATATCGACATGAAGTAGGTATCGAACATATATATATATATATATTTGATATCTACATGAAGTAGGTATCAAATGTATATATATATATATTTTACATTTGTTAACAATTTAAATATGAATAACTAATTCTTGGAAATGTTTAGATTAAAACAAAAACCAAAAAACCTTCTACAGAGAATCAGCTCAACTCGCAGCCGAGAAAATGTGCTTACTGTGATAGTCCTAAGAATGTAGGGACTTCCAGTGTTCATGATATGCCACACATGACAACCAATGCACCAATAATCCTGAGGGTTGGGATTAGTTCCCCCAAATTACAGATGAGCAAACAAATTCAAACATCTTATTTTGTCCCAGGTCATACTGCTTGAGAACAGAAGGGAATGGATTAGAATCTAGCCAATTCCTAAGGTCATGCTTCTGTTATACTCACAGACTCACACATGGATATTATTTGTACACAAAAACATGCTTTAGACATGACACATATACAAATATGCACGTTAGCATTTTTCTAAGCGGTCTACCAGTATTCAAGAGTCAGAGATGAGTGAGAGGAAACGAATGTGTTCATCAAACTCTAGAATTGTGTGCCTTCTGATGTGGTTCAAACAACACCATTAATATTGTCAAAATTAAAGGGGTCTCTTCAAAACAGTCCCATTCGATTGGTGGGGGGTGAGTTAGAAGGCTGGTGGGGAAAGAGTGAGCAGCAAATGACAAGCACTACAAACAAGATTCCATCATCTATAACTTAGATTTCATGCTGTATATTTCGTTCAAACCCTGGCACTTTATACAAATAGCTTGTCACGTAAAGTGCAAACAACTCTCTTTTGACAAAGTGATACGGCTTTGGAGCTGGGTTGACTGCTCTATATACTGCAAAGCTCTTTAAGTGACAAATAAAAGCAGAGGCTTGTAATTACAGTCATATGGAATTATTGCACAAATTCTTTCTGGTTTGATGGGGGTTGTGGGGAGGGAGCCAAAGGACAGCATTCTGCAATTAATTAAAAAGAAAATCTGAGAGGATATGAAGTCAGATTTTTCTAACCTTGACTCTGTAAAATGGACTTTGAACATACTGGCACAAAATTGAGATATGGTCCCCAAAACTTCAAATGAGATGTACAATGTTGTCTAAAGATCTGGCTGAAGCGCTTCTTTTGACCTAAATTGTGCCCAGCGTGGGTGCAGTAATTATCTCTGCTAGAGATGTTTGGTGTGCTGGCATTGAAACCTTTCGATATGTTTGATAATGTAGCTTTCTGTGTACACACACTGCTTTCCCAAGCTGTCTACATCAGTGGCATGTTCAAATGAAGCCAAATAATTTAAAAGGCTCTGCTTTCACGCTGGTTTTATTTAGCTTGAATAAACATTGCCAGTCAATCTCATATAAAACTTCACTTCATAAATGCAGCTGCCCTGTGCTCACCTCTTAATAAGGATTTGTACAAACAGACCGGTTGAGCAATATAGCTCTGATAGATGATTAATAAAGAAATATAGGATTTCTTTCTTAAAAATCATACTATGACCATAAGAGGGCAAATTCATTATCCATAAATCAAAAGGAGCAAAGGAGTTCAGTTGTATCAGAAGCCTTGTCTGACTTCAGTCTGACAGTTAACTTTAGGCCGTAAATGATTAAACAGAAGTCTAAGTTCACCCAAGCCTGGCAAAATAAAACTCAAAGCCCAGAAACTTCAAATAACATAAGAAAAAGTCACAGAATTTTCAACCTCAAAAAGAAATGGAGAGGAGATGTATGATAGGATGGAAATTGTGATTTCAGCTGGAGGATCTCTTTTGCTGTTTGTGTTTTTTGGAACTAGATTTAAATTTTGCAATACCTTCCAACAGAAAATAAAGTTTTGAGAGTAATGTGACCGATTTTAAGTTTTTAAAGAAAACTTTTAAATTGAGATGTTGCGTCTATACGGTGTGGCCACAAAATCTTTAACATCCCTTCCAGTGACAGGTAGGGGGGTCTATCTCCTTGAGTCTGGTGGGCTCGGTAAGTACTCTGACCAAGAGGATTCAGCCGAACTTACTCTGTCTGCCCAGGTCTTAAGAAACTGTTGTGTCCACTTATTCTCTTAAAACACCAGCTCTTAAAGTCATGAACTGTTCTAAGGTAAGAAGTCTGACCATCTTGAGGTCAACATGTCCCGAGAAAGCCTGTTTAGATAGCCACAGGGGGTGGGGCGGGGAGAGAGAAGGGGCAGGGGGGAACCTAACTGACTTTCTGCCATTGGAGTCGCCCCAGTCGAGGCACCAGACTTTACTGGATGAGATAAGCCAATCACCCTTGCACTGCCCTTTGCACATCCCTGACCCACACCATTGTGAGATATAATACCAACAAACTGTTTTCAGCTGTTGAGTTTTTCAATGGTTTATTACACAGCAATAGGTATCCAGAACATATAGTAAGGTGGAATAATCTTAAGTGTGCCACTCTGCATTTTTGCATATGTATACACACAGGTAACCAGGACCCAGACAGTGAAACACTGTGTTTCCATCACTCCAGAAGACTCTCTCTCTCTCTCCACACACACACACACACACACACACACACACACACACACACACACACACACACACACAAGCGCTTGTCTATCACCATTGGTCAGTTCTGTCAGTTCTTGAATTTTCCAATACAGTACATCATACAGTAGGTACTCTTCAGTAGCCAGCTTCTTTCATTCAACTGTCTGTGAGATTCATTAATGTTGCTGCATGGGACAATAGGTGGTATGTTTTCACTGCTGTGAAGTATTCCATTTTATAAGTCTACTACATTTATCCATTCAGTGACTGATGGACATCTGGGCTGCTTCTACTTTGGGCTTTTCTAAAGAAAGCTGTTATGAATGTTCTTCTCCAGTCTTTCGGTGGATAAATGCATTCATTTTGGGGGTATAAACCTAGGAGTAGCGTTTCTGAACTTTGGGGTAGGGTGTATGTTGACAAAGGATTAGTTCAGATTCTGACTACTTAGGGATCTGCTCGACAGGGTTGTGGTCTAGTTTCTTCTGTCCCTGTATCTAGCAAATACTGAGAAATAATCATGCCAAGCATTAAAATAAGCTATTTATGATTTGTCCTTCCATATTTGACCTCTCCTGACTAACTGCACAATAGTATTGTTCTCAACAATGTCTACTGTCATGAAAATAACACTGTTCTTGGAAAAATCCTATCAGGCAAAGTCAACCTCTAAAATGGCATTGTAATAAATATGCAGAAATGTCACTTTCTGCATTAGCCCAAAGGTTTTGTATAGCTTAAGGATATGTGCAGTAAGCTAACTATAAAAATAGAAAGTTGACAGTGGGTATGTATGTGTGTGTCAAAATAATATTACTCTTTCTGGGAGTATGGAAGAAAATATGACACAATATCCACCCACATGATTTTTATAGATCTGCCTCTTTGCCAGATGTCACCTTTTATAAGCTGCTTTATAAAAACATGACAGTATAAGTGCAATAGTGTGTTTATTGCTTGATAAACTTAAGTAATAAACTTAGGATTGGCTGGAAATTAAAGCCTTAGGGAACCTATTCATTAAGCATTTAGGACAAGTGAATAAACAAAAAATGCAAACTATTAAGTGCTCAGTGTATGCAGATCAAGGTACTGGCAGCAAAGCACTATTTCTCAGTAGGTATTTTTTACAGAAATATCTGCCAGTTTCCGTGTCATTGAGCTAAACACATTACAGTCATATCTAAAGGATGCCGCTCGCAATGCTGCAAATTTGAGTGAAATCCAGAACCTTAACAATCGCCATAGGCTCATTCGAAACACATTAAGCCTTTTTCTAAAGTGTTCTGTAACTCAGCACAGCATATCTTGCATATGGCAAACAGTGTTTCCAACAACTATTTTTCTGAAAAGACTTCCGGAATTTCTTAAATAGCACACACTCACTATTTTCTTCATTGGTGGGGTATATATAGCAGTGTTTCTTGAAGAATACCCCGAGGATTGTTGAATTATCTATAGTGACTGGTAAAAATAGAGATTCCAGAGTCCACTCTTAATTGATTGAAACAAAATCTCTGAGGTAAGAGGCCCAAGAAACAATGTTTCATTAAGTGACTCCAAATGATTCTTACTCACAATAAAATTTGTAAACCATAGCTGTATAGGAATCTGAAAATAAATTTTCAGGGCAAAGTATATGGTTCCAGTAATGTGTCAATTTTAAGTGAATAATATATATTCTTAAAACTTTAACGTTCAGTTTTTTACTCAACTTTATATTTTAAAGTAATCAAACATCTTGTATCCATTTAAATTACTTTTTTCCTTATAGGAATGTATGAGGATCAACCAACCAAAGTCTAGTTAAGGACTTTTGAAAATCAATCCCTGTAACAGATACATACATCACTAAACTTTTCTGAGGATTCTATTTACCCCGGGACTGACATTTGTAAATCTTTGATAAACATGAAATGCAGCAACTCTCAAAATGAAACCATCCCTTTATCACAGGGTCTGTGAGAATCCCTCTGTTTCTCATTAGATTTTTCTATTGCTTACTCTTCACAATGAATCCCATCCATACCCAAATTTCACGGACACTGCAATAGTTAACTACCACAAAGCGACCAACATGCAGTTTGCATGGGATGGAACCTCATAAAAACGCTAAGAAAAATATTAAAATAATGATATATTTCTGTTAACAAATCACTGCACCAAGCAGACAGCTAATATGTAGGAGGAACTGCCAAAACTCCATAGATGCTACGGAACATTAGTACTGGGAATGACTAATCCAAGATTCCGTATCGGCCACCTAAAAATCTCAACACGTCATGACACAATGCAGCCACAAAGCAGTATAGGATTTTCTGGACCTGAGACCTACTGAAAATCACCCCCCCCATCAAATCACAATAAGAAGCAAAGAGTGCCTGCCTCTTTCCTTGGAAGTTAAAAGGAAGATTTTCTTCTCTGAAAAGAACAGCACTGAATCAAGAGTGAAATAGAAATCAGGAAAATAAACTAGGGGGAAAGTTGAAGAGAAAGGTATGGGATTAGTAGAGGGAAATGTTCCTTCATAAAAAGAACCGAGTTGTTTTTAAAAAGAGAGAAAGAGAGAGAAAGAAAAAAAAGCCTTCAGGAAGCAGTGTAATACATCAAGTAAATTCCACCCAAGTCCCAAATCTCTATCCTTTGGGCCTTGTCACAACACATACACCTCATCGGAAGGGTCAGAACCACAATTACTGGCACCCTGAACATGTGATGTGGTGGAGGGAGCATCACGTTCCTCATCAGCAGAACTATACTCCTGTTGGACTACAGCACTCATTACCTGACATTTTATAAGTTTATGAATTTCTGTATTAAGTTCCTATTGGTGCTGTAACAAGTTAACTATAAACTTTGTGGCTTAGAGTGACACAAATTTATTCTCTTACAGTTTTGGAGGCCAGAAGTCTGAAGTCAGTTTCACAGTGCTGAAGGCAAGATGTTAACTGGGCAGCTTCCTTCTGGAGGCTTGAAAGGGAGAATCCATTTCCATGCCTTTTTCCGTTTCTAGGGGTTGCCTGTATTCCTTGGTTTGTGACCCCTTCTGCAATCTTCAAAGAGCATGACTGCAATCTCTGCCTCTGTTGTCATATTTCCTTTTTTCTAACGCTGACTCCCTTGCCTCCCTCTTACGAAGACCCTTTGATTATGCTGGGCCCACCCAGATAATTCAGGGTATCTCATCTCAAGATCCTTTTTGTGTGTGTGTTTTGTTTTTGTTGTTGTTGTTGTTTTTTTTAATAGATCTTTATTGGAGTATAATTGCTTCATATTACTGTTAGTTGCTGTTGTACAACAAAGCGAATCAGCCATATGCACACACATGTCCCCATATCCCCTCCCCTCCCACCTTCCCTATCCCACCCCTCTGGGTGGTCACAAAGCACTGAGCCGACCTCCCTGTGTATGCTGCTGCTTCCCACCAGCCAACTATTTTACATTTGGTAGTGTGTATATATGTCAATGCTACTCTCACTTCGCCCCAGCTTTGCCCTCCCACCCCATGTCCTCAACTCCATTTTCTCTGTCTACCTCTTTACTCCTGCTCTGCAACTAGGTTCATCAGTACCATTTTTTTTTTAAGATTCCATATATATGCATTAGCATACAGTATTTGCTTTTCTCTTCTGACTTACTTCACTCTGTATGACAGACTCTAGGTCCACCCACCTCACTACAAATAACTCAATTTCTTTTCTTTTTATGGTTGAGTAATATTCCATTGCATATATGTGCCACATATTACTTATCCATTCATCTGTCAGTGGACGTTTAGGTTGGTTCTATGTCCTACTGTAAATAGTGCTGCAGTGAATAATGTGGTACATATCTCTTTTTGAATTATGGTTTTCTCAAGGTATATGCCCGGTAGTGGGGTTGCTGGGTCATATGGTAGTTCTATTTGTAGTTTTTTAAGGGACTTCCATACTGTTCTCCATAGTGGCTGTATCAACTTACATTCCCACCAACAGTGTAAGAGGGTTCCCTTTTCACCACACCCTTTCCAGCATTTATTGTTTCTAGATTTTTTGATAATGGCCATTCTGACTGGTGTGAGGTGATACCTCATTGTAGTTTTGATTTGCATTTCTCTAATGATTAGTGATGTTGAGCATCTTCTCATGTGCCTCTTGACCATCTGCATGTCTTCCTTGGTAAAATGTCTATTTAGGTCTTCAGTCTATTTTTTAACTGGATTGTTTGTTTTCTTGAAATTGAGCTCCATGAGCTGTTTGCATATTTTGAGATTAATCCATTGTCTGTTGTTTCATTTGCAAATATTTTCTCCCATTCTGAGGGTTGTCTTTTTGTCTTGTTTATGGTTTCCTTTGCTGTGCAAAAGCGTTTAAGTTTAATTAAGTCCCATTTGTTTATTTTTGTTTTTATTTCCATTACTCTAGGAGGTTGGTCAAAAAAGATCTTGCTGTGGTTTATGTCAAAGAGTGTGTTTCGTATGTTTTCCTCTAAGAGTCTTATAGTGTCTGGTTAAGTGTTTAATCCATTTTGAGTATACTTTTTTGTATGGTGTTAGGAAGTGTTCTAATTTCATTCTTTTACATGTAGCTGTCCAGTTTTCCCAGCTCCACTTATTGAAGAGGCTGTCTTTTCTCCACTGTATATTCTTGCCTCCTTTGTCATAAATTAGGTGCCCATAGGTGTATGGGTTTATCTATGGGCATTCTATCTTGTACCATTGATTTAAATTTCTGGTTTGTGTCAATACCATACTGTCTTGATTAGTCTGAAGTCAGGGGGCCTGATTCCTCCAACTCCATTTTACTTTCTCAAGATGGCTTCAGCTACTCAGGGTCTTTGTGTTTCCATACGAATTGTAAAAATTTTTTGTTCTAATTCTGTGAAAAATGCCACTGGTAGTTTGATAGGGATTGCATTGAATCTGTAGATTGCTTTGGGTAGTATAGTCATTTTCACAATGTTGATTCTTCCAATCCAAGAACATGGTATATTTATCCATCTGTTTATGTCATCTTTGGTTTCTTTCATCAGTGTTTTATAGTTTTCTGAGTACAAGTCTTTCGCCTCTTTAGTCAGGTTTATTCCTAGGTATTTTATTCTTTTTGTTGCAATGGTAAATGGGAGGGTTTCCTTAATTTCTCTTTCTGATTTTTTGTTGTTGGTGTATAGGAATGTGAGATTTCTGTGCATTAATTTTGTATCTTGCAACCTTACCAAATTCTTTGATTAGCTCTAGTAGTTTTCTGCTGGCGTCTTCAGGATTCTCTGTGTATAGTATCATGTCATCGGCAAACAGTGACAGTTTTACTTCTTCTTTTCCAATTTGTATTCCTTTTATTTCTTCTTCGTCTCTGATTGCTGTGGCTAGGACTTCCAAAACTATGTTGAGTAAGAGTGGCAAGAGTGGACATACTTGTCTTGTTCCTGATCTTAGTGGAAATGCTTTCAGTTCTTCACCAGTGAGAATGATGTTGGCAGTGGTCTTTATTATGTTGACGTAGGTTTGCTCTATGCCCACTTTCTGGAGAGTTTTTATCGTACATGGATGTTGAATTTTGTCAAAAGCTTTTTCTGCATCTATTCAGATGATCACCTGGTTTTTATTCCTTAATTTGTTAATGTGCTATATCACATTGATTGATTTGCCTTGCATCCCTGGGATAAATCCCACTTGATCATGGTCTATGATCTTTTAATGTGCTGTTGGATTCTGTTTCCTAGTATTTTGTTCAGGATTTTTGCATCTATGTTCATCAGAGATATTGGTCTGTAATTTTCCTTTTTGTGATATCTTTGCCTGATTTTGGTATCAGGGTGATGGTGGCTTTGTAGAATGAATTTGGGAGTGTTTCTCCCTCTGCAATTTTTTGGAAGAGTTTGAGAAGGATCAGTGTTAGCTCTTCTCTAAGTGTTTGATAGAATTCTCCTGTGAAGCCACCTGGTACTGGACTTTTGTTTGTTGGAAGATTTCTTAATTACAGTTTCTATTTCATTGCTTGTGACAGGTCTATTTATGTTTTCTAATTCTTCCTGGTTCAGTCTTGGAAAATTGTACCAAGAATTTGTCCATTTCTTCGTGGTTTTCCATTTTCTTGGCATATAGTTGTTTGCAGTAGTCTCTTATAATCCTTTATATTTCTGCAGTGTCAGTTGTGATTTCTCCTTTTTCATTTCTAATTTTATTGATTTGCGTCCTCTCCCTTTTTTTCTTGAGTCTAGCTAAGGGTTTATCAATTTTGTGTATCTTCTCAAAGAACGAGTTTTAGTTTTATTGATCTTTGTTATTGTTTTCTTCATTTCTATTTCCTTTATTTCTGCTCTGATCTTTATGATTTCTTTCCTTCTACTGACTTTGGATTTTCTTTGTTCTTCTTCCTCTAGTTGTTTTAAGGGTAGGGTTAGATTGTTTATTTGAGGTTTTTCTTGTTTCATTAGATCAGGTTGTATTGCTGTAAACTTTCCTCTTAGAACTGCTTTTGCTGCTTCCCATAGGTTTTGGGTCATCGTGTTTTCATTTTCATTTGTTTCTAAGTATTTTTTAAATTTCTTTGATTTCTCCAGTGATCTCTTGATTATTTGGTAGCACACTGCTTAGCCTCTGTGTATTTGTGTTTTTTACAGTTTTTTTCCTGTAATTGATTTCCATTCTCATAGCATTGTGGTCAGAAAAGATGCTTGATACGATTTCAATTTTCTTAAATTTTCCAAGGCTTGATTTGTGATCCAAGATGTGATATATCCTGGAGAAAGTCCATGTGCACTTGAGAAGAAAGCATATTCTTCCACTGTTGGGTAGAATGTTCTATAAATATCAATTAGATCTATCTGGTCTACTGTGTCATTTAAAGCTTGTGTTTCCTTCTTTATTTTTCTGTTTGGATGATCTGTCCATTGGTTTAAGTGGGGTATTAAAGTCCCCTACTATTATGGTGTTACTGTCAAGTTCTCCTTTCATGGTTGTTAGCATTTGCCTTATGTATTGAGGTGCTCCTATGCTGGGTGCATAAACATTTATAATTGTTATATCTTCTTCTTGGATTGATCCTTTGATCATTATGTAATGTCCTGCCTTATCTCTTGTAACAGTCTTTATTTTAACGTCTATTTTATCTGATACAAGTATTGCTACTGCAGTTTTCTTCTGATTTCCATTTATATGGAATATCTTTTTCCATCCCTTCACTTTCAGTCTTTATGTGTTCCTAGGTCTGAAGTGGGTCTCTTGTAGACAGCGTATCTATGGGTCTTGTTTTTGTATCCATTCAATCAGTCTTTGTCTTCTGGTTGGGGCATTTAATCCATTTACATTCAAGGTTATTATTGATATGTATGTTCCTATTACCATTTTCTTAATTGTTTTGGGTTTGTTTTAGTGGGTCTTTCTCTTCTCTTTTGTTTCCCACTTAGAGAAGTTTCTTTAGCATTTGCTGTAAAGCTGGTTTGGTGGTGCTGAATTCTCTTAGTTTTTGCTTGTCTGAAAAGCTTTTGACTTCTCCATCGAATCTGAATGACATCCTTGCTGTGGAGAGTAATCTTGGTTGTAGGTTTTTCTCTTTCATCGCTTTAAGCATATCCTGCCACTCCCTTCTGGCCTGCAGAGTTTCCACTGAAAAATCAGTTGATAACCTCATGGGGATTCCTTTGTATGTTATTTTTTGCTTTTCCCTTGCTGCTTTTAATATTTTTTCTTTCAATTTAAATTTTGTTAGTTTGGGCTTCCCTGGTGGCGCAGTGGTTGAGAGTCTGCCTGCCGATGCAGGGGACACGGGTTCGAGCCCCGGTCTGGGAGGATCCCACATGCCGCGGAGCAACTGGGCCCGTGAGCCACAGCTACTGAGCTTGCGTGTCTGGAGCCTGTGCTCCGCAACGAGAGGCCGCAACAGTGAGAGGCCCGCGCACAGCGATGAAGAGTGGCCCCTGCTCGCCGCAACTGGAGAAAGCCCTCGCATAGAAACGAAGACCCAACACAGCAAAAATAAATAAATAAATACATTTAAAAAAAAATAATAATAAATTTTGTTAGTTTGATTAATATGTGTCTTGGTGTGTTTTTCCTAGGGTTTATCCTGTATGGGACTCTCTGTGCTTCCTGGACTTGGGTGACTATTTCCTTTCCCATGTTAGGGAAGTTTCCAACTATAATCTTTTCAAATATTTTCTCAGACATTTTTTTTTTTCTCTTCCCTTCTGGGACCCCTATAACTCGAATGTTGGTGTGTTTAGTGTTGTCCCAGACATCTCTGAGATTGAGATTGTCTTCAATTCTTTTCATTCTTTTTTCTTTATTCTGCTCCTCGGCAGTTATTTCTACCATTTTGACTTCCAGCTCACTTATTCGTTCTTCTGGCTCACTTATTCTGTTATTGATTCTTTCTAGTGTAGTTTTTATTTCAGTTATTGTGTTGTTCAACTCCATTTGTTCTTTAGTTCTTCTAGATCTTTGTTAAACATTTCTTGTATTTTCGCAATCTGTGCCTCCATTCTATTTCCAAAATTCCGGATCATCTTTACTATCATTACTCTGAATTCTTTTTCAGGTAGATTGCCTATTTCCTCTTGATTTATTTGGTCTGGTAGGTTTTTACCTTGCTCCTTCATCTGTGACATATTTTTTTGCTGTCTTTCTTTCTTTTTTTTTTTTTTTTTTAAATGAGTGGGAGTTCCTGTTTTACTGTTTGTTTGGCCTGAGGCTTCCAACACTGGTGTTTGTAGGCTTTTGGGTAGAGCTGGGTCTTGGTGCTGAGATGAGGAACTCTGTGAGACCTCACCCTGATGAATATTCCCTGGGGTCTGAGGATCTCTGTTAGCCCAGTGGTTTGGACTTGGAGCTCCCACCGCAGGAGCTCCAGCCCAACTCCGGGCTCGTGAATAAAGATCCCGCAAGCCATCGGTTCAATTCAGGGTTCCTCCCATCTCCTTGGGTGTGAGAGTCCCCTACCAGTGGCCAGCAGGTGCCCTAGTTGTGGGGAGATGCTAACTCTATGTCTTCCCACACCACCAACTTGACTCTGCCTGTCATCTCCAGATTCTTAATCACATCTGCAAAGACCCTTCTGCCACAGAAGGCAACATTGACAGGCTCCAGGAACTAAGAATGTGAGCATATTTGCAGGCCATTACTCAACTTCCATAATCTCTGAATTTTCCTTTTAAAACTTATTCATTTACTCATTCATCTACCCACCCACTGACGCCCCTTCACTCCACAGGAGTTGGTTGGTCAGGCCATACAGTATGCCCAAGCAAACCGTATGTGATGAATTTTCAAAAGATGTGCTGACAAATTCTGATCAATATGTAAAATTGATTTTTACTGCAAATGAGTATCCATTCTGACAGGATGATGTTTCTCAGAAACAAACAAACAAACAAACATTGAGCAGAGTAGGTAATACAGTACTGTATAGATTAGGATAATTAGCTGCCAGTTAAAGGGCAGATAGTGCTTAACATTAAAGGTGTGCTAGAGAAATGTATCAAATTTTCTGGAATGTACAGACCGTGTTTACAGGAAGATAAAGGAATTTCCCTTATGAGCATGTTAAAGACCATGCCAAGGATAGAAAATGGCCCAACTCAAACTGCAGCATGTCCACAGTGAGACCAAATGAATAAAGTACAAATAATAACTGTGGAAGCTTCCAGAGATGCTGTGGCAAGCTGTTCCTCTCTAGTGGTGATTGTATTGTAATTATCGTAATGTGTTTTGTGTTGCTGACTTTCTGTCTTTTCACACCAGTATGGACCCCTGGTCCTGGGGATGGAGGCATCTTTCCATAATTTTTGGGTAGAGGTTGGGGAGGGAGGGAAATGCCTATGTATCACAGGATTCTGTTCGGAAGAAAAAGAGGGAAACTCTTTCAGTTAATGCACTAAGAGGGGGTACCACAGCATCTCTGCACAAAAACACAGTCACTTGGGGCTATTGGTACCTTGGTTTAAAGTGCTCCACAGGATGGCAGCTTATACCTGAATTTTTCTCACACAAGGTCTCTCTCAAGTGAATTTCTATATGTACAACCCAGTCCCTATTTCAAGTAAAACCATTTAAAGTAAACTTTTCAAATTCAGTGAAAATCATCCAGCCATTCTCACACTTTCATGAAAACAATGAGAATGTGAAGCTTCCCCTTTATTTTTAGTTTGTTTATCCTGTGTAAAGTTCTAGAAGCAAGCACACTCACTAAAGGAAAAGAAGAGCTGGAGGTGGGTGGGGGGCAGGGAGACAGTGGCAACATTACTGTGAGTGAGTAGTGTGAAGAAGAAAATATTTTCAGGACAAAACCTCAAAATAAAATTTGAGTGCCCCAAGTAAACACAAATGAAGCAACAACAAGTGACAAAAATGGCTAACTGGAGATAAATTTTTTTCTACATTTCTAATCACATCACAAATAGCCTCCAATAAAGAAGCATTTTAACAGGTGCACGCTAAATAAATGCTTTTTACTTTGATTTAAATTCAAGTGTTATGCCTTGTCCAATAACTGTAATGGGAGAAAGACTGTATATCCTGAATGCTACATTTGAATTAGGTGGCATTTCTCTTCCTGGTATCAATTTCAGACATTCATATAAATCTTAAAAAAAAATGATAAAGTTACTGACCTAAAAGCATCCAAATAAACATATACACATTTCTATAAAATGTGTGCTATGAATTTAAAATTACAAGTAACATAGAAGGAAAGATCGATACTTATAATTAGTGAGATATAAATTTGAAATAGGGGAACTTATTAATATTTTAATCTTTCTGATAATTCTTTCAAACTACCTAATATTTTTATACCAGCAAATATTGCCTCAAGGACTCAAATAAAATCTAAATCATAATGATCACCCATTTAACTAATTTATTAAATCAAACACGTTCAATTATACACTAAATTTAATGATATGACCAGAATAAAGGCAGAGCTACAAATTTCAGTGAGAATTAAGAATATTATTAAAGGTCTTTTAACTTGTTATCTACTTGATCAGGGATACTCAAAACATGCTTGGCCCTCTTAGTTCTCTAGTATCAGGGTTTCCCCAACCAAAGATAATAGTTACCATAGCATTTGCACAAGGTACCCACCTCTCAAAGAATAGACAGCCAATATCTCATCTAATTCTTCAAGCAACTTGAGAAAGAGAGGTGTCCCTGTCCACACTTTTGATATGAGGAACCAAGCATTGAGAGATTTAATAACTTGCTCAAGATTACAGAACTAGCGATTGACAGAAGAACCCCAAAGCCTATAAACAAATTGCTGAAATCCAAGGACTTCCTATATATCCAGGCTTCTCAACACAGATTCCATGTCAGAATTTGCCATGGAAGTTTTCAGAAAAATACTTGTCCAGGCACAGTCCGCAGAAATACCGTGGCCCCAATGTCTTGCTGTTAATACACATCTCCAAGTCATCATGATGTCTACTGTATGTGCAGAAGTTCTAGTCTCTGTATTTCAAGGGATCCTGGGGGTACATTAGGACTGAAACTCCTGTCTTTTAGTAACAGCAGATCACAATGTTATCATAACTACTTGAAATAGATGGCATGCCTACAACATTAAGGTGCCTTCACATATGTGACCACATGTGACATAACATTAACTTGGCAAGGGTGGCAGGGAGACACTGGTTGTTATACCCAATTAAGGTTTAAGCCAACTGACACAAAGGAAGCATTGAGGCAGGAGACAGATGGGCTTCAGGTTAGACATTTACAGCCAGACTCCTGTTTATGCTTCCAGATAGAAATAACAACAGAATAAATAGCTGGACTTTGCCTCTGGTGGACAATTTAAGATAACAGTAATGGCAGGGGCAGAGAGGAGCTGAGCCCTGCCCAGATAAGAGATAAAGGGAATCACATAAGTGATTCAAACTACCACTCTCTCAGCCTGCCCATGAGTGTCAATTCACACATACTCTTTTCCTCCTAATAAACACTTTACTTGTTTCACTACTTTCTGTCTTTTTGTGAAAATTCATTTCTACAAAGCTGACGGGCCAGGGCCTTGTCACTGGCCTTGTGGTCTTGTGGCTAGGATTCAGCCCTCTCACTGCCACGGCCTGACTTCAGTCTCTGCTTGGGGAATGAAATCCTACTTCAAGCCGATACAGGTTGAGGCCACCCAAGATCAGTATCAACTTCCTGACCTTGAAGGCAACTCAAACATTCTACAACCCAGTCCTTCTGTTTCATTAACAAGAAGTCTAAGGTCCAGAGAGCTACTCTGACTTTCTCAAGATCACTCACTAGAAAACAAGGGTGCTCATTAGAATTCAGCTCCTAAAATTCCATATGCAATGCGTTACTTCCAGTACCCACTTGGCCTGCCCCCAGCCTTCTTACTTTAAGCACCATTTTCCCATTATTTTCACTCTGCCAATCACACAGATAATAAACAGAGAATGAGAATTTTGGAGCTGAAAGATTCCTACCGGGCAATTTTGAGTACTTCCTGAGGGCCATACACTTTCTATGTTGTCTTGTTAGAGAGACCACAGTGATCCAGTGTCCCCAAAACTGCAGAAAATGTGACTTGCTCCAGGTCACACTGCAGGACTGAAGCAAGGCCAGGACCCTGGGGTCTCCAGACTTCACACCAGGATGACGAGCGCACCGGGAGCAGTTCCCCAACCACAGTCACCTTCATGGTGTTGGTCACATCTTACGCCCCCCCTGTACTATCACTTGGTGTTTATCTTCTTTACATCTGCTCAGTTTGTCTTTAAATTACTTTGAAATAGTGGAAATTTTCTATCCCTACTAGCAAACCAGTATCACCTACCAAAGATAGAGAGTTAACCTTGTTAACCTTGAAACAAAAGAGATGTTAAACTTTTGCTAGAAGGGATCCCTGCCTGAGGCTCTGAGCCTGGGGCCTGTGCACAAGCTGTTGAAAAGATTACAAGCACAAGAAAGGTGGTAAAACTTCCCTTTGGCTAATGAGCAGAACAAAAAGAAGACAAAGGGAATAAGTCCCAAGCTTGCCAGAAATGCCAGTTTAGTGTAGTGGTATTGACAACACGGATGCTCTGCTTGAAAGGGGATTAAAGGAGGTGAAGCTCTGCCTTCTTCCCCTTCCCCAAGAAGCCCTGCTCTGCACAGTTATACACAAATGGCAGATGAAGAGCCTTTGAATCTACTGTATGACTTGACTTGATTACTTGAGGATTATTCATTTTTTTAACTTAACTTTTCGCTTTCTTTAAGGTAATCACTTTTAACTCGCTTCTCTTTTTACTTAGCTGATGATAGTTTGGTGCATTTGTTTCTGTTTCTTTTTTTTTTGGTTAACATGGTTACTAAACCCACATCTTCAACGTATTAAAATCCCTTGGAGAGCAAGAGGGTTTTCCCTTTTCTTGAATACAGGCATCAGTGAAGTGCATGTGATGATCATGAGCCTTCTAGATATTCATGAATTCACTCCAAAGGTCATATAAAAGTGACCAGATTATTTCCACAGTGTTAATATGTCCCTCTAATTCTCATTCTTAGTACTCAAAGAACATGTCAGCACTTTATACGCAGAGAGTAAAATAGCAACCTGGAGTTTTTTCATATTATTCATATACGTATTTTTATACATGATTAAAGGAAGGAAAACATGACAGAAATTTAGAAATATGAAGGCATGATACATATCTTATAATTACATTTTATTGTGTTCTGTTAAGTGACCAGAGGGTTTTTGAAGACAAAGATGCTTCCAAATTAAATTATTATTATTAAACCCCTTAAGCCTCATACTAACTTTAGACTGTCACTAGAAGCTTTTGATAAATTAAATAATACGCAGTATATAAGCATTAGACATAGTTTAATATATTTAAAATAGATTCTCACACATCTGTAAGTGCAGACTAAGACTTGAAATGTTTTAAATACATTTTTCCTTTAGTGAAAATGTTCTGTTTTGATTTGTTTTTCAGAAATCTAATTAATGAAAGCTACAGAGCAATAATCTAGCATAGAGAAATGCCTTGAGAGTTGGGATTTTTTTAATGCTTACCTCTAAATTCATTCTGTTGCTAAAAATGATTTTTTTTTACTTTGAATCTAATAGGATTTGGTGAATAAAATAATAATGTGAATATGTAGCTAAATTTCCAATAGTAGAAGAAATTTCACATGTAATAAACCAAACCAAAAGGGAATTAATAATACGGAGTCAAACTACAATGTCCATTTCAGAATGAAATTGAATCAGTGTTCCTTGCCCTGCAAGGAGGGTATCTGTTGGAGCAAAGGGGACCAAGAAGATTAGCTTTACAGGATCATCATGTTATGTTACACTTTTATTGAATGTACTTACATTTTGAACTATACAATTGTTCTTGTAATGTTTCCAAATGTATATAATCATCAGCCATGTAATGGCAGGTTTCTACTTAAGTTTTGCAATCAAAGGAGAACAGAAATCAAATACATCTAGTGTGGGCACTCCACATCAATTAAAACAAAACAGATAAGCATTTGACCATCAGTTACCAGTAAATTTACCAATGTACTACACTTTACATGCATCCCCCTGACCGATCATACAGTAAATGGTAATTACTTTACATTGAAAAGATGCACAGGGACCTCCCTGGTGGTCCAGTGGGTAAGACTCCATACCCCCAATGCAGGGGGCCTGGGTTCAATCCCTGGTCAGGGAACTAGATCCCACATGCATGCCACAACTAAGAAGCCCGCATGCCGCAACTAAGACCCAGTGCAGCCAAAATAAATAAAGAAATATTTTTTTAAAAAAAGAAAGAAAGGAAGATGCACCGTCTCCCTCACCAGAATTCTCTCCCTCTGCCAAGAGCTACCAGCAGTAGTAACCATCAGCTAAGGGATGGGGCCGGAGTAAAACATATTCCTGTGCTGTGACCATATCTCCCCTCCGTTGAAGAAGAGACATGTAAAAATGCTTTCTAGAGGAAGCATTTTCTGAGGCTAAAGAAATGCATCCATTTTTTTCCACCACCTTTCCATTAGTGGACCCCAAGAACTGAAAAATCACACTCTACTTTCCGAATTTAAAATTGATAGAACCTGGCAATGTTAATTATGTAAGTGAGAGAAGACAAGAAGTGGAAAATGCCGGAAGCAAATGTGGAAAATGAGGCTCAAGTTGTCCTCACTGAGTCTTCCCAGCCGCTTCATGTACATTACAGTACCCTCGGCTCCCAACGCTGCCCATCCTCCTTTCTGGCTGTATTTTTCTCACTAGGACTTATCATTCTGTAACACAGTGTCTACTTTATATCTCATCTTCCTTATTGCCTTCTGTCTTCCCCATAAAATGAACTCCACAAGGGAAGGGATTTGGGGTTGTCTCATTCACTGCTGTGTCCCCAGCAGTGGACGATGCCCACTATATTTACAATATATTCCCAGGATCTAGTTCAGGGGTCTGTCACCTTTTTCAGTTCAAGTGTCAGATGGTAGATATTTCAGGCTTTGCAAACCACATAGTCTCTATTGCAACTACTTAACTCGGACACTGACGGGCCACAGCAGCCATAGACAATATGTAAATGAATGGGCATGGCTGTGTTCTAATAAAACTTTATTTTAAAAAAACCCAAAAATACAGGCAGAAGGCCAGATTAGGCCCAGGGCTGTAGCTTGGCAACCCTGAACAGGAACATATTTTTCATATAGTAGGTGCTGAATAAATATTTAAGTAAGTGAATAAATGAGTGTGATATCCCTAAATAAGCGAGCCCTCCTGTTTACCACCCAGATCAAAGCAGTCTTACAAAAGACAACTACTATCAGCTGCTTTAAGGTAACAGGTATTAAGTGATATTAAAAACATGCAGTTTGTCCTGAATGATTGGGAATGGTCTCCGCTGAAGGAGAACCAGTTATCTGTCACCAAGTGGTCTAAGTTTCATTTTGAATAAGAGCCAACACACCATGGTAAAGCAATTATACTCCAATAAAGATGTAAAAAATAAAATAAAATAAAATAAAATAAGAGCCTGTTTGCATCTAACATGTGACCGTGGAGAAAGAGGAACAAAGAGGAAGAGAAATTTGTTCCTGTTCCTGTTAGGAGCATATATGCACAGATGTGCAGGGGAAAAGTCTCAAGTACTCAGTATATATTATTTTCTTCCAAGGCCAGAGCTCTTCAAAATATTAGAACCACCTGGGAGCTTCTGTAAAAAACAGATTCTAGGAACTCACTTCAGATATACAGTAGAATTCTTCCAAAGATTAGAGACAAGAATATGGATTTTTCAACACAGCCAGGTTTGAGATCCACTACTATGTCCTGACTAAATCACCTGTCGCTACTGTATTAGGTTCCCAGAGGAAACAGAATCCACCTCAGATGGTCCCAAAGCAGAGGCTCTATTAAAGTTTTCTTAACAGAGGAGCAAGTAGGGAAAGGAACCAGCAAGGGACATGGAGGCACTCAGAGTAGAAACAGCAGGAAGCCAGGGCATCCCTGCTACCCAGAGGGCAAGGGGAGGCTGGGCTGGAGGTGGGCGACCAGGAAGGGTAGCCATGGTCAACTGCAGTGCTCAGTCAGGGGAGAAGCAGGGGAGACGATCCCAACTGCTTTCTGCTTCAGTCCTCCAACTTCCGGCCTAACCATCACAGTAGTCAATCCCAGATCCAAGGGAGACCGGGCAGTGTAGCACACAGGACAGAAAGGGACGGTGAAAGGGGCAGAGTAATCAACACACTGATCGATGACAATCAAAACAAAATCATCCTGGCTGAGTACAGACACGAATCTCTGAAATTCCATACACTCTTACACGGAGGATTACAAAAAAGACCAATGATCAGGATGTTCCCCGTGGGTGCACAATGACATATTCCAAGCCAAAACTCTGTCCTGATTTATGCTGTGGTCTTTTCTAGGGGGAGCTTCCCCACCCAGGTCACAGGCTTCAAATATTGGAACCAACAGTCCCCCTGGAGTCAGCAATAAATGAAAATGGTGCCTTTAATTTCAAATTATTAAGTAACACATTGATGAATAACCATGGCGTGATTCGCTAATTCAGGACCTCAGGGCACAGTGGAAGAATCCATCCGTTGTCTGCTCAAGTCATTCTTTCTCCCAGCAACTTTAAAAACAACCAAGGAAAATTACTGTCCCTTAGTGAAGCCTAGTGAATTTCATATGCATTTAATGAGGTAACTGCCAGCTCAAGGAGGAGAACCATGACAAATAGTTGTTCTTTTCAAATTAGAAGAATAGACTATTCAGTGAGCAATACTGATGTTTCTCCTGCCTACTTACACAGGAGTTTTCCTTTTTTTTTTTTTTTTTTTTTTTTTAGTTTAGCTAACTGTTTTAACATTTAATGAAGCTTTTGTGACCACTGTTCTCTGGCTGAAAAAGACAGCCACAAGCAGCCTTCCTATGGGCAAAACATACCTTATTCCTCACCAGAGGCCACTGGCGATCCACACCACCACCAGAGGATTTTAACGAAAACATCTTATGCGCAAACAGAAAAGCAAACCGAGAATATGGATCACCAGGCAATGCCTCTTACTGATCATAAAGGTGCTTTACCTTAACCTATAGTAATGATCCTAGCCCAGCGGCTCAGAGCAGGCAGAACTCACTTCTTTTAAACCGAGGAACAGCCTGAAGTGTGATAAACGAGTTAGGCTTGGGGAGGAGGTCTAGTGGGTAACTAGCAGCAGAAAGTACAGAATCTTGAGACTGTACAGCTATTCCGTTTGCATCTCTACCTGTCTTCAAGGGAACATCCAAGCAAAAAAGGGGAGTGGGAACCAAGCTGGCCACCCTGTTTGCCTGTGATTCTATCTTAGTCGTGTCCCCTCCTCTGATGCCCCCGGCCGCTTCACACACAGTTGAAGAAACTCAGAAGATGACACACATTTTGTAGCTACTAGTGAACTATATATATATATGTGTGTGTGTTAATGTTTCTATAGATCTTTAAAAATTTTTGTGTCATATACGGCAAGTAAACATTCTTACTGTAGACAAGGACCAGAAGGCAAAGACAAAACCATTTTATCTGGTATGATCAAGATTAAAACTTCATGGCCTTGGAATTTCAAATAATTTATAGTTGACTGTAGTAAGCTACATAATGGATCTGATGAGCTCATCAATATATTTGGCAAACATGGTTGTGCAATGTGGCAATAACATATTTCCAATCTCCAGGTCTTCTTGATAATTCACTCTGTGTTTCACAAACAATTGGGCTCCCGGGTTTCCAAGGGATTCTAAGCACATCGCTCAGGCTGACAGAGCAAGTATTCCAGACAATTGGTTCCCTGAGGGTCAAGACAGGGATGCTCGATCAGGATTCAAACGGGTCATAAACCCTTCATGGATCTCTCTCAAGTGGGTGGTGATGTCTCCCTAGGGCCGCTCATCATTTGCTGCTACAGTCAAGCACTTGTCATTATAGACAAACACCCCGTCAGTCTTAGGTACTCATCCAATCAAGTCTTACTGCAACCAGGGAAGAGAATCAGCAGTACAAAGAAGTCCAAAGAGAAAAATTAGGCATGTGTGTCTATTCAGGCATGACTGCTCACCGCTATGCACTTCATTTCTCTATCTGCGCTTTCAGCATTACCACAAAATTCATCACCTGTTTACCTATTCTGATTGCAGACATCTAAATCGTTCTAGGACCATATATATCAAAAGCCCTAAAACACCAAACCCATTTCTAGGAATTTATCCTAAGGAAGTAACTGGACAAGTGCCTAAAAGATGTATGTACAAGGTTGTTTACTGCAGTGTTCTTTACAGAAGCAAAAGATTGGAAACACATCAATCTCAGTTTCGTTGTCCCCTGAGTTGGACTGCAAAATCTTATTTACACCTGTCACATTTACATCTTGCCACCTAAGGCCAGAAGCAGACTATATACGGCTTTCAGCTAAAGGAACATCACAGTCCTGAGTGCTCTGGAAAACAGAAAGCCAACGTTGTATGTACTTTAAAGCAGAAGCTCCAGCCTCCCGTCTTGCTCACATCTCTTAGTTCCCTGAAAGGTGGCCAGACCTAATTTTTATTGCACAAAAACAGCACGTCAAACACTGCTTATTAAAAGCTCTTCCAAGTCTTTCTGTTGCACCAGGCCCCTCTGCGTGCCTGGCATGGGTTCGAAGACCCTGCATGATCTAAGTCCTTCTTACCTCCCCAGCCCACCTACCCTGCTGCTCCTCTCCTCTCCCACACTGTGCTCCAGCCACATTGGATTTCACCAAGCACTCCTACCTTTAGGCCTTTGCACATGCTGTTCATTCATTCGGCCTGGAATGCCCTTCCTCTTTTTTTTTTTTGAGGTACGCGGGCCTCTCACTGCTGTGGCCTCTCCCGTTGCGGAGCACAGGCTCTGGACGCGCAGGCTCAGCGGCCGTGGCTCACGGGCCCAGCCGCTCCGCCGCATGTGGGACCTTCCCGGACCGGGGCCCGAACCTGTGTCCCCTGCATCGGCCGGTGGACTCTCAACCACTGCGCTACCAGGGAAGCCCAGAATGCCCTTCCTTAACTTCCTCAGCCCAGCTACTCCGACCTGCCCTGTCACTCTCAGAGGCCTGTCCTCACTCCTCTCCCACTCTTTCCATGGCGGGGCCCAGTGTCCTCCCCCCATGCATGTGTTTCCACGCTTGTTGGTACCTTACACAGGATATTGTAACTGTCTGTGTTCTTATCTGTCTTCCCCGTGGCACTGTTAAGCACCTTGGAGGCAGAGAATTTGGCTTGCTCATGTTACAGAAGACAAAAAATACATTTGGGGGCCATCTCCAACCTCTACTCCCGCGTCTGTCCTGGGTTGCTGGTCCTCAGTGGTTTCTTCCTCACTCCCAATTCCTTAATATAGAAACAGACTCCACTGACTCAGGAAGCCCACTCCCAGAGTTGCTGCTCCTGCATCTCCCACATTTTTCAGGTACAATCGTCCTGAATGCACGGGCCCCCCCTCACCAGCTCTATTATGTACCAAAAGGAGGGGTGGGTCGAACAGAGGAAATGCAAAGTAGGACAAGTACCATTAGGCTATTTTATTCCTCAGTGCTTCTTAAGCATCAGAATGCCACAGGGGTGCGTGGATTTACCTCTACTACATGCCAGTGCCACTCTAAGCGCTTTACATACATGAACTCATGTGGTATTCACAGCTACCTGAGGAGGCATGTCCCACTACTATCTCTACTTCAGATAGGAGAGGTTAAAAAAAATCACTTACCATCTCCAAGCTTATAAATGGCAAAGCCAGGATTTGAACCGAGACAGCCTGGCTGCCCCATCTGTGCCTTTAAACACCAACCAGTGCTGCCCTTCCAACATACCTGAGAGAATTTAGCCCCCGGGCCTAGACAAAGGAGATGGCTTAGACTAGACTATCTGAGCAGTGGAGGAAAATGTGAGCCCGTGGTATCATCAGAGAGAAAGCCGACTCAGACTAAGGAACAGGAAGGCTAGCAAATGGACACAGTGGAACAGAAACTGACAAAGATGAGAGGGACAAACTAGCCCAACTGCCGCATCATCTTCCTCCCCAAGGGCGTGGCATGAGCTGGGAATAGATGTTAAGAATCACACCACTTCTGAATCTCACCTATGCAGGCAGAGCCGGTGGGAGCCTCCAAGGGGCTAAAGGGAAGGCCAAGTAACTCACTGGGTAATTTTCCTCCCACTGCTATCATGCCAGGGATCCCATGGTACAAAAAGGCAACTATTTGAGGAAGAACCACTTTTAACAATCCGAGGCTTTACATACCCAACTTCTACCCCTCTAAGCCATGCCTCGACTCCTTCCACCTCTACCACAACCAGGAATTTGCTCTCCAGAAACAAAGATGACAGAAATAAAGCAGAAACACAGAGATGCTATCACAGCTGACTCAGAGAAACATTTGTACCTGCCCCCCCCCCCCTTATCTCAAAACTTGGCTTGACTGACATCGACTACCCATGGACATCACTTAACAAAAGATTCTAAAAACTTTAGGAAACATTTATTGAAAGAAATCTCCATTTCCGGGATCCTATGACTGTATTCCAAGGTAATAAAATATAAATGAGAATAAAGAACAAGCTAATAAACTGAATTGAAGGCTGCATTTCAATAATAAGGTTTGGGAGCCACTTACTAACCACGTGTATCTCACTCTCATGACTTATAACATGGGCTAAATTACTTAACAGAAATGAAAGCTCATGCTGCTTCTGTTATCCAATGCAGATGCTTTTTGGAGTTGAACAATGTGGCATTTGCTTCAGAGTGCTTGTATCTAATCAATATGTAATGCTAAATGTGATTTAAAATCAATTTAATTGTACTCTTGCTCTCCCATGAGTCAAGGGGGAAACAAAAGGTAACATCTGAGATATGAAACCATTCAACTATTTCCCAAAGAAGGCATAGATCTCTTGCTTCTAATGTAGTCTAAGACGTAGATACAGTTGGTTCATACTACAAACTTCACATTACGAAAAGAATTGTGCTGAAGCAGCTAGGATATTGTACCCTGAAAGGTATATGTCAACTCTGTTTCTTTTCTTTCAAACAATTTAAGTATTAAAAGCTTCCTCACTTGTTATAAATGTTTTCCAAATTACAGGAAATTTTAAAAGAAAAAGGATATAATAGTACATGTAAAACATATATTTTATTTCCTATAGTATTATGTACTTCCTAAGTATAAGGATCCCTATATGTAATATTTGCTACCCTACATATTTTCTGTATATAATTTGTAACAATTATACACACACACAGAGAGCTAACCTTGAGTGTTTACAATGGTCTGGACTTGGCGATACCCATAGCATCCATCCATCTGACCAACAGTTACTGATTCCCAACTCCGTGCCAGGTTATATTATTTACACTTAAAGAAAATTAGGCTGAGAGAGCTTTTAAAAGTAGCCAGTTCAGGACTCAACTATCTAATGATGCAATAGAATCCAGAAACTCTACCTTATGTAAAGATGTTTATACAACCAAAATAGCCACTAAGTTTCCCTTGAGTTTCAGTCCAAATTTCAAGTGTCCTACTTGTAAAAATTACATATCAATTAAACCAACTGACTATTCGTGGTTAACATAAATATAGCCTCTGAGTAATGCTTACTAGTTTCTTTTTCTGTGTACATTCAAACAACTGTGCAGTTACGGTTCTTGAAGAACATAATTTTTTAATGCCTTTTCTAACAGCGATTGAAAATAGCCCTATAAAACATACCCACGTAAAATCTGCCTTTTTTAAAAACTTGGATTTAATTTACAAAATTATGAAATAACAAAGTAAAGTTGTATTAAAAGACCACCTAAAGTACTAGATGAAGTTAATTAGGATAGAAATACTTTGTTATATAAGAATAAAGCAAATGACTGAGCTACACCCACAGGATAACCCACCCTCTGATTTGTAAAGTTCAAAAAAAAAAAAGTAGTTCACAAGAAAATTGGTCAATTTTATGGTTTATGTGTTGGAATAGAGACAAAACGACATAACTCTCATAAACTTAGAATTTAAAAATATCCTTAGAAGTTGTCATATTTTGAGCAAGGAAAACCTGAATTGCACCAAAAGTCTCTAGAAAAATTTTAACCCTAAGTATATTCTTACAAATGGTCCCAAATTAATATTCCCTCTTCACCACAGTTTCAGAATAAATTGGGCTGATGCCAGGCAATGCAGTAGACAACCTGATGATCTCTGCTGGGTATTTGATAATCTTTCCTTTACATTCTGGCAAAATACCCTCATAGGCTCAAAAATGTTTCACTATGCCCTAATTAAGGATCTAGAGTTGCACTGTACAGTGGGGTAGCCCCTGGCTACATGTCAAGATTGCACCCGTGACATGTGGCCAGTCTATACTATATGCTCTAAGTGTAAAATATACACTGGATTTCAAAGACTCATTACAGAAAAAGAATACAAAGTATCTTATTAATTCTTTATACTGATTACATATTTAAGTATTTTAGACATACTAAATCGAATAAACTATATTAAAATTAAATTCACCTATATACCTTTTTACTTTTTAAATGTGACGATTAGAAGATTTTAAAATTACACTTGTGGCTTACATTTTATTGGGCGGTACTGGTATAGAGGGTTAAAAAAAAAGAAAAAAGATGGTGAGCTCCTACTTCTGGCTAAGAACTTTTTTTTTTAATATGTTAAATTACCAGTTACATTTTTTCAGATTAAATGTGCACGTTTTAACACAGAACATATTCTGACAGATCTGACAAAAAGCATGAAAAACGTGTGCTTTGTATTATTACAATTATTTTTCAGATAACAACAGCTGTTTGCCTATACAAGCAAGAGGCTGTTTTTCCACATACCACCAAGTACCAGCATTCAATCACGAAAGAAAAATAATTCTCCCTGGACTTTCCCCACATGCTGTATGTCGGCAGCGAGCTGTGCATTCATATGTACTCTGAAAATCTGAACAAAGTCGGGTCTGCTTCCCGGCTGACTACTTTGCCACTTCTCTCCTAACATGGCAAGTACAAAGTGCTCGCATTGGGCTGACTCAGAAGCAAGTGAATCACTAAGGCCTATACAAAACCCCAACCGGACAGGTGAGCGCCATTTCTGCTCTTCCTTACTCACAAAGGAGATCAGAAGTCCATCTCTTGACGGACTGTGAAAGCACTGGGCAAAAGTCAACTGTTAAAGAACATATTCTTTGTCTTATGACACTGAAGAATCGCTTGAAAGTCTCTCACAAATCTCAAGATTCCATCAATCACACTGGTCAAGAACCACCTCACCTGTCAAAACCTAATTAGATCTGTGCTACCCAAAATGGAAGCGAACAGTCACATGTGGCTATTTAAGTTTAAATTACTTAAAATTAGAAATGCAGTTCCTCAGTCTCAGTAAGCACATTTAAAAAAAAATTTATTGAAGTATAGTTGATTTACAATGTTGTGTTAATTTCTTCTGTATAGCAAAGTGATTCAGTTATACTATATACTCTTTTTCACATTCTTTTCCATTACGGTTTATCACAGGATATTGAATATGGTTCCCTGGGCTATACAGTAGGACCTTGTTGTTTATCCATCCTATATATAATAGTTTGCATTTGCTAATCCCGAACTCCCAATCCTTCCCTCCCCTCCCCACCTTCGCAACCACAAGTCTCTTCTCTATGTCTGTGAGTCTGTTTTGTAGATATGTTCATTTGCATATTTTTGCTTCCACATATAAGTGATATCATATGGTATTTGTCTATCAGTAAGCACATTTCAAGTATTCAGTAACCACGTGTGACTGGTGGCTACTACAGAGGATGGTGTAGAACATTTCCATCATTGCAGAAAGCTCTGTTGGACAGTGTCAAATTAGATAACATGCAAAATATTAGCAATCCACAAAACTTAAAAAAGAAAGAAGTAGGATGGAGAGAGGATGTGACTGGAATGCAAACTAAGGGACTATTTTAAAACAACATATCCCATCATTGCAGTTACACTATGTCAAGCCAAACAAAAGGAACTCTGCATTGTTAGTGTGGTGAGCTCTTACACTATGCTCGAGATGAAGACAGAAAGTAAAGCACGTGGACAGAAATTTCATTTATAAATACTGGCTTGATACCTGCCATGGCCACACTCAGACTACAGCTGAGGCAAAAATTCAGCTACTGATGAACGTCACCTTTACTTTTCTGCAAGAGGAAGCTAGGCTCAGTAACATTTCTTCTTGGGCTAAGTTTACAGCTGAGACACTGGTTCTCTCCTTAATGTGACTAATTGTGGTACTGTGTATGCATTAGAGAATAAATGCTTTTTTATCCGAGGGTAGGAAAAACCACAATACTATGTGCATTTTCCCTTCCTTCTCATCCACTAGGAAGAACTGAAGCAATACCAGGGAGTTAAAATAGTCAAACAATGGTTAAAAGCCTGTCTCTGGAATCCAGAAGGCTGGTTTTTGTGGCTTCACTTCTTTCTGGTTACGTGAGCTTGCACTCTGCCTCAGTGTCCTCACCTACAAAGCCTACAAGAAATAACGTCTGAAAAATTCTTGGGGCACACAATTTCCGACAAAAGGAATGCTCAGCAAATGCAATCCTTCTTACTCTAATTATTAATTTTTAAAATGCCTAGCAATTTGGTCACAGTGACCATAAGTAAGTACAACTTAAATAACAACACTACAAAACTATGGCAACAATACCACAAACTGCCTGCATCCCCCCCACAGGCTGCTTTCAAGCTGCACAAGTTACTAGCATTGTACTGTACACATTCCTAGCACAGTGAGTTGCTCTAAAAACCCTGAGTTATGGTACTAGAAGAGAGGACTGAAATGAGAAATGAAACAGACACCAAAATCCTCCTTGGGAGACCACAAGAGATATGTGATCACTCAGGATTTCCAAAGAATCCAGAGACAGCAGGAGCATCGGAACACGGAGCAGGCACGAGAGACTGGAACGTCTGAAAGTCTCATAAAGAAAACAGTTAGCATTCATGGTCACGGGATACGATCAAACTTGGGGTATTCCTTGTAAAGACACTGAAGTGTACTCTGAAATGTGTAATCACCCATTACTGTCAAGCCTGAGCATTTCCAAGTTTGAAAAATCACATACCCAACTTTCTATTTGTAAAAATATTTCCATAACAAAGTTATTTTTTCCCATTTGTGTAGAGACCTGGAGAAAAGGGTCATGCCCCAGAAGCAGCAGAAGGCAAGATGAAATAAATTTCCTAGAGGAGCTTCAACAAACAGAAACATATATATGTTCTGCATCAATAAAATTAATCAGAGGAAACTGCCCCAATTCCACCACATTCCACTTCAAGACTACAGCTTTTCCATTAATCACTACTACCCTAGAGACATGCCTAACATTATAACAGTATATGATAGACCATATGCGCTCAATTTTCTACAACAGCCTGTACTACAAAAAGCTCTTACTGTCTCTGCAAATCATCAAAACATTCAAAAATTCCAATACTTTAACATCCAAAGTGTATACACCAGATTATCTCTTGTACCTGGAATTGACAGAAAAATCCTCCATCACACTCTGTCTTCTAAAAGTGAGTTCGGGAACTTCCCTGGTGGTCCACTGGGTAAGACTCCGCATTCCCAGTGCTGGGGGCCTGGGTTCAATCCCTGGTCGGGAAACTAGATCCCGCATGCATGCCGCAACTAAAGAGTCCGCATGCTGCAACGAAGATCCCATGTGCCACAACTAAGACCCGGCGCAGCCAAAATAAATAATAAATAAATATTTCTTTTAAAAAAGTGAGTTCAGAAAAGATGGTAAAGATCTCCAGTTACTAAACTTGTTAGATTCTGCTCAAGAAGAGATGGCACGTGTTGTTTTGTGCATGATGTGACGTATCTGAACAGCTCCAGTGAACACAGAAAATCATGACACATTACGGTAGCACCATCCTGGGGACTGAACAGTGTATTTATTTATGAGAGCATATAAGTAACCAACTGATGTATAGAGCACCAACTGCAAAGCCAACCCTCCCTCAGGATGAGAGAGTAGAAGGAGGGTACAGCTGTAGGAGTCAGATGGGCCTGCCCATAATAAGCCCCGCTAGCCCACACACTACCTAATAGCTGTGTGACCTCAGTTTCCTCAACTCTGAGGTAGAGGTAACAATGACTCCTTTCCAGACTTCATGTGGGAAGTGAAGGAGGTGACCAACAAAGGAACCGAAGACGCCACCTGATATGTAAAGGAATTATGGACTGTGTGATCCATTCCCCATGTCCGTGGCAGGTATCACTTACCCATTTCCACATCTGCTATTTCTGTTATTTATGTGTAAATATACACGTTTATATATTTCATTTATGACAGATTTAATCACTGCAATGCATGCATAAGCAAATATGTATGAGCATATGCATGCGTATGTTTATATATAAAATGAGTTATTTTTGCTCTTTGATCTCCCAATATTTTCTTTGGATAACAACTGTTCTTTCTTGTTTTCTTTCTGGATTTGGATGTCAGGATCCAAAAATAACCTAGCTCCCCCAAATTTCTCCCACATTTGTTAACTAAGAAGTGATTCATTTTCAGCCAACATGCTATATTTCTTATCCATACCTTAAAACAAAGGAGAATGTTTGAAATTAATACGCTTATTTCCAACTCTCATCAAATAAATCCATGGAAGATAAGGACGTTAAATTATCAGACACCAGTCATTTCTTGGAATTCTACCCTCAAACTGCTCCACGCACACAGCCTTTCTGTTGAAATCAGCTCTCAACACCTCAAGTATATGTCAGAGGGATTCTTGAGCCCATCAGTTCACCCAAGCCCCTGACTTATTCTAATTTACCCTCTTGAATTTTATTTCCTCCCTCAGAAAAAAGAAGCCCATCTGCTAGAAGGAAATATTCGAAGCCAACATGTCAAAAGTGGAATCCCTGCTTCATAACAGCTGTGAATCAAAACACCAGTGACTGAAATTAACTACATTGTGCTCTGGAACAGATGTGCGCTCAGATACCCACTCAAGCTCTTTTGTTCCAGGCACCGTGTGTAAATCATCCATAGGCAACACAGTGGGACATATTCTCACCTTGTTGTTATTCATGTTAATTCTTAATGTTCCCTGAATTACTGCAGACTGAAATATTTTTTTTTAAGTTTAGGATCTTTCTTTTTTCCAAAAGAGGAGATTCTGAAAGTTGCCAATCACTCACTAGAAGTATTGACTAAACAGATGGGTTTTGACACCTCTGGTTTGATTTTAAATGCAAACATGTCAGTTTATGCTCTGGGACAGGTTCTTCTGTCTCTAAATCTCTTTTGGGGTATACAATTTTTTTTTTTTTAAGTTTCTTTCTCTAAACTCAGTTGTTCCTATATTAGCAATTAAGCCAATAGAGATCTTATCACAGAAACAGTTATGTAATTCCTACATTTTAATCCAGTAGTCTTAAATAATTTTAAATCATTACTAAAAACTCTACAAAATAAATTCCAAGTGAGAGAAGACACACATGCAATTGAAATTACATACTTATATGAATGTAAAAGTATGGAAAAAAATTGAGCTTGCTGTCTTGGTGGCTCCATAACCAATAAACATGTATTAAGTTCCTACAGCTACAGCCAGAACTAGCAAGTAAGGGACACTTTACCTCCAATTATTGTTCTTGTGCCCATGACAGATATTGGAAATCCACTGCAGGACTTCTGCCATCCTTGTCCTTCAGATGCAACAGACTCAATTAGCTGCTCTTGTGAGATATAAACTTAGGACAGACCTTAACATCAAATACTAAATTGTCTAGTTAGAAAGATGGAATATACACAAATGAAATGACTTGAGAATATTTTAAGCAAAATGTCAAAATACGTAAGATGATTTGACTGCAGGATGATTACTAAATTATTGAAATAGCACATTTGTTTTATTCCACCATGGAACTGTGTTGTTTTGAGTTGGTTACATCCACATAGCACTTTAGTTCAGACTGGTAATTCTGTATTAAGCCCTTTTTTGGGCAATAATATATTGAACTTATAATTTTATTTTAAATCATTAAATAAGCAGTATAATTTTTAAATGGTGAAATTAAAATCTGTTCAATTACAGCACTGTATTTTAAACCTACAATATGTGAACTCTGCAGAAGTCTGAAGAATTGGGTCCACGTGAAAACAATGGCAACAGAGAATGGGAAAAACATTTTCTATCACAAATCAGAAGTATTTGTATAAAATCGTCTTTACTGTACTCTATACTCTGTGTTAGGAACCATGCCTTGAAAGTAACCCACTATTTATTGCTTCTCCCCCTTTCTCTCAAGACATCTTTTTCATAGATAGAAATGCTATGTATGTGTTTAAGTCTGAGAAGATGCCTCTAGCCAGCTCTCTCTGCTTTATAATTGGTATCAGTCTTTCCCAAATTCTAGGTTAACTTCCATCTTCATTATGGGTGTTGTAGTAAGTTCCTTTGTTCTTTCTGTGTCTTCCTGGGTATTTTAGTGAGAGGGAAGTAAAGCCTGCATGCCAGGGAAATGCTCACAGCCCCTGGGTCAATGCCTGTATGCAGCATGGGCTAAGTAGTTATTGAATGAAAAACTGCATGAGCAAACTTTAAAGAGTAGAAACAGCTCTCTGCATAATAGAGCAGGCAGCTGATAACTTGGTATAATTTGAAAGGTGCTGAAAAAACTGCCTTGATCCCTTGATCTGGCAGACATAATAGAGTTCCTGGGATTCTCACTTTATGAGTATTTTGTGTTTGGGCACTGAATGTTGTGTTGTTTTGGTTTGTTTGGTTTTTTTTTTTTGGTGAGATATATATAGTCCCAAATTTACTGTTTTAACTATTTTTAAGGGTAAAGTTCTGTAGTGTTATATATATTCACATTATTGAGAACCACCCCTTTAAAAAAAATAGATTAAGTATCATTTTCTTCTGATCAACAGCAAGATGATTTACATAATCCCATTAAACTCTGAGTTGCCCCCTTGCCTTAAATAAAACATGAAGACTCAAAATCCACATGGAATGTGGTAAGAGAAGAACTTGAAGGCTGATAAGATTTTGCCTTTGAATAAGAATCCAAAAATTTAACTGAGGCTCAAAGGAGGCAAAAATATTGTCTGGAGGCATTGAAAGTTAAGCATTATAGAGAGTGGCTAGAAATGAAGAAAAATAGATTGAGAGAAAATTGGAAATAAGCTCACATTTGTTGGCTTTTTAAGCAAATGCTGTCACAAAGATCTCCCACCCAACTTTCTCCAGGAATTCATCAGCAGCCCTATTTTTACAGCTAATTTTGACACAGAAAAGTCACATTATATGCCCAGAGCAAATAAGGAGGAGAGTTTCAATGCAAGCCCTTACTGAGAGATTCCAACTTTTATGCTTGTTGAACCCTACTCTAATTGTCATCTCATATGAAGACAAGACGGATAACCTCTAAATACAAAGTGAGCATCTATAGAAGTATGTTTCCAGTATCAACTGACAGTTACCCCCGGCCTCTTCTTTCCTCCTTTGTCCTACTCTTTATTCAAGAAGCTGGGCCACTGTGTATTCATTTCCTCTGGGGAGGAATGTGACACAGCAGAAAGCTGAGGAAAAATGGACAATCTCTCTGGCTTTTGTGAATCAGTACCTAGGATTTGAAGAAATTAATCGGGTTTCCAAAACAAAAGTACAAGAAAACACCATGATTAAGAACCTGGTTTCTCCTCACCCAACCCAAAATACCACTCTCTCCTTCTAGACAACTTAGACTAGAAATAGTGAAAAGAATAAAGTGAAAGAAGGATAACAAAGATTCAGATCCCTGCTCCTCCGGCCAGGCCTCGGAGATGGCAAAAACCTCAGCTGGCTTGGGGGAAGAGTAGCCAGAAGATCTGACCCCTTCTTCCATAATGGAGAAACCTATGAGAAGGGTATAGTTCTTCTTTCAGTCCTTTTCTTTCAAGATTTTATTTATTTATTTATTTATTTGCAGAAAATGCATTATTTTAAGTACATATGGAACGTTTACCGAAATTGAACATAATATGGCTTCCCTGGTGGTACAGTGGTTGAGAGTCCGCCTGCCGATGCAGGGGACACGAGTTCGTGCCCCGGTCCGGGAAGATCCCACATGCCGCGGAGCGGCTGGGCCCGTGAGCCATGGCCGCTGAGCCTGCGCGTCCGGAGCCTGTGCTCCACAACGGGAGAGGCCACAACAGCGAGAGGCCCGAGTACCGCAAAAAAAAAAAAAAATTAAAAAAATTGAACATAATAGAGTAAGCCTCAACAATTTTAAAAATTGTGATAAAATATACACAACATAAAGTTTACCAACTTAACCACTTTTAAGTGTACAATACAGTGCCATTAAGTATAATCATGTTACTATACAACCATCACCACCATCCTTTCAGGATTTTATACACCTAACATCCCCAACCAAATTTCTTAGTGCTCCAACATAGTATGCAAGCAAGAGAAACAGCCCTGTGGTCTAACGAGCGCCATGGATAGAGCAGAAACCTAGTAACCCACACGCTTTGCAGACACCAGCAACATGCGGGTCCATGTTGATGCCACAGAGAGGACCATGCAGGACAACAGGTGTCTCCTTGGATGCCAGAGTGGACAGATGGCATTGGGGACCAGGTGGGACCCTGCCCCATCCCCATAACAACCCAGGTAAAGAGAATCCCAAACTTATTAGTATCGTTTCCTCCCACCAACCCGATGGAATGGATATTTAAAATAAAAATTAAATTATAGAAAATGATTACTTTTGCATATCTTAGTTTGTGTAATGAATCGTATCGTCTATACAATATTTTAACTGTAACTCAATACACTGAAAAAAATTACAGAATGACAGCATAGATTGTTAGGTATGAGGGTGCCTGGACACCAACACAAATATTCAAGAGATTTTTACTTCGTACAGTTTGTTGAGATATTGAAAGTTGCCTGCGATTCTGTAAATGTGGGGAATGGAGGTTGGGGGTATGGCACAGGGATGGGGCAGGAAACTTATCTAATCCTAAAGCGGATTTATTGATTTATTTATTTACTTACATACATCTTTATTGGAGTATAATTGCTTTACAATGGTGTGTTAGTTTCTGCTTTATAACAAAGTGAATCAGCTATACATATACATATATCCATCCCCATATCCCCTCCCTCTTGTGTCTCCCTCCCACCCTCCCTATCCCACCCCTCTAGGTGGTCACAAATCACCAAGCTGATCTCCCTGTGCTATGCGGCTGCTTCCCACTAGCTTTCTATTTTACGTTTGGTAGTGTATATAAGACCATGACACTCTCTCACTTTGTCACAGCCTACCCTTCCCCCTCCCCACATCCTCAAGCCCATTCTCTATGTCTGCGTCTTTATTCCTGTCCTGCCCCTACGTTCTTCGTAAAGCTGATTTAAATGGACACATTCTCTAGCAGTCTAAGGCAAAACTAAAGGAAGGCAGCGCACAATAAAAACGAAGAGCTACAACTCTATAGCTATAGCTCAAGCTATTGATTCTGCTGTTTGATTAGATTTCACCTGGAACAAGTATACGTAGAGGTCGAGAAAGGTGAGGCATTAATCATTCTAAATGCCACCTCCTCATGCTTCCCCATATATGTTACTAACACCACCCCAAGTTCCCCAACACTCACTGTCATAATACCCTTGTAGTCTAACTAATAATGTTTTCTGTTTTACAATGGTCTAGGCTATAATTTACAATTAGCTAGCCTGGTATCATTTTCTATAGTAGAATCCCTTTCTATCCCCCATTTACATTCTAATTCACTGTAGATGGAACCGTCCACAACAAAAGAAAAACCTTCCTTTTCTGCTTTAAAGTCCCCTTTAAATGCCTTGGATTCTGTTAATTTTTGATGGAAAATAACTTTATCCTAACAATGGTGGACAGCAGAATTTCAAAGAGCATGGTTTTGGTGACTCGTGTTTATAAAATCATGTATGACTTTCTCTTGTGGCTTGTCATCAAATGTGAAATAACTTAATGTGACAGCTCCAATTTTAAGGATGGCATTTTGTACTTTGCTTTCAAACTCTAAAGCTCTAGTCATCCAACAGAAGCTGGCTGACCTCAGTGGAGCAGACGGGGAACTGTTAACAGGTTGCCAACTTTAAATGAGTGCTGAGTAGCTTAACATATCTCTAGAATAATTCCTTTAAAATGCAATTAATCATCACTTCACAAAGGTCCTCAGTGAAGTGTATTTTCTTTTGCTTATAGGAGGCATTTTATTGAAAATTGCCTTTTCAAGTTCACAGGGAAAGATAAATCATTAAGACTTCAGGGATGCAAGCACGGGGGAAACTGAGAGCTCGTAGACTAGAGTTAGGATCTAGAAGATCTATGAAATCAAGCTAGACTGTTGTTTAAAGACAGTAACACCTTCTTTCCTTCTCATTATGGACCCTTTACTAGGAATAAAGCATAAAATCCCAAACCACAGTAGTTTACTAAATCTTAGATGACATGAATGGGAAGATCCACTGCTGTTTTACGTAATCTAAGAAAATATACCTTTTTAAAAACTATGGCATGCTATCAGTTACACGAAGAGCCTGATTTCACAAATGTTACGACACACAAATGCATTCTATTAATTTTTTTAAGGTAACATTTGTTATTTGAAGTTACACCAGTAACTTCTTGATAAAACAAAATCACTTCCAAAACTGAGGAGTTCTGTTGCTGTGCAAAGTGCGAGCTTATCTCTTTCTCCCTTTTATATTTCATTTCCATCAATCAACCCCTAGGGCAACGAGATTAAAACAATAGAGGAAATCTTGGCTGGGAAAGAAACACCTGTTCCCTGCCTACATTTGCCTTCATCTGTGCCCAAACTCACAGTGACTCCTTTGAGAGGGCCCAGAAAAAAGTCATCAATTAATATTTTTATTCTTAGAGAGTGGTGCCCTTGACATCTCTGGAGACCTAGAAATTCTGCCAGCACAGCCAGACTATGGTACTCATAATAGAAGTGGGGAAAACAAAACAAAACAGTTGGCAATGTCATCTTGTTTTTACTGATCAGAACAGCCATAAGCTTAAAGAAAACCATCCAATTACAAATGTGAAAATAATAATAATAATAATAGATTTGTCAAATGAATAATGAGGATTAAATGCTTATAACATGTTATTGCAAACAATGAAAAAACTTGGGATTCCAAGGTGGAACTGGTAGTTGCAACCCGATTCCACTAAAACAAGATGTGATGTGCAAGATCATTTTTGACACCAGTATCTCCTTTTGATAAGGCAGAAAATCAAAGCCCATAATGAGGTTAAATTGAAAAGCTCATGTGAACTTAGTTTTTTGATGCAATCCATTGCACGGAAGTTGCTTTCTTAGAAATTTTATTTTTTAAAATAGGTTTTTTCTTTTCTCCTTTATTTCCAGAGAAGCACTTTCCCCCCACTTTGTAAGTATCCCACGGATACTTAATATCTTTGATAAGCCATACCCACTTGAAATACAATGCCTGCATTAGAAATACATCACCTAGCACTTCCCTGGGGGCGCAGTGGTTGAGAGTCCGCCTGCCAATGCAAAGGACACGGGTTCGTGCCCCGGTCCGGGAAGGTCCCACATGCTGCGGAGCGGCTGGGCCCGTGAGCCATGGCCGCTGAGCCTGCGCGTCTGCAGACTGCACTCCGCAACCGGAGAGGCCACAACAGAGAGAGGCCCGCGTACCGCAAAAAAAAGAAAAAAGAAATGCATCACCTTACGATTTGATTTTTAAAAGTTGGGGTTACAAATATGCTTTTATGATGTTCTTTTTTTTTTAATGCAAAGATTCCCAATCTGCCTACCAACTGAACTGTTTTGGTCATGAAACATTACCTCCTCAGCATGTGGTATGCCCATCAGCGGAAAAGTAGTAAAGAAGAACAGACTAACTTTATCTATTACATTTGCATTGCCTACAAAGTCATTTACTTAATGGATGAGTCTCATTAGCAGTCCAACCACAATATAAAGAATACAATGATGTGTTTCATAGGTTCATTAAAATAATATTTCAAAGGAGTCATTAGAAAAGAAGAAGCTAGAGATTCAACAGACAGTAAGTTGTCTGCAAATAAATGAGATGGAAACATGTTTTCAAATAAGTTAGGAAACATGTTTACAAATATATACAGCCATTAAAAAAGGAAGCATCAACTTAGCAAGTGCTGGGGGGACAATTACTCTGGCTATTCACAAAAACAAAACTAACACTTTCACATCGACATTTATTGTGGATGCAAATGGCTGTAGGTATTAAGAAATGTGTCTTAAGAAGGAAAATTCATTCTATAGCCCCAAGATGATTCTCCTGGTTGAAGAAAAATATAAAACATTCAATCCTGTTTTCAGATCACTACTATTTTTCTGTGCACGCTTTTGTATTATTTATCCCCAACCTGCCTATTTTCTCATTTACAAAAAAACCATAATAAATTAGCAAAATGGATAGTCCTGCTAAGACAGAACCACACCAAGAAAAACTGCCTGTTTATACCTTTGCATTCAAAAAAACAAAGTTCCTTAAAACCCGCATTCCTCAACCACGCCAAAGGGTTAACAAATGTTTGTTCTACAAATGAATGGATGATTGAAGGAAAGAGCAAAACCATTACTTAACCAAGGGGAGTTTTTAGGTTACGTTGTTAATTACCGTTGTTTGATCAATTTTTTTGATCTAGAATTTCCACCTTTAAGCAGAATAATAACCAGTTTTATGCAGTACATCGCCAGTACTGTTGAACTCTTTTCACATAAAATAGTGCCAAATTTTTCACTAAAGTCATAGAGTCTATATTAAAACCAAGAATTTCATAGGAATTCATTTACGGATTTTTTCACAAATACTAAGATGTACAGTAAAACCGCCAAAGAAAAAAGGATTGCAGTAATTTATTAACTTTCTGTCTTTGAAAGGGTTAGGTTTTATAGTTCTACAAAGGGCAAAGACAGACACACACAGAGTGTTAAGTATACCTCGGATTTTGAAATAAGTCTTGATCACCTAGACTGTAGCACTTTTGGTAGATAGCAAGGATGACCTCATGTAATGGGGCAGTGTTCTCTCACTGCGCATTCAACCTCACTCTCACATGCTCAGCTTAGTCATGTGATTTAATTTGATCAGTGGAGTATTAGCAAATGTGACTCAGAAACAGGCTTGACAAGCACTTGTGTATTTCCATTCGTGCTCTCCCCCACTGCCATCAGCATGAGAACATGCCTGGGTTAGCTTGCTGGAGGACAGAAATGTATGGAGCAGAGGTGAGTTACTCTAGTCAAGGAAAGCCTGGATGAGCTTAGATCTTCCCACAGCCAGCCAAGCCGAGACACGTGAGTGGACAGAGACAAGCTCAGCAGAGTTGCCCAGGTGGCCCTAGTTGACCCTCGAATTATGAGCAATAAACGTTATGGCGGTGTGGCACTACTCGACATCCAACATACTCATGCATAACCTCTGTTGTAAAATTTATTCTCCCAATGGAGGACCCAGGTTTCATAAAGCCAAACTAGTGCTATACTTTACTAAAATAATTAATAAACCATTATTCATTTTTTTATTTTTTAAAGAGAAATGAAAAGATGTATGCAAAGTCTCAGTTTTTAAGTATTGGAAGCTAATCCAGCAAAAAGCATGAAGTGCTGAATTCAACCCACTAGTTGCTAATTGTCAACCTCTGTTCTAGATATTAAGAATGCTCTCTGATCTCAAGTTGTTTACAGATTTTGTGGGACAGACACATAAAGTATGCATTACATAAAAGAAGTTAAAACAGTCATATCTTAATGCTTACCATATGAAAAAATATGGATTTCTAAATGCCTTTTGGAATGCTTGATTAAAGATAAAAACTGACTACTCCCTACAATTAAGGAATTTAATATCTATTTTTAAAATATATAACTGATAAGCAACCATATTCCAAGGGGTTCATCCCAAGTCTAACTTTTTCTGGGCCTACTAAAATCCAAAAAAATAAATGCTCTCTGGATAAACAGTTCATAAACTAAAGACTTCAGAATACAGCTTGAGAAAAAGCAAAACAACTCAAAGATCATTTTTTTAACTCTACTACAGCTTAGACAATGTTTCCCGAAGAAATATATATATTTTTAATTGAAAAGCAAATCCCACCGCTAAACACATGTGGTACAAACCATGTATCACCACCATATTTATGTCTAGTGTCACATATTTCCTCCTAGATTGTCAGCTCCCTGAGGATCAGACCTGGTTATGTTGACAGCAGTTCTCTGAAGTATTTACAATTCCCTGATTCATTCTCTCTAATCATGTGGCTGCAGAAGGTAAAAATAAGGCACCAGAAACCATCATTCTGATAAAACAACAGGAGAGAATTGGTAGTGGTGTGGCAGCCACTCACCTAAAAATGCTTTAAGTCAAGATCACGTTCTATAGAAATAAAATCAGATGATTACAGTATACATTCCTTTACCTATAGCAGGGGTGAAATGATCAAAGACCCAATAAAAACATCAATACCATCTGGGACTGGGTAACCAAGGGTCCTGGGGATGTCAATCTCAAATGCCTGAAGAAGCCAGGGCAGGCAGTAAATGAGCAGACCAGGTCTGATTTCAGGGTATACGTGCATTTGGTTTCTGAGCAGTAAACCCAACTAAAAAAATAGGTTTCTGCTACTAAGCCCTAGCCAACTTTCACTATGCAGGAAGACAGAGTTGCAAGCTGCTAGAGCTTTCTATTTTTTCAAATAGAAGCACAAAGAGAAATTTTTACCTATTATCTCCAAAATCTTAAATGATATCACATTTTCTTTTCAACCCTTGTGTAGAACAAATAAAACACATTTACGCATCTGTGCTCTGCAAAAAAGGGTATAATCTTTGTTCCTAGTCAAGGAAGCTCAAAGGAAGCAAGCGATGTCTCTTCCTCTTCCTTCTTCCTCGTTGTATTCCACCAGTAGTGCACTTAAAGTATGGTTAAGGGACATTGCCCCATCTCAGCCAATTAATCATTGGCCTCAGAAGGCGTAAGAACAGGGGTGGACAGGGGACTTCCACGATTCCGCCTGCTGGTGTTTCACGCCCTTGTATTCATATAATCCCCTCCCTCAGGTGAGGGAAGGACCGGTGACTTGCTTCTGACCAACAAAACATGCAAAGGTGATGTGATGCTATTTCCATGATTATTTTATGTTTCCTAAGACTCTGCCTTGCTACCAGACTCTCTCATCTCTCTCTCTCTCTCACTTGTTGGCTTTGAAGAAGCAAGCTGCCCTAAATCCTACAGCCAAAGAAATTCTGTCAGCAACCTGAGGGAATTTGGAAGTAGAGACTTCACTAGTCCAGTAGCTGATGAGACCACAGCCCCAAGTGAAACCTAGATTGCAGCCTAGTAAGGTGCTGAAGCAGAAAACCCATGTAAGCCACATGTAACTACTGACCCACATTTAATGAGATAATAAATGTATGTTGTTTTACACTATTAAGTTTGGTATAATTTGTCACATGGTGATAGGAAACTAATACAAGGAGCTTGCCCCAGAACGCACATCACTAGGCACATTGTTTAGTTCAGTTGATATTTACTCTTTACAATATGTCTTTCTCAGTGAAGGAAGCAATGCATTGAACTACATTCTGGTGAAAGATCTATCTCAGAGTACACCGATACCTTCAGTAGCTCTGTTCTGCAGTTCCTCAGCACCATGGGAAAACATGTCTGGACTAACGGTATATGAAGAAAAGAAAAAAGGTCATATTTTCTTACTTTGACTTAGAACTCTGTTTAATGATATGTGCAACAGGGGAGGAGAAGGGTAGGGTCAGGGCAATAGAGACTGGGGAGAAGTAGTTTTATTACCCAACATCACTCAAAGTTACACCATAAGAATTTGTTATTACTACAGTTAAAAGCAATGGATAAGATAATCGATACAACTTGTAATAAGCTGATAATGACAACAGATGTGATGCAGAGAGCAAGATGAAAATTCCCATGGAACTATCGTAATACTATACTCCCTGGAGCATTTGAAAATCTAGAGACTCTACTCATACCCACACCTGGCAAGGAAACTGATCAGTCACCTGGGTCATTCCCTCTCCCAATGGATTTCTTAATCCAACAAAATCACTTATAGATCCCCGCAAAAATCATGCATTTTCTTTACTGCTAAGTCCTAGCTCTGGCTAACCCCTGGGACCTCTAAAGAATTAACTAGGTAGCCCTTACTCCAAGAAGCCTTCTTGATAACTCTGTCCCTCCTCATTACTTCCCTAACATCCTATGCCTCCTCTATCATTTCACCTCCTGCCTCGTATTATTACCTTTTCAGGCGTCTGTCTTACCCACTGGAGTAATTACTATTTTGGATGAGGGATCATGGCTCTCATATTTGTACTTCCAACATGTACTCTGACTATAGTAGGTCCTCAGTAAATGGGAAGTGAAGGGTAAATAAATGAATGCCATTACCCAAGGCTGTGCCAGATGATAAGGGGAGCCATTTAACTATGATGAGGCAAAATTAAGCTTGGATACTGCAGGCGAAAATACGCTGAGAGCTTTGAAACACTAAATTTGTTAGCAGTGAGCCTGAGGCAGAGGTCTTCAAAGGTAAAAGATTTATACAAAACAATAGGAAACTAAGAATTTTACAACCTAACACATGTTAAAATTGGGAGAAATATTATAGGCACCCACTATACCCAGATGTTATTTTTTTTCATATCTTGCTTCAAGCAGTATATGCATATCATTAACTCATATCAAATATAAAGAGCTATGCCTTTCTAAAAGCATTTCTTCTTAGGTTCCTACTCAGCTAGTTTTGTCAGGTACCAGGAAATAAGGGAGCCCCTTCTGGTCAGAATGGCCTTGCAACTCAGTAAGAAAGATTCAGTCCTCTACTCTCACCCCACCTTGGAGATCAGTTCCTTAAAATGCAACAAATCGTTTGCCAGACAGCCTTAATTTTCAGTTGAATAACTTTGGTTTGTATAGAGGGCAGTTCTTCACATTTATTTCAATGGTTTAGGAGGATAAACTTGAAATCGTTCCTCCTGAAGAAACTTCAAGGTGATCTTAATGTTATTCTACCACTCCTGCTATGACTCCTTCAGAGTAATAATAATAATAATAATAAATAAAGCCAAATCTTTAGAAATGAGATGGGCAAAGAAAACAAAAAGGCACTACACAGAAACTATTCCAGCAGTTGAAAAACAAATTAAATTTAAAAAGCAATCTCAATACACAAAAATTCACATTAAAACAAGATGTTAGACTCACTGTTAAAAGTACAAAGACTTTTTAAAATATGATATGTGCAAAGAAAAGAACGCTCATACGGTGATGATGAGCATGATAGCTTTTCTGGAGAGACATATGGCAGCATGCAAAAAAACCTGAACGCATCATATACATTTATCCTAACTCTTCTACTTGGAACTCCAAGGAAACAATCAGATGCTCAGAGATGTATGTACTAGAATTGTTCTATCATGATCATGAGCTGGATCATCTCAATGTCCCACAATAAACAGTTGGTAATATCAAATATGGTACATGATACAATGCACTACTATGTTATGAATAATGAAGGATTTTTTTAATGGCATGTGACATGCTCACAACATATGAAGTGGAAAAGAAGCAGCTACCAAATGTTTAAAATACAATTTCCATTTTATTTTTAAAATGTATATAAATGCACAGCAAAAAAAGGTATACACATTAAAATGGTATCATTAGCTATCTGTGAAAGGTAGACTTATCAGTGACTTGTTTTCTTCTTTATATTTTTACTTGAAACTTTTCCTACCCATCTATGTGTGGCCCATCAGAACCATAAAAATGAGAAAAATCCAAGGCATAGGATTAGAAAGCATGAAGTTCCTATAAGCTGCTAAGTAAAGACTCAGTTTTAATAATATCTCCTTAGGTTCTGACATAGGATAATTCTCCCCAAAGCCACAAGCCAACCCAATCTCAATAGCATTTCATTCTATAAGCATCGATTAAGATGTTCCCACATAGGATGTGAAGAAACAGAAAGAATAGATACCCAGAATCCAATACCAGTTAAGTCATTTTCCCAAAATTTAATTCTAATAATAGGGCCATGTTAAAGGACAAAGGTTCACATCATTTAGCATTAATGAGAGGATTACCTCATTGATGAGTGAATATGAAAAACAATTCCAAATTTAAAACCACTTATTCAATATGGATTTTATTTTATTTTAAATTTATTTTATTTATTTTTGGCTGTGTTGGGTCTTTGTTGCTGTGTGCGGGCTTTCTCTAGTTGTGGTGAGCGGGGGCTACTCTTAGTTGCAGTGTTTTCTCATTGCAGTGGCTTCTCTTGTTGTGGAGCACAGGCTCTAGGCATGTGGGCTTCAGTAGTTGTGGCATGTGGGCTCAGTAGTTGTGGCTCGTGGGCTCTAGAGAACAGCCTCAGTAGTTGTAGTGCACAGGCTTAGTTGCTCTGCAGCATGTGGGAACTTCCCGGACCAGGAATGCTCGAACCCGCGTCCCCTGCATTGGCAGGTGGATTCTCAACCACTGCGCCACCAGGGAAGTCCTCAATCTGTCTTTTAAATGTCAGTGGATACAGGTTCCCACAAACTATCCAGGTCCAAGTGATTGTATTATACCTGATTCTGTTTAACTCTGCTAAATATATATCATTTTTAAAAGGATCAACAGTGCACTTTATTCTGGTTATTCTTTGGTATTTTGTTAGTAATTATAAAATTGGATTGAATTTTGATGACAGGATTGGCAAGGTAAGGGCAGGTAAGCCCTATGGGCCCTTTCAATCCTATGGATCTGTAACTGGTTTTCTTTAAAAATCCCCACTAAGCTTATGTTTTAACTATAAATCACTAATTTGTAAACTAGGATTTTAAAGAATTTTGAATCATAGATCTTTTTAGTCTTCAATGAATTATACTGTCTGCATTTGTTAATAATTCAGTCAAACAAAATAATGGTAAATTAGTCACTTTCTGTGTCAGATAAAACACACACATACAGAAAATAAACGATTATTTGTACTCAAAGGATATTGTTATAATCTTGACTCACTTGTCATGTAACACTGGAACAAAATGGTTACACTAATTGCCAAAATCAAGTTTCACTTCCCGATTTCCAAGCTGTTCCATTTTATTCTATAAATTCTTAGCTGTCACAGACTCAGGAAATTATTACTGTCATCAATAGATAGATTGTTTTAGTGGTGCAGATGGCTGTCCTTTTATAGGCCAACTTAATGACTTGTCCTTATCTAATCTGTCATCTGTTATTTAGTTGTCATTATGAACTTTTTAGGTTTCATATCAATCAATTTTCCATGTTTACTAAACAGATGGCTTTATTAAAAAAAAAAAAGCAAAGCAAGAAAATGACATTAAATGATTAAAAAAAACTTCAAAGGCTACATACACTTTCCAGTGTATCTAAATAAAATTAAATTTGCTATTAAAAAAAAGCAAGTTCGAAGCCAAACCAAAATAGTTTTTAAAACTCAGTGGACTCAAAGAAACAAGCAGTAGCAGCTGTCTACAAGTAGAATGAATTACATGAAAACAGGGATAGGTTCTTCTTCCAATTTTTATCACAAAAATTTAAAATCTACTCTGACAAATAGAGATGACAAATGTCACCTGATATAAATCATCAATTCAGAAGCTCTTTGGGTTTTAATTCACAGGTGTACCTCCTTTGTCTGTTGTTTGTAATCTTTTTTTAGAGGGCAGGTTAATTACATAAATACTTTCATTTAGTGAAAATTGTTTATTTTTGTCATCCTTAATATTTCTTTAATTACTGGGTTATTATCAAATCGACACCCAAGCTCAAGAAGCATAATGGTAAATTTAAATGGCTTACATCAATGAGATTAGAGCTTAGAAAATAGTAAGTGGCAACTGTGCCATGGAAGAGCACTGTTAGTTTAGGCTGTACTAGAGAAAGAAGTTGACAGTTATAAGAAACTAAAATATATTATTGTGAAATAATCTAACATCACATTTCTAACAGTATATTTAAGATACTGTGTGTGTGTGTGTGTGTGTGCGTGTATGTGCGTATATGTGTGTTCAGGGGGGATATCGTAGCAGTAAACTTGGGGCTTACTTTATCAGTCCCTAATAATTCTGCAAAGGTTATAAGAACAGAGCCTTCTGATATGTGTACAAAAATATTCCAGAAATAGTTTCCTAGTGTCATGCGAACCACATCTTCCATTGTTGAACGAAATGAGTTCAACTCTGGTTTTTATCTGCCCCAATTCACGGTTCCTTAGCAATACAAAGCTAAGAGGAAGATTATGAAGGCTTAATTCTTTATGGCTTTCAGACAAAGTGGAAGAACTTAAGATGGCAAGGCAGCCAATTTTTCCAAAAAGACAATTCCTTTACAGTTGTATTTTCATATATGATAGCCCCAGTAAAATACAAAGCTAGAGCAGATAGCCATCGTGCCATTCCAAGGTGTTCAGAGGCTTGATAGGATGGAAAAAAAAACTATCAAAAGAAAACTGAATATCAGATACTTTATGGGAGACTGACAAAAATGTTCTATTCCCTCTTACGGAGAACAAAGTCAAAAAGGTATATTATATATCAGAAAGCCAGGGACTTTAAGTCCTACAAACACCTTAATGCGGAAAGAGAATTTGTCTTCCGCTTAAACCCTTCAGGCAGAGAACACATGTTTGATGACAAACATGTGCCTGGAACCGGGCCAGGTGCTCTACACACACTAGATCAGTCCTGAGTAACCATGAAAGCAGTCCAAATTCAGCCAAGGAAGCTCCTAAAGCGAGAGGTGACCGAGCACACCGTTGAGGAAAGTCACACAACACAGTCAAGCTCTGGTTGAGGTTAGTTTTCCTCCCGTCACAGCTACTGGTCCATGATAGGTTTGGATCTGTTCAAAATACTCTGTAGGCATTCTTAAGTGATTAAAACACTTGGGACTGCTTCAGACGATCCAGTCTGCAAGCCAGCGCCAGTCAAGATCATTTTTTATGGATTCCACCACATTAAGCAACCATTTATCAAAGTTGTACACGCTATTTAAGGATCACGTGGTATAAACCTTCACTCAAAGCCAGAATGGCTGGCACATGACAATAATCTGTGGCTGTTATGTGTAGGCATATTATTTTTCGCAGTGTACACTGTCATAGTGAAATGCATATTTACTATATTTCAAAAGCTTGGAACTACAGGCTGTTGGTGATTTTCATAAAAGTGAATCACACTGCCATCACAGTCCGTGACTAAGATTATCTCTCCTTTTCAGTACACTTTGAGCATTCTGTGCCTCTAGGTCATAGCGGCTCAGATGTGAGAACTCACCTTCTCCCACTAGATGAGTGATTCTTAAAGTGTGGTCCAGGAAGAGGAGCAGAAGAAACATCCAGCAACACGTTAGCGATAAAAATAAAAGACCCCCAACCCAGACCGCCTGAATGCAAACTGGAGGTGGGGTTTAGCAATCTGTGCTTTAACAAGCACCCCTGTGTCCCTCTGGTGTCCAGCTGATTGTATCGAACAGTATCCTGGACATAATAGCCACTTAAGAAATGTCTGTGATTTAATCAAATTAAAATGTTCTAAAGACAACTTGCTTATTTTAACATTTATTTATGAGAATAATCTGACACATGGGTTTCCTTGCCAGTGTTTCCACTACTGTGAGATCTTAACACTGGAGAGCTATTTGGTCAAGAAATTTCCATTCCTTAACTAGGCACGGCTAGGTTCTATTGACTTGTCACTAACTGAAACCAAGGATGGACCATAATCAGAATGAAGAGGGGTGAGGAAGAGAAAAGCAAAAAAAGGAAAGCCATATTATTCCTTCTGTTCATTTGGTACAAAGATCCCAGTTGTTCCCTATATTCTTAAGATGTAAATCACATTAAATTAGGATAATTGAGTAAACAGTGTGAGTTTTAGGGAAAACATATTAAGATGATAAACAAAATCAGCTCTACTTTAAGGAGAGTGCATAGTTTAAAAAGGCTAATAAACACTGGTAAGTAACATGGGAGAGGATAATAATACAAACACAACATGACAGATCTACACTGCCTGATGCTTTTTACTTCTCTGCCAGCTCCATGCATTTACGGCGTAGCAATCAAGTGCACAGGCTCCTGAGCCAGATTAAGTGGGTTATAATCTGGCTTAGGTCTTCACTAGCTGCAATTCCTTGGGGAAAATAGTCATCTCCTTTGTGTCTGAGTATCCTCATCTGTACCATGGAACAACAATAGTAACTCATAGAACTGATGAAAGATTTAAATTAAATAATGTGTATTGTAAATGCTCAATATATGGTAGGGTTTTGCTTTGTTTTGTTGTTTTTTTCTTTTTTCTGTAATGGGTGTTAACAGAAGTCAATGTAGTTGCAAGAGCCACGAAATTTTAAGAGGTTGATAGTCTATCTGTCCAAGTTACAGAACATGAAACAAAAAGGTCATTAAGTCAGGGGTAGAATCCTATCAGTGCTTACCCAGCCCTGGGGGCACCACAGGTATTTAGTAAGTGCAAGCCAAATAAGATGGATTATACCACAATACCAAGAAGTCTTGGTTAAGAATTACTCAACAGAGCCTTTACCACTTCACAGAACTGAGTAGATTGACATGACTTCATCATACCCAGATGACAAAACTGAGAAAAGTAAATTCCCTAAATACATAATTGTTCTAAATATTAAAATATTTTTTCCTAATTCTGTGACAGCTTGCACCTCAATCACCATAACAACCCATAAACACTGCTTATCTTTCACCTAGGAGGCAGGAGCAGGAAATTCTGGTGTTTATCACCTGGGCCTTTTCTTCTTCTTGACAGACTACGAAATTCCAGAGTTCTCCAAACAAGTCCAGTTTTACAGAGCCAATTGTGACCCCCCCCAAAAGTGCAGGGGCAACACAGGCAAACATCCAAAGGTAAGGGAATGGTATACATCAGGTTAGGGGCTGGCTTTCCATTAGAGGCCAATAAAACCAACAGCAATGGAAAATGCAGGATGCACCAGAGACCTTCTAAACCAATTAACAGAGAGCAGGATAAACAGCAATCATACAAACACTAGGACATTAAAGGCTCTTCTGCTCTGAGGAAACAGCAGATCCTTGCTTTGGACAAAGAACACAAATGTGCAGGTTTTTAAGCTTTCTGCTGTTAGCATTTATCACTTAAATTCTATTTGAATATTAGGCTTTTTAGGGTTTATATTAGACTTTGTGGCTAAATATTCATGAGCACCCTCTAAAAATTTAAATAAATCAAAATACTGAACAGTGGAGAATCTAAGGGCTAAGCAGAGGTGGGGCAAGAAGCAATGGTGGAAGGTCTTTTTGAGAAGGTATGAATTTGCTGAGCCCACATGAGACAAAAGCAGTTTAGTGAGGTTGAAAGGAAAAGAGAAAGGATGCTAAGAGAAGGACAACGTGAGAGAGAACACCGGAGACAATAATGAACTGAGCTTAGACACCTAGCCTGAACCATGGGGTCATCCACTGGGCTTAGAAGGATGCTGTGGTAGTAGAGTGAAACCCAAATGTTTTGAGCCTGGCAGCCCTGGGTTTTAATTCTGTCTCTCTCTTTTTTTTGGGCGGGGGGGTACGTGGTCCTCTCACTGCTGTGGCCTCTCCCATTGGGGAGCACAGGCTCCGGACGCACAGGCTCCGTGGCCATGGCTCACGGGCCCAGCCGCTCCGCGGCACATGGGATCTTCCCGGACCGGGGCACGAACCCGTGTCCCCTGCATCGGCAGGCAGACTCTCAACCACCGCGCCACCAGGGAAGTCCATAATTCTGTCTCTCTCTGACCTTTGGAAAGATATATAATCTGAGATTCACTTGGAGCACCCACAAAGAGGGCAATGATACCCATAAGATAAAATACGTATAGAATACTTAACAGCAACAGGTAGTAGGTATTCCAACTATTTCTTTTCTCTTCTCATCAGAACAAACGCCAGATGTTTACTTCAAAATCAACATGGCCAAAACCAAACTCACTATCTTTTCTTATAAGTGTCCTTCTTCTTATAACTTTCCTTATAACTTTTCTTATAATTTCCCTTCCTTCTCAACTGCCCTGTCTTATTAATAGGGCCACCTCCTTTCCCCTGACTCAAGTTTGGAATATCTGACTGACCACTGTCTCACCTCTCACCTTCAAAATGAGTGCCCAGGCAAATTATATCTCCCCAAACTACTCATTTCATCTCTTCATCTCGATTTTGTCAGTCACAACCCAAATCTAAATCTGAACTTTTGCAAAGGCCTTCTAACTGACACTCTTGATTACCCTCCCACCAATTCATACTACATCTTACTGCTTAGATTATCTTTTTAGAACACTGCTCTAATGTTCCTCCTACAATGGTTCCCTGTCTCCTACCACTCAGTTATTCATTCATCTAATAAAGAGTTACTGGACACCATTCAAATATCAAGTACTATGCTTTGTACTACAGGTGCAAAAATGAATAAATCACAGCCTTGAGTGTCCAGTAGGGAGAAAGAAATAAACAGAGTATAATACAATGCTACAAACAAGAGATAGAAATGTGGACAACAATTTTAGAGGATCAATAGGATAATATCTCACAGAGATGATGCTGCATCTGAGCAGTGTCTTAAGAGATGAAAGGTGTTTGTCAGGCAAAGAAGTGGAGAAGGATACCTTTTTCCTCTTCCAGGATACAAAACTAAAAAACAAACAAAAAGCCCAACCACCTGTATCTTGTAGATAAAAGATACCCCTACACACTGAGGATGTTAAATGGAGTCACTGCTGCAATAAGAGTGTAACTGAGTAATTACTTAGTAATTATTTAGGATGTAAAGAGATTTTCCAGGAGGAACCAAGTAAAACAAAGGACAGGTTCTTCACAGAAGATGCAATGGCAATGACTAAGAAATCCTTTGGGCAATTATTGGGTCAGTTATCAAAATAAAGGAGGTAGAGATTTGAGGATTAAACAAATAAGAGATGAGAAAAGCAACACAATATGATAGACATTAGCACTCCACTGGCCAAAGAAAGAAAGAAAGAAAGGGTTGGGGAAGGGAGTTTTAATCCTCAATGACAGTGAGCAAAGAACTTATTACTTTGAAATAAATATTCTTTTTTTTTTTTTTTTGCGGTATGCGGGCCTCTCACTGTTGTGGCCTCTCCCATTGCGGAGCACAGGCTCTGGACGCGCAGGCCTAGTGGCCATGGCTCACGGGCTTAGTTGCTCCGCGGCATGTGGGATCTTCCCGGACCAGGGCACGAACCCGTGTCTCCTGCATCGGCAGGCGGATTCTCAACCGCTGCGCCACCAGGGAAGCCCTGAAATAAATATTCTTATCACAACCCCTCCTGACCCCCATAAACACTAAAGAGTGGCAGGAGAAGTTGTTTTGAGGGTAGTAAGCTGTAATGTCATCTCATAACTAACCTCACGTGGATCCACTCATGGGAGAGTCAAATCCAGAGGCCTATTTCATTACAGACCTCATTTTATATATATATATATTATATATATAATATATATATTATATATTATATATAATATATATTTTTATATATATATTTATCCTCCCTCCATTCTTAAAGCAAGTGACACAGGTCAGTTCAAGATCTGCAGCATCACAGAGCATTTCAACCAATTTGCACACAAATCTCCTGACACGGGTGTCCCGAGTCTGTGGTTGAAACTATGATTTATTTCTTAGAAGCTCAACACATATCAAATATGAGAGCTTTTCAGTTTAAATTTTGGGGCGGGAGGGGCAAAAAATATTTTCATCTCATTTTCTGATCAAATTAGTCTCTCTTACCATATTTGTTGCTTGTTTGTTTCTAGGACTAATGATACTATCAGGTGTGAGCTGTGTACTCATCACAAATAAGAAGGCCTCCTTACTTGTCTCTGTTCTGTCACCACCTGCAGTGTCTGGCATTTAAGTGTTAGATTAATCATGGGAGAGAGCAGTAAATGACATGCATATGTTATAATGTATATGAATGTATTATCATCACATAGGTGAATGACACTGAACACCTTATCTATTCAATGGTATATCCAGTTTTATGAACTCTTCTGTGACTCTGTTTCTTCATCAGTAGAATGTGCATCATACTGCCTTCCCCAAAGGTTGTGATGAGGGATAAACAGGGTAAGATATACAAAAAGCCTAATGAGACTTTTGTAAAAGCTAGTGAAAAACGGAACAAAAGCAAAAACAAAACTAAAGCAAAAAAAAACAGATGCTTTTTAGACAAAAAAGAGATTAAACAACAATGATGATAACTATACATAATAGAGCCTCAGGAGGCACCCCTAGGCTCTCAGAAAGCTCCTTCAACTTACTCATGTTAGGTACCTCTAGGAATCAAAATAGAAACACACCGTTTTATCCAAATGTAGATGATGGTTAGAGAAGTAAGGTGGGTGACAGGTAAACGTCTTCACTGAAATTGATGTAAAAGAAACAGGTGGGAATCCCAGATTCTACTTGCCCATGAAAAAAAAGACTCACTATCTTCCTGGAGAGAGGCCAAGTAGGAGATGGAAAGAAGGGAAGAGAGTTGGTAAAGATATTTATTCCTCTAGTTCCTCCCTGGGAGGTCATCTCCATCTCGCTTCCTCAACGGAAGGTCACTGTCCTCTCGAGGCAGGTTCCTCCCACACCTCAATCCTTTGTGGTTCCAATACCAGCTCCCTCCCCTTGTCCCTTCAGGTCAAGGAGTAATAACAGCTCTACTATTACTGATTTCAGTTTATACATTTTCTGTAGTTCCCCTACACTCAGTCCACAACTTTGTCAATAGTCCTCTTGTAAATAAACTCTTCAACTCATCTTGATTTGAATGTGCCATCTGTTTCCTGTTGAGAACCCAACGGATAGAGCCTTGCAAATTGTGCTTTTGGTCTAGGAGCACCACACCACTGTTGTTCTCCAAACATTCTGTGCTTTTCTACAGCTCCTGTGTCTGGACATTCCATGATGGTTTTAAGTTAATGCCCTTCCCACTGTTTCTGACTTCATGACTTCTCAAGGTGGTTCTTTTTTTGTGTGTGTGTGGTACGCGGGCCTCTCACTGTTGTGGCCTCTCCCGTTGTGGAGCACAGGCTCCGGACGCACAGGCTCAGCGGCCACGGCTCACGGGCCCAGCCGCTCCGCGGCATGTGGGACCTTCCCAGACTGGGGCATGAACCCGCATCCCCTGCATCGGCAGGCGGACTCTCAACCACTGCGCCACCAGGGAAGCCCAAGGTGGTTCTTTTCATCAAACCTCCTTTGATCCCACCGTGCGCAGAATTAGGGGCTCCTTCTGTCATACTCTACATCTACAACTTTGACAACACATTATATTGTGTACATTTAGAGAATGGCTAAGTCTCAACATCTACCACTACACCTGGTACCCAGTAGATAAAAACAAATGAATGCTTGAATGAAATTATTGTTGTCACATATATTCTTCATAGAGTTTTACCCATCCAGTCAACTGTTACTGGCAATCCATTTAGCAACATGGAAGCACCAAATACTCAGAGCCCTGAAACTGAGACCTTCCTGGGAACCCAAAATTCAACCTACATTTAAGATTTATTTATTAAAAAGCACATAGGGGAGGCAAATGAGAAGATATGTTTTGAATCTGAGCTTGCAGGTTACACGTTTTCTTTAATAACCTGAGGTACTGAAAAAATATAAGACAACGTTGAATAATGAAGGATTGTTTTTAGTATTTACTGAGTTTTAAATTCTAAGACAGATCTTAAAATCATATATACATACACACACACATATACTAGTACATTAAAATAATAACTGATTCAAACTCACCTAAATAGCTTATACTCATTAAAACAACATACTTTTCTGTTAATAATATTTTCTTCCCTCACACAATTCATTTCTCATGTAGATATTTCCAAAGAAGGGTGCATTACCGTCACAGACCCTTCTGTTCTTAGAACTTAGGAGGTCATTTCTTATAGAGCAAAATGTCTAACATTTACATGTAGATTTCCAAAGCTTTAGCATCTTTGTTAGCTCTTAATATCTACTATGATATCATTGCCCAGAAAGTCAATTCCTAGTCAAGGATTTTTAAATAATCTGACTCTGGATGTTCAGAACTTTACTTAGCCCTCAATTGCTAACCTGTGGAACTTTTTTCCTCCTCTCATGAAAATATGTATCAATAAAACACACCTGATTAACAGCCTAGACCAAGCAGCATGCAAAATTCATAGATGTTAATACCTCTTAGCAGCGTACTTAGTATTTACAAATCATTTTGCCTCCATTTAATGACCAAATCATTGGTGTTCTAAATAAAACATATACAGTATGGCAACTATTTATTTGCCAATGAATGGCTATTGCTTTCCCTTATTCATTTCCACTTTAGAAAATGACTCCTCAAGAAACCCTACAAACCATTTTTTTTGTATACAGCTGAGGTTTTGTAAAAGGAGGAAGGGGCTACCTTTAGTTAACAAACCATATGCTAATAAGCACTTTTCATGTGCTATTTATTTTCAGCAACCCTTCAAGATAAGGTCAGAGAGGCTAAGAGACTTGCCCAAGGTTAGGCAAGCAAGACAACAAGCAGTTAAATCTCTGATGCCCAATCTCAAGTTCTTACTATTATATCATGCTGACTACCTATGTAGGCTAAGGTGTCATGTATAGCAACTGAAAATATCTACATGATAGGGTCCACTTGTGATTCTTCTTTGTCCCATTATGTCTGCCCTCTGAGAAGAGTGAGAGACAAGAAAAGAAGAGATTTTTGTATCAGTCCATTATCCCTGATCCTCATCACCAGAGAACTATTCTGCAAAATGAACACAACCTTCCTCTAACAATGCTAAATGCTAGTAGACCCTGGCCTGGCCCTTCCTTTTTCATTCTCAGAGGATCAGTGTTCTTAACGTTGTAGCATCTATTCTTTTCAATTAAGCCAGGTCCTATTCCTGCCTGGACATTCAGCTGTCAGACAAATGGCTTCAATTATCCAGGGCCTGTTTCTCAACGAGGAGCCAATTCCCTGGGATAAAATAGATAATGTTCCTCAATGTCCCTCCAGAGTATTTAAAAAACAAATTTTTTTTTAAGAATATAACATTTCAGTGAATTGTCTAGGGAATAAATTGTTTTCATTGTAGGGAAAATTGCTAATTCTGCTCCTTTCTAAAGACAATGGAAATTCTCAGCAAACTTTTATCCTAAAAAACCATGAAAAGTAGCAAAAATACAAACCACATCATAAAACAACAAATAAGCCCTTCTAGATTATATCCTTAGCCAAAATGCATTTGATGAATTTGAAACACTGGATACATTATGAACAAATTTACCTTGATTTATTATGCAAAATCATCATTAGCAGTTTGAATTACTTCACTGCTTATTTTTTTTTAAATCCTATATTTTTAAATAATTGAGGTAAAAGTTACATGTGATGAAATAGATTTTATAATGCGTAAGTTCTGACAAATGTATACACACATGAAACCAAGAACCTAATCAAGTTAGAGACCACTTCCATCATCCTAAGAAGCTTCAAGTGGCCCCTCCAGTCAAGCTCCATCACCTCTATAGGCAACCACTGATATGATTGTAATACTCACGGATAAGTTTTACCTGTTTTTGAATATAAATGTAATCATACAGTATGTACTCTCTTTTGTCTCCTTCTTTCAACTGTTTAAGATTCATCCGTGCTTTTGTGTTTATCAGGAGTAATAATTTTCATGGCTGAAACAGTACTGCACTATACAAATGAGCACCCATTCATTCTCTTGAAGGACTTATGAGTTATTTACAATGTAGGCCCTTAATGAATAAAGTTTCTATGAACATTTGTATAGAAAAATTTTTGTGGATATATCTTTTCATTTTTCTTGGGTAAATAAACAGAGAGGAGCATTGCCGGGTAATAAAGTATATGTTTAACTTTATGAGAAACGGAACTTTTTTCCACAGTGGTTGTATCATTTTATATTTCAGCCAGCAATGTGTAAGAGTTTCTGGTACTCATGGTCATCAGTCACCACAGACTTTAATTGTTGCTATTCAAGTGGGAACAGAGATATCTTATTCTGTTTTTTTTTTTTTTTTCATAGTCATAGCTAATGATACTGAATACCTTTTAATGGAATCATTGGTCATATATAAAACACATATTTATATTTATACATTTGGATAATGTCTCTTGAAATCTTCTACCCTTTACATACACTGAGTGGGGTTTTTTTGTTATTCAAGTGTAGGAGTTCTTTATTTTTTAAAATATATATATTCTAAATACATGCCCTTTATTAGACACATGCGTAAGTATTTTCTTCCAGACAATAGCTTGCCTTTTCTTTTTTCTTTTTTCTTTTCATTTTTCTTAACTGAGTCTTTAGATAAGCAGAAGCTTTTAATTTTAATGAACTCCAATTGATTATTTTTTTTTCTTCTGTAGTTAGTGCTTTTTGTTTACTCTCTAATAAATCTGTCTAGCCCAAGGTCTCTAAGATATTTTTCTACATTTTGTTCTAGAAGCTTTACAGTTTTAGCTTTTACATTTAAGTCTATGATCCACCTCAAAATAATTCATTTTTTTTTCACTCTTTTTTCTTAGTGTTCTTTAGCTTGGGTAATTTGTATTTATATGACTAAGTGCACTAACCTCTTATCACACAGAGTCTAACTGGCTGTTAATCCCATCCATTACATTTTTCATTTCAGCACTTTTCAATTCTAGTATTTCCTTTTGTTTCTTTTTATAGTTACCATTTCTCAGCCAAAAGTCCCCATCTGTTCAGGCACTACATCAAACTTTCTCTTTATGTTCTTGAACATTGTTATAACGGCTATAACTGCAATATCTTGGTCATCTTGGCATCTGTGACTGCTTGTTTTCTTGATTGGATATCATATCTTCCTGCTTCTTCACACATATCATAATTACACATGATACACAACAAGGTGTCTGGATTATCTTTTCTTCCCTTAGAGATATGAAGTTTTAATGGGGCAGTCAATTAAATTTTTGGCAGATCCTCTTGACCCTGTCAGGTTTTTTTTTTCTTTTTTTTTTAATACTCTGTTAGAGTGGACCTGTTTGGTTCTACTCTTAGTTTGAAGGAAATGGTCCTCATTCTAGATTATGATCTTACTCCTGAAGTGTGGCTTTTCTATATTCTCAACTAAGTTTCTGAGCTGTTCAGCCAGAACTTTCCATTCTGGCCAGGACTCCAACATCTCTCAGCACTGTATGACCTTTGGAATCTCTGTTGAGCATTCAGCCCTGCAGAAGTCATCCTCTGCTAGGTCCTATAGAGTCCCACTCTGCATGCACAGCAGAGGCCTGGCAAATAACATGCAGGTTACCACCACGAGTCTACTTCCGTGTCCTATTCTGCACAGATTCCTCTTTCCAGTACTCTGTCAAATTTTAGCCACTTCAGCAACTCTGAACTTCCAACTCAAATGAACACCATGGTTCTCTACTGTGGCCTCCCCTCGAGATATAAGGTAATCTTGCCTGTTTCCTTCCTTTCAAGGATCATACCTCTACTGGCTATTTTCCAATGCCTAAAATCAGTTGTCCTATACATTTTGTCCAGTTTTATGGTTGTTTACTGTGGTATAGTAAACTGTGCCAGTTATTCTATCATGGTTGATATTCAATCTTAACATTACATTGGTAGGCAGTAGACCAACTACATATGTTTATGTCAGTTGATGACCTTCTAGAGAATACTGCTCAAGTGAAATCCTAATCAAGGTAACCAATATAAAGGCAAGCTCAAGGGGCTTCCCTGGTGGCTCAGTGGTTGAGAGTCCGCCTGCCGATGCAGCGGACACAGGTTCATGCCCCGGGCCGGGAAGATCTCACATGCCGCAGAGCGGGTGGGCCCGTGAGCCATGGCCACTGAGCCTGCACATCTGGAGCCTGTGCTCCGCAACGGGAGAGGTCACAACAGTGAGAGGCCCGCGTACCACACACACAAACAATTAATTAATTAAAAATAAATTTTTAAAAAGGCAAGCTCAAGAGTATTTCATGCAATGACTTTAAGTTGTAGAGAAAAACAGTCAGGATTAACCATGTTGGCAATAATTTCTACACTACACAAGAATGGTGTTTGGGGCTTCCCTGGTGGCGCAGTGGTTGAGAGTCTGCCTGCCGATGCAGGGGACACGGGTTCGTGCCCCGGTCCGGGAGAATCCCACATGCTGTGGAGCGGCTGGGCCTGTGAGCCATGGCCGCTGAGCCTGCGCGTCCGCAATGGGAGAGGCCACAGCAGTGAGAGGACTGCGTACCGCAAAAAAAAAAAAAAAAATACAAACAAACCAAAAAAAACCCACATCAATTTGACTAGATCTTTTCATCCTTTAAAATGCTACCAAATACACTCAGACACCTCCAGCATAAAGTTCACATTGCCTTTGCTTCTTCCCATCTCTCCTTCCTTAAGTCCCATGTCTCCTCGTTGATAATTTACACTCTAGCAACACCAAACCATTGAGAGGTTGCTTGAATGTATCATATAATTTCAGGATCTCAACCTTTTGCAACAGTCAGGCCATCTGCCTGAGATTAAATTCCTACTCATACCTGGGACCCAGATCAAACATCTCTACCTCTGAGCTCCTGAAGAGCAGGAGAACCAGTAGAATAGCCTGGTTCTTCTAGCCTCTGTTTTGTCTTGATCCACTTCTTTTACTACACTACATTTAAAATGATCTGTTGGTCCCCTACTAGATGGTAAATGACTTGTGAAAAGGAAGTGTAACAAATGTATATTTCCTCACCCATGAACTAGCACAATGCTTCACCCACAGGGTACCTCCAGTAAATGTTGGGTGACAGACAGATGAGTTACAGAAAAATATCCACTTCCATTAAAGCACAGAGGGAACACTGAAACTGCTCTCAAAGGCAATTCTGAAGTGTTGGGGTGTTGCCCAGTGGCTGTGACCAAAGCTGTTGAAATCAACATCAGTATGACAACCAGCACTTTAAAATTCAGGAAAAGCATCTAGTTATTGTCATGACCTGCCACTGACTACGCCCTGTATTTCTTTGCTTATTTAAAATACGACTAGACTAGTTTACAAATCTATGTAATTTTTAGCTCCTCACATATACAGTGTATATATGTGTGTACGTATATACATATATATAAAATATATGGATAAATGGATATGTAGCGTACATGCAGTTATACATAAAAAAAAAAAAATGAAACTATCTAGAGATGAGAGGTGTTAGGGTTTTTTTTTCCCCCTATCTCGTGATGATCATTTGGCAGTAATTTTTCAGTAATTTAAAAAAATATTTGAACTGGCAACCTAAGAGCATTAATCTGCCCAAAATGAGTATCTTTAGTAAATCTGGACTTCACAAATCACCTTCCATTTTTTACCTCAAAATTCTCTGTAAATCGTATACCCATTTTATAAAAGAGAATGCTGAGGATAATTAGAAAACTAGAAAACTGTTCTAGGGAGCTACCTTATTGTACCCTGTTTGTGGCAGATCCAGTACTAGAGGCTACCTAAAGAGCTTGGAATGGGTCCACACCATTAGGGCAGATGCCCTTCCAAAGCCCATAGTAGATGCTCAATGGATATTTGAATGGCTGATCTTGCTAATGATATTAATTTTAGTTACTACTTAATGAGCATTTACTATGTGTGAAGCAGCATGTTGAAGTGCCTCACATGCATTATCGCACTAGTCTCAGGATAACTCTGTGAGGTGGGTGTTATTGCCTCTTTACATAAAGAGGTAACCTAGAGGTGGAGAGGAAGGAAAAGAACAGCAAAAAGACCCAAGTCCTATCTTGCCTCTGACACCAGCTTCCTGTTCAGAGAGTAAGACCAGACTGTTTCTAGCTTTAGCATTCCAGGATTTGAATCAAAATGTTATTAGAACCGTTTGTGAGAGAAACAGAGGTCGTGCTTTATAATAAAATCTCTATTAAAAAATGCATTTTTTAGTGTAGTAAACCTTCTTAAAGGAAATGAAGAGGATTAAATCAAAGTAGTCTAAAGTCACTAGAAGTACATAGAGTCCCTGTCAGTGGCACTTTTAAAATAAGATGATGTAGCAATTGCTTCAGGGCCCTTCCTTTCATTTTTCAATATTATTGGAATGAAAAGCAATACTAATTTCTAATAATAAAGTTATCATTCTTTTCTACGATTTAACTTAGAAAATATAAAAAATAATTGCAACAGTATTTCTGAAATACATTTAAAAAAATACACCCAGATACATGAACATTCACAAATTATTTGATGGCCAATTGCAAAGGTAGGAGCAGGGTCAGGGGAGTAAGAGAGGAGGGAGAGCAATGACTGCTTATTTGAGAACTTCATTTAGGGTTTTGGTTGTTTCTTTTAACTCCAACTGTTTCCGTAACAGGTTATATAAAGTTAGGTTTCCGCACCTATCCCATTAAAATTCTAGTTACTTTTCACAATACAATCTTCATAATTATGTAAAAATTGGCAAGGGCCTGCTAATGACAACTCCCATATTTTTCCACCATTAGGCCCAGAGCTTATAAAAGAGGTGCCAAGAAAAGGCATCTTCATTATGCAAGTCACTGTCTTGTGGAGTCATCTCTGGAATAGCTCAAATGCTTCCTTTACCTTTCCTTAAATGGTATCTGAACACACGTGTTAGTAGAAATGTCAGTGCTTGGGTACTAGAAATGCTGTTACACAACCCAGAAGACCAGAAATGCTGAAAGTTCTACCTCTTTCTCTGAAAAGTCAGAAAACAAAGAGACTTGTGAAGCTCCACTTAAACCAACCTTCCAAACTTACCCGAGCAATGTCAACCAGCCCTTCACCACCATATTTTTCCTTCCCTCCGAAATACCTATTAACACTGTGTAGAACATAAGGGGAGGAATAATCTATGACTGTGGCTTATCTGTAATTTACCTATTTAGAATATTATACTAAATTATAGGTTCAATGTCACCAGTCTGTTTGCTTGTCTCTACCTCACTTTATTTCTCTCTTCTCTTCTTGGTCTCCTTTCCCCCTTTCACCTCCACACTTGTATTGTAAATTACTGCTCCAAGGCCAAAAAAGTCAGGAGTACCAACTCAATAAACAAACAACCCAAAACTCTTGACTTCCTGATGGCAAACATATGAAATTAGCGACAACTACTTCAATATGCATTAACCTCTTTCTAACAAGCTGCTTCTTTTATCTGCAGTTCTCAATATGCTTTAGGATGTCTTTCATTTCTTCCTTATCTTGGCTCCTACTTCCCCCACAGACTTAAAGAAAAGAAAAATATGTTTGGTGGTTGATATGACCAGTGCACTTCCTCTGAAATTAAAGTTTCTTTTGATATTGAGCTCAGTACATTTAAAGTGAAAATCAAATGACTCAGGCTGCTTTTAAGGATTTAAGCCAATAGTGAAGAATTTAATATGCTGGTGTTGAGTTTCATAATCAAATAGAGAAGAACCTGTTTCTGTTCTAAAATCTACCCAAGCAAAATTTCAAAGTGTCTCCAAAATTGTATTAAATTTGTATTAAATAGAAATATTCACCAAATATTTAGTAAAGGCCTTTAAGTGCCAGACACAGCTTTGGGTGCTCGGGATACAACATAACCTGTGTAGACCCTGCTTTTGCCTTCAGGAGCTTTTAGTCTGGCAGATATTAATATTAATTTCATAATTAAATCTGTAGTGATCTAATTACAATTGTGATCACTGCCATGAGGGCAATAATTGAGCTGATCTAGCCTAGTCTGAGGGTAGGGAAAGTGGATGAGGATGGGATCAGAGAAGGATGACTTCAGAAAGCGGCATTTAAGCGAAGACCTAAAGAATGAGGGGGTCTCAGTGAACGTTCAGACAGACATAACAGCATGAGATGGGAAGAAGCTTGCCACGTCTGAGAAGAAAGAAGGCCGGTGTGGTTGCAGTACAGACACCAAGGCACAATGGTGTCCGACTAGTCAGGAAATAAGCAGGGCCAGCGTCATAGGAGCTCAGAGACCATCTTAATAATTTAGGACTTTATGCTAAAAGCAATGGCAAGTCATCAAAGGTTTTTTTTTTTTTTTTTGCGGTACGCGGGCCTCTCACTGTTGTGGCCTCTCCCGTTGCGGAGCACAGGCTCCGGACGCGCAGGCCTAGCGGCCATGGCTCACGGGCTTAGTTGCTCCGCGGCGTGTGGGATCTTCCCGGACCAGGGCACGAACCCGTGTCTCCTGCATCGGCAGGCGGATTCTCAACCACTGCGCCACCAGGGAAGCCCGTCATCAAAGGTTTTAAAAGCAGCAGATGAACGTGAGCAGGTTCACAGATTCCCCTGGCTCAGTGAAGAGACCCAATACTTCTTGGTGACAGCAGGGAAGCCAGTGATTATCCCCATCATGTCCATTAATTACCAGAAAAAAACACCACAAAGAATAAGCAATCAAGGAAAGAGTACAACTTTAGTTGTACTAACCAAACTGCCATTCCTAAATCTGTATTTCAAACTTCTGGTGCAAACAGCTCTGGCAGCCATGTGAGAATAGGTCAAAGGCAGTAAGGAGGACTGAAAGTGATGGACTCATTAGAGGGTTATTGTCTAGGTAAGTGATCTTGGTGATTCCGGAGCAGAGAAAAGAGAAGGGACAGGAGCCACAGAGAAGGTAGGATCTATAGAATTGTACATGGTGAATCTCCTTATTGGGATTATTACATACAGTTTTCAAAAATTAATAGTTTGGGTTCCTCTTGAAATTTGTATGACACTGGAATAGGCTCACAAATTCTAATTACTTTTTCAAATATAAAACAAATAAAAATTGACCCTGCCAGAGGAATAAAGCCAACAATATTTAATCAATCTCAAATCATTTAGGAACTTAGCAAAATGACAACTCATAGTTTAATTATAAACAATTCTCACCTAATCATTTAAAAAGACCTACTAAGACTGCATGCTAGGCAACACAGTCTAGATTTAGTGACTTTTTGCAACTGGAAGTATTAAGTCTTGGGCTTCTACTTATTCAAAATTAACTTCCTCCCCTGCTAATCCAATTCTGTAAGGTTTTACTCAATGTTACTCTACATAAGCTGGACAAAAAGTATTAAATTGAGTGATAGTACATCTTTTATTAAAAAATAAACCATGTGAGTTATAATAACAGCCTTTGGAGACTGAAAGGTATGGCCAGTGGGGTCTTCCATTGTAGGTTTCTTACCTCCAATGTGCTAAGAAAATGAAAAAAATAAACCCACTCACTAGATTACCTACAAGACAGCCTTTCAAGCAAAGTAATGACATTTATATAAAAATAATTCCAGCATGGAACTATAGAATATGCATATCAAAGTAACAGCTTGGTTCTAAAACCTGTGGAGCCCAAAGTCAAGACCAAATAGCATACTCAATTCTCCCATAAGCATTTAGAATGTTTCCCTAACGTTGAGACGTGATAATAGTTGGGTGGCAGTGTCTTTTTGAAAAAGTCTGTTAAGGAGGAGAGACTGTTACTCGCTGAATCAGCTTTTGCAGTTTCCTTTGTTGTCCAATAGCCAGATAACAGGATATCAGAAAAAAATGATGAAATGAGAAAACAGGACGAGTTAAAGCAGGTGATCAAAACCTGAGTTTGACAAGATTTATAAGACATCTGGGATTCTGGAAGAAGAAAGGAGAGAGACTTTAAGAGTAGCAGGGGTGTATGTTAGTGAAAGAAGGGAGAGAAAAGATGATAAAAGATTTCAATTCATGTTTCTGTTTTGCAAACAAACAAACAAAAATACAAACAAAAACTGTAGTGAAGATTTTTAAATGCTTTTGAATTATTCTGGATGCCAGATTTATTATTCTTTGAATGTAATACCATCCTTAAGCAGAGCCCAATAAGATGTAATTTTACATGTTTATAGTAACATTGAAAATACCAATACTATTATACCTTCTTAAAACAGGCATGCATGGAATAATAGTAATACCATTCTAAGAACATAACAGCTCAAGTTTAGTTGAGGTTACTTCCATATGCTAGAGCTTTCCTCTGCCAGAACTGTTCTCTCCTCTATCCTAAATTTTCATTGGGTCATTGTCTGCTCAGATATCACATCTAAGTTTAAACATCTGTTCTGCAGAGAGAGCCTCTCAGAACCTATAGCTGCAATGCTGTCCAAGAGGACTCCCTGCAGTGACGAAAGTATTCTAAAGCCAAGTTGTCCAGTATGGTAGCCACATGTGACCACTTAACACCTGAAATATGGTAGTATGACTGGGGGGGGGTGTGAATTTTTAATTTAATTATAATTAAATTAAATAACTAAAATAAAAATAAAAGAAATCTAAATATATAAAAGAAATCTAAATTACATTTAAATAGCCACATGGGGCTAGAGGTTACCTACCATACAAAATCACTGGCAAGAAAAAGCTGAAGTTCTTTTATTTTGTTAATATTCTGTATGTCTCCTTTGTAGCACTTGGCACATTTGCAGTTGTATAGTGTTTATTTGTTTAATGACCATCTTCCCCACTAAACTATCAAGACTGTGTTGATCCCACTCAAATAGTCCACACCTAACACACAGTGCCTACTCAAAGAGCTACTGACCGACTTATTTAAATAAAACTTTTCATTATTTTATCACTTAATATCAGCAACTAATTGGTTGGTTACATGAATACCAAAAGTTGATGTAAGAAAACTGGAACACTAGCTGTTTAAAAGGTGTGAACGTTCTGGTAAAGTACAGAAAGTGCTACCAGAAATTATCAAAATCTGTGGGAAAATGTGTTTGCTACAGATTTTTCCTAAACACACACACACACACACACACACAAAATGCACACATACAAACATACAAACACAGCTGCCTTCAGAAAAGAGTCTTCTATTTTGCTCTATAATCTGTTCTGGCTATGATAATGATGACACTCTTCTGCAAATGAGAAAATTAAATGCAAAACAAGTTCACAATTTAGCACAGGAAGGTTTAAGAAAGCTGACACAAAGAAGCTGTCCCTCCCTAGTTTAAATGAACATGTTATCTTCAGAGCATAGTAGCTAATTTTCTTAAATCCTTTTAAACATGTTAACTTCTCCAGAAGCAAATGTTCAATAGTTATTCTTTGTCAACTTTGAAAATAAAAGAAAAATATACTGTCGTAATACAGTATGCAATACAGATACCTTAATGCCCCCAGTGGGAATAGCGACATACATGCATGGATGGTATAGATGAAGATATGAATTCCAGAGAATGGTGGCTACAATTCACTGGCAAATATATGTGGTTTGTTCTTTCTCAATTATCTGGTTGGATCATTCATCCGTATATGCATCTCTCCATACATATGTCTGCCCTTTATAGTTATAGTATCTTTCACCATGGAACACACAGTCTGCATTCAAAATCAGAAAAGTACACAGGCAACTAAGATATAAGGCTGGAAGGAAAGCAGCACCCAAGACAAGTAGATAGCTCATCCTGGGAAGAACCATCAAGATAAGACAGTTCAAATGCTTGCAACAAACAGAGATCCAAAGTACTTCCGTTAGGAATTTCTAATAAAAAATGCTAGTGCATAGCCTTCCCTCTCATTATGAAATCCTGAATTGAGACTCAACCTAAGAGAACATGGGGTGGGGCTGGAAGAACACATAAAAATTGAATCACGCATATGTGTTACATAAATTCATGGATTAATGATTAAGACAATCAGTGAATGGTTTAAATAAATAAGAGACAGTTCATTGCATCAATGTTTTGAATCAAAAGAAGCAATGCAGGGACATTATAAAAACCTGTAGTATCGGCCCAAATAAGCTCACTATGAAGACTGATAGAAAAGCATACAATTATAACTTGTGCCTAAATTTTCTTCATCTGCTGAGTGCCTATGTTTTCAGGTGGCCTAGCAGGTAAAACTTACAAACCGAGACCATCAGGGCTCACGTGGCCCTTTCATGTCTCTTCTCATGATGAGTCTAGAGACATTTAATCATTTGAAGGTTGAAATACTAAGAAATTTCTGCCAAATGCTATTATCATTCAGCAATAATTTAAATAATGGAAGTATTTGTCAAAAGTACAGAACAACCTACACAGATTTAACATGTCAAACCAATATGATAAAATTATTTTACTATTAAGGTAATTTTAAGATGGGTATGACATTTTGCTTTTCTGTCTTCTGAAAAAATGAAAAATGTCTTTGAAGAGTTACCAATTCCTGACCTTCAAACACTGGCTATGGAAGTAATGCAGAGATCATGGTGATTATCACATGAATGTGAGCCTTATGGCCCAGGCTGGGAAGTTCATTCCATTATTACAGAGTAACTTGAAGAGAGATTCAACATGGAGTCATGAAAATAATGCATTAACGGGAAGGATAATACTACCATCTACTGAAAGCACTATGAATCAGGTAAGTGATGCACATCCCCAATCCCTGGAGATGCGTTAGGGTTAGGGTTAGGGTTAGGGTTAAAATTAAGGGAGACTGATTTGCATGGCAAAAGAATCCCCAGGTTAGGTGAAAACAAAAAAAAAACCCTGCCTTTGTATGTTTAAATTTACAATACTATCATTAATACATAACCTTTAAGATATACAACGGCAGCAACATCAATAACAATAGCTACAATTTATGGAGCAATTTGTGTCATCCATGTACTATGCTGAATCTGTATATTTATTATCTCATTTAAGCCTCATAGCACTCCTAAGGGTTAGGTGCTCTCATTATTTTCCTTTTACAATGACAACAATGGGACTTAGAGTAACTTCTCAAGGTTGTATAACCTTGTTGGAAAAAGAAGATAAAGCAGAATTAAATTTTAATTTTTAAAAGGTTTTAGAGGAATGGAACTGTGAATATCTACATGCTTCCGCATATGTCAAAGTTTAATTGTCTGACTGCATATTTTCCATCTTTTCAGACATTTTTTAGAAATACAAACCAATCATCAATTATTATCACTACCAGCTTCCAACCCCTCTGAGCCTTTTGAACTGATAAGGCAGGGATGGAGGGATGTTTCTTAGGTGATTTCATTCACCATATTGTATCCAATAGAGAATCGGGCACTGGCAATGTCTTGGTTCAAGCATGACTGGAAGTTTTATAATCTCAAAAGCATTTATAAAGTTCAGTCACTTCCCAGTTCTACCATGCCAGCAGGATGGTAACCACATAACAAAAGAGCCACAAAGTGGTTTCTGGTACTTATGTTCATGACCAAGGACCTTGCATCCTTTGAAACGCCATGATTTATAAAGTAACTAAATAGTTCATGGGTAACACCGTGGTGCCTGATGTCATCATACATAAATAATTCTACATTTCCCTAATATTCTGTTCTTGTGATTTGCCCCCAAGATTCTTCCCCAGCTTAGCAGAGGTGTGCTAACTTGCTTAATGGGCAAAAAAAAAAAAAAAAAAAAATACTATTAAACACACGAAACAACAAAATACAAATAGAGCTATCCCACTGTGTAGATATAATTTCAAAGAACAGGGAAGTGAGTGGATTTAAAAGATCTGTCTGCACTGACTCCCCTTCTCCCTTTCAATATCAGAGATGCCTATGTTTAATATTAGGCCTCTCTAAATCAGACTTCTGCAACCTTAGCTTACTAGCATTACTGGCCTACACAATCATTATTCTTTTTCTGTGCAAGTGGATAGACTAAGGGCTTGAGGCTGTGATAACTGCTCTGTGAGTATGGCCTGTTCCAAAGGCCCAAAGTAACCACAATCCTAGGTCCTCAGTTGTGTCTCTGGAAATGTTTCTCAGAAGCCTAGAGCTGCACTGTCTAATATCATACCTGGTAGCTATAAGTAGCTGTTTACATTTAAATTTAATTAAATAATTAATAATTGCTACTATACTGGACAACACAAATACAGTTCTACTGAACTGTTTTGGCCTAGAGTAACATTTCCTAACCTGTTACCTTGGCTAGGATTTTATATCAAGACCAGTTAGTTAATGGATTTAGGCTCACATGCCAACACTGGTCACTTTGAATTGGCTTCCTGGAGTAGAAAAAAATTGCAGTGCCTAAAATAGTGATGTCTCTCTGGGACGCAGAACTGGGGAGTGGTGGCCATATATGCCAAATAAGACTCCTAAAGACCTTCTACCAGCAGTACTATAAAACTGCCAAAAGTCAAAAACATGAGACTACCAGAGCTCAGAGATTACCCATGTCTCTCCATGGGCCACTTAAATAAGCATGAAAGAAGTTTTTTCCTCCAGGCACTTGGAGTTTATAAATAAAGTCTTTAGTATCATCCCTAATCACAATCTAGGTCTGATCCAAGACAGACCAGTCATACTAATTAAGTCAGAAAATACTCTACAAATCAGTAATACAGAGAGTACTGATACAATATTTTAAATTCCTATTTACCTACATGAAAACCTTACCCTCTAAATAATACTCTTCTTCTTTTTTCTGTTAAGTAAACAACTGCCACTGTTAACAGCTCCAACCTAGCACCCATATTCTTCCCTGATGGAGCTCAGTAGTCTCACAGGTTTTTCTCCTCATTTGGGGGTAGTCTGACTCCAACAGGCCTCTCGGAAACCAAACAGAACTGTACACAGTACATCAAATGCAGTGTCTGGTCTAGTCTAAATTCCTAAATGACAAGCACAGCTAGCACAACACACATTTAGAATGAGGCAGAGAATGAGAAATCAGGCCTCTATCTATCATTAGCCATCATCTTCCCAGACGCTAACTGCCTTCCCTGCCAAACCACCCTTACCTGCCAGAGACTTCTTGCTGATGTCATGATTACCTCGTCAAATCAAATTTAGCAGTACACAAGCCATCAGGAGCGACATTCCTCCTTTTGCATTTTCATTCACTAGGAAGGTATGAACTCTACTGAGTCCTTAAACTCTCCGTTATCTGCTGCAACTCTAAACCATTTGAATTGCATCACTAAAATGAACTGGCACTGAAAACGAAGTAATAAGAATGCATATTGATAGAAAAGTAGGTAGGAACTAGGGGGTCTCTTTCATGCTGGCCTTCCAGTGAATTCCGAGCACTCCGATGAGGCCGAAGTGATGTTTATTTCAGCTATGAACGCTGGGTGAAATCTCATTTTATAAAGGCCTGAAGGACTTGCCAGTCATGGTTGTGATTGGTAATAAAACATAAATCACTGGAAACTTGAATTAGATATTCCTATCCCAAATCTCTGGAGCAGCTGTTCTCAACCAAGGGCCAATTCTCCTCCTTTCTCACCCCTTAGGTGTATTTGGCAATGTCTACTAACATTTTTGGTTGAGGGTGCTACTGGCATCTACTGAGTAGAGATCAGAGATGCTACTAAACATCCTACAACGCACAGGAAAGTCTCTTCACAAACAAAGAATTATCCAGCCCCAAATGTCAATAATGCCAAGGTTGAAAATCACATCCTAAAACTGTGCACGGTCACTATCACTTACTTGATTATTTGGGGACTTACAATGTGCATGGACATGAGCTGCTTTGGGTGGGGGGGAGGGGAGATTCCTTCTGTCCATTCACAGATTTCAAGCTTACCAAAGGCACTGTTATATCTAGAAGGTAAAGAGGTACAGCTATTAGTAAAAATATTTTTCAACATGGGCTGTTTTGCTATTTGTTCAATCCTTATTATCTAGTCTTCTTAACTAACGGGGTAATTTTATTTTTAATTCACCATCAGCATTTTGACAGTGAGAACATGTTGGATCACTTTCTCACTGTCAAAAAGACATTAATTAACAAAAAGCAGAATGTGACCATCTTTACAAAACTAGGTATTTTCTGAAAAAATGTCAAAATTGCCTTACAACTTTAGAGAAGATTTTTTAAAATTCTAGAGTTACTGTTACCTATTTAATAATGATGACTTTCACAATTCTTAAAGATAGAGTTCACAACAGAAATGACGGCATAAAGCAGAATTAAGCGGTGTTATTTCCCGTCTTTGAGAGAATCCAACTACAGTTCGAGGGTTTGGTATCTCTGTGCCCGTGCAAGAACGTGGTAAAGCATTTTTCTTTCACACATGCTACAGAAGGTTAAAGCAAACACACAGTAGTTAACCCCTAACAGTTGATTAGTCCCATTCTTGCTTTGCTTTGTCATTTCCTTACCATGTACTGATCAGTGATGGTACATACATATATGTATGTATATGTAAAAAGAATGGGAATCAATATTCCTCAACATTTTCTACCATTAAAGGCATGTTTAAAACCTGGCAACATGCTGTGTCCACCTGTTACAACTCTCTTTGTCCTAAGTCTTTATTAATATTACCAGTAAAAGAAAACATCAAGTATCACTGCTTTAACAACAGAAGAAAATGCTTGCACTTAGAAGGTAGGGTCTAAATCCTCAAATTGAATGACATAATCTAAAATACTGAGAGGAGACCTTCAAGATGGTGGAGGAATAAGACGTGGACATCACCTTCCTCCCCACAAATACATCAGAAATACATCTACATGTAGAACAACTCCTACAGAACACCTACTGAACGCAGGCAGACCTCAGATTTCCCAAAAGGCAAGAAAATCCCAACGTACCTGTATAGGGCAAAAGGAAAAAAAAAAAAACAGAGACAAAAGAATAGGGATGGGACCTGCACCTCTGTGAGGGAGCTGTGAAGGAGGAAAGGTTTCCACACGCTAGGAAGCCCCTTCTCTGGCGGAGACTGGGGGTGGTGGTGGGGAAAGCTTCGAAGCCGCGGAGGAGAGGCGCAGTAACAAGGTACGGAGGGCAAAGCAGAGAGATTTCCGTACAGTGGATCGGTGCCGACCAGCACTCAGCAGCCCAAGAGGCTTGTCTGCTCACCTACTGGGGGCAGGTTGGGGCTGGGAGCTGAGGCTCCGGCTGCAGAGGTCGGATCCCAGGGAGAGGACTGAGGTTCTCTGCATGAACACAGACTGAAGGGGACTAGTGCACCACAGTTAGACGGGAGGGAGTCCAGGAAAAAGTCTGGAACTGCCTAAGAGGCAAAAGACCATGGTTTCACGGTGCGCGAGGAGAGGGGATTCAGAGCACCACCTAAACGAGCTCCAGACACCCGCACAAGCCATGGCTATCAGCGCGGACACCAGAGATGGGCATGAGACGCTAAGGCTGCTACTGCAGCCACCAAGAGGCCTGTGTGTGAGCACAGGTTACTCTCCACACCTCCCCTCCCGGAGCCTGTGCAGCCTGCCACTGCCAGGGTCCCGGGATCCAGGGAAAACTTCCCCGGAAAAACGCACGGCACGCCTCAGGCTGTTGCAACATCATGCTGGCCTCTGCTGCCTTAGGCTTGCCCCGTACTCCGTACCTCTCCCTCCCCCGCGGCCCGAGAGAGCCAGAGCTCCCAATTCACCTGCTCCTTTAGCCCCATCCTGTCTGAGTGAAGAATAGACGCCTTCAGGTGACCTACATGCAGAGGCGGGGCCAATCCAAAGCTGAACCCCGGGAGCTGTGTGAACAAAGAAGAGAAAGGGAAATCTCTCCCAGCAGCCTCAAGAGCAGAGAATTAAATATCCACAATCAACTTGACGTACCCTGCATCTGTGGAATACCTGAATAGACAACGAATAATCCCAAATTGAGGAGGTGGACATTGGTAGCAACTGTAGACTTGGGGTTTGATTTTTGCATCGAATTTCTTTCTGGTATTATGTTTATCTTAGTTTAGTATTTAGAGAATATTATCATTGGTAGATTTCTTTACTGATTTGGTTTCTCTCTTCCCTTTTTTTCCCCCTATATTTAGATAAATATAGTTTTTCCTTTTTCTCTTTTTGTGACTGTGTATGTATATGCTTCTTTGTGTGATTTTTGTCTGTATAGATTTGCTTTTACCATTTGTGCTAGGGTCCTGTCTGTCTATTTTTTATTGTGTTTTTGGGTTTTTTTTTAGTATAGTTTTTAGCACCTGTTATTATTGGTGGATTTGTTTTTTGGTTTGGTTGCTCTCGTCTTTCTTTAAAAATTTTTTATTACTTTAAAATTTTTTACTTTTAATAACCTTTTTTTTTACTTTAATAACTTTATATTACTTTATTTCTTTTTTCTTTTTTTCTCCCTTTTCTTCTGAGCCATGTGGCTGGCAGGGTCTTAGTGCTCGGGCCAGGTGTCAGGCCTCAGCTGCTGAGGTGGGAGAGCCAAGCTCAGGACATTGGTCCACCAGAGACCTCCCAGCTCCATGTACTATCAAACAGCAAAATCTCTCCCAGAGATCTCCATCTCAATACTAACACCCAGCTCCATTCAACGACCAGCAAGCTACACTGCTGGACACCCTATGCCAAACAACTATCAAGTTGGAACACAACCCCATCCATTAGCAGAGAGGCTGCCTAAAATCATACTAAGCTCACAGACACCCCAAAACACACCACTGGACTCGGGCCTGCCCACCAGAGAGACAAGATAGAGCCCCACACACCAGAGCACAGGCACCATCCCCTTCCACCAGGAAGCCTACACAAGCCACTGAACCAAACTTACCCACTGGGGGCAGACACCAAAAACACTGGAAACTACAAACCTGCAGCCTATGAAAAGCAGACCCCAGACACAGCAAGTTAAGCAAAATGAGAAGCCAGAGAAATACACAGCAGATGAAGAAGCAAGGTAAAAACCCACCAGACCTAACAAATGAAGAGGAAATAGGCAGTCTACCTGAAAAAGAATTCAGAGTAATGATAGTAAAGATAACCAAAATCTTGGAAATACAATGGAGAAAATACAAGACAGGTTTGACAAGGACCTAGAAGAACTAAAGAGCAAACAAACAATGATGAACAGCACAATACAAGAAATTAAAATTTCTCTAGAAGGAATCAATAGCAGAATACCTAGGGCAGAAGAATGGATAGTCACCTGGAAGATAAAATAGTGGAAATAACTACTGAAGAGTAGAATAAAGAAAAAAGAATGAAAAGAATTGAGGACAGTCACAGAGACCTCAGAGACAACATTAAATGCACCAACATTCAAATTATAGGGGTAGGAGAAGAAGAGAAAAAGAAAGGGACTGAGAAAATATTTGAAGAGATTATAGTTGAAAACTCACACATGGGAAAGGAAATAATCAAGTCCAGGAAACAGAGTTCCATACAGGATAAATCCAGGGGAAACACGCCAAGACACATATTAATCAAACTGTCAAAAATTAAATACAAAGAAAAAATATTAAAAGCAGCAAGGGAAAAACAACAAATAACACACAAGGGAATCCCCATAAGGTTAACATCTGATCTTTCAGCAGAAACTCTACAAGCCAGAAGGGAGTGGCAGGACATATTTAAAGTGATGAAGGAAAAAAACCTACAACCAAGATTACTCTACCCAGCAAGGATCTCATTCAGATTTGATGGAGAAATTAAAACCTTTACAGACAAGCAAAAGCTGAGAGAGTTCAGCACCACCAAACCAGCTTTACAACAAATGCTTAAGGAACTTCTCTAGGCAGGAAACACAAGAGAAGGAAGAGACATGCAATAACAAACCCCCCAAAATTAAGAAAATGGTAATAGGAACATACATATCGATAACCACCTTAAAAGTAAATGGATTAAAATCTCTAAACAAAAGACACAGACTGGCTGAATGGATACAAAAACAAGACCTGTATATATGGTGTCTATAAGAAACCCAATTCAGACCTAGGGACAGATACAGACTGAAAGTGAGGGGATAGAAAAAGATATTCCATGCAAATGGAAATCAAAAGAAACATGAAGTAGTCATTCTCATATCAGACAAAACAGACTTTGAAATAAACACTATTACAAGAGACAAAAAAGGACACTACATAATGATCAAGGGATCAATCCAAGAGGAATATATAGCAACGGTAAATATTTATGAACCCAACATAGAACCACCTCAATACATAAGGCAAATGCTAACAGCCATAAAAGGGGAAATCAACAGTAACACAAAAATAGTAGGGGACTTCAACACCCCACTATCACCAATGGACAGATAATCCAAAATGAAAATAAATACAGAAAAACAAGCTTTAAATGACACATTAGAGAAGATGGACATAAAAGATATTTATAGTACATTCCATCCAAAAACAACAGAATACACTTTCTTCTCAAGTGGTCATGGAATATTTTCCAGGATAGATCATATCTTGGGTCACAAATCAAGCCTTCGTAAATTTAAGAAAACTGAAATTGTATCAAGTATCTTTTCTGACTACAATGCTACGACACTAGATATCAATTACAGGAAAATATCTGTAAAAACAACAAACACATGGAAGCTAAACAATACACTACTAAATAACCAAGAGATCACTGAAGAAAGCAAAGAGGAAATAAAAAATACCTAGAAACAAATGACAATGAAAACACGACAAACCAAAACCTATGGGATGCAGCAAAAGCCGTTCTAAGAGGGAAGTTTATAGCAATATAATCTTACCTCAAAAAAGAAGAAACATCTCAAACAACCTAACCTTACACCTAAAGCAATTACAGAAAGAAGAACAAAAAAACCTCAAAGGTAGCAGAAGGAAAGAAATCATAAAGATCAGATCAAAAATAAATGAAAACGTAATGAAGCAAACAATAACAAAGATCAATAAAAGTAAAAGCTGGTTCTTTGATAAGATAAACAAAATTGATAAACTGTTAGGCAGACTCATCAAGGGAAAAAAAGGGAGAAGATTCAAATCAATATATTTAGAAATGAAAAAAGGAGAAGTAATCAGTGACACTGCAGAAAGACAAAGTATCATGAGAGATTACTACAAGCAACTATATGCCAATAAATGGACAACCTGGAAGAAATGGACAAACTCTTAGAAATGGACAACCTTCCAAGGCAGAACCATGAAGAAATAGAAAATATAAATAGACCAATCACAAGTGCTGAAATTGAAACTGTGATTAAAAATTCCCAACAGACAAAAGCCAAGGACCAGATGGATTCACAGGAAAATTCTATCAAACATTTAGAGAAGAGCTTATACCTATCCTTAAACTCTTCCAAAAGATAGCAGAGGGAGGAACATTCCTAAACTCATTCTATGAGGACACCATCACGCTGATACCAAACCAGACAAAGGTGTCACAAAGAAAGAAAACTACAAGCCAATATCACTGATGAACACAGATGCAAAAATCCTCAACAAAATACTAGCAAACAGAATCCAACAGCACATTACAAGGATCATACACCATGATCGAGTGGGGTTTATCCCAGGAATGCAAGGATTCTTCAATAGATGCAAATCAATCAGTGATAAACCATATTAACAAACTGAAAAAGAAAAACCATATGATCATCGCTACAGATGCAGAAAAAGCTTTCAACAAAATTCAACACCCATTTAGGATAAAACCCTCCAGAAAGTAGGCGTAGACTGAATGTACCTCAACATAATGAAGGCCATATATGAAAAACCCACAGCCAACATGTCCTCAATGGTGAAAAACTGAAAGCATTTCCTCTAAGATCAGGAAGAAGACAAGGTTGTCCACTCTCACCACTATTATTCAACATAGTTTTCGAAGCTTTAGCCACAGCAATCAGAGAAGAAAAAGAAATAAAAGGAATCCAAATCGGCAAAGAAGAAGTAAAGCTGTCACTGTTTCCAGATGACATGATACTATACACAGAGAATCCTAAAGATGCTACCAGAAAACTACTAGAGCTAATCAATGAATTTGGTAAAGTAGCAGGATACAAAATTAATGCACAGAAATCTTTTGCATCCCTACACACTGATGAAAAATCTGAAAATGAAATTAAGGAAACATCCCATTTTCCACTGTGAAGAAAAAAATACCTAGGAATAAACCTACCTAAGGAGACAAAAGACCTGTATGCAGAAAACTATAAGACACTGATGAAAGAAAATAAAGATGATACAAACAGATTGAGAGATATACCGTGCTCTTGGATTGAAAGAATCAACATTGTGAAAATGACTATACTCTCCAAAGCAATCTACAGATTCAATGCAATCCCTACACAAAACTACTAATGACATTTTTCACAGAACTGGAACAAAAAAATTTCACAATTTGTATGGAAACACAAAAGACTCCCAAAAGCCTAAGCAATCTTGAGAAAGAAAAACAGAGCCGGAGGAATCAGGCTCCCTGATTTCAGACTATATTATAAAGCTACAGTAATCAAGACAGTATGGTACTGACACAAAAACAGAAATATAGATCAATGGAAAACGATAGAAAGCCCAGAGATAAACCCATGCACATACAGTCACCTTATCTTTGATAAAGGAAGCAAGAATATACAATGGAGAAAAGACAGCCTCTTCAATAAGTGGTGCTGGGGGCTTCCCTGGTGGCTCAGTGGTTGAGAGTCCGCTTGCCAATGCAGGGGACACGGGTTCGTGCCCCGGTACAGGAAGATCCCACATGCCGCAAAGCGGTTAGGCGTGTGAGCCAAGGCCGCTGAGCCTGTGCGTCCGGAGCCTGTGCTCCGCGATGGGAGAGGCCACAACAGTGAGAGGCCTGCGTACTGCAAAAAAAAAAAAAAAAAAAAAAAAAAAAAAAAAAAAAAAAAATGGTTCTGAAGAACCTAAGGGCAGGACAGGAATAAAGACGCAGATGTAGAGAATGGACTTCAGGACCAGGCAGGGGGAAGGGTAAGCTGGGACGAAGTGAGAGAGTGGCATGGACATATGTACACTACCAAATGTAAAATAGCTAGCTAGTGGGAAGCAGCCACATAGCACAAGTAGATCAGCTTGGTGCTTTGTGACCACCTAGAGGGGTGGGATAAGGAGCGTGGGAGGGAGATATGGGGATATGTGCATATGTATGGCTGATTCACCTTTTTATAAAGCAGAAACTAACACACCATTGTAAAGCAATAATACTCCAATAGAGATGAGAGAAAGAGAGAGAGAGAAAAGAGAAAGAAGAAAGAGAGAGAGAGAGACAGAGACAAAGGAAGGAAGGAAGGAAGGAAGGAAGGAAGGAAGGAAGGAAGGAAGGAAGAAAAGTAAAATAAAATAAAATACTGAGAAAATAAATTACACCATGTATGTATCGTCATCTCCAACACCTTGCTTTGCCTCTGAATTTTCAAATCAACTATTTTACAAAATACTAGTCTTGATTAATAGAAGTGACCCCAAGTTATCTTTGTCTGGTTCTATGATATGCTATCTTTATCTTAAAAATATGAATTAAATGTTTCAGAAGGAATCTTGATCTTCCAATTTGGGAAGGAGAAAACGACCAACATTTCATGCTTGGATTCTGACATCATAGTGGGGATTGACAAAACACTCAAAGATGAAGCAGGCTTTCACTCACATAAAAATTGCCAAAGGAGAGCTCCATTTTGAACCAGTATGGAACATAATTACAATATCTTTAAAAAACAAAAAAAAACACCATTTTTTAAACCATGATAGCCCCTCAGCACAATCAAAAGATACACAATTGCTCAAAAAAAATGAAAGAAACTTGTTATTCATTCCCCAAGTACACACAATGCTTTAGGACAAGCACTGTGTGAGAGATGAACAAAGCCCGAAGGCATGTATACAGTAGCAAAACAAAACAAAACAAAACCCGGAAATAATTTAAATGAAAACCTGTGGTCAGGAGTCTAATTTTATGCTCACTGCATTCTCCTCCTCCTCTATGCAGCTTTTAAATATGCTCATCTTGTTCTAATTGCTCAGTAATGGACATACCCTTCTAAGCAAAACCCTATTATTACAGCAAAGAAAAACAAACAGATAAGCTGTTAACATAAGAAACTCTTGTTACAATTAAAAAGAAAAGAAATTCATGCAAAATAACATTTCCTATATACCCATCACCCAGTCTAACCCTGGTGTCTTACACATGCCTCTACTTCATTCTACAACTCAAGGCAAAACAGAAATGAGAAATATCTACTCCAGCCAATTAAAAAATATAAGGCAGCAGTAAGTTTTGTGACCACCAGCCAACCAGCCACAGTGGAGAGGTATCCACTGAGGATGAATCTCTCATGTCCTCAATAACTTTTTTTTGTTTTGTTTTGTTTTGTTTTTTTTGTTTTTTTTTTTTGCGGTATGCGGGCCTCTCACTGTTGTGGCCTCTCCCGTTGCAGAGCACAGGCTCCGGACACGCAGGCTCAGTGGCCATGGCTCACGGGCCCAGCCGCTCCGCGGCATGTGGGATCTTCCCGGACCGGGGCACGAACCCGCGTCCCCTGCATCGGCAGGCGGACTCTCAACCACTGCGCCACCAGGGAAGCCCCTCAATAACTTTTGACAATGTCTTAAGTCAACCACAAAATACAAGATACATAGCTTTATGTATACAATTCTTAAGTGTAATAAATCTATACTGTTGGGCACAGTAAATAAAAAGCAGCCCACATGAAAACTTAATTTTATAGTATTTAATTATTACTACAAATTAGAGATAAAGACACAGATGTTTAAAAGAAAAAGAAAACATAACTCTGAACAGTCATATACATGATTATATATAAGTTGGTTATTCTAAAGGTGTGTAGAGCACAATTCTTATGAGTTAAATATTAATATGATTTTATAGTATTACTCTAAGAGATCACCTTGCATTTCTTCAGTGCCCCGGGAAATCTGTAAAAATTTGAGAATATCTTTCCTTACATAAAATAATAGAAATAATAACTAACCCTCTAGTGCTAGTTATGTAGCAGGTGATGCTCTAAGTGCCATACACATATTAATACAACCCTACGTTACCTATGACGAAACTGAGGCATGGAGCAAGTACCTTGGCCAGAGGCACAGAGCTCCAGAGATGATGTTCACTGGTCTGTTCTGCCTCCAGAAGAGTCTCTCTTTCCCCACCTTTTTCTTGCTCCCCCATCCTCCCATTGTTTGATTACCACCAAATAGCCATGATCCGAAGCCAAGGATCCATAACCATCATGTGTGAGCTGTACGCTTGTGAGGAATCACCTTTCTGGCAGCACATTTGAGGGATTCAAGGATTTAGAACACCATGTAACAATTCAGCAGTAATGACAAGGCAATAATTCTTGAAGGGGCAACCTCACTTTACAGTGTCCATAAACGCATCTATGATTATTGTACCATTCCCTTATTCCTCTTCCTGCACTCCATCACTGTTTGGATAGAAGCCAGTGACTGCCCTGCCAGCTCCCTCATACATTGAGAGAACAAGCGTCACTCACTTTTTGGTAAACAGCAATCTTTCTTCAAGTTCGTTATGACTTCACACTCCACTTCTTGCCTCTTCCTCATGCAATGTTTTCTATTCTACATGCTTCTACCATCACAGTACACATGGCTGAAACCACTAATTTAAAACCCAGTACCCTACCTGCAAAAGAATACCACCCAACAAACCAACCAGCCCACACCCTCATTAAGGAGGGTCTACTGTGCATCCCAGGCAATAAATGGCACGTGCCTGGCATGCACTGACAGCCCTTTAAAGCAGGTAACTCATCCATTACAGGCATGAGTTCACTGCAAGTTTACAAAGGACAAGCAATATGTCCAAGACTTCATGGCTAGTTAGGGTGAAGGCAGGATTCTAACCAGGATTCTGTTCTAGAAAGTCCACACTTAGTGATATTGTTCTTACCCCTCCTTTGCCTAAGGATATCTTACTTATTCTTCCATTTCTCTCCCACTTGTCTGCATTCTCCTTAGGGGCATGTTCTATGCTTTGTTCACCCTCCATTTCTATCGTATCAGTATTACACTCCCTAAGAAATGGGTTATCAGAACTTCCTGAACTAGTCAAAATATGAGAGGACAGCACCTAGCACTCAATAAGCACCTTAAGTGGTTATGGTATAAATGGATGCACACAGATTAGGATTAATAGAATTCTTAGAAAGACTAAGTTTAACTTAGGTCAAAAGCATTGTTATACAACAATAGCCCTGAATTCCCGGTTCTCTCTCTTACCTTCCTGCCTCTGCCCTCTTTCTCCATCACTATTTCTCAATCTCTCTCTCTCTGTTCCTTCACTCTCTCCATTTCTCTCAGTCCATCTTGTTCATACACCACCAGTGTTGCCACTAGTCACTGCAGCTACTGCATTCATTAACACACCATATACCTTGTCAACAATCTCATGTGAAATACTCTGCACCACATTTGAGATAAAACCCCAACTAAGCACACTAGTGGTATTGGTATGCCAAAGAATTCACCTCCACTGTACTTCAGGTAGCTTTCTGCACAAGACAAGTCTCCTAGGCTAAGTAGCCCCAAACCTCACATCCAGATCTGAGAAGATGAGCGATGCCTTTCCATCTCTCCTGTATATATTGCTACAGTCTGAATGTGCCCCCACAAAATTCACGTATTGGGATCTGTTAAGATAGTGTTAGAAGATGGAGACTTTGGGAGGTGATTAGGTCATGAGTGGTGCCCTCATGAATGGGATTAGTGCCCTTATAAAAGAGATCCCACAGAGCTCCCTAGACGCTTCCAACATGTGAGTATACAATGAGAAGTTTGCAACCCAGAAGAGGGCACTCACCCAACCACACTGCCACCTTGATCTCAGACTTTAAGCAACTAGAACTGCGAGAAATAAACTCCTCTTGTTTATAAGCTACCTAGTCTGTGATATTTTATTATAGCAGTTCAAACAGACTAAGATGTATATGCACTCATACATAATTACTTTCCTTTAGCACACTATGACACCTTCATATAATAATACAGCCCTCCCTACACACCAGCTCTTGTGCTAAAAGTTTTTCATGCATCCTCTCATGGAAGCCTCACCCAAATTTCACTCTATAGGGCCCACTGTCATCTGCATGACACAGATGAGGAGGCTGAGGCACAGTGGGCCTCAGTAACTTGCCTAAAGTCACAAAGTTACTAAGTGGAAGATATTCATTCCTAGAACCCACATTTTCTGAACAAAATTTCCCCCAGCACCCTCTGGCTGCTTTTGGTCAGCCTGGGGTTCTTTGTGTGGCAGGAAGTTCCTAACTGACAATTACCCTTATTTCCACTGCACTGGAATGGCACTATCCTTGTACAGGTGCTAGATTTAGTAGTTCATTCACATTCACTAATTGATTTTCTATATAAGATGTTGGCAAAGTGTGGTCCCTAGACCAGCAGCATCAGCATCACTTGGGAGCATGTAAGAAATGCACATCTTCACGCCCTATCCCAGACCTATTGCATCACACCTCTGGGGCTGGGCCCCAGCTGCATGGGATTTAATAAGCCTTCCAGATAATTGTGATGCATGCGAAAGTTTGAGAATTACCACTCTACCCCATATTTACTGCAAGTTTTGGGTAACGGTCTCTTTGAAGACTCAGTGTCAGAAATGAAGGTAGAAAATGCATGGTGAGGCATCTTGCTCCAGTAACACACAGGGGCACTTTCTGTCTACAATTCCTCACACTGTCATCTGTCCTCACACAAAGGCTTTCTGCTCTTAATTTCCAAATTACAACTACCTAACAGCTTTTTAAATGAATGTCTGGCTGAGCAGATTTTAAAATACTACGAGAGGGGGTGGGGATGGTGGTGTGATGAATTAAGTGATCAGGAATGACATGCATACACTGATGTGTATAAAATTGATGACTAACAAGAACCTGCTGTATAAAAAATAAATTTTAAAAATTAAAAAAATAATAAAATAAAATACTACAAGAGTAAGTATCTTTGTTTCTGGATTGGACTTGTCCAATGCAGACAAGAGAAGCAGGGCCACAAGTGACCAACCCATCACTCTACCTGTGAGAGCAAATTAATTAGCCCTCAACATTAGTATCATATTTATGTGCCAAGTACGGTTTGTAATGAGGTCTTTACCATGCAACCATACTTCAAGCAATCATTCATTTAAGTAAACACATTTTAATTACTTTCATTTCTTTCATTATTTATTCACTAGCCTACAATACACCTATCAGAAGAAACACTTCCTATTTGACTGTCACCTCCTTCCTGGGTCCTATATATACCACCACCAGCCCCATCTCCATATTTTTTCTCTTAACTAAAGTTAATCACTACACAAGTTCTTAGGGACTTGGAGGCTACTGGGATGGCTGACCAACCCTAACGGCTGGCGGAGCCTTTGATCTGCTCCACTGAGAACCCTTTTCACACGTTCTCACAATACATCTGTCTGCTGCAATTAGGGTGTTGCAAAGCTGTTGTTGATAAAGTGACATTTGCTCTAAGCATTGTCACTTTGAAGAATAGCCAAGAAGGAAAATGAAAATCAATGTAATTACAAGTTATCAGCTTCAAATTTGATTCACTTACTTGCTTCAAAACTGCCAAATGAAAATAATTTCAGTTTACCTGAGTAACAGTATATGGATATTCAAATTTTTAAAAGCTTTATTTTGAAACTCAATTTCTAATATTAAAAAAAGGTAAAGCACTCAGTCCAATTTTCGCTAGTTAGAAAACTCTAATTCTTCACAAAATACTTGCAATTGAAGAGTTGCCTGATAATTCACTATAATAAGTATTGAAATGGATGTTTTAAGCCAAATGCTTATTAAACTCTTTGCTTCTGCCTTTAGTGAATTATTATTTTTTTTAAATTCTAATCACTGTTTGGGACAGAATGTGGCACCCAAACAAGGTATTATTTATGATCAATTCAATACAATGAATAGTTTGATTACTTGGTATTTATTATGATTCTACTATGCCCATATTTTCTGTACTAGTTGTTATGAAAAAAGATACTTTCACAAAAGGAACAATTGAGTGTGAGTTTCTTGAAAGCAACTTAGGAAACTCTGATCAAGTAGATAATTCCATCAAGCGGACAGCATGACCAACTTCCAAGTGATGAATGTGAACACGACACTCCTTAAGAGAAGTCAAAACCCAAAGGCTGCCCCACACAAATTTTGTTTGCCCACATATAATTATTTTTTTAATTTAAATTAACTGTCAACTTTAAAGATTCAAGAGACTGCACTTAAATGCCTACATTTTCATCACCTCTTGAAAAATTGGCTACAGTGGGCTCTTAACCCACATGGCAACAACTGGCTGGCCTCACTCCCTGCTTCCTGCCTGGCTCCTGAGGGGCTCTGAGACTGTCACCCCTGTTTTGTGTTTTGTGGTAGTTGGAGGGAAGTTCTCTTATTATCATCTTGGAGTCATCCAAGAAGATATGAAAAGGAGGTGGGACAGAGGGTAAACTTTGGAGAATGCACAGGAAAGAAAAAGGGCAGAGGGATGGAGTGTCTCTTAGGATACAGTTATGGTGTAAGCAAAACCTCAGGAGTGAAGGTGGGGGACGGACGTATAAGGCAAGGTGAAACAGTGTGAATGGACTGGTCTGACTGGGTGAGGTGTAGAAACAGGAATATCGGGAGAAAGGCTTGAGAAGACTGAGTGGAGAATGACTGGAGAGAGCTTTGAATGCCAACTCCAGGAGCTTCTGGGACATTGTCCAAGTTACAGCTCTTAATTTCCTTTTGAGAAACAAATCAACCCCCTCTAAATGCAATTTCAGTGTATTTAGATGCCCACTTAAGTGTGGATAACCTGCCCTACCTCCCAACCCCCAATCCTTTCAGTCAAGGAATAACATTTATTAATACAACAGTAACCTGGCAGCAATGGTGCCTAAACTCAAAGAGGCCTGGCAATGGAAGCAGAGAGAGCACTTTGGCAAGGAAGGAGAAAGGCTAAGGAAGCAGCACACAGGCACCAGAGTACTGGCCGGGTTCAAATCCTGATTCTACCACTCTAAGTACCACGGCCTTCTACAAGTCACTTAATATCTGTGAGCCTCAGTTTTTCACCTCCAATGGAGGAAACAGCACCTATGTCCGAGGGCTCTTGTGAGGATTAAGTGAGGTAATACCCTTTGTTTAGGTTGAAAATAGTTCCTGGCACAAAGTAAGAGCTCAATAAATGTTAGCTGTGCTACTGCCGTCAACATCATCACCACAGCCAACGCCACCACTTAAGAAACTGTACTGAGTCCTTAAGGACGGTGTCTGAGGTTTGGTCTGTGACCTTGGACATAGAAATGGAAGTAAACAGATGACAAAGAGGTTGTGAGGTAAGAATATATAGGATTCGGTTATTTTAGAAATGTGGGAAAAAGAGGTATTCAGAAGTATTCAAAGATCACTGCATGAACCTAAACCTGGGTGATACAATAAGGTAATAGAGATGGAGAAGGTCAAAAAAGATTCCTATCTTTGAAGAAGTCACATTTAAGGTGAGAAAAGAATGATGCAGTGGAACTATCCAGAAAGCAGTTGAAAAGGCAGAAGTAGAATCCAATAGGAAGGTCTGAGGCAAGAGGCACATGTGGCAGCTAGTAGTGTTTGGTGAGATTATTTTCAACAAGGTAAAGAAATTAGGAACTACAGTATCATGATAATTATTATTAGAAAACATTTAGCACATGCAGGAAATGGCCCTAAGCATTTTGCATGGTCTATCTCATTAGGTCCTCTGCATAACTGCCTCCCCATATTATAGATCAAGACGCTGAGGATGAGAGAGGTTACGCTCCCAGCTTTTAGGCAGTACAGATTAAAATTAAAATTCAGAGCCCTGACTGAAAAATTTGCTACACTTCTTCCCATAAAAGCAAACAGAAATCTATGTCCTTTTATAAGCAGAGAGAAGGATATAAGATGTCAAGAGGTGAAAGTGACTGAGAAATGCCTCTGAGGAAGAGGAAGAGGAAGGTAATGGGTTTATGAGCAGACAGAGAGCCATCACAAGGCTCATTTGTGCTCTGAACACAGAAAAGCATTAAAGATAATAATAAGAAGAGGGATCTGGGGGCTAAAAGGCACACAGGTACACTTGTTAAGTTGAACACTAGTTAAGAAAGCAATTCATCCCAAGATCAAGTGCCAATTTCAGTTGGAATGCAGGACAAATGGGAGGATTTCGTCTGCTTAGTTTCACCCCCCCCCCACCAAAAAAAAAGGTACCAGAATTCCGAAATTACATTCAATTACAATAGAATTTAGGAATTATCTGTTGTCCTTTTCTCCAGCTTGGGCATAGGTATTATATTTTGCTTGGAAGGTTGCCAGTGTTTAGAATTTATCCTTATAAAGACACTGACTTCAGAGATGCACATTCCGTGGTAGGAAATAACATCAAGTCCACAACAACTGCCACAACTACCACTCCACAACTGCACACCACACCAAGAGCTAACATACAGAGCAGCTAACACAGAGCTTACTACCCATCAGGCACCACACTAACTGGGACCGATACCCCCATTTCATTTAATTTGACAACTACCCCCATGTGGTTGGCCCTACTGTTAGCCACCTTTACAGATAATGACCTAAGGCTTAGTACACAATTACTCACTTAGTAAGTGGCCGAGCCAAGTCAGTCTTTAAAATCAGTCCCGTCTACCTCTGCTCCCAGTGTGTCCTTCTTTTTGATATCTGGGTAAGTCCCTTGAAACATCTATTAATTCCAACAGAAAATTCAGAACTTATTTGACAGTCACTATAGCATTATATAAAGTTCACGGTCACCATCCATGCTCCCTGTCACTCACATACAGGGATCTAAAGAAAGCAGCTATGTGACGTGGGGAAACGGTAAGCTCTCTGCTCTGTGGAAGTCTGTGAGGGAGTGAAAAAAAAAAAAAACAAAAAAAAAAACGAGGACGGCTTCAAGATGACGGGAAGAATAAGACGTGGAGATGACCTTCCTCCCCAAATTACATCAGAAATACGTCTACACGTGGAACAACTCCTATAGAACACCTACTGAACGCTGGTAGAAGACCTCAGAACTCCAAAAGGCAAGAAACTCCCCCACGTATCTGGGTAGGGAAAAAGAAAAAAAGAATAAACAGAGACAAAAAGAATACGGATGGGACCTGCACCAGTGGGAGGGAGCTGTGAAGGAGGAAAGGTTTCCACACACTGGAAGCCCCTTTGCGGGGGAGACTGCAGGTGGCAGAGGGGGAAGCTTCGGAGCCACGGAGGAGAGCACAGCAACAAGGGTGCGGAGGGAAAAGCGGAGAGATTCCCGCACAGAGCATCGGTGCCGTCCGGCACTCACCAGCCCGAGAGGCTTGTCTGCTCACCCACCGGGATGGATCGGGGCTGGGAGATGAGGCTCAGGCTTTGGTCGGATTGCAGGGAGAGGACGGGTTGGCGGCATGAACACAGCCTGAAGGGGTTAGTGCACCATGGCTAGCTGGGGAGGAGTCTGGGAAAAGGTCTGGAGCTGCAGAAGAGGCAAGACACTTTTTCTTCCCTCTTTGTTTCCTGGTGCGCGAGGAGAGGGGATTAAGCGTGCCGCGTAAAGGAGCTCCAGAAACAGGCATGAGCCACGGCTATCAGCACAGACCCCAGAGACGGGCATGGGATGCTAAGGCTGCTCCTGCCGCCACCAAGAAGCCTGTGTGCGAACACAGGTCACTGTCCACACCTCCCCTCCCGGGAGCCTGTGCAACCTGCCACTACCAGGGTCCCGTGATCCAGGGACAACTTCCCCGGGAGAACGCACGGTGCACCTCAGGCTGGTGCAACGTCATGCTGGCGTCTGCTGCTGCAGGCTAGCCCTGCATCCATACCCCTCCCGCCCCCCCCGCCTGAGTGAGCCAGAGCCCCCGAATCAGCTGCTCCTTTAAACCCCGTCCTGTCTCAGCAAAGAACAGAAGCCCTCTGGCGACCTACATGCAAAGGCGGGGCCAGATCCAAAGTTGAACCCCAGGAGCTGTGCGAACAAAAAAGGAGAAAGGGAAATCTCTCCCAGCAGCCTCAGGAGCAGCTTATTAAATCTCCACAATCAACTTGATGTGCCCTGCATCTGTAGAACACCTGAACAGACAATGAATCATCCCAAATTAAGGAGGTGGAAATTGGGAGAAATGATATATATATTTTTTTCCCTTTTTCTCTTTTTGTGAGTGTGTATGTTTCTCTGTGTGATTTTTGTCTGTATAGCTTTGCTTTTACCATTTCTCCTAGGGTTCTTTTTTTTTTTAATTTTGGATAGTTTTTAGCACTTCTTATCATTGGTGGATTTGTTTTTTGGTTTGGTTGCTCTCTTCTTTCTTTCCTTCTTTTTTATTATTACTTAAATTTTTTAAAAAATGATTCTCTATCTTAATAACTTATTTTATTGTACTTTATTTTATTTTATCTTCTTTCTTTCTATTTTTTCCCCCTTTTATTCTGAGCCATGTGAATGACAGGCTCTTGGTGCTCCAGCCACACATCAGGGCTGTGCCTCTGAGGTGGGAGAGACAAGTTCAGGACACTGGTCCACCAGAGACCTCTCAGCTCCACGTAATATCAAATGGAGAAAATCTCCCAGAGATCTCCATCTCAACACTAAGACCCAGCTCTACTCAATGACCAGCAAGCTACAGTGCTGGACACCCTATGCCAAACAACTAGCAACACATGAACACAACCCCATCCATTAGCAGAGAGGCTGCCTAAAATCATAATAAAGTCACAGACACCCTAAAACACACCACCAGATGTGGACCTGCACACCAGAAAGACAAGATCCAGTCTCATCCACCAGAACACAGGCAGTAGTCCCCTCCACGAGGAAGCTTACACAACCCACTGAACCAACCTTAGCCACTAGGGACAGACACCAAAAACAATGGGAACTACGAACCTCCAGCCTGCGAAAAGGAGACCCCCAAACATAGTAAGTTAAACAAAATGAGAAGACAGAGGAACACACAGCAGATGAAGGAGCAAGGCAAAAACCCACCAGACCTAACAAATGAAGAGGAAATAGGCAGTCTACCTGCAAAATAATTCAGAATAATGATAGTAAAGATGATCCAAAATCTTAGAAGAATGGAGAAAATACAAGAAACGTTTAATAAGGACCTAGAAGAACTAAAGAGCAAACAAACACTGATGAACAACACAATAAATGAAATTAAAAATTCTGTAGAAGGAGTTGATAGAACAGTAACTGGGGCAGAAGAATGGATAAGTGACCTGGAAGATAAAATAGTGGAAATAACTACTGTGGAGCTGAATAAAGAAAAAAGAATGAAAAGAATTGAGGACAGTCTCAGAGACCTCTGAGACAAAAGTAAACACATGAACATTCTAATTATAGGGGTCCCAGAAGAAGAAGAGAAAAAGAAAGGGACTGAGAAAATATTTCAAGAGATTATAGTTGAAAACTTCCCTAGTACAGGAAAGGAAACAGTTAATCATGGCCAGGAAGTACAGAGAGTCCCATACAGGATAAATCCAAGGAGAAACACCCCAAGACATATATTAATCAAACTATCAGAAATCAAAATACAAAGAAAAAATATTAAAGCAGCAAGGGAAAAACAACAAATAACACACAAGGGAATCCCCAAAAGGTTAACAGCTGATCTTTCAGCAGAGACTCTGCAAGCCAGAAGGGAGTGGCAGGACATATTTAAACTGATGAAGGAGAAAAACCTACAACCAAGATTACTTTACCCAGCAAGGATCTCATTCAGATTTGACAGGGAAATTAAAACCCTTACAGACAAGCAAAAGCTAAGAGAATTCAGCACCACCAAACCAGCTTTACAACAAATGCTAAAGGAACTTCTCTAGGCAGGAAACACAAGAGAAGAAAAAGACCTACGATAACAAACCCACAACAATTAAAAAAATGGTAATAGGAGCATACATATGGATAATTACCTTAAATGTAAATGGATTAAATGCTCCCACCAAAAGACATAGATTGGCTGAATGGATACAAAAACAAGACGCGTATATATGCTGTCTACAGAGATCCACTTCAGACCGAGGGACACATAAAGACTGAAAGTGAGGGGATGGAAAAAGACATTCCAGGCAAATGGAAATCAAAAGAAAACTGGTGTAGCAATTCTCATATCAGACAAAATAAACTTTAAAACAAAGACTATTACAAGAGCCAAAAAAGGACAGCACATAAAGATCAAGGGATTGTCCAAGAAGAAGATATAACAATTGTAAATATTTATGCACCCAACATAGGAGCACCTCAATATATAAGGCAAATACTAACAGCCATAAAAGAGGATATCGACAGTAACACAATCGTAGTAGAGGACTTTAACACCCCACTTTCACCAATGGACAGATCATCCAAAATGAAAATAAATAAGGAAACACAAGCTTTAAATGATACATTAAACAAGATGGACTTAAATGATATTTACAGGACATTCCATCCAAAAACAACAGAATACAGTTTCTTCTCAAGTGGGCATGGAACATTCTCCAGGATAGATCATATCTTAGGTCACAAATCAAGCCTTGGTAAATTTAAGAAAATTCAAATTGTATCAAGTATCTTTTCGAACAACAACGCTATGAGACTAGATATCAATTGCAGGAAAAAATATGTAAAAAATACAAACACATGGAGGCTAAACAATACACTACTAAATGATCAAGAGATCACTGAAGAAATCAAAGCAGAAATCAATAAACACCTAGAAAGAAATGACAATGAAAACAGGACGACCCAAAACCTATGGGATGCAGCAAAAGCAGTTCTAAGAGGGAAGTTTATAGCAATACAATCCTACCAAGAAACATCTGAAATAAACAACCTAACCTTACACTTAAAACAATTAGAGAAAGAAGAACAAATAAAACCCCAAAGGTAGCAGAAGGAAAGAAATCATAAAGATCAGATCAGAAATAAATGAAAAAGAAATGAAGGAAACAATAGCAAAGATATATAAAACTACAAGCTGGTCCTTTGAGAAGATAAACAAAATTGACAAACCATTAGCCAGACTCATCAAGACAAAAAGGGAGAGGACTCAAATCAATAGAATTAAAAATGAAAAAGGAGAAGTAACAACCAACACTGCAGTAATGCAAAGGATCATGAGAGATGACTACAAGCAACTCTATGCCAATAAAATGGACAACCTGGAAGAAATGGACAAATTCTTAGAAATGCACAACCTGCCAAGACTGAACCAGGAAGAAATAGAAAATATGAACAGACCAATCACAAGCACTGAAATTGAAACTGTGATTAAAAATCTTCCAACAAACAAAAGCCCAGGACCAGATGGCTTTACAGGCAAATTCTATCAAACAGTTAGAGAAGAGGTAATACCTATCCTTCTCAAACTCTTCCAAAAGATAGCAGAGGGAGGAACACTCCCAAACTCATTCTACAAGGCCACCATCACCCAGATACCAAAACCAGACAAAGGTGTCACAAAGAAAGAAAACTACAAGCCAATATCACTGATGAACATAGATGCAAAAATCCTCAACAAAATACTAGCAAACAGAATCCAACAGCACATTAAAAGGATCATACACTATGATCAAGTGGGGTTTATCCCAGGAATGCAAGGATTCTTCAGTATAAGCAAATCAATCAACGTGATACACCATATTAACAAATTGAAGGAGAAAAACCATAATATCATCTCAATAGATGCAGAGAAAGCTCTCGACAACATTCAACACCCATTTATGATATAAACCCTCCAGAAAGTAGGCATAGAGGGATGTTTCCTCAACATAATAACGGCCCTAAATGACAAACTCACAGCCAGCATCATCCTCAATGGTGAAAAACTGAAAGCATTTCCTCTAAGATCAGGAACAAGACAAGGTGGTCCACTCTCCCCACTATTATTCAACATAGTTTTGGAAGTTTTAGCCACAGCAATCAGAGAAGTAAAAGAAATAAAAGGAATCCACATGGGAAAAGAAGAAATAAAGCTGTCACTGTTTGCAGATTACATGATACTATACATAGAGAATCCTAAAGATGCTACCAGAAAACTACTAGAGGTAAGCAATGAATTTGGTAAAGTAGCAGGATACAAAATATAGATCAATGGAACAGGATAGAAAGCCCAGAGATAAACCCACACACATATGGTCACCTTATCCTTGATAAAGGAGGCAAGAATATACAGTGGAGAAAAGACAGCCTCTTCAATAAGTGGTGCTGGGAAAACTGGACAGCTACATGTAAAGGAATGAAATTAGAACACTCCCTAAAACCATACACAAAAATAAACTCAAAGTGGATTAAAGGCCTAAATGTAAGGCCAGACACTATCAAATTTTTAGAAGAAACATAGGCAGAACACTCTATGAGATAATTCAGAGCAAGGTCCTTTTTGACACACCTCCTAGAGAAATGGAAATAAAATAAAAATAGACAAATGGGACCTAATGAAACTTCAAAGCTTTTGCAAAGCAAAGGAAACCATTAAAAAAAGACAAAAAGACAACCTTCAGGATGGGAGAAAATATTTGCAAATGAAGCAACTGACAAACGATTAATCTCCAAAATTTATAAGCAGCTTATGCAGCTCAATATTAAAAAAACAAACACTCCAATCCAAAAATGGGCAGAAGACCTAAATAGACATTTCTGCAAAGAAGATATACAGATTGCCAACCACATGAAAGAATGCTCAACATCATTAATCATTAGAGAAATGCAAATCAAAACTACAATGACATATCATCTCACACCAGTCAGAATGGCCATCATCAAAACATCTACAAACAATAAATGCTGGAAAGGGTGCGGTGAAAAGGGAACCCTCTTACACTGTTGGTGGCAATGTAAATTGATACAGCCACTATGGAGAACAGTATGGAGGTTCCTTAAAAAACGAAAAATAGAACTACCATATGACCCAGGAATCCCACTACTGGGCATATACCAGGAGAAAACCATAATTCAAAAAGAGTCATGTACCACAATGTTCACTGCAGCTCTAATTACAATCACCAGGATATGGAAGCAACCTAAGTGTACACCAACAGATGCATGGATAAAGAAGATGTGGCACATATATATAATGGAATATTACTCAGCCATAAAAAGAAATGAAACTGAGTTATTTGTAATGAGGTGAATAGACCTGGAGTCTGTCATACAGAGTGAAGTAATTCAGAAGGAGAAAAACAAATACCGTATGCTAACACATATATATGGAATCTAAGAAAAAAAAATGTCATGAAGAGATTAGTGGTAGGACAGGAATAAAACACAGACCTACTAGAGCATGGACTTGAGGATATGGGGAGGGGGAAGGGTAAGCTGTGACGATGTGAGAGAGTGGCAGGGACATATACAGACTACCAAATGTAAATTAGATAGCTAGTGGGAAGCTGCCACATAGCACAGGGAGTTCACCTCTGTGCTTTGTGACCACCTAGAGGGGTGGGATAGGGAGTGTGGGAAGGGAGGGAGATGCAAGAGGTAAGAGATATGGGCACCTATGTATATGTAAAACGGATTCACTTTGTTATAAAGAAGAAACGAACACACCATTGTAAAGCAATTATACTCCAATAAAGATGTTAAAGAAAAAAGAAAAGAAAAGAAAAAAATACAACAAAGATTTTTCTTATGCTTTGAAAGAAGACGGTGCTGGAGAAAAAAAAAACACTCTTGTGCAGAGTGAAATGTTCATAACTGCTAAGGATATTTTTGATTAGAAAATAAACACAAGATTAAATTATAGGTACTGAGAAGGCAGACACAAAGGTTACATATTGTATGTTTCCATTTATATGAAATATCCAGAATAGATGAATTCATAGAGACGGACACAGATTAGTAGTTAGCAGGGGCTGGGGGGAAGGGAGGACGGGGAGAAAGTGCTTAATGGGTACGGGGTTTTACTTTGGAATGATGGAAATGTGCTGAAACTAGACGGAGGTGGTGATGGCTCAACACCTTGAACGTACTAAACGTAACTGAACTGTTCACTTCAAAGTGGTTACCTTTATATGAGTTTTACTTCTTTAAATTATGTTTAAAATGAAAAAGAGATTAATTTCTAGGCTGTATACTAATAAAGGGGTCTTCTACTTTTTCTCCAGAACATTTTTAAAAATCAGTATGAAAGATGAAAACATTCTCTGTCTCATGTTTGGGCTTAATTTGGGGGGAAGGTGGGAAACATTGTTTTTCTCTCTCTTCATCCCCCCACAAAATCATGTATAAAAATGTACTAGGGCAACAAGGAAGCTTATTCTGTATGGGTTATAGCCCCCACCACAATGTAAGGACATAGGAAATGTATTACATGGATAAACAAATTCTTTTCTGTGAAGATGGTACCCTCTCCACTCAAAGTATTCAAAGATTAACTTCATTTGAAGGAAAGAAAGTCACTTTTAAGAACAATTTAGAGGCAAAGCTTAGGTTGCTATCTGCTTAAGTTCAGGTTCTCTGACCAGCAGACACTGAATCAGAATTTGACATGCAAGAGATGTACTGGGGACAAAGGGGAGAAGGAGGAGCCGTCAGGGGGAGCCATCTTTCAGACCATGAAGCAGGTCTGACTCCTGTGAAGGAGGGGCAAACGCCAGGAGCTTTGGGTAGGAGTCTTGAGCTCCAGGGTAATTCTGAAAAACGTTAGCTCAGGCTCAGAAAAAGCCCTTGAACTAGTCTTCCAGGGAAGGCATCTCACTTATCACAGGTATGGGTCTGTCCTACTAGCTCACCTGCATTCTTTTCTTGGCTACAGGAAGTGCGGCCTCAGCTGGAGACAATGGTGAACCCAAACTGCTGCAACTGGGGTCTTCAGTCCATATGCTCTTGGGACAAAAGATCTGAGAGGCACATTTTTATAGAACCACATCTAATAACATCAAAGTCCTCACTGTACAGATTTGGCAGTGAGTGACCTCCCCATGTCTCGCAGCAGTGAGAGACAGAAAGGTGTGACTAGTTGAAATGTGAAGCTGATAACCAATTTTACTTTAAGTAAAAGTTTCTGCGACCTCTCCCCCTAAATCTGTGAAGCATACTGCTAAGGAGGGAGTGGAGAGAAAACACACAGCAATGAAAGTATAACTGTCCACCTTCTAAGCAAAATTCTAGGCAGCAAAGAAACTAACCAAATGAGCAAGAGAAAACCAAGGGTGTAATCTACAAACGGCAAGTCAAATCCTGCACATCAAGTTTGGCAGTTAATTAACGTTAACTGAAAGTTTTACAAAGAAATACAGATTTTTGGTCCATTTAACCATACGGGAAACAGCATCAACACATAGTGTTAGCACAGCCCCATCTCAAATGAGTAATAAACCTGTTCTATTAGAGCAATATGAGCATTTTACAACATATACATCAGTTTTGTACTTGTCATTTTTGTCTGAAATCTAGAGAGATACTTAGTAAATTACACAGTTGACATGTTAGAAAAATATTAAGGTTACTGTATGACCCAAAAAATAAAATCACATGGGAGGAACAAGGTACCTGGAATCGATCTATTTGGAACCAAATAGAAACATTATTTACATACTACATAGGTAGAAACAAAGGTTCAGGGGAAAAAAAAACAAACAACAACAAAATCTGGATGTGTGACAAGAAAAAGCTTTAAAAAATATAATAATACAAATAATAAAAGCATTTATATATGTACATACATACATACACAATTTTAAAATTAAGATGGTTTTGAGGAGGGAAAAGCCATGTATAAGAATGAAATTTTATCATATTCTGAGAAGTAACTACTATGCTTATTAACACAGAGTATTTTGAAAGCTAATGTTAATATATCTATTTGGGGTCAGATAATCAGTCCATTTTAGAACATAATGTACTTTCGGTCAGCTTTCTACTCCTTGCAGGAACAATTTGCTAACCAGGAACTAAATGAATCACCTAGAAGTTAAAGTACATCTTCAGGTATTTTGCTTATATCCTAAGAAATGTTTCAACTTGCTGTAGTACCTAGTTTATTAACTGTAAGGGATTTTGAGGAAAGTTCTGTGTGTGTGTGTGTGTGTGTGTGTGTGTGTGTGTGTGTGTGTGTGTGTGTGTTTCAATGAGATTGTTTTCTCCCTGGTCTAAAATGAATATGCCATTTTCTCCAGTTCTTAACCCTTATGATGGAGGAAGTCATATCCTTCAACATTTTGTGAAGAAAGACTAGTTTCCCTCAGAGTCAAGTTCAAGGAGAGCCTGCGACACTTGCCGTCTCCCACACCGCCACCTGAAGGCCGGAGGCTAACTGCAATCTGATCCCACATCTGCCTCACCAGCGCTTTGGCCCAGCTTCACCTGGGTCTGGAGACTAGAAACACCTATTTCACTGGCAGCAGGCAGTCTCACAGTCACACACACACACACAGTGGGTGCAATCAAAAAGGTGAGTGGGGGAATATTCCCTTTCGGAGGATAAATTACCTTTTCCTGGAAAATGATTATTGGCTGGCAATGAGGTGGTAATTTACTTCCCTCTAGCCTATAATAAACAAAAATACAAAGTAGGACCCCATTTACAACAGCTGTGTGGGTGATTATAATCACCTTTTAGCCTTGAAACCACTCCCTATCTCATCAGCTACGATACACATTTTTTTTTTTTTAGATTTTCATGCCTTCCAAAAGAAAAGCTTTTGTGTATCCCTATCTCATCATCCATGATATGTAAATTTTTTTTTTACATTTCTATGCATTCTAAAAGGAAAGCTTTTGTGTGTCTCAGCTTGGCAAGCTGTCCTTACTGCCCCCTGTTACCAAACTTTACAGAGTTGTAGATTTATTTTGAGGTAAACCCTATTTCTCAATTCAGAATACCCTCTCGCTTCCTGACTTCAGGAAGGAGTCTGAAGCAGGCATTTCGGTTACGGAAAGAGGACAAGAGAGTTGCATTATGTTAAGTCAGCAATGACTGAGCTGGTTGCTCTAGAAGGATGGCAGCATTCAGGGCAGAAGAATGTTCTTTTAGGTAGGATTGCTCATTTCAGTGGGTCTTTTGGTGATCTAAGAGCCCAGCCTGAAACAAGAGATGTTGCAACAAAGAGTACGGCAGTAATTAGAATAGACAGCACAGGAATTTGGGAGTTGTCTCTAGGTGCTGTAATAAAGTAGGGGACGGGAGGGGACAGCACATCTCGGGACCTGGAGAAGACAGGAGATGGAAGAAGCACTGGAATAGGACGGAGGACTCTGACAGCAGTCTGAGCCCTAAGAAGGAAAGAACTTGAGGAGAAGCTCCAGGGAAGAGGGTGGCCAAGCTTATGGCATCAGACTTTGCACTGGAAGTGGAGTCCTGCTTTGTCATAGAATTATGCTCTGTTATCTCCACACATCCAGAAAAAGTCTCTTAGAAACTATCACCTTGGGTTGGTAGCCCAGGGGATTAGAGGACGAGGTAAAGAGACCTGCCTGTCACCAAAGGCAAGAGGCTGAGTGGGGATGCCAGCCTGCACACAGAAGCAGGAATCCAGAGCAAGAGATGCTAGAAGAACTCAACAGGAGGGGCCTCACACATGTTTGGAGACACTGGGGGGAGGGAGCTGGCCTTCCCACATCAAGTAGGATTAGGCCATTGCCTTTGGAACAAGACAAAGGGGCGCTCAAAAGACCAAAGAACTTAGGGGCCATCAGGACTCAACAAGAGAAGTTTGTTAATCTAAACTTGAGGTCTGTAAAAAACAAAATTTAATTAGCTGTCAACATTTGAAAATGAGATGATTGAAGAATAATCCAGGTATATTGCTCCTTTGGTTAAAAAAAGAGAGAGAGAGAGAAAGACAAACTGAAAATGTCAGGCTTGAATTCCTAGGTGTTGCAGAGTGACTGCTGCCTTTACAGACAGCAAGGGCTAAAGAGTTTGTTAACAGACCCAGCCCTCACCATTACCCACCACCTAGCCCAGTTCACTCATTTATGGGGTCCACATGCCCCTGGAGGCACCAGTTCTGCAAACCCTGAGAGCACAGGATTTGAAGGCTCCATCTATGAGGAAAAGACATTTTCTATGCATTTACAATGGTTGTTTTCACCTTGCCTATAGTGTCTGTCCAATATACGTGTGGTGAATTCCTTGGTTCTGAACTTGGAGGTGAAATGCAAGTTAATCTGCTGATATACGTGTGATCTCCATATTGGTTTTATGTTAATGAAAGGCTGGTGTGGTGCCATATGCCCCCAGAGCCATGCTCTGCCCCTTCTTGACCTGTGCCCTGGAAAGTTATTTTCTATTTATCTACCAGACTCTTTTATCTCCCAACTCCTGGTTCAGTTTGGCCAATGAGAACCATCAGCAAGAGAGTGGCAAGAAGATGGGGAAATTACTTGCTCTCCTTCTCATCAGGCTTCAGTAACCCCTGCTTGGCCCCCTTGGTTAGGGTCAGCACTTAGGTGTCTCTGACAACACATTTGCCCCTTTCAAGGTTTAGAGGAGGTACCCGTTTCCCACCAGGGCTAGTGTCTGGTGCTTCTCCACTCCCTGGAGCTCCCTTAGCCCTGCTCACACCTTAGAAAGAGTCCCTTTACTAAAATCCCTCCCACTAAGTTCTCTGACTGTGCCATCTGTTTCCTGCTGTGACTTGATAGTTCAGATGAGAACATTCCAAATTCAGGTACAGAAGTAGTTGGACAGAAAAAAATAACAAAAGGTAGAGAAAAAAGAGTAGATTCTGAGTGAGTTTTGAAAAAAATTGGAAGAAGTGCAGTCTTGTAGTTTGGTTTTCACAAGGCTTCCTCGCCTTAATCAGATACTTAAACAGTTGAGTATTCTGGGTCATTTCTTCTCTGAAGCCTTTCATTTCATGTGTAATTAGAAACATGCCAATCTGTAATGACAGCAGCCTTCAAAATGGTCAGTCTGTCACTTTCATATCCCCAACTGGAGACACAAATGCCTGCCTGATTACTAAGAGTCTTATTAAGGAGCTATTGTTTCCCCCACCCTGTCATCTCTTGATCTTTATCATCTTGCATTCTACTTAAAGAAGGGTTTAAAAAGAAGAAAGAAAAACCCACAGACACCTGATCAGACTGTATTCATAACCAAGGTAAAGTGCATTTGGATCTGGTCTTGTCACTCACTATTTTTGTTTTCCTGTCTAAATCTAAGAATAACCTGCAGTTAGTTGCAAAACAGGGAGGAAGTTTCCCAAGGACCATGGGTGGCAGAAATCAACCGTGATGGAAATTCAAAGTCAAGAGTCAGGTTGGCTGGATTCCGCTGTGGCTGCCACTTAACTCTCTCAACTTTTTTGGTCGTGATACTTAGTATTATAAAACTCAGTTTTACAAAAGATAGTAGCTATACCTAATTAGATCTGATGGATAGTGTCTCTTGAGGAGGACACAGTCCAGAAACTGGCTGGTTTCTCAGTTGGCTGATACAGAGAAAAATAAGCTTTATTTTTACAAGTGATTGATTCTATTCAATTTTTTAAAACCTATTACTGCAGCCATATGCAGTAACTTTCTCAAAGATACCTGTTTTCAAATTATCTAAGTTTCAGAGCAGAAACCTGAGGCTGGTTTAGATAATACATTTTGCCTAAAATGAAGTAGGTTGTTGGGTATATGTATATATACATACTACTTCTCTCTCTTCTGAGAGCTAGAAGCAGTCCAAAAATGGGATAGATTTTTTGTTTCTTGAGGACTGAGAATATTAGTCCCTGTATCTTCATTGACAAACACAGTGCCTGGCACATAGTAGATGCTCAATTATAGTAGATGATCATTCATTTTACTGAATGAAAAGAAAGCCTCTGTGGCCAACTGTCTGAGACTTCACACACTCTCAGGCCAATACCTGGAATAAGTATCTACTCTTGAGGACCACCTTTTCACAGCGATGCTCAGGCCCAGAACTCCAATCTTATGTGACGGAGATCCTACAGTATCACACAAAGGTTCTCACTCGTTCTCTGTGTAGCATACAAAAAGTGTACACTCTGGCCTACAGAGGATAATGGAGCCCACAGTCCCTGTCGTTCTCAAGTACTACTTATTTCCTCCAAAAATGAAAGCCCAGGTAGGCGAAGATAGAAAAGGAAGCATTGAAATGACCAGTGTAGAAAAGCAGAATTGTATTGACAGAGTGAGGCCAAGAGAAAAGCAATTAGAAGGTTTGTCTTCATGCAGCTTCAACAGTGCTGGTGGCTAAAATTATCTCAGGAGCAGGTGGCATTTGGATTTCTTCTCAACAGACCTGGAAGTAGGCAGTGTTTAAGCTCCTTTCCTGAGAAGCATCCAGTGACATTCTACAGGAGTAAACATCTGTATCATTGCCTAGACCACCGTGGTCAAGAGTTTCTAAGCTTTCCTTAGTGGCACGACAAATGCAGTGCGGAAAACGGGAGTGAGGGTGGGGCATGTTTGTAACACAAACTCTCCTCAGGTAGTGAGGGCCAAGGGTTATGTTGATAGATCTACATGGTGGTACTGAATCCTTTCAGAGAGAGAGATACTCAAAAATTTGTATGGAATAGCTCCCTCACATGAGAAGAATGTACATATACCATCAATCATCATGAATTAAAATTATCTTCCAGGGCTTCCCTGGTGGCGCAGTGGTTGAGAGTCCGCCTGCCAATGCAGGGGACGCGAGTTCGTGCCCCGGTCCAGGAAGATCCAACATGCCGCGGAGCGGCTGGGCCCGTGAGCCATGGCCAGTGAGCCTGCGCGTCTGGAGCCTGTGCTCTGCGACGGAAGAGGCCACAACAGTGAGAGGCCTGCATACCGAAAAAAAATATATATATATCTTCCAATAGCCTGAGGTACCAATTAAGAAATAATGTGCCCTTCAATAAAGATTTGTTCTGATTATATCAAAGAGGGAGAGGCTCACCTAGGTGCTCAGTGCTCTCCAACACCCCCATCTCTAATCTAAGTCACTTAACTCTCTTTGAAAAAGGGAGCCTTATATAACTTAGAGCTCCCTTGGCAGCATCAAGAAACCCTGTGGCAATGAAACTACGACAGACCCTGGAGCAAAAAAACTGTCAACACATGGTAAGTCATCAGAACTGTGAGAAGAATGCAAAATCTCTAAGACGGGAAGAGGCTATTCATCACCTAACAAACAAACAAAAGAAAGAGTATATTTTAAACTGCACCCCACAAAAATGAACATCTATCATTTCAAGCCATCGAGTATATATTGTACTACTGGTTGTGTCAGCATTTGGCAGGAGCCAAGGCTCTATTCCTGATTTGGGGGAAAAAAAAAAATTCATTCTTTAGGACCACGTTTAAAGTCACCACCTCTGGACACATTCCCAGAGCCTAGGTTGATGTTCCTTTCACTGAATTTACACAGGTAGCTCTTTGTTCCTCTCTCCATCACAGCACTAAGATTGTTATTTTATTTGTCTCCAAAAACACAGTAGGCTCCACAAGAGCTAGGACCATGTCTATCTCCTAAATTCCCAACCTGCCACTGTGCTTGGCTTACAGGAACAGTTAAGGAACAGCCCTTGGATTTGTTGAATGTAAGTTTTTTGAAGTCCCAAGATCAGTCTTTACGTACCCAATAACAAAAGCCTAAATATCTGAGGAGTTGCCAGTATTATGGGGCCCAACATTCCCAGGCTCCCATTCAGTAAGGGCACATGACACAGGCTTTTCAGGTAACTGACTCAGAAAGTGACAGGAGGCAATAGGAGCTACCACAGAAATCCAGATTCTGAATGAGCAGGACAGAAGGACATCCACATTTTGGTGGTAGCAGCATCAGAGATCCTGCAGTATATTTCTTTTTTTCCTCAAGCTAGCTGGAACAGTGGTTTTTAACTGGGTTCAATTTTGCCATTTTGGTCTGTACCCCAACCCTGCCAAGGCCCAGGGATATTTGGGAATTTTTAGAGACATTTTTGGCTGTCACAGCTGGAAGGGTGCTGCTGACATTTAGTCAGTATAGGCCAAAGATGGTACTAAACACCCCACAGTGCAGAGAACAGTCCTCCCTCCACCCCCAGCACCCACCCCTCCAAGAAAATGTCCACAGGGTATAGGTTGAGAAACCTTGTGAAAGACTGATTTTTGTTGTCTACAACTAAAGATGACCATCTGGGCATTTCTAAGCCTCAATTCCCTTATCACTAACAAAGCAAACATAATCAAGTCCCCAAGTGTTAAGCGACAGAGCCTTCACATAGCAAGTGCTTATTTTTATCAGATATGTGTAGTAACTATTATCACAACAAAAGGCAACATTTATTCTGCCCTTAGCATGGATGTTAGGTACCACGATAATTACCTTAAAAATTCATATACAGAGACCTTCAAGATGGTGGAGGAGTAATACATGGAGTTCACCTTCCTCCCCACAAATACATCAAAACTACATCTACTTGAGAGAGTGGCATGGACATATATACACTACCAAAGATAAAATAGATAGCTAGTGGGAAGCAGCCACATAGCACAGGGAGATTAGCTCAGTGCTTTGCGACCACCTAGGGGGGTAGGAGGGAGACACAAGAGGGAGGAGATATGGGGATACATGTATATGTAGAGCTAATTCACTTTGTTATAAAGCAGAACTAACAAAACATTGTAAAGCAATTATACTCCAATAAAGATGTTAAAAAAAATACACCTACATGTGAAACAGCTCCTACAGAACACCTACTGAATGCTGGCAGAAGACCTCAGACTTCCCAAAAGGTTTGCTTTTACCATTTCTCCTAGGGTTCTGTCCGTTCATTTTTGTTTGTTGTCTTTTGTTTGTTTGTTTGTTTTCATTTTATGAGTGTGGGTGTATGCTTCTTTGTGTGATTTTGTCTGTTGAGTTTTGTTTTTACCATTTGAATTGGGGCTCTTTCTGCTCGGCTTTTTTTTTTCCCCTTTCCTTTTCATCTGAGCCATGTGGCTGGCAGGGTCTTGGTGCTCCAGCCAGGTGTTGGGCCTGAGCCTCCATGATGGGAGAGCTGAGTCCAGGACAATGGACCACCAGAGACCTCCCGGCCCCACATAATATCAATTGGCAAGAGCTCTCCCAGAGATCTCTGTCTCACACTAAGACCCAGTTCCACCCAACGGCCAGCAAACTCCAGTGCTGGATGCCCATGCCAAACAATTAGCAAGACAGGAACACAAACCCACCCATTAGCAGAGAGGCTGCATAAAATCATACTAAGCTCACAGACACCCCAAAACACACCACCAGACTAGGGACTGCCCACCAGAGAGACAAGATCCAGCCGAACCCACCAGAGCACCAGCACCAGTCTCCTCACCAGGAAGCCTACACAAGCCACTAAACAACCTCACCCACTGGGGGAAGACACCAAAAATAATGGGAACTACGAGCCTGCAGCCTGTGAAAAGGAGACCCCAAACACAGTAAGTTAAACAAAATGAGAAGACAGAGAAACACACAGCAGATGAAGTAGCAAGGCAAAAACCCACCAGACCAAACCAATGAAGAGGAAACAGGCAGTCTACCTGAAAAACAATTCAGAGTAATGAGAGTAAAGATGATCCAAAATCCTGGAAATAGAATGGAGAAAATTAAAAAAAAAAAAAAAAAAAAAAGTTAACAAGGACCTAGAAGAACTAAAGAGCAAACAGTGATGAACAACACAAGAAATTAAATTTAAAAATCTCTAGAAGGAATCAATAGCAGAATAACTAAGGCAGAAGAATGGATAAGTAACCTGGAAGATAAAATAGTGGACATAAATACCACAGAGCAGAATAAAGAAAAAACAATGAAAAAAATTGAGGACAGTCTCAGACACCTCTGAGACAACATTAAACACACCAACATTCAAATTATAAAGGTCCCAGAAGAAGAAGAGTAAAAGAAAGGGTCTGAGAAAATATTTGAAGAGATTATAGTCAAAAACTTCCCTAATATGGGAAAGAAAATAGTCAATCAAGTCCAGGAAGCGCAGAGACTCCCATACAGGATAAATCCAAGGAGAAACATGCCAAGACACATATTAATCAAACTAACAAAAATTAAACACAAAGAAAACATATTGAAAGCAGCAAGGGAAAAGAAACAAATAACATACAAGGGAATGCCCATAAGGTTAACAGCTGAACTTTCAGCAGAGACTCTGCAAGTCAGAAGGGTGTGGCAGGACATATTTAAAGTGATGAAAGGGAAAAACCTACAACCAAGATTACTCTACCCAGCAAGGATCTCATTCAGATTCAACAGAGAAATTAAAAACCTACAGACAAGCAAAAGTTAAGAGAATTCAGCATCACCAAACAAGCTTTACAACAAATTCTAAAGGAACTTCTCTAGGCAGAAAACACAAGAGAAGGAGAAGACCTACAAAACCAAACAAAAACCAATTAAGAAAATGGTAATAGAACATACATATTGATAATTACCTTAAATGTAGATGGATTAAAAGCTCCAACCAAAAGACACAGACTGGCTGAATGGATACAAAAATAAGACCCGTATATAATATGCTGTCTACAAGAGACCAACTTCAGACCTAGGGTCACATACACACTGAAAGTGAGGGGATGGAAAAAAATATTCCATGCAAATGGAAATCAAAAGAAAGCTGGAGTAGCAATTCTCATATCAGACAAAACAGACTCTAAAATAAAGATTATTACAAGAGACAAAGAAGGACACTACATAAAGATCAAGGGATCAATCCAAGAAGAAGATGTAACAATGGTAAATATTTATGCACGCAACACAGAAGCACCCCAATACATAAGGCAAATGCTAACAGCCTTAAAAGGGGAAATCAACAGTAACACAATAATAGTAGGGGACTTTAACATCCCATTTTCACCAATGGACAGATCATCCAAAATGAAAAAAATAAGGAAACACAAGTTTTAAATGATACATTAGACAACATGGACTAAATTGATATTTTTAGGACATGCCATCCAAAAACAACAGAATACACTTTCTTCTCAAGGGCTCATGGAACATTCTCCAGAACAGATCATATCCTGGGTCACAAATCAAGTCTTGGTAAATTTAAGAAAACTGAAATCATATCAAGTATCTTTTCCAACCACAATGCTATGAGAGTAGGTATCAATGACAGGAAAAAAAGCATAAAAAATACAAACACATGTAGGCTAAACAATACACTACTAAATAACCAAGAGATCACTGAGGAAATAAAAAAATACCTAGAAACAAATGACAATGAAAACAGGACAATCCAAAACTTATGGGATTCAGCAAAAACAGTTCTAAGAGGGAAGTTTAGAGCAACACAATCCACCCTCAAGAAACAAGAAAAATCTCAAAAAAACAACCTAACTTTATACCTAAAGCATTAGAGAAAGAACAAAAAATCCCAAAGTTAGCACAAGGAAAGAAATCATAAAGATCAGATCAGAAATAAAAGAAAAAGAAATGAAAAAACAATAACAAAGATCAATAAAACTAAAAACTGGTTCTTTGAAAACATAAACAAAATTGATAAACCATTAGCCAAAATCATGAAGAACAAAAGGGAGAAGACTCAAATCTGCAGAATTAGAAATGAAAAAGGAGAAGTAACAACTGACACTGTAGAAATGCAAAGGATCATGAGAGACTACTGTAAGCAACTCTATGCCAATAAAATGGACAACCTGGAAGAAATGGACAAATTCTTAGAAATGCACAACCTTCCAAGACAGAACCAGGATGAAACAGAAAATATGAACAGACCAATCACAAGCACTGAAATTGAAAATGTGATTAAAAATCTTCCAACAAACAAAAGCCCAGGACCAGATGGCTTCATAGGCAAATTCTATCAAATATTTAGAGAAGAGCTAACACCTATCCTTCGTAAACTCTTCTATAATATAGCAGAGGGAGGAACACTCCTAAACTCATTCTACGAGGCCACCCTCACCTTTATATCAAAACCAGACAAAGATATCACAAAAGAAGAAAACTACAGGCCAATGTCACTGATGAATATAGATGCAAAAATCCTCAACAAAATACTAGCAAACAGAATCCAACAGCACATTAAAAGGATCATACACCATGATCAAGCGGAGTTTATTCCAGGAATGCAAGGATTCTTCAATAGATGCAAATCAATCAGTGTGATACAACATATAAACAAACTGAAGGATAAAAACCATATGATCATCTCAATAGATGCAGAAAAAGCTTTCGACAAAATTCAACACCCATTTATGATAAAAACTACAGAAACCAGGCAGAGGGAACTTACCTCAACATAATAAAGGCCATATATGACAAACACACAGACAACATCGCTCTCCATGGTGAAAAACTGAAACCATTTCCTCTAAGATCAGGAAGAAGACAAGGTTGCCCACTATCACTGCTATTATTCAAAATAGTTTTTGAAGTTTTGGCCACAGCAATCAGAGAAGAAAAAGAAATAAAAGGAATCCAAATCGGAAAAGAAGAAGTAAAACTGTCACTGTTTGCAGATGACATGATACTATACACAGAGAATCCTAAAGACGCTATCAGAAAACTACTAGAGCTAAGCAATGAATCTGGTAAAGTAGCAGGATAGAATATTTATGCACAGAAATCTCTTGCATTCCTATACACTAACGATGAAAAGTCTAAAAGAGAAATTAGGAAACATTCCCAATTACCACTGCAACAAAAAGAATAAAATATCTAGGAATAAACCTACCTAAGGAGACAAAAGACCTGTATGCAGAAAACTACAAGACACTGATGAAAGAAATTAAAGACAATACAAACAGATAGCTATACTATGTTCTTGGATTGGAAGAATCAACATTGTGAAAATGACTATACTACCCAAAGCAATCTACACATTCAATGTAATCCCTATCAAACTACCAATGGCATTTTTCACAGAACTAGAACAAAAAATTTCAGAGTTTGTATGCACATACAAAAGACCCCAAATAGCCAAAGCAATTTTGAGAAAGAAAAACAGAGCTGGAGGAATAAGGCTCCCTGATTTCAGACTATACTACAAAGCTACAGTAATCAAGACAATATGGTACTGGCACAAAAACAGAAATATAGATCAATGGAACAGTATAGAAAGCCCAGAGATAAACCCACGCACATATGGTCACATTACCTTTGACAAAGAAGGCAAGAATATACAATTGAGAAAAGACAGCCTCTTCAATAAGTGGTGCTGGGAAAACTGGACAGCTACATGTAAAAGAATGAAATTAGTACACTCCCTAACACCATACACAAAAATAAACTCAAAATGGGTTAAAGACCTAAATGTAAGGCCAGACACTATCAAACTCTTAGAGGAAAACATAGGCAGAACACTCTATGACATAAATCACCACAAGATCCTTTTTGACCCACCTCCTGAAGAAATGGAAATAAAAGCAAAAAGAACCAAATGGGACCTAATGAAACTTCAAAGCTTTTGCACAGCAAAGGAAACCATAAACAAGACGAAAAGACAACCCTCAGAATGGGAGAAAATATTTGCCAACAAATCACCAGACAAAGGATTAATCTCTAAAATATACAAGCAGCTCATGCAGCTCAATATCAAAAAAACAAACAACCCAATCCAAAAATAGGCAGAAGATCTAAACAGTCATTTCTCCAAAGAAGACATACAGATTGCCAATAAACACATGAAAGGATGCTCAACATCACTAATCTTAGAGAAATACAAATCAAACAAACAATGAGGTATCACCTCACAATGGTCAAAAAGGCCATCATCAAAATATTTACAGGGTGGCGCAGTGGTTGAGAGTCTGCCTGCCAATGCAGGGGACGCGGGTTCATTCCCCAGTCTGGGAAGATCCCATATGCCATGGAGCAGCTAGGCCCGTGAGCCATGGCCACTGAGCCTGCGGGTCCGGAGCCTGTGCTCTGCAACGGGAGAGGCCACAACAGTGAGAGGCCCGCGTACCACAAAAAAAAAAAAAAAAAAAAAAAATCTACAAACAGCAGGTTCTTATTAGTTATCTATTTTATACATATTAGTGTATATATGTCAATCCCAATCTCCCAACTCATCCCACCACCATAAATAAATAAAAAAGAAGAAAAAAAAATGAACCTTCTGTATAGCAAAGGGAATGCTACTCAATACTGTGTAATGACCTATATGTGAATAGAAGCTAAAAAAGAATGGATACATGTATATGTATAACTGATTCACTTTGCTGTACAACAGAAACTAACACAACATTGTAAATCAACTATATGCCAATAAAAATTAATTAAAAAGAGAAAAATAAATATCATATGCTTAACACACACACACATATATATATATATATATATATATATATATATGGAATCTAAAAAAATGGTTCTGATGAAACTAAGGGCAGGATAGGAATAAAGATGCAGATGTAGAGAATGGACTTGAGGACACAGGGAGGGGGAAGGCTAAGCTGGGATGAAGTGAAAGAGTAGCACTGATATATATACACTATCAAATGTAAAACAGATAGCTAGTGGGAAGCAGCTGCAGAGCACAGAGAGATCAGCTTGGTGCTTTGTGACCACCTAGAGGGGTAGGATAGGAAGGGTGGGAGGGAGGCTCAAAAGGGAGGGGATATGGGGATATATGTACACATATAGCTGATTCACTGTGTTATACAGCAGAAACTGAAACAGCACTGTAAAGCAATAACACTCCAATAAAAATGTTAAAAAAAAATTGGTATAATAATTGCACATCCCCCAGTGCTCAAAACACACTTAGTGGATTGATAAATGTTGATGAATGACTGTTTGTTAAATGGTCACGGCCTTTTCTGGTGGTGCAGTGGTTGAGAGTCTGCCTGCTGATGCAGGGGACACGGGTTTGTGCCCCGGTCTTGGAAGATCCCACATGCCGCAGAGTGGCTAGGCCCGTGAGCCATGGCCGCTGAGCCTGCACGTCCGGAGCTCCGCAATGGGAGAGGCCACAACAGTGAGAGAGGCCCGCGTACCGAAAAAAAAAAAAAAAAAGGTCACAAGCACAGGCACATATATAAGACATAAAAATGTTTATCAGAACACAATGCTCAAAACTGTAAATTAAATTCCTCTTTTTCCATTAAGAATACTTTTCTCTAAAAATTTCCTGATCTTCAAAACGAGGTAATCTCACAGGCAAACTCAAAGCTATTTTGTCCTTCGATTCAGACAAAATACAATCAAAAGAGGCATGGTTAAAACCTATTTCTGCTGGCCCAGCAGACCACTGGAGCCAAGGCTGCCACTAATTCGGTGCTGCTATATGCAGGAAAGTGAAAAAGACACATGGTACTTCAAATAAATCAATTTCCTTTATTAGTTTCCTTTCTTTATTGTTTGCTTTTACTATACGTTTTGTGGATCAAGTTAATCATTTTCATGTAAAGATCAATCTCAATACGTGCTTTCACTTTAAAGTCATTGTCAGATTTTGTGGAGATGCCAAATTCTAAAGAAGGATGGGAAATTATACACTAGATTTTTATTTCCAGCAGCCCAACCATTCCATGGCTTTTAATAATCACATCCCCAAATCATCTTCTCCACTCTTGGCAATAAGATGTGCCCTTGCCAAGACTGGGCCCATTTCCCAATTTATGCCAATTGGATACTCTCTCCTTGAAACCTGAATCTTGATTATGGTAACCAAAAGACTCAAAAGAACTGGAAGTTTTTGCTTCCAATAGGGCTGTTCTTATAAAACTGTTAAGTAGCTCTTGCTGTCTATAACCACACTTCTACCCTGTGTCCTGTCCATTCCCAAGTCTCATTCTCCAATCTCCTACAAGCTGTACAGTGAACTACCCAAGAGACTGTCAATACATTCATTTTTTCCTTAAACTAACCAAAATCTACTTTTGTTAGCTTAAAACCAAGGCATTGCTAATTGTTACTGGTAAAAATACTGGATTACTTAGGACATTACAAAATTCTACTGATATGTGCAGATATAGATTCAGGGTATGATACTTCTGCTGTTTCTCCTTCATTTAACCTGTTACCCACCTTGTGCCTCAGTTCATAGGTCTGTGAAACAAAAAAACGTTGAGGAAACCTAACAATTAGAGATGCTTAGTAAGCCAAGAAGGTTGCTACTACAAAGTTTCCTACAGATCAGGCTACTTGAAACCATAAGCAAGTGATTAAATCTTTTTGAATATTGTGAAATTTATCTAGATCAGACACTTATTAAGAAGGACTCATGCTCCAAGTTTAGACAATACTCAAGGGTAAGATACATATTTAAATATTTCTAAACACATACAACATATATATTTTAACAATACTTCTACGTTTCTTTTCCCTTTGATGAATTGTTGATCCATAAAGAAGAGTTTCATACAACCATTACCAGGACTTGTTGAAGCCACTCACAGTAAAAGCTATATTTAAATTTTCAAGTATCAGTTACATACTAAACAAAGGTTCTACTGAAGACAGTAAATGCCTCATTTTGAAAGTATCTAAGAGAACTTTTTTCAAGTTTCTTCCATCAGTCTCTATCAAGTAACTTTTTGAAAACATAGGCAAGTTTATATATATAAATATATAAGGACACACTCAAGCACACTTATTCTGTAAACACTCATTTCAAATAAGCTGCACCGGCAACATCATAGCCTATAACAGTTAAGCTCACTGAACAAACTGGACACGATGTCAAGTTTCAACGTACTTCCTCAACTGAGACTTGAGCCGAAAACTGGGGTTAAAACTGAGCTTCCAGACTTAGACCTGAACATTTAGTTCTAAATAAATCCCATCCTAGGACCCCTCCCCCCAACTCTCAATCCATATTTGCCTACCAGGCACCCCCTAGAACAGCTACCTGCATCCATAACATTTAAGAATACAGATATCCCAGAAGTTCACTACATGTGAAATCCAACGTAGCAAGAAATCACAGTCAAAAGAAATGAACAAAGAGAATGAGACTTGGGGATCTTTAAAGATAGATGATAGAAAGTGAGGAAAAAGAGGAAAGCAAAAAGGTCACAGAAAAGTCATGGGAAGACTGAAATAGGGGAGATGAAGAGAGACAAGTCAGGGAGGAAAAAGGGGCACTGAGGGTTTAGACTAGGAATAACTGACAAAAGAAAATGAAGGTCTGTATTTTAGGCCAAGTGTGCCATCTACTTTCCAATTTGGTATTTCCTAAGAGCTAATGGTACAGTACACACTGCAGAAATTGGAAAAAATATTAGTGTTTTAAAAATATTAGTATTAGTATCAAAACTTTGGTATTGATGCAGTTCTATCTTGGCACCTGCCCTCAAAGGAAAGATTAACTCCCACTGTTGGGGGTGGACTTTTAAAAAAAATTCTCCTGAATGGCTTTCCTGAGAGTATTTAGAAGAGTTACCAGCCATAGATTAAAGAATGCATGTATGTCCTTTAGCAGATGGTAACATGGAGCTATACAGCACTGAGACTAAGATCATTGGTCTTAGGTCTGGAGTCATACTCTCTGGGCTCAAACCTCAACATTGTAGCTTAAGAGTTGGGTGGCTGGGGCTTCCCTGGTGGCACAGTGGTTGAGAATCCGCCTGCCAATGCAGGGGACACGGGTTCAAGCCCTCATCCAGGAATATCCCACATGCTGTGGAGCAACAAAGCCCATGTGCCACAACTTCTGAGCCTGTGCTCTAGAGCCCACGAGCTACAACTACTGAAGCCCACGTGCCTAGAGCCCGTGCTCCGCAACAAGAGAAGCCACCACAGTGAGAAGCCCGTGCACCACAACGAAGAGTAGCCGCCGCTCACCACAACTAGAAGAAGCCCGCGTGCAGCTACGAAGACCCAATGCAGCCAAAAATAAATTAAAATAGAAAGAGTTGGGTGGCTTCTGCCAATTCCTTAGTGTGTCCTTTGACACACTAAGAGCCTCTATTTCCTCCTTTGCACAACAGAGGAATACCTACTTCACTAGATTCCTGTAAAGATTAAATATGATAGCACATATTGGAAAATTAAATCATAAGTTCCAAGTTCTTTTAGTCTGCCTTGATTAAAATTATAATTAAAATCACTGGCCATTAATTTCAGAGCAGTTAGTGAAAAAATAGATGAAGAAATTGTTGACCCAAGGGCTACTGCAAATATTAAGTCCCTAGAGTAATCAGAATCCTTTGTTTAGAGAGAAAGAAGTGGTCTAAAGCAAGGCAAATTTAAGACAAATTTGTACTTTTCAAGTTCTCATCAAGTTGAATATTTGCATAATTCAGTTTACTGAAGGTGGCAATTATCTATGTACAAACTGAAAGATTTGCTTTAACAAATAACAGTCAATCTGTAACCTTGGACTCTGGAGGTTTATAATGAGAAACTACATTTGTTGGAATGTTTGTATTATTTCTTGTTCCATAGGAAGTTAGCTTTGCTACCTAATCCTGTAATAACCACTGACTAAGACCTCAATGACCTAGTTATAATTTACTCAAGCTGTTTTAAAAAGCAACATGTTCTTGCTTTCAGTAATACATCTAAAGTCATCCTTCCTTGGGAGCAAGTTATTTTGCAATTAAAATAAATAAGAAAGAAACAGATTATCATCATAACAACACAAAATCTTCATTTTTCACAATAATGCAACTCGTTTAGCAATCCTAAGTATTCCTATGCAACACTAAACTACTTTAGTTTTTCTCCTGGATGTATCTCTAAAGAAGTACGAGGAATATTTATTGTCTTTCAAAAAGCAAACAGGTATGCAACCCATCTGCTTAAAATCTTATAGGGTAACATAGACAAAGCAAGATAAAAATGCTTCCAACTTTAAAAAGTATTCAACTGTAAATAATGGGAATATCGAACAAACACAACACCTTAACAACATTAATGAATTTTAATGCTTAATAATTCTGACAAGAAGTACAAATTTATGGGAATAGAAGCAAAACAGGATAATTCAGAATACTAGGAATCTGTTATTGTTTAGCTGAATGCATAGGTAAAATTAAATAGGAAAAGTGATGTCAGGTTTTGATGCAGCTGTTTAGTAGCTGTATCTAGAGAGAGAGGCAAGTAGATCTTTAAGCACTTCTGTCCCATGTAGGTGAGACTATTCACCAGTAAGAAGAAAACAGAAATAAGTGAGTATTTACCCAGACGGTAAAAGATGGCAGGTAATTTTGAATATTTGTTAGCCTCTCTAGAATTCAGAGTACTGAAGAAGAGAAAGCCTACATCAAAAGAGTAGAAAGGAAGAAAAATCAGCTGGTTATAGTGGGCATTTTAGTTACAAGACTGATGCATGTTAATTTCATTCTAACCAAGCAATTATCAATAGATTCTCACAAGGTCTGACTGTGGATAAAAGTACTGCAAGAAATGATTTTAAATATTTTAATTGGCAAAAGATAAAATTATAACGTGTTCAAACTGCTCTTTTCACTTTGAAAATAATCGACATAAGTAGCTAACACCTTATGGATAACTACTTAAAATATATACTAGTCACTTTTCACAGCATTATATTAAAATTAAGAATTGAATTTTCATATGTAGGATGAACAGTATACCCTTCATTTTATTTTATAAATGCAAGAGAGTTGATGAGTTAAGTAATTTTCCTGCAAAACTATTGAATAGAACAGAAGATGAATTTTTAAATGTTATTTAAGAAGTTTATATATATATGTGTGTGCGTGTGTGTGTGTGTGCGCGTGTGTGTGTGTGCGTGTGTGTAGCAAGAGAGATATATATAGGCTTGCTTCTCTTCTCGTAAGCATTCTGGTTATTTAGTGACTCCCTACAAACACACATTGCAATCCAAGATCTTCCTTATTCCTGTATGAAGTAAAACGAGAGAAAGTTTAAAGTTTTAGTCTTTGCAAAATACATCTACCTTCCTGTTGACCAATAATTCTAGGATCCTGAGGCAGACAGGGAAACTTAAATAGTCGAAGAGAGGAGCTGGGGAAAACATTAACCCCTCATACATGTATCTAAGACTTTATGTTACATATGTTATATACACGTAAAGGACTTCCACCTGCACCAGTGTACAAGGACCTTAGTTCCAAAGTAATGTGGATTACAAGATTCTGATGTCAATATTATTCACCAATCAGAAAATTCTTATATTAGTTCTTAAGTGAATTGGTTTTCCCCAGCCTATTGAGTAAGACATTTCGCCTCCCTGTAAAGAAGGAAAGCTTATCTTATTTCTTATTTCAAATTGGAAATTATCAAAGAAACCAGCATCTGCTCAGGGGAAAAAAATGGCACATTACTTTTCATAACCTCTTCTCCTCTAAGAAAACAATCCACTTAATGTGTCCAGAAGGACAATAATCCTACTACTATACTGGGGAGTACAGACTAGCAAGGAACAGAGCCATTTATGAAAACACTGAGGAAGTGCCAAAGATTGAAGGGTTCATTCAGCCACTGCTAATTACTTGTTATATTGTAATTCTGGACCTACTGGTGATGTATTGGCTGATCTTTCTGGATTGTGTCTTTCCAGCTAAATATTGTTTATTTACCACATAATGCAAACGACGGGGAGGATGTTGGTTTGTGACTGGCAAGGTAAAAACTTAAAAATCATGCTTTAGATCAGGTCACAAAAAAATGCGCCAGACCAACCATCATTTTGAAAAAAGATAATGCTTTCAACAAACCTCACACATTATATAATTTTGGGTAAAATATAAAAGATACAAATGTCCCACCATAAATATATTTGAGCTGGATTCATCTGACAATGCTGAAATCTCTAGTGATAACGATTCCCAAAAAGATGTGAATCTGAGTTTTCCCACTGGGAAACTCCTGGATGATGCCTTAGGAAAGTTAAGTTGGAATACACGTTTTAAACATCTAACAAAGGTAGCTTTATATTTATTATTTTGAAGGAAAGCCTTTTCACTGTGTTATCACCACTTTAGGGATTTTAGCCTGGAAAATTTATCAAAATAAAAGGAGGGCAGTGTATTATCACTTATTGGAGAAGAATCCCGAGGAAGGGGGATAAGGGCATGCATTAGCTTGCATTCTTCATGATCCATTAGCAGGTACTTTTGTCAATAGAGTATGAGGACAGAAAAGTAAGACTACTTTCATATTTAGGTCCCTAAGAGATTCACAATCACCATCTCCTTTCTGTCTGCCATGATTTAAATTTTATTTTAATGTGGCCTGTTACAAATCTCCCTCCCTCCGTAGCTTCCTAGCCTCTCCCAAGATCATGGGAACTATACCCAATATATTTCAATTGTGAGTACCATACACTGAGCATCAGTGTTGAGCTAGGTAATCTGCAAATCTCACCCCGTTCGTTCTCACAGCCATGGCAGGATGTAATTGTATTTTCTCCATTTTACAGGTGGGCAACCTCTGGCTCAGGGAAGCTAAGAACCCGACTCAAGCTTTCTCACCTAAGAAGGGGCTGAGGTGAGATTCAAATCCACACCTAACTCTTAGACCTGCTGCTGCTGATAATAAAAGGAAAAAAGAGAGTCCACTTCTAGAAGACTGTAAGTTCTTCTACCTACACGCAGCGAATGATTTTCACCAGCCCTTTAGAGAAGATCTGAAGGAGTAATCAGATGGGAAACCTATCAAGTAGAGGGGAAAGCCGTCAAGGAGTTAATAAATTCAAGGACTGTAAGAGAGAGTGAGGTATTAAAGAGAGGGAGGGCCAGACATGGGGCTGGTGGCAGGGGAGGGGGAGAGGAAGAGAAACACTGAGGAAAAGAAAGGCAGAGCTGTGGAAGAGCTTTCCTGATTTTAACCTTCACAATGCGAATGGCTCAGAACACTGGCGATTCTAGGCCAATGGAGTTAAAAATCTTAGTCAAGAAGTACCATGCCAACTCCAGTGTTGCTTGCCCTGATGTGCCCGTGTTACTTCCTCAGTAAGTGCATGTTAAGTGAACTGAACACTGTCTCTCTCCTCAAACTGAAACATCTATAATGGTAGACACATTGCCACTGGATTTGAAAGCAGCAGAGCAAGTTGGCTGCAGGAAGCAGTGTGAGTTTGTGTGTGTGTGTGTGTGTGTGTGTGTGTGTGTGCAGCATGTAAATTATCCTTGTAAACAGCTTACAAATTAGTTACGAAACTAGTAGTGTGTGGTTGTCTACATAAATAACAAAAAAAGCAAACAAGCAAAAAAAATGCAGATCAGAAGAAATATAAGCTCAGTCACTTTCATATTAACTGATCAACCACTCATCCATTTGCTTAAATATTTATTTAATATCTACCACATGCCAGGCACTGTGCTACATACGAGGGGATATGTTGGTGAATAAAATAGGTATGGTTTTAGTAATTACCAAGCTTATGATCTAGTTTGGAAAACAGAGGACTTTCAAGTAAAACACAAATAAACATGTAACTACAAATCGTGATAGGGTATGAAGGAAACAAACGGGGTACAATGCTAAAGGCTGGCAAGACAGGTGGTGGGCTAGGGAGAGACGGATTCAGACCAGGTGGTTAGGAAAGACCTGAGACTAAACTCTAGAACCCAGCTGGTTCTCAAACGTGAGCATGCAACAGAATCCCAGGGAAGGCTTGTTACCAGATTGCTAAGCCCCATCTCCTCCACATGTCTGATTCGGTAGCTGTGGAGTTGTGCAGATAATCTGCATTTCTAATACGTTCTCAGGTGATGCTGACAGTGATCCCATTGCACTAGGAGGCATACTTTGAGAACTGGTCTAGGGCATGGTACATGAACAAAGGTTGGGAGATTAGGCGAGGAAGCTATAGATGTCCTTACAAATGACTGGTGACAACATCAGTGCCAAATTCAAACACTATCTAGGACTTAGAGTCAGTCTAGATAATCAAGACAATAAACACTGTTTTCCTTCCTAAAAGAAAGGACTCTATTACTGTCTTCTAAGCTAAGAATCTATAACAAATTCAATCAAGGAATACAAAGAACCAACACCACAAAGCACTCCTAAATTAATACATTATCTATCATCCAAAAACCTTGATGTTATCAGAACATATCTAATAGAGAAGATAAAAGAGTTCAGAGGGTGACATTATAAGGATTATGTCAAAGATGGCATTTCTGCTAAAAGTAGAGGACATGATCTTACAATTTTTGTCAGAGGAATCTAAGTTACATGTGAAGAAGATATCCTTGACGTCATATGGTTTAAAATATTTAACTGGCTTCCAAAGGAGAATAACCTTTATTAGCATTTTTAAAGATTGACAGAAAGCCACCAGAATTTTGATGGTCTGGTGGTTCTCAAACTTTAGTCTGCCCCCAAATCATCTGGGAACTTGTTAAAAGTGTAGATTTCCAAGGGCATCCTCAGAGTTTGATGATTAAATCAGATGATGTGAAGCCCAGGAATCTACATTTTAATAGACATCCTCAGACATTCTGACACTGGTAGACTAAGGACTACAGTTCATGAGAAATGCCTAGTTAGGGCCAGGTTTCCCATAAAAGGCAAAACCCAGATGGATTATCTCTTACACTTTTGACAGGGATGCAATTGTTATTGAAGGATTATTATGTGCCAGGAACTGTGCTGGACACTTCTTAAAAGCGTCTCCTTTAATCTTGAATAGTATTATTATTGATATTTAAGTGAGCAGTGAGGAAAATGGGACCTACCAAGGCAAAATAACATCCAAGGTCATGTAGCAAGTAAGTTAGGGAGCCAAGATGCAAACGGAAGGTTTTTGACTCCATTAATAGATACTTCAACTACACGGAACTCATGACTGCGAACCTCTGTGAAACTACAACAATCATTAAGTGATTTTCTGGCAACCACAGATTCTCTTAAAGTAGTATGTGATATAGACTTATAAATTCAAGAGAATCAAGGTTGAACTATGTCTTGAGACTTGGGAATATCCCTGGATACCTGAAAATGAGCAGAGTCCCTAACTTAAAGATTTTTCCACTAATGTTTCACTTGACGTAGTTATCCTGCACTGGACTCAGAGCCAGTGTTTAACAGCAAAGATCATGGACTGGAAACAAAGGTCGGCATTTTAAAAAAATCTGTCTCTATCACGGATCAGCTGTGTGAATGTGGGTAAGTGATTTAACCTCTTTGAGCCTCACTTTCCTCATCTATGAAATGAGATAATCTTAATACTTACCACAGGGATTGCTGTGGTGCTTATATAACATTTGTGAAACACTCAGCATATAGTACCTTGCACACAGGAGATGTTCAATAAATGTTATTCTTACTCTTTGTTTATTAAAATAAACAAGAATAAAATAAACTGCTTGTAATTAAAATATTATCCCTAAGAGGCATGTGATACAGTTATAAAAATAGAGGAAAAGAAATGTAAAGGGCCAGGAAAGAGATGAAAAGATGGCCAATCTTACTGGAATCAAGAAAAGGCAAAAACATATCAGAACAGTAAAATACCACTATACTCCATAAGCTCAGAAAAACGTCAACTTTGATAATATTTTTAAAAATCGATGTAGATGTGGAGAAATAAATATTCTGTCTTACACACTGCACATTTATACAACCATTTAGAGGGGGGCATTTTGCAGTTTGTTAATTTTTAATGCTGTGTGATACAGAAATTCTATTTCTTCTTATTGACCTTAGAACAGACATCAGTAAACTTTTTCTGTAAAAGGACAGATAGTAAGTATTTTAGGCTTTGGAAGCCTTACAGTCTCTGTGAAAACAAGTCAGCTGTTGTAGTTCAAAAGCAGCCATAGATAATACATACATGAATGGATATGGCTAGGTTGCAATAAAATTTTATTTGAATTCCATGTAATTTTCTCACATCAAGAAATATTATTCATCTTTTGATTTTTTTCAACTATTTAAAAATGTTAAAACAATTCTTAGCTTGTGGGCCACACAAAAACAGCAGTGGGCTGGATCTGGCTAAGTAGCTGGTCACAGTTTGCCAACTTACAGTGGTCTTGACACATGCAAACCAAGGAGGCATGGACAAAGATATTCATCAAAGCTGTGAAAAGCTGCAAACAACTACCATCAGTTCATCAACAGGGAAGGGGCTAAATAAACTGTGCTATATCTACAGTCTGGAATACCATGCTAGTAAAAAAGAACAAAATAATTCTAAAGACACTAATAAGAAGACACTCAGTAAGCTGTTCCCTGAAAAAGTTGCAGCTCTACAGATACAGTATGATTCCACTAGCTAAAAACAGAAGCAAAACAACTTCTAATTTAACAATGTTATATATTTTCTACTGAAACTTCTACTGACCAGCAAATACAATTCTTTCAAAAGTTTAGAAGAATCAGCACAAACTGTTTTCAGGGGTACGAAGTGGAGAAGGGACCAAGATGAGGGTTAGGGGTGTAAAAGGATTAGTTTCATCTATATTATTTCCATTTTGTCCAAGGAGACTGGATTCATGGGAAAACAATGGAAAGAGCTGAACTGGTACTTAGAGCACAAAGGCTCTAACTCTTGCACTACTGTAGCACTGAGAAAATTTGTAAAATGATGACATGGGTCACTTGTGGGTCGGACATTCTGAGATCCCAGAGGCAGAAAGAGCCCATTTGCCGAGATTGAGTTACCTGCTATTCACAAATGTTTGGATTTGTCTCTCAACAACTAACTGACAAATCAGATACAGACTGGAATGAGAAAAGAGGCAAAGAAAATAGAAGAAAGCCAGGAACATGCATTCATTAAGAGCACCCCAGGGGATTTTTGGACACATTCCTTCTGTGCTTTTATTGAGAATGTCTCAGTTCTCAGTGATCAAGACACTGATGACAGCAAAGAAAAAATATAATGCCGAGTCACATTTCAGAGTGTAGATGTGGGGTGGGCATCCGATCAGCATTTACTTGCCTAACCAAGTCAGAGAAGAAAGTGGTCACAGCAGATACCCTGTCTCAGCTCATTACTCAACACCTATTAAATGTGATTAACAGCCCTTGCTAATTATGTGTTAAGAGCATCTTGAGCTGTAATGGATCCCAGAGGTCTGTGAAGTTGACTTCATTTACATGTTTGTCTCCTTTCACAAGGTCTCAGCCAAACATTGCAAAAATCTACTGAGCATTTTATGAACTCCCAGGTGATCAACTCAGAGTTTCCAGTCCACCGTGTCTTCCTACAAAGAACAGTGAGTGCCTAAGATGTACATTTGTTTCATCAATAAAACAGGCAAGGTTTGTATTTTATGGGGCACAAATGGGCCTCTTGTTGCGATTAATATTATAAAAGACTGCTAATCTGTATACATTAAATTATTCATTACATTTTGTGATCTCAGCTAAAAGACTCAACAGCATTTAGGTGGCAGAATGCACCCAAACCCTCTTCTATCTCACCTTAAGAAAAGCAAAACTGCAAAAACCATATACCAGAAAGGATTTGAGAAGGCTTTTTGTTTGTTTTAAATATATGTTAAAATATTAGTATATTAGGTTATAAAATTATGTAATATATAAATACACACACACACACACACACACTACCGACTAAGACACCACAGTTGTCAGGGTCTGTTTCATGCTTCTCTTTTTTTTTTTTTCATGCTTCTCTTAAACGGTATTTAACCTAAAAAATTTTTGAACTCTTCCTGGAGTTAATTAATTGAAAGCTAATTAACCTCTCCTCCTTTGGGGGGATGGGCGAGGGACAGAGGGGTAGAGCTAGAGGCAGAAATTAATTCCTTCTCGCTTAGTCTGGCAAAGTAATGAACAAGAGGTAACTTCAACAATTACATGTGCCGGAATATTATGTAGCAGTTAAAAACACTGAACGAAATATCTATGCACTGGCACAGAAAGATGTCTGTGATATACCTACTGGAAGAAAGCAAAGTGATGACCATATAGCAATTGGTGATCTAAGTTTTTTAAAGTAACAGCCGAAGTCCATATATATGCATCTTCAGATGTGTGTATACAGACGAAAGGGCCTGAAAACATACACAGCTACAAGGTCTTATAAGCAAACTGATTCTGTCTCCATTAGCCCCAATGGAAAGTGTACCCCAAATGACCCACATGATTTTCATAACTAGAAAGGGATTTTGATAGTCCCTCCTTGCCCCCCAACAGCCCAGAAGAGTGGTATAGATCGTGTGCCCTGGAGACTGGCAGCTACACCTCACATCTCACATCTACACTTACTACCAGGTCACCTTGATCATCTCCAACATTTTCCTCTACCTCTGCCATTTCCTCATTTGCACAATGGAGCAAATAGCATCTACTTCATAAGTTGTTGTGAGGGTTAAATGACTTAATAACCGTGTTGAATTGGTTTAGCAAGTGCCTTGAGCAGTCACCTTTCTATCATCATTAGCTAGAACTGTCTTCATCTTGTTTCAGCCATAATGTGAAATTCCTTTAGTCACTGCCTTTTCTAATTTGCCAAATGTAAAACGGGCAAGAGTTAGCACAGTCTCTACGTCCCTCCTTCCTACCCGCCTCACTTACCACTTTAAGCCCCAAATAAAATCACTGGTTTTTACTTTCCCGAAACATTTTCACCCTGCTACAGATCAAGGTGATCAAATACCACCTGTTTCTAATGAGCTGCTTCTCGGTTGTGGTCTGAAGGTGAGGGGGGTGAGGGGGGCAGATGACTTCTCACGGTGGCTGACCGTTCTGTTAGCACATTTGTGGTTTGTTTTTTCCTCCAATGTTCTTCTTGCTAAAAGTTCCTTCCTTCCAAATTTCTTACTTATAATCCTCAGAAAAGTACATACCTAAACGCTTGGGATCAAGTGGTTTAGAGAACTCTGAATCTTTTTTTTTCCTTTTATTTCTTATGCTCTATCTCCATACCACTTTCAATGTTAATTTTCAGCCTGATATGGCTAATTGAACACCTTTTATCATGTCTAACTATATACCCACAATCACAAATATGAAGGCTTTGTTTTGTTTGTTTTAACCAAAAAAAGGGCATCATGTTATTACCTATAACTTGCTTTGCTAATTTTACAACATACTGTATGCAATCCTCCACATCAAATACACATTCTCATTTTTAATCTTATAATAATCCATACTATAGACACACCATAGTCTACTCACCTCATCTCCTAGTGATCAAAATTCACTTTGTTTCAAATTTTTGCTACTATGGACAATGCTGCAATGAATAGTGTATATATCCGTGTGTGTGTGTGTGTGTGTGTGTGTGTGTGTGTAGGAATAGATTCATAAATTCATAAAGACAAGACTATTATGTCAAAGGCAAGGGTATTTTTAATTTAAAATGATACAGCCAAACTGACAACGTATTTCTGCATTCTAACCAGCATGGGATGTTACATATTTTTGTCTAAACCATGGGTGAAAAAACTTGTTATTTTACTTAGCAATTCTCTGAGATTAATTCTTCCCTTTTATGGGTCATTTGGATTTTCCTCTTCTGTAACTTGCCCATGTACATCCAATGACCACTTCATCTGGTTGACTTTTTTTAAAACTTTATGGATGATCTTAGCATTTAAGTGGTTTAATTACTGGTCTGTCATGTGTGTTTTACTTTTTTCCCCCCGCCCCGCCCCTCACCAGGGATACTGGTTGCATCGGAATGTGCTTATGGTCAAGCACGCACTGAAAGGTTGTTTAGGGGAACATGTGCTTTAATACATTCCTGTTTCCAACTTGCCTTACCATGCATGCCCTCCTGTGCCTGTCAGGGCTAATCCCTCCCCCTCACATTTTGTTACCATCATATGTCTTCCTTGTGCCTCTTGCTTTGGAAGCAGTAACTTTCTCTCTTCTATTTCCTGCTCTCCTGTCATCACAATTACCTCCATAAAGAACTAAGATTTCTCCCCGTCTCCCCAGTCTTTTTTTTTTTTTTTTTTTCCCCCGAAGGGAGAATAAAGCTTTGATCGAAGACAGTTTTGATGAGATGGCTAGAAAAACTGCTTTTCTTCATTGGCATTTAAAAAACATTGCTCAGTGGTTTGGGACCCATTTGTCTCTACCGCTGCCATCTATCGGCTTTTGACTTTGGCTGCTTTAACTCCACATTCTGTTTTGCTCCACTTCAACTGCTTAGCTGCTAGGTTTGGTCTGGTTTCACTAATTTACTGTATCTAACCTCATTCCCTCTCTGGATTCTGAATCCCATGCTAGAAAAGGCTGCTTCCAGCTCATATAGTCACTCACTTATTGACTGAATGAAGTTTAGTTCAATCAATAAACATTTTAACATAAGTGGGTTCAATTCCAGGAGCACAGATGTTTTCAGATAGTTTCAGATGGTGAGATCCATAAATTTTAATCATTTTTGCAAAACTATTAAATCGTGACATATTTATTAAATTTCACCCTGTGAACTAAAAAATTTCAACTTAGGAGAAAATCATGATACAGATATAGGTAACAAAGAATCATTTTATATGCTTTATATTAGATATTCTACTTATCTCTATAGATATATTATGCTATTTATTACTATTGAAGCATTATTATAATAAAATACCAGGCACAGTCCCCCAAAATTAAGTTTTTAAACTTAAATTTCTCCATTTTTTTTTTCCCCATTAATATCAATTTGCTAGGCTTTGCTTGTTTGGGAGCTAACATCAAATATTTAAGAAAATATTAAGGTCGAATAACTACAAACGGAGGGCATTCTGTTCAACTGCCCCCCTCCCTGAGAACTGGGAAAGCACAGCTTTTATTCCCCACGGGTGTGAAAACTCTCAGGGGAAGCAGACAGACTAGTTCAGAGGCTGTCACAAAACTTCACGGGCAAAGTGCTTTCAGCCTGGGGCAAGGTAGTGGCAGTAAGAGAATAGAGACCCATTTGAAAGGCTGAGCTAACACGATTTGCTGGAGAGTTCTTAGGCAAGGTGACGGCACATTTTGATATCTAAAAAGTGTCTGAATTTTTAAATTTCTGACCAATTTTCAATTTTGCCCATTAAAACCTTAACCTAGCTATCCTTGCTTATATGAATGTGGTATCATTCTTCTTTGATTTAACTGCCCAAATACAACTCCAGTTTTCAGTGTTCAAGTACTTCTCATTCTTTATCATATGTCCCAAAGTTCAAACACTAGTAGTGTAGAAATTCTCCAAAGATGTACATATAAAAGCCTGACATGTGAAGAGAGAACAAGCAATAGATTCATTAATTGTGTGCAGTTTTGCAGAAGAATCGATTCCATAGCCAGCGCTGTAATGCTTGGGATCAAGCAGTATTCAGATACAATATCTGCATGTCCTGAAACAGACCACATCCTTTAAAGCTGCTCCCTTTCATAAACTATTCTAAGGTTTTTAAGCTCTTCACATATCTTATCACATTTTAAATATCGAAAAGAATCAATTTTTGTTCTTTATAACATTCTATTTTTTGTTGCTGTTGCTGTTGTTGAAGGACGATCAATTGTGATTTGCATAAACTCAAGGGCAACTTAAAAGACAGTTGCAGTAACTAAGATTGAAACTGGCAAGGCTTTCCCTGGTGAGGTGTTAGACATAAAAATGGCTTTCATTTCATAATGGAGAAAAAGAGTGAGGTCTCTCAGACCTCACTCTCAGACCAGACTCCCCCTCTAATCTTTTCCCCAAACAGTAGCCTTGGTGATCTTTTTATCATGAAAATCCTATCATGTAATTCCACATACTAAACTTTTTCCATGGCTTTCCATTGTCCTAACGATGCAATCCAAATTCCTCAATGTGGCTTCCAAGACTCTACCTTAGAGCTTTCAACCCTAGCAGATCCACCCCGATTTAGCACAAATATTTTGTAATCCCCTCTTTAGTCTCTGGAAATGAAATCTACCATTAAATAATTTACCTACGCTCTTCAAGTAGTGTCATAACTTTAAAGTCATTATAATGCCTTAATTTTACTATAAAGGAGAAAGACTAGAATTGAATAGAATGTTTTAACAGAAGCTCTCATCTCTCTGGACACACACAAGGGAACGTGTGGCCTCAATTACCCCTAGTAGGCATAAGAGGATTATGACAAGTCACTATGAGATGAAGCAAACACTATCCATGGCAGAGCAGAGACAGAGAGAAAACTCAGGTTCGTGGTGACTTCACAGAGCTGCCACATCAACCAACCCTAAAGCCCATACTACGTTCAGATTGTCCAATGATCTAAGCCAATAAATTCCCTTAAGATGAAACTTTCAGCACTTTTTTCTGCCCATGACACAAAACACAACCAACACATCCAACCAAACAGAGCATGAGGAATAGAACCAACTCTCTCATCAGACTGTCTAAAGTATGCTTTATATGATCACCCAAAGCAAACATGAAAATCAGTGCTTTTCTCTGATTTATGAACTATTATGAACTTCATAAAAATGATGTGTTACCAGAAGAGCCTAATCTAGGTGTCTAGGAACATGTTTCTGCCTCATAATCCCTTAAAGATTAGATGCAAGTTTCTTGCTTTTTTATGTGCTTTAACTTAAGGTTTAACATAGTTCTCAGTGTTTCAGGGTAATTCTGCAAATAGTAAATAAAAGTTATTAGAGCTAGTTACCCCTACTTCCTCCTGCCAGTCCTAGTGCAGCTAAGTAATGCAGCTGCACTAGTATACTGACATCCCACACTAATGTGGATTTCCATGGGTGGGGTAAGAATATTAAAAGCCCATATTAACTTCTTATAAGCAAATATCTACTTCCTTAAGTGTAATTTTCCTAGTATCACCATAAAATCATTTCCCCCATCCTTTTCTCCTCATTCTTTCCAAAAAGCAAAATAGCTACTAAAAAAAACTGACTATGTAGCAATTTATACTGTATCCTCCCTGATTTTACTCTAGATTTTAATTGTACTACAATAATTACAGACGTTAGAAGAAACACTTTGGAGGAACCATTTGTGTACCAGGTGTCTATTCCAAACACGTGGAAAACACTAACTCCTTTAATCCAGTAATAACCCTTTCAAGGGTAACTACTATTGTGTATCACCATTTTACTGATGAGACATTGAAGCTCAGAGAATTGAAAGCACTTACCCGAGGTCACACAGTGGTAAGACAAGATTTCAACAGAGGGACAGTGATCTTAATCATTACACCATACTGCCTCTCAACACAGAACATGCCGGGGGAGGGGAGGAAGACTCAGTGATATTGGAAACCGTGTCTTGAGATTATTAGAAAATGAACTTGTGGGAATCTCAGAACTTTTAGATGCAGGCAGAGAAATACTATCATACAAAGAGAATGAGGCAAACAAAAAGTGATTTTTGAAGAGTTTTCAAAGCTCAAGTTAGAAACTCCTCACTATACCGTTTATCTCATTATCTTTGAACTTCCAAATTCTAAAAGCTTTGGTTTCAAATCAGTCACAATCTCTAGTTCTTTGACGCATTCACATTTGCACACTTGCTCACACTTGTGCATATGCACACACACAACACTCATGCACAAACATGCACCAAACACATGAGAGAAAAATAAAATGAAATCTGCCTCCTTCTCTTCGTTGTTGATCAAAAGCAGCTACAGAGTCAGCAGGGGATAAATATCTTGCTGTTTACTTCATGTACAAGTACTTTGAAGAGGAACACAGTGGAGTAACTTTTTATGTAGCATTCTGAAGGGAAAAAAATGCTGTAAAACCCAATCCCCCTGAGGAGTGTCATTGCAAGCAATGAGGTTTGCTTTCTTTATCTTTAGTGCATCTAGGTGATCAAACCAAACATAACTGATTCCCAGGCTCAGAAGTTTTCATCAGTAATCACCTTTTGCATTCATAAATAAACAAAAAGTAATTTTAATCCTATCTTCCCTCTAACTCCTAACATCACAGCAAATACTTTTGTAATAGGCAAGGGACACATTAAGGGACTTTCTCAAATGCAAGTGGCAAGGATGGGTAACCTTCCTTGGATTTCCCTACCTGTGTGGGAGAAACACATGGATAAAAAAGCAGATGGTCACAACGCACCAGGGGATGGAAAATGTTATCCTGTACTGGGTTTGAATACACGGCTGACCTTGAAGACAGAAATGGTCATTAAGCTCAATTATGAATAGTGACTGGCACTAATAGAAAAGCAACTATATTGTTTAGTTCTTGATAAACAGCAAAGAAAATACCAGCAAGGGGGTGAAATAATGATAAGACCTCTGCCAAAGTTAAATGAACTTCCTCTCCAATGTTCAGTAACATCGACTCAAGTCCACAGTGCCCTCTCACTCCGTGCCTCCATCATTCGGAGAATAAAACACAATCCAAGAAGTCAACAGGCAATCGTCTCTTTTCCCTTACTGATAATGGTTCTCAGAACTATGATACACTCATTCCCTTTTTTTAATTAGGTGAAATCTATTTTATAAGCAAGAAACTCCCCAAAGAGGTCACAGATTTATCATGATATTGAAAGTCATAAAATCACATTTACAGGCTAAGTAGTTAAATCCAAATTATACACTACACCATTACTTTTATAATCAATAGAGATTAAAGGAAATGAGGAAGTAAAGGTAGGAATGAGGAAGTAAATGATAGGATCCTAGCTTAAATCAAATCAATACATATTTATTGGCATCTGTTACATTTAAGATGCCAAGAAGAAGGAAGGGCAGTGTGGAGCCCTATTCTGTGCCTTCCAGGAGCTTACCATCTGGCTGGGGCATCGATACATAGCATTCAGAAAGCTTTCTGGTAGAAGAGTAACGATGCGAGGGGTGTCACAAGGCCCCTCACAAGTAATGACCAACAGAACCATACAGAAAAGCCTGCTAGAGATAGTACAGTGGTTAAGAGCATGGGCTCCAGAGCCAAACTTCCTGGGTTTGAATCCTGACTCTACTACTTACAAGCTCACTGACCGTGCACCACTTATGCATGTTTCATATAAGTTAATATTTGCCAAGTGCTTAAAAATAAGGCCTGGTGCACAATAAGTGCCATGTAACTGTTTGTTAAATAAGAGAATACTATTAAGAGAAGGGAAGATATGTGTCACTCTGAAGTCTCCTGAAGTGCTGGTAGAATTTATGTGGGGAGGGAAAACACCATGTTCGTTTTCCCCATTCCACCGATTCTTTCCCTACTGCTACATACATTCTGAAGTCTCAACCATTCTAAAAATTAGAAGTGATAAACGGTCCTCTGCTCTGTTAACCCCCTATAAAAATCTCCTTTCTCCCTCCCTATACTGATAAACTTGTTAAGACTCTTACACGCATGCACATATTACTTGCTCATGATCATTCATTCCCCTGCCACTCAAACCTGACCCTAGCCCTCACCATTCGGCTCAGAGAACTACAAAGAGCCTAACACCTAAATGTAACGTCCCTTTTTAATCAGTCAGCATCCTCTCATCTCTCTAGAATATTAAAAACTATTCACCATTCTAGGCTCTATCACTGTCACTAGAATGTTGACTTGTAGAAGCAAGGGACTTTCTTCCTCAAACCTACATCTCTCGGTATTCAGTAGTCTGTCAGAAATGAAATTGCTTTGCTAGACTGTGCTCTCTACCACGATGATAAGGACATTTCTAAGAGGGTCCCCAAGATGCCCACCTCTGGTGTTTATAACCCATATAATTCCTTCCTCTTAAGCATGGGCAGGACTCTGATATGATGTTGTCCACTCCTGTAATGAGGTTATGTAATAGGACAAAGAGGGATTTTGCAGATATAATTAAGACTCCCCCAAAATCAGGTGACTTTAAGTTAATCAAAGGTGAGGTTATGTTGGGTGGGCCAGGCCTAACCAGGTAAGTTCTTAAGAGACTGGGCCCTTCTAGACATAAGAAGTACAAAACCTAAAAGAAATTCAGCTGCAAACCATGAAAAAAGTAAGCATCCATGTCATGAGATGGCTTAATAAGAAGGCCATGTGGCAAAGAGCGTATTCTAGGAGCTAAGAATGGCCACTGTCCAATAGCTAACAAGATAATGGGGACATCAACCCTACAACGGCAAGAAAATAAATTATGCCAACAGGTGGGAGTTTGGAAGTGGATCTTTCCTTAGTCAAGTCTCCAGATAGGAACACAGAGAGATGACAGCTTGATTTCAGCCTTGAAGGACCCTTAGCAGAGAAACCAGGCAACAGATGCCGGATTCTAGCCCATGAAAATTATGAAATACTGAATTTGGGTTCTTTTAAGCCACTGAGTTGTTACAAGTCATAGAAATGTAACATACCAGGGGACTGTGAAGGTGGTGGAGGAGTAAGATGTGGAGATCACCTTCCTCTCCACAAATACATAGGAAATACATCTACATGTGGAACAACTCCAACAGAACACCTACTGAACACTGGCAGAAGACCTCACACTTCCCAAAAGGGAAGAAAATCACCACGTACCGGGGGAGGGCAAAAGAAAAAACAGAGACAAAGGAATAGGGATGGGGCCTGCACCACTGGGAGGCAGCTGTGAAGGAGGAAAGGTTTCGACACACTAGGAAGCCACTTCATTGGCAGAGACGGGGCTGGGAGGGCGGGAAGCTTCGGAGCCACAGAGGAGAGCGCAGTAACAGGGTGCAGAGGGCAAAGCAGAGACATTCCTGCACAGAGGTTTGGAGCCAACTGGCACTCACCAGCCCGAGAGGTTTGTCTGCTCACCCTCTGGAGCAGGTTGGGGCTGGGAGATGAGGCTTGGGCTTCAGAGGTCAGATCCCAGGGAGAGGACTGGGGTTGGTTGCGTGAACACAGCCTGAAGGGGGCTAGTGAACTACAGCTAGATGGGAGGGAGTCCAGGAAAAAGTCTGGAGCTGCCTAAGAGGTAAGAGACAATTGTTTTGGGGTATGCGAGGAGAAGGGATTCAGAGCACCACCTAAACGAGCTCCAGAGACGGGTGTGAGCCGCTGCTATCAGCGTGGACACCAGAGATGGGCATGAGATGCTAAGACTGCTGCTGCAGCCACCAAGAAGCCTGTGTGCAAGCACAGGTCACAATCCACACCTCCCCTCCCGGGAGGCTGTGCAGCCTGCCACTGCCAGAGTCCTGTGATCCAAAGACAATTTCCCCAGGGGAACACACAGCGCGCCTCAGGCTGTTGCAACATCACGCCAGACTCTGCCGCTGTAGGCTTGCCCCGCATTCCGTACCCCTCCCTCCCCCGGGCCTGAGTGAGCCAGAGCCCCCTCTCATCAGCCTCTGTTTTAACCCCCTCCTGTCCGGGCATGGAACAGATGCCTGAGGGTGACCTACACACAGAGGTGGGACCAACCCAAAGCTGAACCCCAGGAGCTGTGCGAACAAAGAACAGAAAGGGAAAATTCTCCTTGCAGCATCAGAAGCAATGGAATAAATCCCCACAATCAAAATGATGTAACCTGCATCTGTGGAATACCTGAATAGACAACAAATCATCCCCAAATTGAGGTGGTGACTTCAGGTGCAACAGTAGACCTGGGGTTTGCTGTCTGCAACTGATGTGTTTCTGATGCTTATGTTTATCTTAGTTTAGTTTTTAGCACCTGTTATCATTGGTGGATTTGTTTACTGGTCTGGTTGCTCTCTTTTTAAGCAAAATTATTATTTTTTTTATGTTAATAATTTTTTTCTTTCTTTTTTTTCTCCCTCTTTCTCTGAGCCGTGTGGCTGACAGGGTCTTGGTGGTCCAGCCTGGTGTCAGGCCTGAGGCTCTGAGGTAGGAGAACCAAGATCAGGACATTGGACCACCAGAGACCTCCCAGCACTATGCAATATCAATTGGCAACAGCTCTCCCAGAGATCTCCATCTCGACACTAAGACCAGCTCCACCCAATGGCCAGCAAGCTCCAGTGCTGGATGCCCCATGCCAAACAACTAGCAAGACAGGAACACAACCCCACACACTAGCAGAGATGCTGCTTAATTCATAGTAAGTTCACAGACACCCCAGAACACACCACTGGACACAGCCCTTCCCACCAGACACACAAGATCCAGCCCCACCAACCAGAGCACAGACACCAGTCCCCTCCACAAGCCACTGAACCAACCTCACCCACTGGGGGAAGACATCAAAAATAACAGGAACTAGGAACTGCAGCCTACGAAAAGGAGACCCCAAACACAATACGTTAAGCAAAAAGAGAAGACAGAGAAACACACAGCAGATGAAGGAGGAAGATAAAAACACACCAGACCAAACAAAGGAAGAGGAAATAGGCAGTCCACCTGAAAAATAATTCAGAGTAATGAGAGTAAAGATGATCTGAAAATCTTGGAAGTAGAATGGAGAAAATACAAGAAACATTTAACAAGGACCTAGAAGAACTTAAGAGCAAACAAACAATGAACACCACAATAAATGAAATTTAAAATTCTCTAGAAGAAATCAATAGCAGAGTAACTGAGGCAGAAGAATGGATAAATGACCTGGAACATAAAATAGTGGAAATAAGTACGATAGAGCAGAGTAAAGAAAAAAAGAATGAAAAGAATTGAGGACAGTCTCAAAGACATCTGGGACAACATTAAATGCACCCACATTCGAATCATAGGGGTGGTAGAAGAAGAAGAAAAAAAGAAAGGGTCTGAGAAAGTATTTCAAGAGATTACAGTTCAGCACTTCCCTAACATGGGAAAGGAAATAGTCAGTCAAGGCCAAGAAGCACAGAGAGTCCCATACAGGATAAATCCACGAAGAAACAAGCCAAGACACATTCATCAAACTATCAAAAATTAAATACAAAGAAAAAATGTTAAAAGCAGCAAGGGAAAAACAACAAATAACACACAAGGGAATCCCCAAAAGGTTAACAGCTGATCTGTCAGCAGAGACTCTGCAAGCCAGAAGGGAGTGGCAGGACATATTTAAAGTGATGAAGGAGAAAAACCTACAACCAAGGTTACTCTCCCCAGCAAGGATCTTATTCGGATTCGACGAAGAAATTAAAACCTTCACAGACAAGGAAAACCTAAGAGAATTCAGCACCACCAAACCAGCTTTACAACAAATGCTAAAGGAACTTCTCTAGGCAGGAAACACAAGATAGGGAAAAAACCTACAATAAGAAACCCAAAACAATTAAGAAAATGGTAATAGGAGCACACATATTGATAACTACCTTAAATGTAAATGGATTAAATGCTCTGACAAAAAGACACAGACTGGCTGAATGGATACAAAAACAAGACCCACATATATGCTGTCTACAAGAGACCCACTTCAGACCTAGGGACACATACAGACTGAAAGGGAGGGGATGGAAAAAGACATTCCATGCAAATGGAAATCAGAAGAAAGCTGGAGTAGCAATTCTCATATCAGACAAAATAGACTTTAAAATAAAGACTATTACAAGAGACAAAGAAGGACACTACATAATGATCAAGGGATCGATCCATGAAGATATAACAATTGTAAATATTTATGCACCCAACATAGGAGCACCTCAATACGTAAGACAAATACTAACAGCCATAAAAGGGGAAATCGGCAGTAACACAATCATAGTAGGGGACTTTAAAACCCCACTTTCACCAATGGACAGATCATCCAAAGTGAAAATAAATAAGGAAACACAAGCTTTAAACGACACATTAGACAAGATGGACTTAATTGACATTTATAGGACATTCCATCCAAAAACAACAGAATACACTTTCTTCGCAAGGGCTCATGGAACACTCTCCAGAATAGATCATATCCTGCATCACAAATCAAGCCTTGGTAAATGTAAGAAATCTGAAATCATATCACTTATCTTTTCTGACCACAACACTAAGAGACTAGATATCAATTACAGGAAAAAAACTGTAAAACATACAAACACATGAAGGCTAAACAGATATTCTACTAAATAACCAAGAGATTACTGAAGAAATCAAAGAGGAAACAAAAAAAATACCTAGAAACAAATGACAATGAAAACATGACAATCCAAAACTTATGGGATGCAGCAAAAGCAGTTCTAAGAGGGAAGTTTATAACAATACAATCCTACCTCGAGAAACAAGAAACACCTCAAATAAACAACCTAACCTTAAACCTAAAGCAATTAGAGAAAGAAGAACCAAAAAACTCCCCAAATATCAGATCAGAAGTAAATGAAAAAGATGAAGGAAACAATAGCAAAGAACAATAAAATTAAAGCTGGTTCTTGAGAAGATAAACCATTAGCCAGACTCATCAAGAAAATAAGGGAGAAGACTCAAACCAACAGAATTAGAAATGAAAAAGAAGAAGTAACAACAGACACTGTAGAAATGCAAAGGATCACGACAGATTACTACAAGCAACTATATACCAATAAAATGGACAACCTGGAAAAAATAGAAAAATTCTTAGAAATGCACAACCTTCTGAGACTGAACCAGGAAGAAATAGAAAATATAAACAGAACCAATGATTGACCAAGTCCTGTTGGCTTTTAACAAACACAGTTCACATTTAAGCCCTGTTTTCTATTCCCGATGGAATTTAATCTCTTATTACTACTGGTCTGTCCTTTTTCCTGATGTATCAAAAACCTGTTTCAAAATCTCTAAGTATTTACAAGTAGGTCTTTAAAATGGCAATGGAACTAACATCAGCTCCAATGGGCTCTTAAAGCCCACACATGTAAATTTCGAATCTCAGCTCTGTCAGTTAATTGCAATGGCCTTATAATATTTTTTTAATGTCTCTGGGCCTCAGTTTCCTATCTGATTATTGGGGAAGATAACATTTATTGTGAGGATTACGTGAAAAGGAATTCAATAAATGGTGACTACTGTAATTATTACCTAGAATATTGGCAACAGGACCAGTTTCCCTGTCACACCAGCTTGAAAGCTTAAGAAGGTCTTCAAGCCCCTCTTTCTAAATTCCCTTAGTGAACCACCAAGGTGATCTTGACTGAGGTCTTGCATAGTAACTTCATCAGAACATGTTTTGAGTCTCCATTCAGCTTATAAATTCTTGGAGAACTTTAACAGTATCACTTGCTTATCCTTGCCTCCCTGAACACTGACTACTAAACGCTATGATAAACAATGAAAAAGACTGAGAAGTGGTTAAAATGGAAACTTGGAAGCAGAAGGGAGGGGAGACAGGGAAGAAAGTGAAAGGTGTGAATGTAATAGGCAAGCGTCAACTTAGCAAAAATCAAATTGAAGCAAAGATGCCCCTGTGTGTCTGGGGTTACTCTTAATGAGTAATTCCCCTTGGGACATAGGCACCATTACTGAAATCAGATCTTTTTCTGGACAGTTACAATTTTCCCATGGGAGGAGGGAGGCAGATTTACTGTCACTCAGCTCATCAAAAGCCACCCAAAGAAAATACCCACTGGAGGGCTTCACTGGTGGTGAAGTGGTTAAGGATCTGCCTGCCAATGCAGGGGACACGGGTTCAAGCCCTGGTCCGGGAATATCCCACATGCCGTGGAGCAACTAAGCCCATGTGCCACAACTACTGAGCCTGCATTCTAGAGCCCGTGAGCCACAACTACTGAGCCCACGTGCCTAGAGCCCATGCTCCACAACAACAGAAACCACCGCAATGAGAAGCCTGCACACCACAACGAAGAGTAGCCGCCGCTCGCCACAACTAGAGAAAGCCTGCATGCAGCAACGAAGACCCAATGCATCCAAAAATAAATAAATAAAATAAATAAATTTATTTTTAAAAAATAAATTACCTTCCCTTTAAAAAAATTTTTTTGAGGAGTACAGCCAAAAATAAATAAATAAATAAAAGCAAAAGAAAATGCCCACTGGAATTACTCTGTAATGAAGGCAAAGAATGAAGTGATTGGATATGCTTGACAACTTTCAGTTAGCCCATTTGCCCCAAAGGTAGATAGTCGAAAATCTAATTTTTCCTCCTGCAGCTGAAAATATCTCAATGACACAACTTTATTTTCTGCCAAACATTGGGGACACAGCATTCCTAAAAATTCTGGTTGGTTCTAATTTATGACAAATAAACCAGAAAGAAAATCAGTTAAAATTTTTATAAATATCTTTAAGAGCTTTAAAAAACTTTCACTGATTTCTTTCACCCATCATTGTCAGAGAATTGGAAAAAAATAAAAGCCTTAAAGTTGGGTATATTCCAATCAATACTGGAACTTACAAAACTGTGTATAAATAGAGTCTCAGAGAAGAGAAGGGGCTGAATATGCAGATAAAATTCAAAGAAACACAAGCAGGAAGGAGGTAGGGAGTCAGGAGATGCAACAACTTGAGATCCTACAGGGGATGGGGAAACGAGAGGAGTGAAGGTTCCAGTTGGCTTTTCCAGATAGACTGGCAGAAACAACAAGCAATGTCTGGACAAGAGCATCTCCAGTCAGCAAATTTAACCCATACCTGCCCGACTGATGTGTATCACACCGCGATGGACACACTCTGATAACACTCTTCAGGGAGCTGGGGAGGGCAGGGCAGAACTTACAAACCAGACATGCTATGGAGGAGGATGAGAAGGTAAAGAACAGAGAATAAAAAGGTGTATCTGTTGAGAACATTTAGATGTGATTTTAGACACATGGTCCCCACAACAACTCTCTAAGGTAATAATCATGACACCCATGTACAGGTGTGGAAGCCTAGACACCAAGAGGCTAAGTGAAAATGTAAGTGACGTTACTGTTGAACAAGCATTCCCTTCCTTTCCCTGACATCCATGGGAGAAACACACCTCTCTGGGCTTTGATGGTGGACTTGGTCATGTGACCTACATGGGCCCCGAATGGAAGATAGTGCGGCAGCTCTAAGCCTATGCCTTAAGAAGTTCCTGCCCTGTCCCTCTGGGAGCTTCTGATCACCATGAGAAGAACATGCTTCAGAGGTTCAACCATGAAGCCTCCATCCTGGGTGTCAACGTGAGACACGTGAGCAGGAGAGCCACCCTCACCTTCAGGCTTGCAGTAGAAAGAGGTCCCCAGCTGCTCTGCAGAGCTGGAGGATATAATGATACTGCCTCATCCCAATGACTAATACAGTGACGAACCAGTTTGCTGAGGTGTCGAAAACTGATTTTTTTTTTCATAATTGCCAGTTACTAGCCCTTGGCACCATGGCTGAAACACAGAAGCCATTTTCTAAACAAATGTTAGTTTCTTTCTTGCTCAGAAAGGAAGAGCAAGAGAAGTTTAATATAGAAACCTATTTCTGATTTCCACCTCAGAGGTTCCAAATATAGCACACTTCTTATTTGGTATATCTTATTTATGGGTAAACTTGAGTTTTACAGAGTGAACCTCATTTTGCTCTGGTTTCCTGTGGCTTACAGGCCTAGTTTCTGGTTTTGCCACCCTTCCCTAAAGCTGCCTGCTTGCTGTTATTTTTACAAATCACATTAACTAAACAGACTGCATTTTATTCTTTTAGATCATTATCTCCCGAATCGGTGTACTTTGCTCCTCACCATATTTTTGTAAATCTCATCTGCTATTTTTTATGTTTCTGCTTCCTGCACTTATCTCCATCAAGTTTAGATAATAGTCACTAACTATTGGATGACGCGAAGCTTTTACTGAACATTGTGGGATTATATCCATAAAAGGTTTTGATGTACTCTGCTAATCAAACAGCTCTTTCTGTCACTTCCAGAAGTTTTCGTCCTTTGAGATTAAGCCAATAGTTTCAAGGGCAGTGAGTTTCAGGTCAGCGATAATCTTCAACTATTCTGAAGTAAGACTGCTCCCTTTTCTCAGTCTTGGTTTTCCTGAATAACTTTTTCCTTTGCTTTTCCTTCCTTAGCCTCATGATTAAAATTAAATTACCAATAAATTTCACTCTGTCGCCTGCATCCAACATCCTTGGTCCGTAATTCCCTTTTATGATGTTGGCCAGAAAATTTAGTGTTTAAGTTTTCCTGAAAAACTGATTAACAATATAGGAGGGTGGAAGCTCTCGCAACTTAAAAACCTCTGCTGGCTCCACCTTACCTATCAAATCGACTCTGATCTCCTTAGCGTGGCTCATCTGCCTGTTGTACTGGCCTCATCTTTTCCCAAAGACCCCCCAACCACCAACTTACTTCAACACTTCCCACCACACTTTCTTAAAAAGGAACTAACACGCTTTCAGCTTGTGTTGTTGTTTTTTTTTTTTTTAAGATGTTGGGGGTAGGAGTTTATTAATTTATTTATTTTTGGCTGTGTTGGGTCTTCGTTTCTGTCCGAGGGTTTTCTCTAGTTGCGGCAAGTGGGGGCCACTCTTCATCACGGTGCGCGGGCCTCTCACTATCGCGGCCTCTCTTGTTGCGGGCCACAGGCTGCAGACGCGCAGGCTCAGTAGTTGTGGCTCACGGGCCTAGTTGCTCCGCGGCATGTGGGATCTTCCCAGACCAGGGCTCGAACCCGTGTCCCCTGCATTAGCAGGCAGATTCTCAACCACTGCGCCACCAGGGAAGCCCTCAGCATGTATTTTAATTATTTTAAACTTTATTATTTTACTAGTGATGGAAAGAGGCTCAGCAAAGCAAACTATCCTGCCTGAGGCCACCCACCCAGTGAGGGGCAGAGCTGTCATTCCAAAGCTGCTCCCCCTTTCCTCAGCCCTCCTTTCCTGTGCCTTGGCTTACACTGTTCCCTCTGCCAAAACGGCCCTCAAGCTCACCTTGCGGGGAGCACTTACTCTCTAATGCCAGCTCAGTCTTCTCTTAGTACCTTTTCCATAGTACCTTTTTCATGTCCACCCTGAGACAAAACGAACCACTGGTCCATTTGTGTATCCAGGTTCCCTTGCCTACTTCTATTAGGGAAAGAGTAAAACCCTTTGTATTTATACCTCTGTTTACTCCATTGCCACACAGCTCCTTGAAGGCAGGGCCTCATTTTTAATCCTTGGAGATGATCGTAGTTCCTGGCACACTGCAGGTGCTCAATAAATAAGTGTTGATCCCAATCTTGATACCAGAGGAAAACTGATATAGCTGTAGATAGCTGTCATAATTATCAAAGAAAAGGAAAGAGTGGAGAAAAAGGTGTGGGGGAAAAGGTGTGTGAATATGTATCCATACTGGTTATCTATAGTATACATGGATTCTATATAATAATATATGGGTCATCTGTATAGATAACCCATTAGGTTAATAAAGTACTATATAGATAACCCATATGAATTACATATAATATGTTGATGGGATAAAGATAGAAATTGAGTACAAAGTAGAAGAGTGGCTAAATATCCCTAAGGCAGTTTTATCTTAAGACAGAAACTCTTTTAAAAGCCTTTGAGGATGGCTTATCAATACTTCATGAGCAGGAGGCAACTAGAGTGCAGGCCACTTTACAAATAAACACAACTTCTAATTTTCACAGCTCAGCAACTAAGGAGGGTCATGGGATCCTTAAGACATGTATTTTAGAGAAAGAGAGTCCCTGGCTCACATAACTGGCAATGGTTCTACTAGGGGGAGAACTTGTGAGAGAGTAAAATTACAGTGTTGCCACACTAAACAATGTGCCTTCTTACATTTTGCCAGCTAACATCATATTACCTTACTCATTTATATTTGATAATGTTTCTTAAAAAACACGTTTCAAGTTTGTTTTTCACTTAAAAGATAAGGTGAAGAGAGCAAAACACATGCTGCAAGAATTGTCAACAGTAGCTTAAGTGACGGCTGGTGGATACTACACACCTCTTCTGTACCCTCTGTTTCTCTCAACATTTGCATTTCCCTTTTGGAATCTTTCAAAGCTGCATCCTACTGTCCACCTCTCAGCATTTGGAGAATAAGTATTTTCCAGGTCGCTACTGACAGAAAAATCTCGATGAAAATCTATATACTTATATAGTCACTTTGAAAGAACAGGTAAGTTAAATACTCAGCAGGAATCCAAGGCCCCATCTTTCTCTTTCTGACATATTCTCTTCCCTTCCTCCTCCTTCATCCTGTGGGGTGAGGACCGGGGGCGGGTGTTTATGAAATAATTTCGAAGTGTACATCAATCTGACCCACCAGAGTGAAAATACCATTTCCCCCTAGTCCTCCACAAGGCCACATTTATCTGCCACTGGACACGCTGCCTGAGGTATATTATGCTGTCTCCATCTCCGGTTTTAATAACAAATTCAAACTGTCTTTTCAAACCATTTTCTTTAATGCCTTGACAGACTTACACCAGCATTACTCTAGATAAATGCTTGCTTCACCCCAAACAGATAGCAGAAAGAATACTTTCTCTTCAATTTACTCCTGCATTTTGCCCGTTAATTATTTTGAAACATTTTGCAGAGATTGCTCAATCCAATTAAACAAAAACTCTCCCTCCAATTCCTTACCCACTCCTACCCACCCCGCAATCACACTTTTTACACTTTGTGGTGTCATTTTTGAACTAAGATTTTACTAACTACAACATTCATAGTTAAACCAAAGCAAAGAGGAATCATTTGTAACAATGTTTTTCTCATCTGTAATATCCATCACAGGTTTTCTTTTCCAGTTTATTTTACATCACCTCCAAACAAATAAATCTGGGGTTAAAATAGTATCCTTCCCTTGCTAGGCTGTGCAATGAAAAAGGTAATTTCCACAGTGCATGACTAAACTGTACTGACTGGACAGAATCGATAGCACAGAAGGAAAACGGTAATGCATCACAGGACCATCCCTTATCCATCAGTCAGCAGCAGAGATGACTGAGCCAGTGGCAAGCCATTAGCATACACGTTTTCCTCTGTGATTTCTGCTGAAATGTAGGCTACCCAGTTCATACCAGCCTTTGTCCAAAGCCCAATGGAAGTAACTACAAACCATAAACTTCCCGTCCTCTAAAACCATTTTAAATGGATAAAGTACGCAAATACAGCCACTGACGTTTCCAGGGAGTTTAACTTGTAAATGACTGAGTGTTACTGAAGTTGATTTTTAAATGAAAACTTCAGGGCTTCCCTGGTGGCGCAGTGGTTGAGAGTCCGCCTGCCGATGCAGGAGACGCGGGTTCGTGCCCTGGTCCGGGAAGAACCCACATGCCGCGGAGCAACTAAGCCCGTGAGCCATAGCCGCTGGGCCTGCGCGTCCGGAGCCTGTGCTCCGCAACGGGAGAGGCCACAACAGTGAGAGGCCCGCATACCGCAAAAAAAAAAAAAAAAAAGAAAAAAAAGAAAACTTCAGGTGTGATGGCAAAGCAGTTTTTCACAATTCCCCAATATGATCCAGGAGTTGACGCAGTATTGGGGAATTACATATGATGATGTAATTTTTTTAAAAAAAAACACTTTTTTTTTAACCACCAGCTTGGTTGATGAAGGATGATGCTGAAATATCAAAGTAAACATTTATGTAACTGAGGAAGCAAGAAGGCTACTGCCTCAAGGGCACATAAAAGCCTAGACTTTCCTCTGGTTCCTTTTCAGAGTGGAGACAAATGCCAGAGTGAGTTATTTCCATTCAACAATCTAATCAACAAATATATGTTGTTGTACCTACTATATGCCAGGCACTGTATGAGGTTCTTGAAACATAGAAGTGAACAAAACAGATTTAAAAAACCCTACCCTCCACGGAGTACATTCTAACCAACCTATTTTATTCATCTTTATAGACCTGAACCAAAAGATGTTTATTTTCATTTCTAAAGTATTTCATATTGAAATTAACTCAGTTCAAATTTTATTCCTTTTCCTAAAGAGTATGGGTTTTTAACAGTTCTTCAAAAGATGTGTGGGGCTTCCCTGGTGACGCAGTGGTTGAGAGTCTGCCTGCGGATACAGGGGACATGGGTTCATGACCCGGTCCACATGCTGCGGAGCAGCTGGGCCCGTGAGCCACGGCCGCTGAGCCTGCGCGTCCGGAGCCTGTGCTCCGCAATGGGAGAGGTTGCACCAGAGAGAGGCCCGTGTACAGAAAAAAAAAAAAAAAAAAGAATGTCAAACCAAAAATGCTTTTCCTAGACATCAGGCACACTTTTAACTACTCACCCACTTTGCAGAATGCTATGCTGCGAATGGAACTACCCAGACAACAGGAAAAGTAAATATTTTTTTCCAAGAATAAATGAAATAGAACATCTGATGTGTACACTTCCTATTTGGAACTTTCCTATTTGATTTTATTTGTTATGACATCCATCTCTGCCCCAAGTTCACAAAAGAGGCCCATTAAAACCTCTAATTCAGTACAGCTTTCTTGAAAATTTGCAAAGTGGCAAACAAATCTTCCTTAAAAACCCATCACTGATGCTCTTGATCAATAGCTGGCATCAGTAAACCTTAAATAGACTTGTGGGCAAGACTGCTGGAGCCAGGCAAAGATATTTCTTAATATGGATACTGATGTCATTTAGGCAGAGAGAAGCTGGGCAGATTTGCAATAAAAGGAAAGTGATTATATAATACATCCAAGCCATAAATACACACTCCATTAAGTTATAAAATTCTATATATCTTTAGGAGGGCTTCCTGTCAGCCACTTAACTTAGAGGAAAAAAAGGAAAGCTCTATTAATCATTCGTTAGGCCAGAACTTACCGAACCCCTACTCTATGTGCAGCATAACACATCATCACCATCACTACCATGTGTTGATTCACTGTGTACCAGATACTGTACTTGCTGATTACATGCTCCATCTCATTTAATCAATGAGCAACATTCTAAGAATGTTACACTAAGATGTAAATCTTAGCCTCATATTCAGAGAGGTTATGTTATCTGCTTGTCATCAAATAGCAAGCTAAATAATCAGGCACTAAAACAAGGGTCTGTCAATCTCCTAAACTCATGGTCTGCCCCGCCCCACCCAACCAACTTTATTAAGATATAATTGACATATAACATCGATAAGTTTAGGTGTACAATATGTTGACTTGATACACTTATGTACTGCAAAATTATTACCACCCTAGCTTGAACCACCTTCATGATGTCACATAATAACCATTTCTTTCTGGAGACGGGTACTTTTAAGACTTACTCTCTTAGCAACCTTATTAACTATAATCACCATGCTGTACATTAGATCCCCCAACAAATTATTCATCTTATAGCTGGAATTTTATACACTTTGACCCCCTTCCCCACCCCACCCCCATCCCTCAGCCCCTGGTAATCACTATTAAAGTCTTTGTTTCTATGAGTTCAGGTTTTTTAGATTCCATATATTATGTGATATTAGTATTTGTCTTTATCGGCCTGACTTATTTTGCTTAGCATAATGACCTCAAGGTCTACCCATGTTTTATCAAATGACAAGATTTCCTTCTTTCTTATGATTGAAAAATATTCCACTGTGTACATACACCCCATTTTCTTTATCCATCCAATCTGTTGACAATACTTAGGTTGTTTCCGTATCTTCGTTACTGTGACTAATGCTACAATGAACATGGGTGTAGATATCTCTTTGAGATCCTGTTTTCATTTCCTTTGGATACACACCCCGAAGTGGGATTGCTGGATCCTATGGTGGTTCTATTTTTATTTTTTGAGAAACTTGCATACTCTTTTCCGCAGTGGCTGCACCTGTTTACCTTCCCACCATCAGTGCACCAGGGTCCCCTTTTCTCTACATACTTGCCAACACTTGTTACCTCTTATCTTTTTGATGATGGCCATTCTAACAGGTATGAGGTGACATCTCATTGCAGTTTTGATTTGCATTTTCCCTGATGATTAGTGATGTTGATCACCCTTTCATGTACCTGTTGGCCATTTGTAGGTCTTCTTTGGAAAAATGTCTATTCAGTTCCTTTGATCATTTTTAATCATTTTTTTCCATTGAGTTTTATGATTTTTTACTATAGTTTGGATATTAACCTATTACATATAAGATTGCAAATATTTATCTCATTCTATAAGCTGTCTTTTCACTTTGTTCAGTTTCCTTTACTGTACAGAAACTTTAGTTTGATACAGTCTCACTTGTTAATTTCTTTCTTTTGTTGTTTGTACTTTTGGTGTCAAATTCTAAAAATCAGTAACAAGACTGATTTCAAGGGGATTACCCCCTATGTTTTCCTCTAAGAGTCTCAATGTTTCAGGTCTTATGTTCAAGTCTTTATAATCTATTCTGAGTTGATTTTTTGTACGGTGTAAGATATGGGGTAAGCCCGTGGTCTTAACTACTCCATTTTACTGTTTCCAAATCAGTTGCTTAATATGTGAATTCATTTGCATCATGAGCCTAGTATTTCTGAGTTGAAAAGGACTTTAAATATTATCTAATGAATGATGAACTTCAGAAGTTAGCCCATTTCTTTTTGCCATCTGCAACAATGTGGATGGATCTGGAGGGTATTATGCTTAGTGAAATAAGTCAGACAGATAAAGACAAATAATGTATGTTATCACATGTATGTGGAGTCTGAAGAATAAAATAAATGACCATAACACACAAAACAAGACTCATATATAGAGAATGGATTAGTGGTTACCAGTGGGGAGAGGGAAAGGAGGAGGAGCAAGACACGGGTAGGAGAAGAGGAGGTACAAACTACTACACATAAAATAAATAAGCTACAAGGGTAGATTGTACAGTACAGGGAATATAACCAATATTTCATAATAACTTTAAATGGAGTATAATCTATAAAAATATTGACTGTGTTATACTCTTGAAACTAATATTATATAATATTGTAAATCAACTATGATTCAATTTAAAAAGAACTCACAGAAATCATAATGAGAAAAGTTTAAAAGGAAAATGAGTGCATTAATAATAATTTTTTAAAGGTGGATTAAAAAACAGAAGTTAGCCCATTTCCCATGATCACATGACTTGCTAGAGGCAGAGGTGAAACAAGAATTTAGGTTCTAATACAAGTTTGCTTCTACTATTCCATATATAATTGTAAGTAACCCATAATAATGATAATAGCAACTAGTATTTGTGGAATCCAGTATCCATCAAAATTTTAAGCTCTATAAATTTAAAAGCTCATTTAATCTTCACAACTTTATGAGACGGATCTCATCATACCCATATTATAGGGGTACAGTTGTGACATAGAAAATATCTTTCCAGGGCACATAGCTACTAAGTGGTGGAGGAAGAATTTGAATTCAGCTCCAAAGCCCAGCTCTTAAATACTATACTATTCTGCTTCTTAGTAAGTACCCAAAACCCAATTTTCCCAATGTATTAAACAACTTTTTAAAAGCCCTCAGTTTCAAACGGACTTGAGGACACAGGGAGGGGGAAGGGTAAGCTGGGACGAAGTAAGACAGTAGCACTGACATATATACACTACCAAATGTAAAATAGATAGCTAGTGGGAAGCAGCTGCATAGCACAGGGAGATCAGCTCTGTGCTTTGTGACCACCTAGAGGGGTGGGATAGGGAGGGTGGGAGGGAGACACAAGAGGGAGGGGATCTGGGGATAAATGTATACGTATAGTTGATTCACTTTGTTATACAGCGGAAACTAACACAACACTGTAAAGCAATTATACTCCAATAAAGATGTTAAAAAAAAAAAAAGCCCTCAGTTTCTCTATGATACTTCTTCAATCACCCCAGTACAAATTTATTTCCTTCTTTTCTCAACCATGCTTTGAGACTTTGACTCTTTTATCCTATCAGTCTGATTATGTGAACACACACACTTCCTCCCAACAGAAAATTGCTCCTGAGATCGGGGGTTGTGTCTTTAACCCTATCTGTTCTCTCCAGTACTCTCTCTCTCACAATCACTGATCTGGAGTAGACAGTCAGCAAAAACTTTCAGAACTGAACAAGAACAAAAAGTGGCAGGTAGCTGGCAAAGATACTTCTAATTCACGTTACTAAATTTGATAGAGGGTTTGCTCACACAAAACAATCCATATCCACATTCAGGGAAAATCCAGATCTAAACATCATATTTTACAAACAAGTACTTAACTAGTAGGTGTTTGCCTGATTTAAGGTATTCTGCACCCTTCGTACCAAAATAAAGACGAGTCATTTGAATTAATAGATATCCACATACTTCATCAACAGCTGTCTGGAATGATATATCGTGGTATTTTACAAATTTTTTAGAAATTAAGAAAGATTCATACAGTTTTGTAGGCTAACTCAATATTGTTAACTCTATAATTCAAATTTAACAGAAACTCTTCACGTTTAATCATCAATTCCCTTTTACTAAGACAGTAAGGAAACACACTCTTGCTGATCAGTAACTAATCACATTGCTGAGTTAGCCCAAGCTTTGCAATGCCTTTTAAAACATAATGAGTGATGTGCATTGAGCCCAGAACACCAAAATTGCCTAAGCTACTTCCCTAGCACACTACACGATCTGCTTCCATCAGCTCAATTGTACATTAAACCAGGAACCTAGCATCCAGCATTTTTCTTGGCAGAAAATAAGTACTCAAATACTTATTCAATTTATGGATTAATTAAGGAATTAATTTAGGCAATTGTTCCTCCCAAATTTCCAAACTTGAATTCTTCCTTTTCTCACTTGTGTTCTCTACATGGTACCCTGTGTGAAGCCATGCAGGGCTATTTCCCTGTGCTGGAAGATATGAAATAAGGCCTTCTACATCCTTTTACATTACTTCTGAACTCTGCTCTTTGTTCTGGCCATGGGCCCATAGGAACTGATGTCAGAGGACAGGTGGTTAGAGGGATGGTACCTCGAGCTACATGGTCTGAGTCAATGATTACCCTGGACACATCTTCCTTATGATACTGGAAACCACCAGAACCACACCGAGCAGCCTGGTAAGATGGCAGTGGCTCTTGCTCCTCTCTGGGAATCAAGTATCTCCTGACCCTTGGATGTCGGGAACCACCCCTCCCTCCCACCTTAAATTCTCAGACTCCTGGAAGGGCAGAAGGGCATATATTGTACAAAGAGAGTATCTCTGAAAAAACTGGCTATTTCAGAGACGAGATATGCCCTTTGGGCTTATTCAAAAGCCCTCCTCCCATGTTGCTTTGTGGGCTAGAGATTCACACACTGGTCTTAAGGCACCAAAGCCATACTCACATTCATGCTGCTTTCCGTCACATTTTAAATCCTTTACTGATTCCCATCACTCACTAAGGTACTCTCAACCTTGCTTTATTACATCTGCAGCCCCACAACTGTTCACACTCAGTCACAGCCCTGCAAGTTACAACTTGACCTTGTCCCTTGAGTCTCATTTTACAGAGGCAATGGAGTTAAGAGCATTATTCATTAGCAAGTCAAACATTTCTTAAATAACCAAATGGTTCCTAAACTTCTCTGAGTGGTGCCAGTAGCAACTCACTGCCCTGAGTCTGATCCTCCTCCCCATTTTTCCAGAATGGAAATTGGTATTTACCCAGCCATCAGTTCCCAAGGCTAGGTTTTCTCCCATGCAGGGGGAAACTGGGCTTGCTGCATTCTAAGTCATTTGATTGTGAATGTCCTACTGACTGTCTCTGCATAGAAGATGACGTATAAATGAAATCGTTTACACAACAGCCACTCTAATTTTTAAAATAAATCTTAGAAATGTCAAATTAGGCATATGACAAATAAAAATCTCCTAAATAATAAGAGACCATGTATTGAACCTTTACTATGTACCATGTCCTATGCCTAGAACTTTACCTGCATTATCAGTTAATTCTCTCAGCAGTCCTAAACGAAATGTACTAATGCTAATCCATCATGAGAAAGCTAAATATAAAAATCCTGCCCATAGTCAAGGGAATGTGAATTCATTTATGTCAAATTGTCAGTTGAAACTATACAGCACATAGAATCTCCAAGTGTAAGCAAACAAACAAAATGTATACATATCTGTAGTAGTTTTTCTCTTTACTTTCTTACTATTTCTACAATATTCAATGGGGCAACGAACCTCTAGAATTTCTCATTTCAGGATATTTTCATTGACACAGTCTCTCACATACAAACACTATCAGCATCTCTCTCTACTTGCTCAACTAGGTGGAATTGAACCTAAGTGCAAGTAAAGTAGGGCAATGCATAATATTGATCACTTTAGGTGCTTTACTGTTTACACTGGAATATGATTCTGATACTCTAGTAAACTGCAACCCAGAAAGAACAACGTATCGTGAACATCTTAGACATAACAACGAGTTATAGGAACTGATCCTTTCTTGGAAATTTGTAACTTTATCTCTTTTATTTCTGTTGTTTTGTTCTTAGAATTCTTTCAAAGCCCAATAGGGTAGAACCAGATAACTATCTTTACCTGATGGAGCAGGTAGAAAAGCAGAAGAATGAAAGAAAAGAAAAAAGGCAATTTTACCCTGAAAGAACCTAACTGAATATTTCAACATTTGATGATTAACTGATGAACTCTAGCTTTATCCTCTTCAGATTCCTTCTAGATTGTGCTACCAGTAAGTTTGACTGAGTCACTTGCCTACTAATAAAATTGTCAACAGGGCAAGTTAATTCACAAAACTGTGTAAGTTACTAAAAATGGTTAGCACTTCTAAACAATAAATATATATATAGATAGTCTCTTGAATATTTTTCTTGGAAGCAGAAAGAGTCTCCACTCAACAATAAAGTAGCTCACTGAATCATTTAACAAGTGGGCTGGAAAAAATAATAAGGTCTTTAAAACCATTTATCATCTAAAACTTCTTAAACAACTGTCATTTTTGTTTGTTTGTTTCCCTTAGAGAATAGTCACAGGAAAAAAAAAATCACTTAACCCACGGAGATCACAACACACAGACATACTTTTTAAAAGGGCCACATACAAACTGGTTAAAATAACCAAGTCATTGTCAAATCATTGTTGGAAATCTTAGACCAAGAATTTAAGAGTTAATGTTTCATATTAAAAATATATATATATATATATTTATCACTGAGTTTTTAAAAAAATACATTTTATGATGCACACAGGGATGCCTTTAAAAGTTTGACTTTCTGTCCCAACTCTATGCATTGTCCCTCTGAAAGTTGACTCTGTTCTCCAAGTACCATTATTCTTATCTGTCATTTTATTCCCTCCAAGTCACTCTTAAAGGAATATGATTCTCTCTGTTTTCAAAAGATACGTGATTTCCTCACAATGCCTGATTGCTTTATTATCTAGATGAGGTGCCCGATTCATCTTCCTAATTAACAAAGACTTTTTACACAGTATAAAAAGAACTTCTTGTGGTGGGTAGAGGAATGGTCTATAGAAAAGGCAAAATCATACCCAATTGTCTTTTTAAAAAATCCCCTCTAATATATGAGATAGATCATATGATTTTCTGGAAGAGGAGAGACTGCCCAAAGACCCTAACTCCATTAGATTAGAACATGGATAAATGAATACTGACTGCAGCATTTTCTGGATATGGTCACGACAGCATCACCACAGATGCGCCTTAGATATCTTGGCCCTACCTAGTGACTCCGCATGGATTACCATCAGTACTCTAGAGCAACGGTTCTAAAATATAATGTACTTAGAGAGCTTATTAAAAACAGAGTCTCCTGGGTCCCATCTCCAGAGATTCCAATTCACTAGGTTTGGGTGAGCCCATAAATTTGCACTGCTAACAAGATCACAGGCGATGCCAAATGCCAGTTTTGAGACCACACTTTGAAAACCACTCTAGAGCACTGTGATTCCAAAGCATTCAGGGTAAGCTGTATCCCTTACTCTGCTTCTAAAATTCTGTTCTTGGACGATCCTGGCCTGCTGCTTTAAGAAGCACTTGTTCTTTAAAGAAACACTGCGGAAGTGGGAGACTATCCTCCTTTGTTTAAAAAAAAAAAAAAAAAGTAATGGCTCTTCACTCAGAACAGAGAGCAAGCTGACACTGGTTTACAAAGGCCTATCTCATTCCTGATCCCTTATCATTTGAGAGATGTGAGCAGTCCAAGTCAAAAATGCACACTGCACATTCCCAGGAAGCCACTCACTGGGCCAACTGTAATTTTATTTAAGCCTGTCTGAACCTGCTTTCATTTTTTTTACCCTGTAGCCACTCATGATTTTTTTCCTTTGCAAGAAGAACTCAAAAACAAACAAATAACAAAAAAAATCAAGCATTTCTATTTATATCAAGATTCACACTGTAACCCCCTACTCATCCTCCTATGCAAAAAGAAAACATAAGACTATAATAGCCACCCTTCAAAAAAGATTAAATAACAATCAACTGAAAGCCAGATTGTTGGTAACATTTCCATGCCTTTTGTGTGCAAATCCATATGGCCGTGGTTGGAAGACCAAATATCTAAGAATAAAACAGATATACTCCTCACTGTAAAGCAGCAGTTGTAAACACAAATTCCTACAGCGTAAATAATGTAATTTAATGGATCAAGCCAGGAGTAAGGCAAGAGAGAGTAGTAGAGACAATGGAGAATTTGAGAGTTCTAGCCTTATCTAAAGAAAGCTGCTACTCTTTAGCTCCAGACCAAAGTCCAATTCCAGTAACATCCATAATTGAGTCATCCTTGGGACAGTTACTATTTGTTGTTCTTCACCTAGTCCTATTTCTTGGTGTGTCCAGAGATTTTAAGTTAGATTATAGGTGTTATGCATGAAAAATTACAGAGAAAAATGGATGATGGTAACTTCTTACAAATAAGGTTCAGCCTAGTCTCTGACAGGCAGCCTGAGATGGGATAAGTCACCTTTATCCAATTCAGGACTGTGTTGACTCAAAGTTGGCTGGTGTCTTGAAGGATTCGGTCAGCTTTTTTTGCTCATACTCTTGGCCATAGTTTGAAAGCCTATGGTGTGTACCAGTATCCCATGTCCTTCATGGGTGCTGAATTCCAATTACTTTATGTTCAGTACTGGGAGACTGTCAAAAACTGTTTTGCTTTTTCAGTTATTTGCTTCTTAGCTTCCTAGCCTCACGCCCTACAAGGTGTAAGGACTAGGCAAAATGCCTCAGGCAGCAGAACTGCCGAGGATCAGGCTAATATCTAGTATGTGTTTTCTCTCTGAGATCTTGGCCCCTCAAGTCCTGGCTGCTCTGGTAGCCCCAAAGTTCACTGTTGGTCCCTTCAGTCTTGTGAGATTGCCAAAAATTCTGCTGCCTTCTTAGCTTCCTATGCATGATTTTTTGCCTGGTTTCTCAGCCTTTCATTCCAAGCCCAGAGTTGGCAAGTTTCCTGAAAGGAAAAGTAGCTTATAGAATGCGGGCTCATCACTCCATAGTTCACTTGCTCTAGGAGTCTTGGTTTTCTTGGCAGCTCTTTGATTTCTTCAAATTAGGTATGTTTCAGACTTTGTTTACATTTGGCTTTTCTATTGTTTTCCAAGAAGCATTGGTTTGTCATAAGCCACTCCTACTTACCCAGAAGCAGAAGTTCCCAGGTTAATATAGTAATATAACTACTTCCCCAAGAAATAATGTTTTTATTCTGAAATTTGGAGTTTAAAGTCAAATTTAAACACCTAATCCACAAAAGCTATGTAGGATTTTTTTTTTTTAAGAATTGACTACAAAAAAAAATAAGAATTGACTACAAATGTGATTATTTATACATATATATGCGTTCCATTTCAAACAAGACATCAACTAATTCTTTTGGTTCAGCGCTCTCCTTTAAGACAGATATGTCAAGCATCGTTTGTAATTTGTCAGCAGCCTTAAAAGAAATTTCAAATAACCACAAATCAATGTTACGGTTTACAGTATATGAGACACTCTAGATAAATATTTGATGATAGATGGATAGTAGGCAGAGGAATGGTTTCATCTAACATAGTAACAACAACAAAAAAAAGTGACAAGACGCACACCCTTATGCTTATCAGGGAACAAGATGAGGATGCTACTGACAGAACATCTCTCCCGTAGCTGCAAGTAAGTGGCCCCACTTAAAGCAAAGAGATAGATATCTAAATATAGACACCATCTGCCTTAAGCCTTTCTGTATAATATAGTGCCTTGGATGAAGAGGTACATAAGAGGGATGGTAAAATAACCAAATTATTCCCATTACCATGTGTTATCTCCAATGGTGGTTTCTGATATTCCTGAGAATTCATCTGCAGAAGAAAGTAAAAGAGCAACAACAAATTCTCTTTATCACAAATGATGAAGGCTCTTTGAGATTATTGCCCTGTTAGGACAACTAGCCTAAGGAGTAAGGAACACCCCACCATGGAGGCAGGTTGAGAATGTGGCAGTGGCTTTGGTATGAGACTGACCATAGTGAATGCTGACTTAAGTTCCTCTGGGACTGCAAATGACTACACGGTGGGTTCCTGCTGAGAGGGCTCTAGTCCTTTCTGTAACAGGCCTATACCTGTGGATGTTATTACTAACAGCAAATACCCAGGCACCTGTATGATGGGGATGTGGAAAGACATCAGAGCACGGCACATTTTCTAAGCGAATTGCCTGATTTTCACAATTATCTAGTCTTAAGATCGAGTCACCCAAATATCTAGACCTGAAAACAAACAATGAATAAAAATGACTTTAGCTTGGTGTGCAGTTTCAAATAATGGGGAAAAAAGGAGCATTACCTGTATGTGGCACACACCGTGCCAAGGATATTACATGAAATCTGTTCATCTTCACAACAACTCTTATAACCCTCATTCTTATAGATGGGGAAAACGAAGCACAGAGTGGTTTAGTAATTTATTCTAGGTGGTAAGTAACAGAGAGCCAACCAGAAACTAGGCCTCTGGTTGCCACATCTCAAGTCCTTCACCAACAGCTTTACTGGCCTCCTGGACTGCACTGATCATCTTAATGCTTAGCTTCATAGTCCCTGTACTTTAATAATGTGACTACAGATTAAGGACATGTGCCTTTCCTTGACATCATTAAATTCTGAGCTAAATATAAAATTAATGACATTGTGGGAGCTGTGATTCTTCCCTAACACACTGTGCTAAGAACATGGTTTATGAGATCTTTGTATCTAGTTGAAATGTGTTTACGAAGCCTTGCCAGGAAGTTCATTCTATGGGGATATTATACACTGGCCACATAAATGGCTGTAAGAACTAGGAAGCCTTCCTTCCAACCAGCCCTTTACCTCCAAATAATAAGTAATTAAGTAGATTTAGATAATGAAGCACCTGGTTAATTCCCTTTGACAAGTCACTAGGCCTGCATAAAGAATAGTCACTTAATACAAAAAGGGTGGGAAGATTGCACAGTTTGCCTACCTCAACACTGCTGCAAAACACACATTGATGTTTAGAAAAAGTATCTTTGAGAAGGCAAAACCTGGTTTGATTGCCTGAAGACTACACACTGCAAATCTGCTTTTCAAGGAGCATTTACTAAGCACTAGAGGAAAGAGAAGAGGTGTCCCAGTCTGCAGGCCAACATCTTGTTGCTGGCTTTTCTAATATCTTTGCAACCACGAGCAAGTCACATTGTGAGCTTCCGTTTCTTCCTCAATAAAAGAAAGGTGCCAACCTGCCTCATGATGTTTTTGTAAAAGTGGCACCTGTGGAAGCAATTCAAAAACTATTCACACATAAGATCGTGTATATGATATATGCGTATATATGACATATATATGCGCGCACACACACACACACACACACACACATATACACACACACAAAGCACCACGGCGAAGCTGTGCATATTATCCAGATGCCAAGGACTATACCAGCAACAAGGCAGAGCAGACAAGTCCACTAAGGCACCCCAGAAGTGAGCCTGAGAGAACATGCTGGGTTTCCATAGTGATAGCAAAAGGGCAGAGCAGTCCAGGCAAAGGAATACGAAGGGAGAGGAGTACAAAGGTTGGCTACAGAAATGGGTCCCAGAGAGCCTCGCTAATGAGCACCAGGTAAGTGTGGAATTCTGGGAAGAAATAGCAGCGGAGCAGACTCACTCATTAATAGAAATCACGTTATAGAAAAATCTGTGTGCCAGGCACCATAAACCAAAAACACCAACATGCAGGATCTTGCTTTATCCTGATAACAAGTCCAGGGAAGGTATGGCCCCAATTTACTGATTAAGTACCAGAGGCTCTGAGCACTTTATCAATTGCCAGGTCTACAAAGAGAGTAAGAGGTAGAAGACAGGTTCAAAAAGGGGTCGGTCTGACTCCAGGAATCATGCTTCTTGCCCACCTTGCTATGTTGCCTCTCTTTATACCACGTCAGGGTACAAGCCAGCTTGTGTACTAGCCTGTATTTCTGTAGATGAGAACAACTTTCTACTTAAATACATAGAAAAAAAAAAGGAGGTATGATATGCACTCAAATGTTTCACAGCCCTATCTCTGTGTGGTGGGATCATAGGGGACTATCTCAACTTCCTGAAGTATTACCTGACTTTTTTCAATCAGAAAGAGAAAACAAGTAAAATATTAAAATGCAATAGCATTTTAAAAACCTCCTTAAGGATAGCTCTGTATTTTTATTTTTCCAAAATTATTCAGAACATCTGTGTGAAAAACATATATGAGGGAGTCAAAAGGGGGAGCCTGCTTAGGGTTAAATATTATAAATTTGATTTTTTATGATTATAATTATCTATGGGACATGAGGAAGCAGCTAAAAACATCTGAGTGAACCTAGTCTAGTGAGGGGTTGGACTTGAGGTTCATGATTATAGGGGCAAGGGGTCACTGTAGAGCTCTTCACAAACTGGGTAGTCCTCACCCCAAGACTTTCAGAGGGAACTTTGGTGAGAACCACTAACCTAGAATCCACTGTACTGGTGGGAATAAGCAGTGACACCTCAAATATGCTGGCCTGGAGAAAGGCTAGGAATCACAAAGAGATAACTGATAGAGAGATGTGCAATTAGGTAAGACAGTACAGGGAGAAGGTAAAAGAAAAGCAGGAAGCTCGGGACAGACCTAAGGGAGCTCCATATTTGGAGACCAGAAAGAAGATAAAGGGAAATGAAGGGCAGGGGAGAGGAGAGTGAACAGAAGTGTGGGTGGGTAGGAGGGTATTAAAAAGAATATTCTAATATGAATCCTTATTTCTTATAATGAAAGCAAGCTTTAGAATGTAAAACTCTACTTTCAAAAGAATATTTCATAATATATGTAAAATTTTACCTGGATTAAGAGAGAAAATGAAGAAGCTGGCTTCCATTTAGCCAATATGAAACTTCATAATCTCTTATATTATTGGGAGGAGATCACAGATATTTCAATGATTTAATAAGCAGATAAAACATTTTCCAAATTAGCTGTTTCCGATAGTTAAGAGTTAACATGGATACCTGTAATTTGTATAATGAAAACCTGTTTCTAAGAGTTCCTAGGGCAACTAAGAAGGCAATCACAATATTAAAATGCTCTAAACACTAGAAAAATAGCAATTAATTAAAATTCCAACATACAGTTATTCCTATTTTTAAAAAAGATTTTTACAAAGTTTTATGTATCTGGCAATCTTGAACTTAATCTGAACACTGTACTCACAGAAAATAGCCAAGGTCAAGAAATCCTTGCCCTTTTTTGTTGTGGAAAATACTCAGAATCACAAGGACCTATCTGCCCTTGGATATTCTAAGACCCTTCCTCAGTGACTACTTTGTTTCATAAAACCCCAATTTTTCCCCTCTTTCTTTGACACATTCCTCATTAATGAACTTTTGTCATATTATAAGAGCCTGAATAAAGTCATCTCCTTAATTGTCTGGTACATTTTTTCTTTGACATATTTAACTGTTAAGAGTTTTCCAGAGAAATGTAGCAAGAAATAAATGAGATCATAAAACACATATTTTTTCCATGATCTTTTTCAGAAAGATGTATGAATGCAAAACATCAGGTAAATAAAATTTCATAAAGGATACTGAATATCAATTGATGATGCTAGTGCCACAACTCCAAGAAAAAATGAGTATCTATGTAAAATCCCACTTCGTATGAAGATAAATCAGTACAACTGAAAATTGTTTCAAATTTCTTATTTGAAAACCAAGGGAAATAACAAGCAAGGAAGCCTAACTCCCCAACAACAGGAAACACTCCCAACCTCACATAACCCCACAGGTGGCACTGGGCCATTTCACAAGGGCCAGAAGTTTTAACCAATTCTAGCAACATGGAAAGAGAGAAAATCACTTTTAGCCAAGGAACAAGATCCTAACCATGAAGATGATTTAAGGATAAAAACCTCATGCCCACATGGGACTCAGGAACCACCCAGTTCCAAATTTCAAGAGTTTCCTGAATCATGAAATCCAGGCACAGTTCAGTGCGGCAAATCCAACTGATGTTTTAAGACGTGATTTTCCACTCCCTGGCTTCAGACTATAGTCTGTACAAACCTACAGTAGTCAAAACAGTATGTTCGCACAAAAACAGATATCTAGATCAATGGAAGAGGATAGAGAGTCCAGAAATAAACCCATGCACTTATGGTCAATTAAGCTATGACAAAGGAGCCAAGAATATACAACAGAGAAAAGACACCTCCATAAGTGGTGCTGGGAAAACTGCACAGCTACATGTAAAAGAATGAAATTAGAACATTCTCTAACACCATACACAAAAATAAGCTCAAAATGGATTAAAGGCCTACATGTAAGACCAAAAACTGTAAAACTCCTAGAGGAAAACATAGGCAGAATACTCTTTGACACAAACTGTAGTGATATTTTTTGGATCTATCTCCTAAAGCAAAGGAAATAAAAGCAAAAGTAAACAAATGGGACCTAATTCAACTTAAAAGCTTTTGCATAGTAAAGGAAACCACTGACAAAATGAAAAGACAACCTACAGAATAGGAGAAAAGATTTGCAAATGATATAACTGATAAGGGGTCAATATCCAACATATATATAAACAGCTTATATAACTCAACATCAAAGAAATAAACCCAATTAAAAAATGGGCAGAAGAAATGAATAGACATTTTTCCAAATAGGAAACGCAAATGGCCAACAGGCACATGAAAAGATAGTCAACATCGCTAATCGTCAGGGAAATGCAAATTAAAACCACAATGAGATATCACCTCACACCTGTCAGAATTGCTATCATCAAAAAGAATACAAATAAATGTTGGCAAGGATGTGGAGAAAAGGGAACCCTCCCACATTGTTGGTGGGAATGTAAACTGCCACAGCCACTGTGGAAAAGAATATGGAGGGTTTCTCAAAAAACTAAAAATAGAACTACCATATGACTCAGCAATTGCATTCCTGGGTATAAATCTGAAAAAAATAAAAACACTAATTCGTAAAGATATATGTACGCCAGCGTTCACAGCAGCAGTATTTACAACTGCCAAGATATGGAAGCAACCTAAGTGCCCATCAACAGATGAATGGATTAAAAAGATGTGGTGTATATGTATATATATGTATATATATATATATACATATATACATATATATATATATATATATACACATACACAATGGCATACTACTCAGTCATAAAAATGAATGAAATTTTATCATTTGCAGCAACATGGATGGACTTGGAGGGTATTATGCTAAGTGAAATAAGTCAGACAGAGAAAGACAAATACTGTATCACTTATATGTGGAATCTAAAAAATACAACAAATTATTGAAAATAACAAAAAAGAAGCAGACTCACAGATATAGAGAACTACTGGTGACAGGTAAGAGGGTAAGGGATTCAGAGGTACAAACTATTATGTATGAAGTAAGCTACAAGGATATATAGTACAACATGGGGAATACAGCCAATATTTTATAATAACTATCAATGGAGCATAAACTTTAAAAATTGTGAATCACTATATTGTACACCTATAACTTATAATATTGTACATCAACTGTACTTCAATAAAAATATTTAAGGAAAAGAGAGTTGTGATTTTCTTTAAGTTTATTTTGCTCACACTGTATTTCAATACTTCTGTGAGACTTCTCATATAAATAAATGCCTAAATCTGGGGGAGGAGGACACATAAAATAGTCTAACCACATGTTATTTTAGGTTCTGCATAAGTGAATTTACACAACAACTTTAAGGCAGAAAACTTTGCAGTAGAATCAGCCACACTTGATAACAAAACTGCCCTAATTTGGACTAAAAATGAGCAACCTATTTCCTGAGCACTGCACAAAATTATGCATATGTTTTATCTCAGTTAAGTCTGCAGAAACCCCTGCAAGACAGCATTTGAGAGATACAAAAGATGAGACTGGGAGAAGCTTTACTGTGTGCCCACGACAACCAGGTTGGTGAAAAGTAACTGGTAAATAGTGATTATTAAGGAAGGATTCAACATACAGCATTGTTATAGTGGAAGGACAATGAAATTTGTATGAGGCCGACAGAATGTAGTCAAAAGTATTTTAAGTGACCAGTTTAATTAATTCAAAGCAGTGATAAGTAATTACAGATCAATCTTCTGAATGTCAATGGATAGTTCTAAAGTGCTGGGGCTTGCTTGAAAAGTTTCTTCTGAGTTGATTAAATATTCTCTCCAAAATCTTGTTTACATTATTAATTTGCTCAGCAACCCCTGTCTTCAGAGAAGTGCAACTTCCCACCTGATCCCTGAAGGGTTAGCACATATTTTTAATTAAAACGGTCTTCAATAAATTGAGTTGTTATTCTTACAGGTTATATTACTAACAGTATTAACTCCAGATAAGATAAAAGGTTAAAAAACAAGGTACATTATAAGTAGACAAATATAGGTGCCTTGGACACTGAAAGATACACCTAAACCTCATATAAAGATTGGACTCCAAATTATGAAAAAGGGACAGTAAGTCATTTCTATAGTTTTCATGAATGATTCACAGCATCAAAGAATGTAAAGATGTGTCAAAAGTTTAGAAGTTTAAAGTACAAACTGAACACTTCCTTTAGGAAAAGCTAAAACAAAATTAAACACCATTAGAAAGATTTTGACACTTTGCTCTCTTAGGATCTAAGTTATAGTAACTGGGTTGCGTACATAATGATGCAATTACATGCTGTCATGAACAGTTTAATTATTATATGCCTGAGTGGATTTTTTTTTAAAAATCAAGTGCTCCATAGAACTTCTACACCTGACTGCTTCTAACCAGCTTTGCCATACTTTCATTATATTCAATTCTCTATGGACACAGAGGAGTGGTCTTTACTTTACAATGATTGTATTTAAAATTCTTTAACTTGACTTTTAAGCCCTTAACGATTAGGGGCCATTTTCTCAGCATCTACTCTGCAGAGGGGCTCAACTCATTCATTCATTCTTTCCGACATTTGAATGACTTCCACACGCCAAGTACCAGGCTAGGATGTGAGGCGGACATTTGAAGGACGCCACAGGATCTAACCGACAAAGAAGAGTAATGGAAACCAACAGGGAACTCTGAGACAGAGAGGCAGCTTTGAGTCATGTCTGTACACTCCGGTTCCACAGTCAGATCTAGTTTATTCCTAGGTGTGATGTGAGGTAAGTTACTTAAGCTCTCTGACTCAACCTCTTCTTCATCGGGAAAATGGGGGCAATGAAAGCCTCTACTTCGTGAAGTTGTTGTGAGGACTGAATGAGATGCCTATGCCAAGCTCTTAATACAATGCCTGGCACAGAGTATGTGCTCAGTGAGTACTAACTGCCATAGGCTGATCATTATATTATCACTGTTGCTTTTTGCATTGTCATAAGCGTCATGATGAGCTATGTGGAGGATGCTTATAAGAGTGCCAAGGAAGACCAGTAAATCTTTCTGGAGCAGCTCAGTCTGAATGGACAGAATTGTAGGGGAGAAAATGCCAAGTAATGGGTCTTCAGCATTTGTTCAAGAAACATTTCAAGAGAAGATGTCCTGTTCATTTAAATGACTGTTTTGTCTTAAGAAAGCAGCCTGCAGCTACTGATCGGAGCAGAACCCCAGCCATGCTGATGATGATTCTCATCAACATCCATAAATTCATTTGCTGCATCATATCTTGGCATACAAATGCTCATTTGTTACAATTATCCTTTCAGTTTGACACGGAGAGAAAGCAACCAGAAATCAACTTCTATTACCCTGGGAAGCTCCTCCAAATAATTAAAATTCTGAAGCTCTCCCTCAAGCTGAAGGCAGATCAGACCCTCATCAGTGGCACGTTCTATTAAATAAGCAGATTCACGTTTGTTGTTCTTTCCAGCACAAGTCGTTGAGCTCACAGATCCCACAGCACTAAAAGTCATTATTTTTCAAGCTAATTTAATTTTTAAAGCCCCAAATCCATCTTCTGAAAAGGTCAACATTTCCTGTATAGGTCTTGGGCCCCTTCTAGGTACTAGTCACTGTGTTAGGATTGTTACACCCAGGATCTCATCACCTATCATCTTTCTAGGGACATGCTGCTATTACTCAGAGTCTTCAAGATAAGGAAACTGAGGCACAAGATAGGTGAAGCCATTTACCCGACTTTCATCACCTCAAACATATGAGAGCTACGATTTGAACCCAACTTTGAACTTAATGTCCATAGCCACTGCATTCGAGCATAGGCACCTTGAGGATACTTTTTCTTTTCTTTGATTTTTTTTAAAGCAATACTCATTTTCAAAATACAAATTAAGGTAGGGATGAGGGTGAGGTAAAGTGAGGCGAGGGGGGTGAATGGTGGCAAAAGGAAAATGGAAGCAAATTATTCAGCCACTGAGGTCAGATGTTAACGTGGAATTCAGCGACGACCCCCATCAGGTTGGGTTTATCATGAAGATTAGGCAGGGTTCTCTTTATAACCAAAGACTGAACTCAATTTTGAGGCAGGGTCCTAGGCAGCAATGGCTGCTGATTTCCTATTAGACTGTGACGCTTTCCCCATATCATTTCCCCCCATTACTTTCAATTTCCCCCGTTATTGAGCTTCATACCAGCAACCTTCTCCCAGGCATTGACAAGGTGACTGGTGAGCCTTCCTCATAAAACAGGAGGAAAGCAACTTATCTACGTGCAAGTCTTTAGGAACAACCACATGACAACATGATGAAGACAAGGTTTCTGTAAGTATGAAAATGAGACAATGCTTTGTTTAGCACAGTGCCAGGTACACAGTGGACACTTAACATGTGCTTGTTCCATTATTAATAATAATTTTATGGATATTATCGTAATTCCTAAAAAGAGTCATTTAACTAATATCAGAGTAATACCCCATGTCAGATGCTCTTCTCTGAAGATTATGCAACCCAACAGACAGAAGTAACTAAAACAAATGACCAGCCCCCACGGGGAGGCATCATGCAAGTGGCTACCCTGTTTCACTAGTGGTAACAGCCACATGCTCAGCCAGAGAAAATTACTGTAATAAAAGTTCATCAATAGGGTGAAATTAAGCCTGGATTAGCTTGGCATCAGAGATAGGAAATTCATAAAGAGGAACAAAAGTAATTTTTTTAAAGGATGAAAATCCATTGCTAGACATACCTCCTTACCAAATGCAGTTCCAATTAAGCACCATTACCAGTTAGATAAACTGAGTCCAACAGTAGTTGGATTCATGGAATCCAAATTCAATGAATTTAACTAGTCAATTAATCTCAAAGATGTCCAATCCATGTGCATGAAGGCACTGCCAATTAGCTTGACTAGCAAACAGAGTTGGCATGTAAAGGGCTCCCAGACTCAATTCACATTTCATCAGATGCCCCCCGATTATGTTGGCTCACAGCTGGATTTGTACAACACAAAATACACACAGTTGCATTTAAATATTTATAAGTATAAATACTCAAAAGGGTGTATCTTTTTTTAAAATTTTATTTTTATTGGGTGTATCTTTTTTACTTATCAATACAGCTTATGGAAAAAAGGTTGCAAAACTCTTGGATGCCTCAAAAGAGGGTGGCCCCCAAGGCTTTCTTCACTGAAGTTGAAGAGCATATATTTCACACCTACTCTGTTACACTCATCCCTACCCAACTCCCGAGACCAGAACTGACTTGTTACTTCCCTTCCATGCTGACTTTAGACATAACTGTCAGTTGTGCAAAGTCACAGTTTGGAGAACACTATCTCTCTTCTTAATGACAACACTAATTATAGAACCTGTTTAGTCTCTTGCCCCAAAGATTTCAGCATTTAACTTGACTCTCCCATAATTCACTGTAGTGCAGCAATTAAATTAATGGCAAATCAGCAGTGTGGAATCCTTTAAATCCCTATGGGCTTGTTCCTTTGATTAGACTAGATCAAGGAAGCTGCAGCTATTTGCAGGCAGATTAGAGGGGCTCCCTTTTTTTTATTGCCGTCAGCACTGAAGATTGAAAAGTCCTGTGTGTTGACATCTTACCCATATCCACCTGTGACAGTTTACATTGAGGTTATTCTTAAACAAGGTTTTCAATACAGCAAGAGAACTATATGGATCAGGAGGCATAAAGGCACCCTTATACATTTCAGGCAAAGGTACCGGGCAGGTTTATACATCTCCTCCTTCTCAGCACACCCTGGCTGCCACCTCCAGGGGCCAATAACTGATGCAGGCAACCAGTGTGCTGATGCTCTGTGAGATGCTATGCAGCCTTCAGGGTCATGCAACACCCAATTAGGCTCTTCTTGGTTTGGGGACTAAGTTGCATTTTATTACATTTTAATCTTTGGCAGAGAGAAAAACATCTCTTACATGCCCAAATCTAGCTTCATCAAAATCATCTGGACTTTTTCTATTTAAAAAAGTTCAACAAAACAGCTTCCCACAACTCACCCCAGAGCTAATGAATAATTATCTCTCGGGGATTGGGCCAAGGAATCCATTGTTTCCAAAAGCTCCCAAGATGGTTCTAATAATTACCCCATTCAAGGAATCATTGGCGTAAGTCATAATGCAAAGGTATAAGGAAGTACACATGAAGTATATAAATAACAATGCTCAATTAACTTAAACAATGAGTAGGCCTGGAAAGTCAGGCTGCCTGAGATTAAAATCGCACTCTCTAGGGTAAATTGCTGAACCCCTCTGGGTCTCAATTTTCCTCAATTTTCAAACGGGATTAATAACACCACAGACATATGTATGTAAAAAGCTCTTAACTTTGGGCCAGAACCAAAGTAACCCGCAAGTATGAGTGATTATTATTCTTTAACCAGATTCCAGAAATTCTAGAAAACAAAGCTAAGTGTATAGTAGTATACAGACTTTCCACAAAACAGAGTAGTCTTTTTCCTCTCACTCAATTCTTTACACTTATATTAAGTGTGGATTTGGCTAAATGTAATGAATGAATTACAAGCTGCATTACATAATAATTAACTTAATTCTAAGGCATCATCAATTTACTAATAGCTTTCCTGAAGTTAAAGAAAGGAAACACATATGTGATTATTGTAATTCGGATGACTGCATCCCAATTTCAGAAATGTCAATATTCCCTGGGGTGAGGTGAGATGAGGGAATCAGATCTCATATAGAACCCAGAAAAGTCTGTATTAGTAGGACTACATGTACCAGCCATATATAAAGTCCTTCTCCTGAGGTGCAATCAGTAGAACAAGAGTCCTACAAAATATTCCAGTGGCAAATAGTTTGGGAATCACTGTCTGTGATCACCCTCTTCCCCACCCCCCACTCTCCATAGGTTTACAATGCATATTTGAGGCACACACACATACTTAAAACTCTGAAGGTTGAGAAGTCTTCCAATAGAAATACCAACTTAGGGCTTCCCTGGTGGTGCAGTGGTTGAGAGTCTGCCTGCTGATGCAGGGGACATGGGTTCGAGCCCCGGTCCGGGAGGATCCCACATGCCGCGGAGCGGCCGGGCCCGTGAGCCACGGCCGCTGAACCTGCGTGTCCGGAGCCTGTGCTCCGCAACGGGCGAGGCCACAACAGTGAGAGGCCCGTGTACCTCAAAACAAAACAAAAGAAATACCAACTTAACTTGGCTTGAGCTTTCCTTCTTACCCTTTGGGGAATAAACCCTATCAGGACATATTTTGAAAAACTGTATATTAAGGCCAAGTTTCTTGGCTATGCTAATTATGAAAATGTTTGTCCAAATATCCTGTCTGGTTAGAATGAGAGGTCTATGGGGAAAGGAGTTCCATGTCGTTAGACTAACCGCAGGAATCATAGCTTCCTTCCAAGGGTGATAAGACCTTTTTGTGTTGTTCTTTATTGGATTTTGTAAAATGAACCATGAGAAAACAATAGAGAAAGCCACTACTTTTCCTGAGAAAGCTTCTAAGTTGAGAAAATTATTGAGCATTTATAATGCATGATAATTTGACAGACACTTTTACAGTGTTTAATTATTTCAATGATAAGATTAAAAATCTAGAACTGTTTATTCAGACACACGTTGGTAAATTAAATATATTCAATAAGCACAGAGTACAGATAGCTTTAATATTACTTGTAGACCAGGAGGATCCCTTTCTCCCAAAACATGTATCATCGCATGTGTGCTGTGATTTACAATCCCCAAAGCATTAAAGTTTGAATTGTGAATCTACTGTTTCAGATT